>NW_026637610.1:675833-1351666 GCF_028554395.1 Pezoporus wallicus | reverse complement strand
CGCCACCCCCCTCCGCGGCTGTCCCGAGGCACGAGCACCCGCGTACCGCTCCGGCCTCACGGCCGGCACGTGACCGAGCGGGGACTCGCCCCTCCCGGTGCGGGACAGCGCTCGGGTCCCGCGGCGTGACTCTCCGTACCTCCTGCTCCTGCCCCTCGCGCGGCCCCTGCAGCGCTCGCTTTCAGTGGAACCGCTTGGGTTGAGGCGCAGCTCAGCTCAACCTCACAGCCTTGCCGAAAGGGAGGTGGGCAGGGGGAGAACCGATTACAGCCGATAACCCATTTATGGAACATCTTCATGCACGTACTAAAAACTAGATACGTACTAAAATACTAGACATGGTGCTAAAGTTTGCAAGACTTCACGAGTTCGATTAGTCTATGTAAACAAAACGGTTAACATTTTGCTAAACTATTTAACCAAAACAGTTAACATTTTCCTTAAATGTTGATTCATTTCTTGTGAAATGCTGAATTTGTTTAATAATAACAGCATTACAGACCAAGTTATTTTTACGACAAAGACTGGCTGGATCTAAGGCAGAACCTAACCCCCTTCCACAAGAGATGACAGCAACTAACCCATTTGTGGAGCAAAGAAAAAAGAACACACAACTGTTTCAGACAGACATTAAAACCTGATGTCTTTCCCCCCACAAAATCACTGTGGGTAAGTTGTTACTTCAAAGTACATCTACTTACCAACTGGAGTTCCAAACTGCGAACAAAGAACCACTTCTACTTGAGTGAGACATTCTAAGGATACCGCTCAGAGGAATTCTCCAATTCTACACCATGTCATACCACACAGGTACTACTTCTCAAAATAAGAAAACGTTCAGTAAAACATCCTTCCACATGTGTCATTATTCTGTAATCGAAAGGGAGATCTATCGCTAAGAAAATTATTTCTGTTAATCACTCCCTTATGTAAGTCAAAGAATTTTCACTCACTTTTGGCAGAACAGGAGACATAGGGTTAAATGTGTTCTATGAAGATTTAAAATCTACAAAATAATGGTAGGTTCAGATTCTGATTTGATAAGGTTTTCCTTCTTTTGAAGATTTTGTTGTTGTCATGCTCACCTTATTACCTGAAAGGAAAACTATTTGCCTAGACAGACTGTGGGACAATTAAGGCATCACAATAATACTAAGACATCAGGGTATAATTTAAAAAGCAGAATGTTTCACAGACTGGCCTGACCACTGGGCTAACAGCCAAAACAAATCTCAGAGCTCACATCAGCTTATTGTGTGGCCTTGACCAAATTATTCATCTCCTCAGTTTTCCCCCTTGTAAAATTATAATAATAATACTTACACAGTGCCCATCTCCTATCTCTTACTTCTCAGGAGGGCTCTGAGGATGAATGACCCTACACTGCTCTGAAAATGAATAAACACTTAACTGCTAAGACAGAGTTAATATGTTTCAGAGCATTAAAGCACTGAGATACTCAACATTCCAATTAAACCACCTTGAATATCCAAACATGGATGAACTAAAACACAGGTGTTACTAAAATACCATCTCCCACCATTTACAAACAACAAAATACTACAGTTGGCATTGAGTTCTGTTATTTAAATGCGATTGTGATCTCTGCCCATTCTTAGTACTAAGCTCAGAATTACCTTACAGAAGCACCAGCAGCAGTTGCCACTGCTATTATACACCATGGCAGGTTTGCTTAGAGCTCTAGCAGTCAGGAACACGACCATTGCCTCTGGCCTGGTGTGTGCAGCCCTTGGAGCACATATGGCCATTTGGTCAGAGGCTCAGCAATTCTGGCAGAGGCTACATGTGGTACTCGATGCTGTTCTTCAGAGATTGCAGTTCTTAATTCAAATAATGAAAAAGAGTTTAAACTAAATTAATGATCTCATTAGCAAGAAATATGGGGGAGAAGCACTGTCAAAGAACATAACTGCTGCAGAACAAGCTGCATCATTCACGAACTTGTGACAATAATCAGGGGATCAATCAACCTAACAGTACAAATTTCTATATCCAACTTAAAAAGGGAAAGGGATAGAATAGTAAAGTCCCATTTCGATCTATAGAATAAATTATTTTGATAAAAAAATTGACGCATTTAGACATTCATTTTTCACCACTCTCTCAAAATGGTGGATAATTTTGGTTTTCTGATTGTTCCTTCTACCTCACATATGAACAAGAGATAAAATTATTTCAATGCTCTAACACTCAAATGATGCCACTGCTTGTCATCACATTATGTCTCCCACTAATTAGAAGTTATAAATAAATTCAGTTGTTTATTATCCAAGCCCTTACATCCATTTCTCCTTAAAAAAAAGAAAGCATCTTTCTTCTGATTTTTTCACTTTACAAAGAAAATTACTTCACAGAGAAGTAGACCGAAACATGCTTTAGCTGGGGTCTTGGTAGTCCTGGGGTGATGGTTGGACTCAGTGATCTTAAAAGTCTTTTCCAACCTAGTCGATTCTATGATTCTATGAAGCAAAGTCGGTGCCTTTTAGTGAATGGTGTGGTTTACTGAGTTTTTTTTAGAACTGATCCAAAGGCATCTGTGTGATACAAGAAAGCTTGCAGCTGAAAATCTTTATAGTGAATTACTGATTTAGTCTTAATATCTTGAATTAAGTTTCTGTGCTATAGGAACTATTAAAAAGCAACACAATATTTGAAGGAAAATGAAGATTGGTAAAATCCAAAAGTAGCATTTTGAGCAGAAGGTAAATCTGTACTTGTACAGTTTTAAAAATACCTTTTATACAGGACAGTGAAATGTGGTTTAATCTTCAATGCATTTATATGTCAAACACATGGGGGCTCTCCATGCCTGATGGATTACTGCTGAAATGATTTCTTTCTACATGCAATCTAATGATGCAGAATTATTACAGAAGGTAAGCCTAATGAAGCATATTCAGATGGAAAAGTAGCATGCAATTTATGATAAACATGCTGCAGTTTTATTCCAAAATGGTTTACGGTTACAGTGCGGAGTATAAGGGAGATGACCGACATGTTAAGACACACAACATCAATCATGTATCACCATCTTTAAAAGCCAATCAAAGCTGAAGGAAACCTAAATCCAAAGATTCATAATGTTACAGTGATGCTAAATATAATTCTTTGGTGAAAATCTAAATTACAAAGATATTAAAACCTGAACTATCTAAACAGATACAAACAGAAAACACAAGTTTTCCTCTACCAAGCAGGATTTAAAATGTTCTCCAGGGGCTGGATCCTGCAAGCATCAACAATATTATTACCTCACAATGACACTAACTACAGAAGTACCGAACAATAAATGGGTTTAAGCATTAGACCTGTGTAAGGGATGTTCAAAAGAACTTGAGATATAAAATACTCATACTAATATAAATATCAAGGTGTTTTTACAAGTTATTTTTCTACATATTAAAAATATCAGTATTTTTTATTTAGTCCCTTGCTCACAAATAGTATCTACAAAGAATTTGTAAATGTGATTGTGTCAATCTGAAATGCTTCATTTTACATATGAGTTGGTGGTGTCTTTTTCGAGAAGGTATACTGAAATTGATGTTGCTAATCTCTCTTGTATGTTTTAGTATGGTTTCAGCTCTATATACAGTTACAGTAGTTCACAAATGGGGTAACTTACATAAGTGTCCAAACCCATGCACTTTCATACTTCTGAGGCAATGCTAAATGCAAATTAAATTCAAAATTTTATTTACTATCTTTATACAACCAATTCAAGCCTAGTTCTGTTTGGAAATAAGTGTAAAAAGTCAAGCACCATCAGTAAAATAGTAAGAGGAACATTAGTTCTATGCAGCTTTGATGCAACCAAACTAGTACTGACCTAATAAATATTACTTCAAACCTTGCTGCAAAAAAAAAGTAAAAGTTTCTCGCATAAATGCTATGAAAGCTGTCACAAAAATAACAAGTCATCCATGTATTCACCCCCTAAAAAGAGCCTGAGATGCATATTTCACAGAATAGTGATTTTTTGCACAGCCACTGCCGCTTAGCAGGTCATGTTCTCAAAATGATCACTTACCCAAAGACCTAAAATAAAGCAAAGTTTCTGAAGATGTATTAGATCTAGGAAAAAATATGTATCTCTTTTTTTTTTAAGTACAAGGAAAGCACAAAACCCCCCAGTCATCAGAAGCATTCATTTTAAGGCTATCAACTATTTATTTGTTTCAGATTGTTGCAATGCTTAATATGAAATGTACAATAACACATCTACCAACTTTGAAAAGTCTTGAAGCAAAATAATACCTAATGTGCTTATAAGTATTTACAACCCTGATGAAACGCTAAACTATTCACAAAAAAATTACAGTACTAAGGCAAAAAATATTTCAGCATAAGCAAGGATTACCAGTTAAGGCTGCAACATGGACTTTCAATGCTTCAATATATATTCCCTTCAAAGGCAATTTGGATCTGCTTTTACACGTTATTCACAAATTCCCAGTCTGTATTTAGTAACATTTAGAAAACACAATTGTTTTCTGTATTGTGAACTCAAAATATCTTTCTATTCTGCAATCTATTTTACTTCACAAAGTATTACTGCAAATCATTTCCTTAGTAAAACTGCAAAAGGTTAATTTGTCTAGAGAGCTACAGGAGTGGGAAACACAGCTATGACAGTGCTCACCACACCAGCACAAGAAATGTAAAAATGCGAAGGAAAATACCTAAAAAGGCTGGAAGTGCTATTGATTGCCACTGTAGATAATTTTGTGTAAAATATACCTTCTAAATAATAAAGCACAGCCTACTCCACGAACAGAATCTCTGAGTGCTACTCATAACATCAGATGCAGTCATTAGAAAACATTTTCCAGTCCCAAAACTGGAAGTCACAGAGGGGCCACTGAGGCTTCTGCCTGCCATCCTCTGAGGCACATACCCTCAGAGGAGTCTGAATTTGCACCTTTCACTCTACCTTTATTTCCTAAGTAAAACATGGTGAGCATGACCCCTCATGAGACAGGAGTGAGTCTGATATGTTGCTCATACAGACAGGCAGCCATCTGAGGAAATTAAAAAGAACGATGGGCAAGTTACTTAGAGACTTCTATAAAAAAACTGCCCCAGGAAGTGGGCAAAGAAACACTCCTGCACAAATCTGTACCTATGGAGGTACAACAGTCTGTGGAGAAATTGGGTAAATACATTACCTTTTATTCTTATTAATGACAAATCTTTAGTTTGCAGCTGTATTTATTTTTAGTCAACCTATTTACATTTATAGTTGCTCTCCAGATTGCAAAACATCCCAATGAGACTTATCACTAACATTAGATGCAGTGATATATACTTCCTACTAAAGCACACACAAAGATTTAAATATCTGTATAAATATAGGACGCAATGCACTGCAGGGATCATTACTTGACATACTCTAAACATACTTTCATCATTTAATAGAACACAATCACGCAAATGTCACAACCCTGTACGTTGTCAGGTAGAAAGAAGAGGATGGGACCACCTCCACCTCAGTTAGCTCGGGCCTTCTCTCCTTTAAAGTCATGTTGGCACAGAGAATGTCACAGCTTGTGGATGCAAGCAACCACTTGCTTCTACTCATCTGTGGCACAACACAGTTGACTAATTAATTTTTTTAAGTATTCAAGATGTGACACTTTATATATGGGATTGAATACAGATTAGCATTAGAGTAATCACAAAGCTTTTGTAGCCTCAAATTTGTCTTCTTCCAGCAGTTTCCTTTAATGTGCAAATGAACAACGCCACTACATATCTTGAAATAAACAGGCTCATTATGGTCATGGCTTGTCATATATGCAGGCATTCAAAATTATATTAACAGCTTACAGTAAACTGGCAAATAAAGACAGGCTAAATAAAAGATACATAACCAACTGCCTGCTGTCATATCCAGATGCCTTTCATATCAGTTGCATCCCAAAGTGGTTGGGTTAAAATCTTCCTCCTCTTGAATGTTTGTACACTGATGTTGTACAAGTTGCAAGGGCTTTCTTGGCCCAGTTCTAAAGACAGACTGGGTTTCCCAGACCAAGTAAAAAGAAAGCAAAGGGAACATGAAATCATCTCAAAAATTCAATACCAGCAGAAGCTGGGAGGTAGGTTCAGAGGAGAAACTGCCCACACAATGAAAAGCCAAGACAACAGGCAGACAGGCAAGTGAGCTGGCTGGACTCTTCAAAACTCTGAAAATAACTGCTAAGTAAAGGGAACACACTACTTAATTGCCCCCCCTTTTTTTTTAGGATTAATTTCTTTTTTTAATATGTATTCTTCACGGTTTTTGAGATTAACTAAATCTGTATGTCTGGAGTCACTTCACAGGTGTCACCTCAAGCAAAGTAAAAAGGACCAGCATGTGCTGTGGCAAAAAGCAATGCTCCTGGTGGCCCTTGGAAAACAAGTAGATTTTTAACAGGAGCCTCGGTGCCAGTTAAATTACATGGTTTCATCTGTAGTTAGATGCAAAAAAACCCCTCAGAAATAGATGGTCTTTTAGGATTTATGGGGACCAATGTTAAGTTTGTCATCCATCAGGGAATGTGTACAGGATATTTTATGTCATCATCTATATATAATGTTTCCAAGAATAATTAGGGCATGATATTTTAAAAACAAACTTCACACATTTTTTCTGACAAACTGTTATGGACTTCTGGTGTTAATTTTAGCAGTTCCAATTGGATTTGGTATGGTTGGAAATGTAAGGGGAAATCTGCAGTTATCAGGATGTGACACTCATCAACACTTTCACAAAATACTGCCTGGATTTGCATAAAGTCTGCAAAGATTCATTGGCAAATCTTTAATATGAGATTTCCCTTGGTTTTACTCCCCATTCAGCCCCATTTGCCCTCCCTCTCTCCTCTGCCACCCCAGTGAGCACTGCTGTAAACAGTTCATAACAAAGCATAACTAAATGCACTGAATAAGAAAATAAACATATAATTACCCAAAAGCTTATATAACTACATATAATTCTGCAAATTGCTAGTATTTTCCAAGAAATTACTCTGAAAGGGAGAAAAATACTAACTGGATACAACGGCATTCCAAGTCACCTAACAAACCTGGAGATTTCCATTTAAAATTTTTCACGAGCTATGTGGAAGAACCCTGCGTGGCACAGCTTACATACAGCACAGTCACGGCATGTGAGAGATCATCAGAAGATTCCAGAGAATGGATAATCCATGATGGCTGCAAAATTTCAGGTTCTGACAAACACAAAATTTTCAAACTAAATTATGCCACTAGCAAGGGAGTCATTTCTTGCTATGCCAATAGCATACAATGGAGCAAGAAATAATAATTAAAAAAAAATAAATGTGGGTCATTTATATATTATTTGGGAAATACAAGCTTCTCAGGAGTCAATCTTTACTAATATTTTTAGATGAACTACATTGTACCTCTTTGACTACATGACTACAACATATGCCACTAAAGCGAACAATGCAATTTGTAACAAAGTTCACAGTGGAAAAAATAGCAACAATTTCATCTTTCGAACTAAAAAAATAAGCCATTTACAAGATCTTTTAAATTCTCATTGAAGCTTAATATTCTGCTGAAAAAATGCTTTTTGGTGAGCTTTATTTTTTTAAATTGAATTCCTCTATAAGAACAATTGTTATGTTGAGCTCAGCATTAAAAGGATACATTTAATTTTGAGTAGATTTAGTACGAGATTCAGAATTAAGATTTTAAGCAAAATTCTTTTCCCCATCATAAATTCCTGTAAATACATGTAAATGAAAATTCATTTCTGCTATGCTATACTCAAACTCAACCACTTGTGTGTAGGATAAGCTTTGAAATGATTTCAACAATGTGTATGTAATTGAACAGCTGTACCAGACAATATATTATTATTTCACTTGCTTGCATTTTGAGCAGATTTACTGACTGTGAGTCTTACTCCACTGTTCCTACTCAACAGATCGTTATCCGTCTCTGATACCCCACTAGCACATGAAAGAATCTTCTAAACAAAAATACAACCTGAATGAGGGCCAGGATGTATTGCTGTATTTTTACTTCCGGTTAAACTCTCAGGCTCAGATCATCTTTATGTCTTGTTAATTACTGAGCAGTGGAAGCATGCCAGGAAGAAAAATGCATTGAAGGGTTCTGTTTGTTTTGTGGATTGTTTTTAAAGATAAATTAGAACATTGGAATTCTGTGAATTAGGGTTTTCCTGCTGAACAACTCTAAATTGTGGTGAGGTCACTTGAGGTATACACACTCATAATCTTTGAAGTTTTTACTCTGAACACTTTTTACCTGGGATTTTATTAAAAAAAAACAAAAAACAACAAACAGAAAACAAACCAACAATCAAGCTTGATTTTTTTTTCTCTTTAAGTGGAATAAAACTTTCTTTTTTGTTTCATTTAGTAAGCAGCATTCTCATGCCAATGCTTTAATACTTCCAAAGCAGAAGTGAACATAAAGCAACAGTAGATCTTGCAAGTAAAAACTTAGAAAAAAATTCTCAGACTTTATATATATCTTACCCATCATAATATTACATGTACCTACATAAAAAAAACCAAACCAAACCAACCAAACAAACAAAAAAGAAAATATGCTTGAGGAAATTTTAATATTCACAATAGCTACAACATTAGCTACTCTAATGCCATTTCCCAAGCAATTCTCCTTGAAGAATTCAAAAGTGGTCTGTTAATGACAGCAGAGCACTTTGGTGTTTTCTGGTTGCAAGACTGCAAATGTTCCACTCAAAACTGTAGTATAAGAAAAATATTAATGAAAACCACATTACAGGCTTGCGCAGTGTACTAAGCATCCTAATGTACTCACATGTGAGCTTACTGACCTGGAGACTGAACTGATGGTTATTTTTGGACAGCTACTGCCCAGTCTGTTAAAAACTAAAAAATCTTTACTTTTATTTCACTAATTCAGATGGCACAATAGTGACTCTTCTGAACATGTGATTTCTCAAAGCTGTCATGTGTTGTTCATTACAGGCAATGAAAACAAGTTCATCACATTTCACTTCTCCTCATTTCTCTCTCTCTAAGGCATGAGCCTTAGATCAAACCATATGAATGCAACATTATCCCTTGAAAGAAAGTGATGGGAAGCTTACATGAACAGCACTTTTCTGCCTTGTACCATGTCAGTGTGGCAGGCTGCCAGCTGGGTGAAAAACACTTCAAAATAGAGAACCAGGAAAAGGACACTGCGTACCCTGGTGCTTCATCATGCCCTGTGCCTGAGTATATTGGACATGTTTGCTGGGTCAAGGGGACAGACTGCCCACTTCTCACACCATCCCATACAGTAACTCAGTAATAACTGCTGTACGGATGAAACATTTCTGTGACTAGATGATGATTTGTTTGGGACTCATCCCTTGTGTCTGTGCAACTATGTCTGAAGCATTGAAGAAAGTGTCCCTAGACAAAACTTTGAAATTGGGTGCCAGAAATGTGGTCTCAAGGAACTTGAACCAGGATGAATTTCTCAACACACTGACCATATTGGAAAACAGACCAAATATTTTGAGGATTACAATCTCCCAGATGCAAAGCTGTCACACAATGAATGAGGCTGGGCAGATAGATTTTGAGCAGGGTGCTTGCTCAGTGCAGTCACCTGCCAGGACTCCCTTCAGACTAACACTCAGTGCACACAGAGGTCTATCCGTGTGAGAGAAATGTTAACTCCGATTTCTTGGGGATAATTTTGGACATCAAGGCTATGAATCCTTCCCCCCACTCTGAATGGCAGAAAACGAAAGAACTCATGACTTACACAGTGAGAGCTCTTTAAGCTGGTAGTGGAATGAAGATACCAGTCAACAAGTGAAGTGGGTTCTGTGCATTATTTACAGAGCTAATAAAGAGGAGCCTGTGTCAAATACAGCCATGTGTTCCGCTTTCCTTTGTCTCACCTAATCAGTACTGGTCACTACAGAACAGTAAAGTTCGTGGAAATACAGAGAATAAGGAGAGCTCTGAACCACCCAGCATATGGAGCAGTGCTTCCAAGAGCCTGTTTCTGCTCAATCTAGCACATGGTAGCTAAAGATGTCACTAAAGGAAAGACATGCTTCCAAACAACGAAGCACTGAATTACACTTTCACCACAGTATTATGCTCATGTCCCTATTTCATACACTAACTTCTACCAAAAGTGATCTTCCAGAGAGATCAGACTTCTTTTTGAAGCCACATGAAAAGTCAGCACTGTGATTTCATTCTACAACCATTATTTTCCCCCTCTTGATTTTACAATTATTATTCCTACCAAATGCCACCACCTTCTTGTATGCTCTGAGGTTCAGATAATACCGTGGCGTTTGCTACCCTCACTTCTCTTCAAGAAAGCCCTCAGTCCCATTACTCAGAAGAAAATACTGTTTTTACAGCACTTTAAGTGCTAATTTTACCTGGAAAACAAAACAGCATTCACACTTTCAACCAAGGAGAAGCAGAACAGTGAAAATTCAGGGGATGAGTCTGGACAACATAGTCCATGTCGACTTCAATGGAATAAAGTTAACTTGTGGATATAAAATTTTGAGTGAAAATTATAGTAATAATAAAACTGCAAGTCAACTTTGTATCATGCTGTAATAACATTACTCAAAGGTTAAGTATGTTGTGTATTACTGTAGTGGGAAATTAGACAAAAAAACTAATGAGATTTTGGATATTATCGATATATATATATTGCATTTATATGCATGTGATAATTATACTTTTTATATGAAATCATAGAAAGGTTCCCAACTAATAAATTTGCTGGGGCTTTTTAAAGAAATAGGCCGTGCCATTATTCCATCAGTTCCATATACCTGCCTGCTGCTGTCCTGGGAAGCTCGTGACCAGCTGCAGGATGCTCACTTTCTTTACCTGCCCCAACATGCCAGATCTCCAGCATGGAGGGCTGTATCCCTGAGAACAAGTGGATACAGGACAGCTTGTTTAGCACAGCATTGAAAAGCCTGAATTCTGTCACTGCTAACAATCCATGTCAGATTGCAAACACAAAAGTACTGTATTTCTTACCACAAATTCAAACATTATGATGTGCTACTACCATCCATGTATTATTTGTTAAAACTAACTGATCTAGAATCAACAGCAGAAGAAAACAGAAGTTCTTACTGAATTTAAAAAAGTAATTCCCTGCAGTGCCTAAGAACTAGGATTTTTCTTTATCTGAGGCAATATCAGTTAGTCAAGAAAATAAATAAAAAAAAAGATGGTATAGATAGCATGGTAGGACTTGGGCAAATAAGGTTAATTTAAAGGTAACTTTGATTTCAGTAGTGAAAATGGTGGCAAGTGGGGGGAATTCCTAATATTTTGAGGTGTGAATTTGTTAATGAACAAGCAATGAGACTCTTTAGAGCTATGAGAGTACAGCAAGACTTATTTCTCTGGATTAATCGTGTACCAGATCCTGATCAAGACCAATGCAATGGAGTAATTTTTACCATATCCAAAGGGATATAAGATCATTTGCATAGGCACAGCCCAATGACAACTGAAGTAGTGCACACCCATCTGTGACCAAAGACAGTCAGAGCTGTAGATGGCTAAATTCCGACAGCATCAACTGAAAGCAATTTAGGAATTCTGTAAAAGCCTTCACTGAAACACTGAAACAAGAAGTGAAACAACAGCTTTCCAGTTGAGAACTTGACAACAGAAGGTGGGAGAGCAGCTACAATAAAAAACAAACCCAACTGACTTGCCTTGCGAAATGGGACAGAATGTTGTTTTCTTGAAATCTGCTGCTCCAATTATCTGGTCATTAGAAAGATGATTCACCACTCTGGGCATCTTTCTATACAGCTGTTCTGAATCCACAACAAGGTAGCTAATCTACCAGGTAGCCATAGCAGAATACTGGAAATGAAGTTTTCACAAGAAAGATGTTTTCACTTGTGCCAATTATAGTATATAAATCTTCAAGTAATAAAAAAGCTAAATAAATTTAATGCAGCCAGAATTGACTCAAATAAGCAAAAATGACATGCCTTCAGTCCAGAATGACTGTCAGGCCAAGAAAAGTAGAGAACAATTGGAATTACAGTGTAAATCACACTGTAAATTGCCACTGAACTACATGGGAAGCCTGCATAATACCATCAGGGGCAGTTGCTGAGTTGGCAAGAAAAGAGTTAGGAAATAATTGCTTAAAGACTGGAGAACACAGAGATAAAAATTAAGACACAAGGGCCAGACAGAGATTCACTTCCTAATTTGGAAGAGAATAGCAGCACAAAATGTACAATTAGAACAGTCAGACTACCTCACAGACTACCTCTACTATTAAATAGAGTGAAAAAATAATAACCATTGTGGCTGGGTTTTCATGGAGCGTAAGGAGAGAAATGCCAGTGAAGTGATTATTGTGCCAGTCTCCACAGCACATCAGAACTGTTCACACCACAGGACAGCAGAAATCAGAGAAGAGCGGCAAGATCAATCCCAGTAAAAAAATTCCAGTCAAAGACTGGCAGAAGTAAAACTGCTATCAAAACAAACTGATTTTGGAAAAGAAACTGTTTAAATCATTAATATTTAAAGATGCAAGACATATATTTTATATTCCACTCACCTTGAGTACCTTATATTGCACCTAGTGTGACTTTCTTTGGACAACAGAAGCAAATACAGTAACTCCAAAGCATCTTACTAAATTCAACACAGGTTTTCACCCAAAAGAAAATAAAAACAAACTTTTGGATTATGTTGGCCAAGATCATATCATAATTTTAAAGTCTGCTTTTTAAGAGCTTAGAGAAAAAGATACTGCCTTAGAAACAGGGAGGGAGGAAGCATCTAATAGCAGACAATTCTCATGATCTGAAATAGGCTGACAACAAAACTCTTACTGCCTGCCATTGAAAATTTTGATCTTTAAAAAAGGCTCCAGCAGAATGTGGACTCTCCCTAAATGTGCAAAAATGAAGTATGTGTTCTAAAATCTGGGAGCTGTTCCATACAGATACAGTCCTATACTTCAGCAGAGTACTTCTACTGGTGAAAGTCTTACTTTTCTTAGTGTAGTTCTTTCAGTTAAGTGAAACATAAATTTGTAACTGTTGTTGATACTAATTTCTTCAACACTTATAACTAAATTATCCACTAGAGAGCATAGCAACATTTTCAAACACATTCTGCTTATGTCTGCAAGTACTAAATGAGGTCGTTGTGGCAATCAATGCCACTCTTTTATACCAGAAAATACGCTAAACAATGTCATGCAAAAGAGATAAGCAGTGCACTTAATACAATGTTTTAAAGAAGAAAAGTCAACAGACCATGAACTTTTAATGAACAAATTTCAACAAATCACAGCCTGGTATACAGCTCTCAGACATCTTTGATGAAAGAATTTCCTTTGCATTATATACCTCTGTGTGTGTGTGTGCGTATGTGTGTGTGCGTGTATGTAACAAAATATGACAGAAAGAGAATATACATTCTTCATTCCTACAGGAGAAAACCACAGAAGCACTGCTTATTGGTATGCTGGACAAGAGCCAATTTCTTCCTGTTCTGCAACATATTCTGGTGATGTCATGACCTTTTTTACTTCCCATTAAAGAAAACCAGTTATCATTTATTATTTCACATTGTAATAGGCATCCTGGAAAAAGAAAAAAAGATCTTTCATTTAAAAATATAATCAATTATTTTTCAGTTGCTCGGAACAAGTGGGGTATAATACATACCAAGTACTCTGGAATCTCCCCTTTAGAGTACTTGTTTAAAACAGTTATATTCTTCCCACCAATACACTGATAAAGGTGTCCACAGTGTCCGCAAAACAGAATAACACACCTCAGTGCCACTAGTAGAGCAACTAACTCTACCTGCTAAATATGTTTTCCTTCTTTTTCTCATAAACCATTCATGTTAAATCATTGCTGCAAAAGTTTAACAGCATAGGGTGTCTTGCATTCTCAGAAAAAAAACCACAGAACTCTGAATTCCAGTCCAGGCTGTGCTATGCCTAATTCAGAAGTGGCTAGCTTCAGACACTGAATGAAAATCACATGTAAGAGAAGTCTTGTTCTAAACATTATCAGTTACTATTTTATAAACTGGAAAAAAGGGAGGCTATAGACATTTCTCATTTATCATACCATCACAATGAAAAGAAAATTAGAATGCTAACACCTCCTACAGAATAAAAAGAGCAAGTGCTAGGAAAACACTTACTATCCATGGGAAGCAGCACAGTCAGCTGTGAGGATGGCTAATCACTTGACAACCACAACTGCAAACAAAGGAAAGAACAGCAAGGTGGAGAAAATCCACATTCAGCAAAAAGGGATGAATACATAGCATGACAAACTGCGAGTATAAAAGCTAACATGGATTTCCAAATCTCAAATTAACAAGGCATTAAAATATTGTGTGATACAGATTATTTAAGTGCCAAATGCAATATGAACACACAATGCCATTTCTTTGTGTTTTACCTTTCAATAGATATAATTTAAACAGAGGTCTGATTTTAAGCAGTTTTAATGACAACATTCATGTAACATTAGAATTATGCCCTTGCACTATACCAAATCAAACCCTTAAATGAAAAAGTTTATTTATAGAGGTGGCATTACGTTTCAGAAGTAAACTACTCTGGTAAAAATGATCAGTCTCTGCTAATTTATTCATACATGCACATATACTATACTCTAGTTTTCATTTTCTGAAGCCTTCTTAGTTTTAATTCACCATCGCTGCAGATTTCATTTTAAGTATTAGTATATGCTTACACAGTTGGAGAAAACAAAAACAAAACACAGAGAAGTAGAAGAAATATGAATTATGAGGTTTTTTCAGTATAATCTACCATTATGAATAACTCATTATGCAAGTATGTCAACCAATTTACCAAATCATCTTTTGCACTGAAAAATATCTTTTACTATTGATAGACTTAATTTTCTTTTTCTGCCTTTCAAAACACACTAATGGAATCTCCTTAGTCAGAGAAGGAGGGTGTAGGGGTGGTACCTAAAATGGCTTTCTTAGTACACACTGTAAAGTAAGTTTAGAAAACAGAAGCAGCAGCCAGTCCCAACTCTGGGAGTAGGTCTGCTATACAGGCATAATCTGTGTCTGTTTCATCACAGTTGAGCCTTCTGCTGATGTCTATCACTAGGTAAACAGCTATTTGCAGCACAAAGTGTCCAAGTCTCAGAAGCAAAGCTTCTTTCAGGAGCAGAAAAATTTACTGGTTGCAGATCAAGTGCTGACCTATGGTCACTGAGCTGCAGTTCATTCACCTGCATGGTTTTCATAAGTGTTTTGGCTCTGCAAGAGTTGATGAGCAGTTTAACATCCTGCTGGGAAAAATAATAGGTTCTATATCCATGCGTGGATTGTTTGAATTCATCCAGGGAAGAAAACCCTCTGTTAGTGCAAAGGCTTGCACAAAACATGTACTAAAAGTATACACTAAAACTATATATTTCATGCAAGCATTTTGGAGCAAAAGTAAATTAAAATCATTATTCTTTTGCATAAAGTATTTTGAGGCAAAAAGAATGACACTGACTTTCCATCTCAGCTTATGCTGGGAAAAAAATGGTCTTACGGGAAAAAAGCTGAGGCTGATGGGCTTAAGGCTTTGTGCATGGTGTACTGAACACTTCTAAATTTTTTAGCTATATAAATATATATGCATATACATACACATAAGCCCCACATGTGTATATATATATGTATATATATATTATATTTATATTTATATAAATATATAAATTTATAT
This sequence comes from Pezoporus wallicus, assembly GCF_028554395.1. Lineage (NCBI taxonomy): Eukaryota > Metazoa > Chordata > Aves > Psittaciformes > Psittacidae > Pezoporus > Pezoporus wallicus. The sequence continues at coordinate 1,335,871 of NW_026637610.1, read as the reverse complement.
ATATTTATATTTTATATACACATATACAAAATTAGGGTGTGAAAAAAATCTGTAAATGTTGTTGCGGAATAAGCTCCTTCCTCTAAAACAAGCCATTAAAAACATAAAATATGTATTAAGCCAGCATTACTGTCTTTAATTCTGGCTCATATACATAGAATACAAGCACAAAAATGTAAAACATTCTTCTGCTTAGTCGTGAACATTTTAATTACTCTTTTTTAAACATCAGCTTAATGATCCAATGCCATCAGCAAATGAGTTATGGGATGTGCCAGCTAGCAAGGTTTTGAGTTTGTTTTTTTTTCAAGTAGAGGATTATCTTTGATTATTCTTGAAACAAGGCAAAGTTCAATGTCCCCATCACTGGCAATTTAATGTAATGAAGTTCTGTATTTTCAATTGCAACTTGCTTAGACTTTATCTACTTTTTTCTAACCAAAGTCTACAGAGTGCAAAATGGCCATGCATGCTAAGATAGACAGTTCATTGGAAGCTGAAGTTCAGTCCTAGCAAGCAGACAGCATAACTAGCTGTTAAGGAATCACATATTATTTGGTTAGAAAAGAAAATACAAAAGTGACTTTATCCTTTTAAAAAATATTTTGTTTTTAAATCACTGATCTTAAATTGGCCAGAAGACACTTCAGAGACCTTAATTTTTTGATAAATTTACCACAACAAAAATTAAAGTAAATGTAGACTAAACCAGGCATTTTACTACTTCGCAAAATTCTGCACTGCTGGATTATAATGAGGAGTTATTCAACTATATCATACCAAAACAAGACCTCACACAAGAATGAGAAGAAACTCCCTCTGTGGCAATTATCACAAGAAGACACTACATGACTGGCTAGAAACCAAACCAAGCCCTGTTTATTTGGGTGGGTTGCTGTTTCAGCACATGCCTCCTCCACAGTGCTGTGAGATGCTGTCCCAGGACAAGCACAGCACACTCAGGGATATTGATGGGGGGCTGAGAACTAAGAGGCCGCATATGCACAACAGCACGGTGGGGCTGACTCTTCAGCACTGTCAGGACCATGCTGCATCTGGCACAGAATTAATTAAGCAATTAACAATTTTTAATACCATACAATTTTAATACAATACAATTTTAATACCATACTTTACTTTTTTACGGCTTGCCAAATGACTTTTCTACATTTGAGGCTAGCAGTGCTGAAAAAAAGGTTACACACTCAGGTCTCTTCAAAACACAAAACCAAAGCCTACGCATACAGTGTACATAGCTTGAGATCACTCTACAGAAGTTAATGGATAGAGGCTAAGCACACCGCAGAGCTGCAGTTATATAAAAACATTTTAAGATATACAGCTCTGAAGTAAAAATTGTTATTTAACAACTCTGTATAATAAGGATCAGTAGTAGAATGGAAGCCTATTTCTGACGCAAAATATGAACAGTTGACAAATACTATTCTACATAAGGTTCATGGCTCTGTGCCAAATGGCTGCTCTGTGAGGGAGAGTGAGCCTCAGTTGTCAACCACAACAAAACAAATCGGTATACTATCAATAGGATATAGAATGACTCTAATGCTCAAATTCTGTGCTGAGAATCCCAAGAGCTATAATTCATAAAACAAAAACTTTTGACTCCTGGAAAAACAAAGAAGCTATCTTAACATAATCACATTTTTTACGAAGAAAGCTCAGCTCATCAATATACAAAAAATTTTCTGAATAATTAATTTTAATGAGGCCCTCTGCAAGCTCCATTGTAGTCTTTTTGGAATTGAAACAGGCATCTCATTTATCTGAAGAATCTGGAGATACTTTTTATCTTAAGCTTTCCACAAATACTACATTTGTATAAATTGAGAAAGTCCTATGTACAAGATAATTTAGCAACCTTAACAGAATCATTTTTACTGATGACACAAAATTCAAATTATACATAACACTAAAGCTTTTTTCTTTTTTTTTTTTTTTCCTGTCTAGGCACCCAATAAAAGTGGCTCTTCACATGTATTTCATACACAGCTTGACACAAAATTTAGGCACTCCTAGATCTACCTATATTTCACAGTTTATATGTTTGTAATGAAGAACTTGTGAAGATTTAAACTCTATGTGCTTCATCATCATATCAGCACTTTTCAAAGCAACAAAAAACAGCGTAGAAGCAAGAGGATAACCTAGCCAGCCTATGCAAACAGGCATATAGCCCAAAAAGCGTAGCCCATTTATTATAGTAGTAAGACAGTATTTTGCAAAACAGAATTGACAATGATACACTATAAATTTACATTTCAGCTGCTGGTTAAATTATGGCCTAATGCAGTGTTTGAACAATTCTTACAGAAAATCTAACCCTGTCACAAATTGCTGCCTTCCTTCAAAGGGAAGGTGGGAAAGAAGGGGGCAGAGGGAGGAAGGAAAAATATGAGACATGTATCTTGTGGATAAAAGCACCTAATCCCAGGTTAGCTCTGGTACAATAACTCTTCTCAAAGAGCAACATAAGGGGAAGTAATTTCATAGCTAGGTCTTACTAGGTGACTGAATATATGGATTCCATTAACTGAACACATAGCTGCGGAGTCCATTAATTTGCACTGGCAATCCAGTGTTTGGCAGGGGTGATGCTGGTATTTCTTAAGCAAACGGGCCATCAACTGAACAGCTCACTGGGGAGTATTAGTTTTCTAAGACTATTACAAGAAGGTAATGGAAATGCTGGTAATGTTTATTGGGCTGGTTAGCGGTGTATGCAAAGTTACCTGAAGTGTGCTTAGGGACAGGAAAATATCATTATTGTCATTTTGACATCCTATTACCAAATGCCACAGATAGGACAGGGGACCTCTGGTATGTTGAGTTTATCACCTGAAGCTGTCTTTGTCATATATTACATTGTCTTAGCTGCTGTTCAGAATGGGGAGCAGAAAGAAGGCAAGGATGTTGCACACCTGCCTACTCAGCAGTCACCCCAGTGGCCCCATGGAGCCAGACACAAAGCCACAGGCACATGTTGGCCTATGGCTCAGTGAGCTGCAAGGGAAACCAGCGGATTTGCAGGCCACTGTGACAGGGTTGACAAATGCATGACAGTCACGTGGCATCTGTACTCCTAACACCTATGGAACTAGCCCTAGATCACTGTCAAGCTTTGCGCTTTTGTCAATGTCATTTCTTCCCCTGCTTAAAAATCCAAAGGAATATTGTAAAATATTATACTTACGTCACTTCATCCTTGTTACCTAATCTTGTTTTTTTCTATACCCTTTTTTCCTCAATATTGCTTTGTACTCTTCTTAAAAGGTTCATCAATTAATTTGTAATGCTAATGACTGTCAGAAAAAAAAACTGAAAAAAAAAACAGTAGCAGAATACTGTATTTTTTCTTTGTTTGCCCAACAGTATTGCTTGTGAATGTGCCACTGAATGACGTGGGGCAAGATACTCAAGTAGTTTATATTACTAAAGTAACAATGTTGACAGACAATAAAAAAACAACTATGCATGTGTTTTGTAGCAATGAGAGTATCTTCTAACTGTTTCAGAAGGGTGCAATTCTTACTTGGCTACAATGAATGAGATGCCAGTCATCAGTTTTAGGAAAGGCTGAAGAACTGGTCCCTTGCCATGAAAATAAGTAATTTTTAAGAACTTAATTTTCTTTATTCAGTGTTATTAGTTTTTGGTGCAGCATATCAAGTCTCTACAAACCACAGTATCACTATGGCTAATCATTACAGATTAGATAGAATATCTGAAGTCCATTCCACCTTTTCATGAAGACATGAAACTCAATTACTAGCGGAGAAAAACCTGAGAAGCGCAAACACTGCTGTAGGGCTCATGTCAGTGGAACCACCACAGTTATTGCTGTGAAGCTGAAGCACTTCAGAAGTTCAGAACATGGAAAGCAGCCCACTACCAGCCCATGCACAACAACATAGGACCAGAGTCACTTCACAGTCTTTAGCAAGGTAAAAGGTCACAGGTTTAAGCTGTCTTTCCCTTGCGACCTTATTTTTTATCTTAAATAATGTTGATGTAGGTCAAATGTGTACACACTGGGGTTTTCCCCTCTTTAAATAAGCACTCTTCTGTACTGTTTTTTAAACTGTCAGCTCATCAGAAATCATCACAGAACCAAACAAAAAAGTACAACACATGCATATAATAGAGAAATAAACTGCAGAAAGAAACAGGTTTCAGTATTTAATGGCATGAATAATGAATTAAAAATTATGTTTATATTATGTTGAAGGTCATTAAAAAGCCTCTAAGAAAGACAGTTAAGCAGACATTAAAGGAAGATTTAAATAGGTGATCTTTTAGTATTCTAGCAAAACCAGTCTGTCTTTCACTCTTTATTTAAATTAAAATACCACTCAGTGACTGACCTTTTTAACATGGCCTGAGGGAGCAGGGTATGATCTTGTTAGAGAAGAGGCGATATTAAAAGAGCAATACTGTTAAAAAGCAGAAGGAGATGGAACCTACAGCTTAAAATTTGTTTGCTTAGGAAGGTTAATTTTTATGAAAAGGCTGTCCTTACTGTTACAGGCCAAGAAACTACTGCTGTTACCTTTTGTTAACTAGCTTATGGGCTGGTCACTGAGTCCTTAACCAACAAACAAACAGAAAAGCCAAGTTGTGGTCTTTCTGAGATTTCAGTAAACATGCCCTTTCTTTTCAGCATCTCACTTGGAGGCCACTGTAGATGGACTTCCCTAACTGCCTTTTCTTGAACATTGCTTTAAATGTCGTGTTTCAGCTTAACACCCTGACTGCTACGAATTTATTAAAAGAAGTCAAAGATTCTGCCAAAAAATGAAAGAGGAGGGCAAGACCTGGCATTCTGAAAAGTTCACAATAAGATACCCGAGACTGTAAGATAGTGGCTACACTACTGTAAAGGGGAAACACAGATAGAGCTCTTTAAAAACCGACTTTGGAGTTCTGGTATTAGAATGCTGCAAGTCACTCTCCAAAAATCCTACTTCCCTTACTTTAAATAGAGCATATCTCTCAGGAGGCAGACATAGGCAGACATGGAAATGGCTAATGGTTAACCCCCTCTAAGTGTTCAACATCTAATTACTGATTTATTCTTTTCAAGAACTTTCAACTGAGGGTACATGCTTACCTACGCAAACCAGAGAGCCGAGTCTCCTGCACCTCCCTTGAGCATTTTGCCACTGACACTGTAAAGAGCCAACTTGGTCCCACATTCACCATCCCCACTCACTACCTCCATGGCAGATGCTATGGACTATCGCATAATTAAAATACTGTCATTTGAAAGTTATGCACTTCACTGCTTCAAAATTAAGAAACATGGCCTTTTGTCACTAAATTCCCATGTGGATTTTAATCAATTAAGGCATCACTATTACGATTTATAGGAAATGAATATAAATTAGATGCCTGGCAAAATCTAAGAAAGGTTGTATCCTTGACTTTACTCAACTTGTCTGGTTATTTGTACATCACAAACACAAAACAGTAGAAGAGTAAGCTGCATTCAATGAAGCAATCAAACCTCATCGCATGAATAATATGTTATTAAAGACAACACTTCAAAATAAAGATGCACAGGAAATCACATGCTACTATCTTCCTACAAGAAACCACAAATGAAATTCCTCCATTCACACTGTTTTAAGATTAAAATACTAAACATGCAAACATTTAAAAACTGAGCCACATCTACAGCTTTTTTAACTCCTTTGGGCCTCAGTATTCAATTGCTGACAAAAGGGCAAGACCATGAGTGTGTATATGATATCTGCAATATTTTAAGCAACAGAGATCCTGTTTGAAATCTGTTCTTGTCTAGTGATACTGAACTTGCTGAATATGCTTGAAGATGAGGGCTATTATACTAAAAAAAGAATAAACTGGAAGCTCTCCAGTTCTTTTCCTGCAGATTGAAATAAGTACCATTGAAATCAGGCATATCTTCTAAAATCACATTTGTATTTCTGCATTTCAGCTTCCTCATGAGGAAAAGACCCAGAAGTCTCCAGTCAGGCTAGAGAGTGTGTATCATTCACTTGGTATAGAGTAGATACTGTAAATACTTTCGCTATTTTAATTTGTGACTGGAACGTGATTAGATCCTAAGCAATTCTGTAAGTTGTTTCAGTTCTGAGCTCTAAAATTAAGCCCTTGCTGAGAGTTGGATGGATTTCTAGAAACGAGCATTTCTAGCAATTTATACATATCTCATTTAACTAGCTGGATGTTTTTCCCATCTTTACTAATGCTTGGGGAAAAATTACTCTGGTGATGGGAAACACATACAGATATAAGCTTCTCCTTTTCAGATCTCAATATAGTTCTTCAGACCAATTAGTTTATTTTAAAACACAAAGCAATAAACCGTATGTACCTGCCTATCCTTAAAGTATATCAAGATAATTTGAACAGTTCTAACCTTGCTTCACTGCAAGATATTCGGGGGGGGGGGTTCAGTATGTGGAATGAGGCTGACTATGTAACAAATTCTTTGAGATTCACTGATCATAGAATCATCCTGCCCTCAGCCCTTTAAAATCTCTACATGCAGAAGTGGAACAAGAGAAAATCATCATAAAATGAGAAAATCACGCTGCAATTTTGAAGATTCAGAATCTATTTGCCCAAGCTTATGTTTTTTACTTTTTTTCAGATTATAATGGAATTTTCACCCAAATTATTCTCCTTCAGTATTTTTACACAAAATTTTTAAAAAAAGACTCTGCCAAGTCTAGCTGAAGATACTTTCAAATCCATGGGGGGGGGGGGGGGGCTCTTCTTGATTTTGAATTCAAAATATTATACATTGCTGGATTGCTAGAAATTCTACTTCTATTTGTAGGCAAAGCCTGTTTTTTGAATTTTGAATTAAAATACTCATATCCTGCCTTTCTGGTAAAGCACAGAAAAGCCTTTACTTACGAGAAAACCAAAGCTATTCCCCAACTACGTGAACACCACTTTCCTCTGAGCATCTTGGAGATGCTCCCACAGATCTTAAAAACCAAATGTTGCACAAATTATTTCCAAAGAAGGAGGTGTAGGTGTGGGAAGATCAGAGGCAAGTACAAGACAGTATAATTTGCAGGTATCTAAGAGGACATTATAAGAACAACATGAATACAGATAACAAAATGTTACTGAAAAAGCCCTGTCAGTAATGATACATTTAGATAAATGGCAAATGTACTTGCATGAACTCTATCATTACTACTTCAATCACAGTCATATTTAAACTTTGGGGAGCTAATTTAATTTATAAATTCTGCTGCTGCACATCAATCAGTAGCAGCATTACTAACAGGCATAGGGATGCTGTGCTAGGGTGACTGATTGCCTGGCATTAACTCTGTAAGAGTTGCAAACCACTTTAAATGTCAAAAAACTGCAACATAATGGGCCTAAGCACCAGTCATGTTCCTCTAACTTCCTTGACTTCCTGCTAATTCATTATTCCATCTTTCCATTGCTCCATTGTTTAACTCACAAATATCAATGCCAAAGAGTATCCACCTTCCTTACAGGGCACTTCCAGAGTCTTTATTGTGAGAATTATCTGATTCAAAACCGGAGTTAATTCCCTAAGCATAATATTTTCAGCTGGTCTATTATTTCAACATCAGCACCAGAGTTCGATTTAAAGGAATTGAATTTCATCCTTTAAACATTGTGCTTCAACTTAAGAAAAACCCATCAACAGTCTAAGGTAATTTCACACCGCAGCTCCAGCCAAGAGTGAAGGTTAGAAAGACCTATGGAGAGACACTATAAGCACGCCTGGTGTTACTGTTCAATCATAGCTGCCCTGACCAAGTAACAGCAAGAGATCCAGTGACTGCCTCCTGGATGTGCAGACTGAATGCTAACTGCCTGTGACATTAACTTGTTTCAAGCCTCTTGTAGTGTGGCTGCTATCAGTGTTATATTTGTATAGTAAATAACATGAAATATTGATTCTGGAGTGCTTATCAACTGGACCTGTTCAAAACACTCTTCCTACAAAGCTCAGCACTAGTTCTCATGCAAAACCAGTGCTGTGGATTTGTGCAGAGAGCTACTTGTGCTCTCACAGTGCTTTTAATTCTTTCATTGAGATATAAGCAGCAACTTTCTAAAATCTAGGAACAGTGAATAAAGATGCAAAGAGTATTTTATGAAATGGTATGAACTACACTTTATACTACTAATTTGGGAATGACAGAATGGCTTTAGAAGACAACATCTCTTCCATTCTGGCTTCAATCACTAGTCTGAAATCTATACTAGGGCCAGACTGTGATCAACAGTTTCTAAATATAAGTTAAAATTTACTGAATACTCTTGGCACTTTTCTGTGTGACAAGATTATATGAATAAAAGCTGAACATGGCTAACCTTTGCATTCTGTAGTGTGACAGCTCTAGGAACACATGTCCCAGAAATGCATGTACACCCTATCTCTGGAACACCACAGTAGTGAAAAGCTAACACTGAGATCCAAGCAAACCAGGAGCAAGTGTCAGACTGAAAGTGCCTGTCTATACAGACCAAAATAGTTATACTTAGCTTCTGGAATACACCCAGGATTTCTTCTGTAATCTGCTGATAACACTCAGTGATACCATCACAAGATTTACAGCTAAAACAAACAATCAAAAATCAATGGAACATACTCCATGACAGCAATGGAACAAACTCCATAACTCCTTTCCCTCTGCTTTTACTTCCAAATTTAATGAAAAAAAGCACTTTTATGCATTATTTATCCAATTTAAAATTGAGCTAATAAGTCACAGAATTGGTATTTATGAAGATAATAGCACACTCATGAGTGTGGATTACTTTGCAGTTAGCTCTAGACCTAATAATTTGAAAGCAGACAAATTAAGAGGTATGACATTTGCTAAAATTCAAAATTGAATTTGTTTAATGCTCTCTCAGAACGTAAAAAAATTCTTACTCATGTACTTATAAAATCTGTGGGATCCAACAATTAACATGTAAACTTACCCCAAAAAAGGTTAAAGATACCCCACAGATTCAAGGCTTTATAATTTATGATATTTACCTCATCTATTTGTCACTGGTCTAGACTTGAAGAGGGTAAACACATAGTTTAACAGAGTTGCCCAAAATTCTCCATCCAAAACAATCATGAAGAAGTGAAAGAAACAGCAAGCAACAACAGGGAATAATTTGAATATTCAGATGAATTTGTATGTGGAAGCTCAGTATCAAATATGAAGTCCCATAAAATTAGTTGGAAAAAAAAAGTTAATAGTTAATGAAAATAAGAAATAAATTAAATTTAAAAAAATAGTTAATAAAAATTAGTTTAAAATAATATTAGTGCATAGGTATTTTTTAAATACTAAATTAAAGTCAAATTATTGAACACAGAAATAAACGGTATCACTTTCATCTCAAAAATTACTACAATGCAGATGTGTTATTTGGAGCCCTTCAAAATATCTTGGTACACTGGAGAGTTCAGAGAAGTGCATTTTACAGTGATTTCACAATGTATGTCCTTTACATACTTGTGGATATAAAGACATTCAAGTTCTTAAACTGTAGCCATAAAAATCCTCCAAAAATCTGACTAAAGGCCAAGTCAATATTTCACTCTTAGTTATGAGGAACAACAAAGCCAATAGCCTAAGCTAAACAGAATTTGTGTGCTGCACTTATTTTCATTATGTTTATTTCAGTTTTGTTCAGGCTAAACCCTTGTAACCCTGAGAAGTCACTCAGTAAGAAAAACTTTATTTCAAAATGGCCGTTTTTTCAGAGATTTCACGTAGTAATAAAATAATAATAATAATAATAATAATAATAATAATAATAATAATAATAATGCATTTCTTTAGTATTGTAAGGTCTCAGGAGGTAGAACCTATTATCTTCCTTGAAGTAGCCACCCACAGATATAGCCTTGTTCTTGAAAAACTTGCAAAGACAGACTCAGCTGGCAGATTCCACCATTCAAGTTCATCATGAGCTGTAAAACAGACAGACTATAGCATTCTGCAAGACTTGAAAAGCAAACGAGAAAGAATGTTTCAATAGTTCTACGCATTTAAGGGTTCACAGATCTGCTCTAATAAAAGAATATTTTTTTTTCATGACAGTGACTATGCTTCCTCAGTACAGACAAAAAAGATCAACCCACATCTGTACAGTTGTACATAATAATCTAATCGGTTATTATACCTTTAGGGCTTTCTTTCCTAATGAAAATAACCATACTACAAACAAATAATCAGATGCATGAAGTACTACTGTAGCTCTGATTAGCTGTCATACTACATTAATCATCTATACAATCTCTAGTTTATGTATTCTTTCCACCAAAAGACAGTATCAACCTCCCAATGACACCAACCCTTTGAAAAGCCCAAAATGACAACAGAAAAGGCCCAAGAGGAGAAAAAACTTGAATTGCAATACTAGGAGCTCCACACAGCGACTTGCTGATCACCAAGCAAGTAAAACTGAAATTCCTCCGAACCTCAACAGCATCCAGCCAGTAAAACTGAACGTCTTCCAAACCTCAACAGCAAAATGCAAACATTTCCCCTGGCCAAAAAACTCAGCATCAGTGCAAGTGCCAGTGGGCAGCCCTGCCCACTCCCTGCAGCCTCGAGCAGCACCCTGTCCAAGAACACAAAGGTTTGGACAGAAATGTTTTGCTCCTGCTTTCAAGCAAAGTCTCTTGACTGTTCAGTTGCCAGAAAATATTAATGTCTTCTTATCCTTTGACGACCATATAAATGCCCATGCAGAGTGAGCTGTCATCACTACGGCATTACAGAAATTTCTAGCTGTACTAAATGCTGTATTTCTCTGGAGCAACAGGATCTTTTAGCAAGCATACACTATCTGTAAGGCACCAGCGACACATGGACAGCATAAATAGCAAGCATTGGTGAGATAACTTAAGATTTATATTTTAATTCACCTTTGGGTGGTTTTTTTTCCTATCATCACTTTTATAAAATCAACATCTTAGAGAGATGAGTTATGGCACTTAATTCAGATTTATAGCTATATTAGTTCTAACAATGAAAGTAGATGCTTTATTTCTTTGATTTTCTCTTTACAAAATTGCTCCTTTTTTCAGACCTCCTGGTATTTAGGATGGTTCTTTTTCTAGGAAGCAAAACTTCACTTCTACTAAGTCTAGCTGACAGTAGGAGAAGTGTAATAGTTATAAAAATGACTCAGCTTTGCCAGCACGGCATAACACCAGCGATGCTTCGTGAAGGCTTTAAAGAAGAAAGAAATATACCTATTTCCGTTACTTGTATCCTCCTGCCTCCTTATTTTCAGTTAAGGTTACATACACTACAGAAGTCTTTCCATTCAGGAACTGGTGTGACTAACATCTTCATGAACACATATTGTCTCAATCTAAAGAAACACCCACCCATCATTCTTCAGTCACATACTGTGTGACATCCATGTGACACTGTGGTATTCACAAGCTGTTTTCAACCCTGACAACCATTAGGCCTAACTTTCAACACTGTGTAGTCATTAAGAGTGCTCTGGCTCTGACCCATCATTCTGGCTAACATGTGAACTATTGTAAGTAATTCCATCTGCGAGTTGCATCAAATAGTGAGTGGTTTCTTTACATGCACATGCCTGCAAGCAATTAAACTTGAACAATAACTTGGCACAGGATCAAATCTGCATCAAAATTCAACATTTAATATGGAATCTCCTTTCATATACTAGGTGATAGAGGTTTTCCCATTAGCAATCTATTTGCCTATACTTTTACCCTTTAAAATATTGACAAGTCTTTAAAAAAAAATGCAGATCAAATATATACAGGTCTGAAACACTACATTGCAGCTTGAAGCTGCTATGTGCAAGCTCCCTTTTCTCACTGTCAGTTTAAGTGGCATTTCATTTTTGCATCTGCTTCATGTGCAACCTAGGATCAGCTCAAATAGCTTCTCTCCCTGCTTGGAAAGAACATGCTTCCCTTTCCCCCCAAACCAGCACAGGTATATAGAACACAATAAACTACTAATAAGAATAGTTCTGTCTTCCCCTTAGGATTTCTCTTTTTCTGGATTTCATTTGGACTGTGTTCCTGGTTTAACTTTAGCTTCTGTGAACCTATTTCCCCCCTTCCATCCTCTCTACGGATACATCATGACCAAAATGACTAATGAGAACTTATTAAAAGTTAAGCTGAGAATTTAGGCAATTTACAAGGCCAAATTTAACAATGAGGGTGAAGAAGGCTAATTGTATTAAATCTGGAATCCTGGAGTGGCTTATGTGAGCAATGCACAATCTGAAAACTTCCTGGATGTTAGGAGATGCAGGGTATGATCCTGGTGCTACACGGAGCTGTAGTTTCAGGACTCTGACCTGAACTGCTAGATAGTATTCACATGCTTTGATGACTTTGGGAACATGTAAACTCCCAACGTTCAGACACGTGAAGACAGCATCTAGAAACGAAGGCCATAAAATTGATGAAAACATAAAAAAAGGCTAGCGCAAACAAAAAGAAACTTCCTCAGGGCTGTCTGGCACTGACCATAACTTCCTACAGGAAATCTGGTCCATGCATATGTGACATTGATGAAGTTTAGAATTAACTTCCAGTGCTAGATTTATTAGAAAAAAATGTGTGACTACACTATGAAACTTGCTTAGTACTTCAGGCAAAATGTTTGACTAAAATTTGCAGGGAAAAACACTAGTGTGGTATTTCTAAAATACAAGTATTTATTTTTCAATATGAAAACATTTAAACATAATTATCAGGCAAATTTTATAAGCACTTTAAACATAAAACAGCCCAAATATGTACTCAAGATATTTCTTGGCCTTGAACAGGAATAAAGCAGAAATGGCCTATGCAGACTTATATTAAAAAAAAGATGGCTTGGCTTCTACACAGTTAAGAGGGGACAGGAGAGTAAAAACTTCATCTCCCAAAAGCCTTATGATGACCGGACTCACATCTTATTTTTTGAAGTAAGGTAATGCCCAGCATTTTCAAAACCTTTAAATGTGTTCCATAAAAAGCCATTTCAGCATAAAACATTGGTTAACCTTGAACAGTTAGATTAATGTTCCAGCACACTTCATCCTTAGCATCAGTGAATAAACAAATCTTGCCAGAGAAGAGCAAAACCAGTCAGAAGAGATGAACTGCAATGAAACAGTCCCCATGATCACTGCAGTGAGCAGGTAAAAGAGCAATGAACTTACTGAACAGAATGTGCAAAAAGTAATTTCTCCAGAGTCTCAATGCAGTCTTGGTTTTGGTTCAAATGCTAAGAATTTTCCTCCTTCACAAACCACTTGTTCTTTGACAAACAGCTAGGAATCTGACTATTTGATATACTTGATGTGTTACCGCTATTTTTCAAATTACTTCAACGCTGCTCAAGTCTTCCGTAATACTTTGCAGCCCATCCAAATTCAGGAAATCGAGATGATGAAAATGTAGCAGTGCTCTTCAGATCCTCTATCATTTGGAATCTTAACTATGTAACTAACGACAAGGGCATCGAGGGAACATAAAATGCAGAATGTGCTGAATCTAAGGTATATTCTGTTCTTTAACTGCCAGTACAATAAAATAGCAGACATTTCGTATTTATCCTTGCCATAATAATATAAAAAAATATATTATAAACAATAAGCAAAATGAAAGCAGCCACCTACATACACTTTTAGAATTAAGGAAATATTACTTTGCTATTACAATCATGGAATCATAGAATAGTTAAGGTTGGAAAGTTCCAACCCCCCTGCCATAGGCAGGGACACCCCACACTAAACCATCTCACCCAAGGCTTTGTCCAATCTGGCCCTGAACACCACCAGGGATGGAGCATTCACAACTTTCTTGGCAAACCCATTCCAGTGCCTTACCACGCTTACAGTAAAGAACTTTCTCCTTATATCCAATCTAAACTTCCCCTGTTTAAGTTTTAACCCATTATCTCTTGTCCTATCACTACAGTCCGTAACGAAGAGACACAATAAGGCACATAAGTTTGCTCACTGTATGTACACAGTGTTTCTTTAAAATGGATGTATGTTTAGACATTCTAAACTCTAGATCCCTCAAAAATTAAGACTGGGATTAAGGCTCCTTTCATGTCTGGCACCATGTTCTGCTATGCCCCTCTAGGACTGACAGCTAATGCAAACTGGATAACTTCTTCCTACCACTCACATGGTAAAAGAATGCTTCATAACACTTCCTAAGGAAGTACCTGGGACTAGCACGGCTGTAGCAGTACATGTGGTTGCAGTGCCACCACCCAGCTGTACCAAAGTGTGAGCCAATATACTAGTGATCTGATGCTGTTGTGACTAATCAGTTCCTCACTAAACACTGCCATATCAATCATATCAAGACAGACAGGAAAACAATGCTGGCAAATGTGACCTCATCAGCTGCAGCTGGAGCTCAGTCACCATGAGCGGCTGCAGCCCTGCTCAGCAGCTGTGGTCCTGGCAAATACACCATGGCTGCTGGCCACAGTAACCCCAGACAGTGGGACTAATGAGGGCCAGCAGTGTCTAAAACTGAGTGGGGAAATACAAATGACACACTCAGCAGCAACTATAGAGTAATCTGCAGTTGATTCAACATCGCACTGGCAAAATGTCCTGATACAGAGTCAAGTCTCTCTTACTGAGCCTACTTGTGAAGAGAAGAAAAATGTTTGGCTGGAAGAAAACCTATCCTGAAAAATACAGTAAGACACTTCATCAGGATTGCTAACCTGGTAATTCAGAGGACAGAAAGGAATACAGATCCTCAGTAGGATTTGGTACAGAAGGAAATACTCGAAGTATAGTTTAGAAGTACATCAGCATCACATATATTGATAGAAGTTGTAACATTCAGGAAACAACCAGCTTATCAGATGATATTAGAGAGGATGCTTCCCCACGCTGTGAAAATGGGTGAGCAATGCATCATTCTGGTATCTGTGGCCAAACCACTCCATTACTGCTTCTATATAAAATTACATTTCTGATAAAAAACTTAGCATCAAACATTTTTATGATTACAGACCAAAAGTCAAAATTTGCATTTAAATAGATGTATTAAAACCTCAGCAGCACAGGTAGAAGAGGGAAATGCTGTTTCAAGGAACATTTAAATAGAAAGTGCAAGCACAGAACGGAATTTTCTTCTCAAATGATTTGAGCAATTTTAGTTTTATTACTGTTCTTGGGTCCCATTCAAAGTCAAAATTTGAACTGTAGTAACCTGCACCCCTGGACTCATCTCAGGCTAAGCTGCAGAAACTAATTCCCCTTTCATCTTTCCATCGGGAAGGGCTTCACCAGTTCTAACGCACTTTTTTTATCCACAGTCCAAGCCCACAGTTTTCATCAGCTTGCAGCCAAGCCATATTAAACTACATTTGCTCTCAAGTTGTTGGCTCATTTTTGTTTGCATCAGTCACCATAGCCTAAGCTTCAGCCATTATATTTCTCCCCAGACAGCAGAGCCCTTTTTGAGAGCGATGAATTGTCAATGCGTAACTTAAAAAATGTACAGGCAATTCTTCCACATAAATGCCGGTCATCAACTACCTCCTTGCACTTAACCATATTTTATTTTGCACCTTTTTAATCTATAAAGCATTTCTAAAGTTAAAGAAATTCATTGTCTGACCTCCTGTATTTTTCTATCTTCTCACTACGTAACTTTTATTTTCTATATATTGTCCGGTTAACTTTAAACCTTGGTTTAAAATCTGATTCTATAATTTCAAAGACAACTAAGCCTTGCCAAGCCATTATGCTCCTCACTAGCAGTATGGAACACTGGTACCCTTTACAGTCCAACTGGGATCACCAACCCATGTTCTCCATATATAAACCATGTATGTGAATGCTGCTGGGTTGTTTTTGGGGGGGGTTTTGGTCTTTCTTGACAGGTGGGCATTTCAATCACAATGATAATACAATGTGAGCTACATTGTTGTTAAATTACAAGAGTCACATTTAACTATAGTCATTTTAAAATATATTATAAGCTACTGCCTTCATAAACGTGCTGTTTCTTTCCAGGAAGATGTAAATATCCTCACTTTCAGATTCTCTAGCAAGACTCTGGAACAACACAGGACTTTAAAGTCGTAAGAGGACTGCTAACTCATCCATCAAGTAAAGAGGACTGCTAACTCATCCATCAAGTATTTAAACTTTCCATAGCTATGATACTGTTGCAGACCCAAATCAACTCCTGGAAATATGAGCATAGGCATAGGACAAAGACATTGTAACCACATGACCATTTTAGGTGCATTTTTCCTATCTTCTCCAGAGGTTCTTTCCTACAAAATAATTTCTTTAACATAAGGGAAATATGGTATTGTGGGGGAACACAAAATTCAAGTATAAACAAAGATAAATCACAGCCAGATTTCCTGGGGGGAAAAAAAAAAAAAATAAAGCAAGCAAAATTTTCTTCTACCTCGGTAATCTCTAAATTCCTTTGAGAAATGTTTCTCCGAGCATTTAGAGTCAGTCAGAAATATAAAGAACATCACACAAGCAAATGTACTATCATATGTTGACTCATTCTAGGATTCCAGACAATCATTACTTGCAACAGGTCTCCATAATACAGAGATGTTTACCAGCCAGCTCCCAGCAGTTGTAAGCAGAAACAGGCACATCAATACTACTCATGAAGTTCTTAACAGTGTTTCGCTTTCACCAGCAGCTGTTAGACAACTTACAGAAAATGTAAAGGTGACCCATTAAATTTTCTATAGCAGCATTTTTTCCAGCTGCCTATCATCTGACTTGCTGTCAGAACCAGGATAGCCCTGACTTTCATTGGGCATATTTCAGTTATTATATACGTTTATAAAACACATAGTTACATTTTTATATGCACATATAACAGGGCCATTTTACAGAAAACCACAAAATGTTTAAATCATATATTTACAATACAATACTCAGGACTAGCTTTGGGCATAGACTAAGTAGGCAATTTGTTAAGGTTACAAGACACTCATGGACCACCTTTCCGTTTTCTTTAAGTAAAGTCACCAACCCATGGGATGGGAGTGGTTCATGCAAAATCTCCGGTTAGGTCAAATCCCAGCCTATATTCCAGGCTCACCAGGGCAGATGTGCAGGATACCACACCAGAGCAGTATTAGCTCCCAGCAGCGAGAGACAGAACTGACAAGGCCACACACATAGCCCTATCTTCTACACCTCTACCTTGCTTGATATGTTTCCTCTTCCCTCAGATTTTCCTGTGCTGCTGACAAGCACTGAGGCAGCTCAGAAAATACAACAGCAATGACCTCTTGTTGTGCTGAGCACTGCGGTATAATTGTCTGCTATATCCCAAACTGTATCTTTCCTCAGTTTTACATCCACTTTCATCCAATTTAACTGAATGACATTTTCTTAGCATTCTATGGCAAAACAGGAATACTTTCTAAATTGATTTCATAACATTAAATCTTCAGAACTGCTTCCTATCCTGTCTTATTCCATTTTCCCAGTGGTTTGATTTTAGGGTTTTTTTTTTGTCAGTTGTTCCACACAAAGCAGTGCTTTTATTAAATTATACATTATAAACCTCTTTTTGCAAGATTTTTTCACACAGGTATCTAAATATCTAATTTCTCTCAATTTTAATGGGATTGAGGCACTTCAATAAAACCATATATTTTAACTATAATTTTAATATATATAAATGAAGACTTGGATTTTTATTTTACCCTCACAGGATGTAGTTAATTTAGAAGTCATTTAGAGTTCAGGAGTTTCTAATGGACATTAACTTACAAGTAAAGTCCCCAGAAAATTAAATTTCTCTTCAGTGAGCCTTGCAAAGATTTTCTGAAGTTTCCATTTTCTTGACCTGCTAAAATATACTTTCTCTACTTTGTTTTAATACTGTTTTCAAAAGCAACAGTTTTTGTGTGTGGATATATCTTTGTCTGAAAATATATTAATAAAATTTAACTATCCTTATTCAAGAAACCAGACAGGAAGAAGTTGTTAATTTGTACGGTCTGCTTATTAATCTCACCATTCAACTGTGATCCTCTGTTTATTCTCTTGTCTATACTACATTTTTTCTTCGGTGACAGAGCAAGTATTTAGTAACGTGGGGTTTGGACTATGTCAACATTTACACTGCAGCATAAGGCACTAGAAAAAGTCTATCACTTGATCTGTACCTTATATTTTTTGTGTACCGAACAACAAATTACAGTTACAGTACTGCCCGCAGTGAGATGCCACAACACCATCTGCAACACGTTACTGTCTACAGCGCATGATGGTCAGAAGAACAGACCAAACTGCACAGCAGCTGCCACTGGTGCTGCTGAATACTCCCATATGGCATTGCAGAACAATGATATGGGCACCGATTTTGCTATTCCACTGCAGTTTTGTCTGGAAAATCATAATCTGCCTGAAACATATACACTATTACTAGGCTATCCAAATAAATATAATGGCTGTGACAGTTTAGTCACCTGTATGCTCATAGGTTTGGAAGCCCTCGTTGTGTTTGAGTCAGGATAAAAACATTTTCCTTCTTCCCATATTGAACTCACAGGAAAAGGGTTGTTAAAAACAAAACCTCTTTCCAAAATTCTCTTTTTTTGAAAGAGAATCATGTTTCATATACAATTTGCATCTTGCCTGTTCTCTTCAAGGAATTCTTTTCTGGCTAGGCATCTGAAGGAAGTATAACCTGGACTCGTTGCCACAGGCTAGATCAGGGTCATGTCACACGGGCGGAAGCACACAAACCTCTCATGAAGTTCCTGCGCTCCTGTGTTATCACCAGTTTTTCCATCGTGCCTGCTACTAACACAGTGACAACAAACAGGGAAGCGGAGAAGGGGGCAGATAACTCCCCAGCCAGAGGAACAGAGCTCAGAGCCGAGATCTCGCTGCACTTCTGTCCTTCCTGGTTGCTAGGCACACCTGCCCATGGGCTGTGGTGGGGCATTGTGAGGGAAGGCGCGGCTGCCTTCCATCCGGTTCCTGCCGCCCAGCGCGGGGCAGGGGTGAGCCCCTCAGCCTGTTCGCTTATGCTGCGTACTCCACTGAGGAGTACACACACATACACACACACACACACACACACACAGTGAACTGGATAGCAGGAAAATCTATGTAGAACCACAAAGGCTGAGATCAGTTGTAAGACATAAAGCAAAAATGTAATGATTCCAGTAACTCTTAGCTCAGAGGTGTTCTTCCATGAAGTGCCTCCCTCTATCAACACAATGGGAAGAAGTGTTTGACTCACTATATGAATCCAGGCCCCTCAAGAATAGGTCAGGTCCAGAATTGAAATTGTCATATAATAACAATTATTTTTTCATGGAGGAACCTGACCTACAAAACTCCCATGCTGGGAGCCTTCAACAAATAAGCTTTTTCCCTGGTATCACAGTTC
Source organism: Pezoporus wallicus (assembly GCF_028554395.1). Taxonomy (NCBI): domain Eukaryota; kingdom Metazoa; phylum Chordata; class Aves; order Psittaciformes; family Psittacidae; genus Pezoporus; species Pezoporus wallicus. The sequence continues at coordinate 1,316,430 of NW_026637610.1, read as the reverse complement.
CTGAACACAGCAAAATTTTCTTTCTTCTTTTTTCCCTTCCCAGTTTCCCTACTGTCCTCTTCTTTAGAGAGCAGGGAATTAGTATTCACTAACTGTGTCTTTGCAAAGGTTTAATCTCCTAGCAATTACCAATATGAGAGTTTCATTACATGCATGGTATGATAAATATTGAAGAGGTCTCCCAGCTGTTCCGATCAGGTTTAATACAGGCATGCACAATGGCAGGACGATGCCTCCATGGCCAACATCCTTCTCTGCAAGTGCAACTCAGAAGCACAGCACAAGCCCTGGAGGGTTGGACAGACAGCCACACTGGTGAGCTGATGCGGCTGGAGTCAAAGCCACCAGCAGCCATCCTTGCAGCTGATGGAGTCACTGATCACACTGATGGTGTATACCTGCAGGGTACATACTAAATCCACACTGCTGACTGAGTTGAAATCATAAAGCCCAATTCTAATATGGAAGCCCCTCTTGGGTACTGGAAGACCTATAAGCACAGAGATCCTACATACTAAATTTGGGTAGAAAAAAGACTGTACTTTGCGTCCACACCAAAAGATTTGTTTGATCCAGTAGCATTCTCAGATACTAGAGAAACAGTAAGTTCTGGATACCACATCTTACAGAAGAGCAAGAGTAAAGACCTGTGCTGGAAACCTAAGACAGAGCACCCAAATCATACTTTGCAGAAATACGCTGCCACCCCTCACCTGCAAGAAAATCTGATGCAAAGTGGTTCACATCTCAACATACTGCAGTATTTACAGTCAGTTTTAATTATACATTTCATAATCAGATTTGTTTCAGCAAGTGCTTTAAATTTGGAGGTGAGTAAGTTATAATTTGTTCTGTCTCAAACTTCTACCATCACATAAAGTTATAACAAAAAGATAGGTCCTTCTTTGTAGCTGGTGTAAATGGTATGACAGTACATGAGAAATCCTTTTCAACACAAACTGATTTTCCAAGGCCTGAAGAGGACAATTATGCTGTTATGTGCATACTTTGCAATAAGAGCAGGCAGCATGTTTCTAAGACATTTCTGGGCATACCCCGTCTGACCAATCCCTGTGCAAGCAAGTAATTTCTGTGCTGGGCACAGGGCTCTTCCCTGCAGTGTGACCTAACAGCTCGGGATACAAATTTCTCCAGCAATGAGAGCACAAAGTCTAGACTTGACTCCTCTGTTCTGTGTCTGAATTCAGTATTTCTGGTGACCAGGAGTAACATTCAGCATGACAAATAATTTAATGAACTACTAATGCAGAGTTGACCTTCACTGAAAGTACTGTTTAATTAGCCAGTTTTTCTGAAGTCAGGCATAAGAATGCTAAACCATTTCTGAACAGGTGCAGGAGGCACATGTTAATTTTAGTAGCAAAGGTCATTACATGCGTATTTCTGCACTTTTTCCTGGCATCCCTCCCATCAGAGGATTACTTATGTATGACTGTGACGACAAAGAAAAGGAAAAAATTTTCATGTTCTTTCAGCTTTAACTTAGCAAAGTCCTGTCTCCTAGCTCCTTTATACATTTAAAAAATACATCTAAATCTAGTACTGAGAAAGGAAATACATTATCTTGCAAATGAAAGTGATAAGATTAGATTAGCGCCTACATAGCTGAAAAGTACTTGTTATATATGTTTTCATACTCATGTAGAGTACTGTTGGGGGGGGAGGGAGAGCGTGCGGCATCAAAGCAGAGTTAAGGGACATTTTAGTATAAGCCTGAAAAAGGAACACACCACTCACTGAACAGGAAAAAGAACTATGTAAATTAACCCACGCCTGACAATCAGAATTGTAAAACTTCTTCCTCTGAAAGCAAAGATCAATTTCTACTTTAATCTATGAGCATGAGATGTGAATCAGTAACTTTGCAGAGAAATAAAGATTTCTTCGCTTGTCTAGATTTATCTTACCAGACTGAAGAAGTGGGTTTCATGTTAGAGACTGCTTTTTTTTTCTTTAAATCTTATTGCCTGAGGAAGTGTGAAAACAGCCTCAAGAAAAAGTCAGCTCTAACAAGACTGAGCTTATTCTCTCCCTCTCTCTTTCTCTGTTTCATGCTTCAGACTTTGATGCTTCAGAAGAAGTATTAAAAGTAGCCAACCCCAGTGAGAACATGAAGAATGTATCAGAAACAGCTCCTTACTACAACGTTTTCCTAAGGTACAAAATGTACATATTTTCTTTCAAATTCTTCGCTTGTTTTCTTGGTGGGAAGTAGGTATCACATTTTCAAATTTAATAAAAATGCTGCAAATGTACAATCTATTTTATAGTTGAGAAATGTATTAAGGATTTTATGTACAAGGACAGAGGTGCTAGTAGTTGCAGCAGGTTAGCTTGTTAGGGTGTGGTGAGGTCGTGGGGTTTTGTTGTGTATTTGTTTTGGTTTTAAACCCAGGAATTAGCTAGGAAATTAAGACATTATTTGGAGCATCCCCAAAGAACAGACTGAGCACACAGCTGCTGCTGGTAGCTCCACAAGTGACAGAAATTGAAGGGTTTTTCCCATTTTTTTTTCCCCCAAAATAATACACACCAACTTTTATTACCTGCAACCTGCATTCAGAAAGAAGTAGTTCTCCAGGGAATGTTACAGTAGCTTGCTAGTCCCTCAGCTTTACACATTGGAGCCTGATAGCACACAGGTCAACGTCGCATATTCATTGGTAGAGGACTGGTTCACTAAGATGAAGGTGCTGTTATTTACACAGGAAAAAAAATAATCACACATACAGAAAATGAGAGGTGAGATTATCAGTGAACTCCTAGAAGGTATAAACTAGGTAAGGCATGTTAATTTTGTTGAAAATCACTTCGCATTATTTAACTGGCTGCCTCCCTGTCAAACCAAGTAAACAGAGAAAGGATGCCAAGCTGGGGGTAAATTTCATGCCTTGTTGTCACAGAAAGGCTTCTGGCATCTGTAACAAAAATTTATGCCAGATAAATGATTATTGTCTTGAAGCCTCTTAAAGAAAGCTTTTCTTGTCATTGGTCTGGGCATGGGATTCCTTCTGGCACTGTGCTTTTCAAACCTTGCCTAACATGGACTAGCTGCTGTAAATGTATTGCTGATTTAAAAGAAAACTTAAGTTGGTATCAGCTTTGACCATCAATTTCAAAGCCCCTGTCTGGCTGTGTAAAATCATGATTTCAAGGTTGTCCTTGTTGGTGGCGGCTTTTTTTTAAACAAGAGAGGCTCTAGGAATGGGGAAGGATGATGCACCAGCTCTTTTCTGACTTTCCTAACACTATGCTGAGATTCAAACACTGTGTCTTGGATAGAGACAGCTCCCCCAACAGCAGGTCTGCCCTTCCCAGTGCTCTCCTTAGCACTGGGTTTGGATTCCTAGATTTTGGCGTTAGTGGTCCCACAGTTGCAGTCAGTCACATCAGAGCAAGTTGATGCAAACAAAAATCTAACGATACAAAAAAGGATTAATTTTCAGTCAGATAAGCTTCCTGATCCAGCCAACAGTGAAAAGGATATTATCTTCATACTCATATGCATTCCAGGATTTTACTACCAAAGCTTCAGGAGAAAATACTAGGAAATTCTGGGTGCTTTAGATATGCATACTCCACAGCAGAGCACGTTTTTGTTGAAGCTGTGATATTACTGTTCCAAATCAACTAACAGCTCAGTGCTTTCAAAGATAGTTTTTTTCCCATTCTTTTCTTTTTGGATGAGCAGGCATTCAACTATTAGGAAGAACAACATTTTGATTCAAGTCATCCCTAGGTCATGGAAACTAATATACACATTCCGTTCTATGATACGAATTTCCACCCCCCACCCCCCCCCCGTCATAAAAGCAGATTACTATAAATCACATTTGTACTGAAATAAACATGAGACAATGGGGAAAATAGTTGACCACATTCTTCTTATGCAGGCCCAGATTATTAGTGGTTATGTTAAATATAGACATTCACATCCAAGCCATTAATGCATACTTAAAATGCATCAATAATTCAGTAATTTTTAAGTTCAACCTGGGAAATCACCTTGTACAGATAATATATAGCACAGCACTGTTAGATCATAAGCCATCAAGCGTGAAAATGATCAAAATACGGCCGATGTCTTTTGTACCTCAGAGTATTTCAGACCTCAAACTGCCCATGAAGTTCTGATACATTCTTATACCAGAAGAGCACCTATTTGAAAGGCTTTGACCTCGCATTTAGAGCATATAATACTGCAAGAGTGGATATGAGAAACTGCTGAAATTGGCAGTATAGAAATGCCACACAAACTGGTACAAAAACCATCCGCTACCTAAAATCAAGGGATGGAAAGCATTTTGTGATACTTCCATTTCCATTGTGTATATCTGTGCTATGTGACAAAGGAAAAAAAAAAAAACATTGGAAAGCAAAGCACTCTCTGTGTCTCTCACATAAAGACACTAATAGCTCAATCTCACCATGGTGCCAAGGTTCCTATAGTTTTATCATTAAAGATTTTGGTCAGTCATCTGTGGTGGTAATTATCACATAAATTAACTGAGAGACAAGAAAACCAGAATGTAAGACAAAATCTCACCTCCAGCAACAAAGTATAGGACTTCATTTTCCAGTAATATTTTCAAACCTAACACCAATGATGAACCAAGGGTTTTTTTCTGGAATATTGCTTCGGTTACGGAAAGCAAGTCTATTAGTCAGTGCCATTTACCCCCTGGTATCCAGCTTTTATCTGCTGACCTGTCACAATAAAACAATTCTGAAGATGTATTTTCAGATACAGGTGATTAGCACAGCAAGGGAAGCAGCAGAGTGAAAATTCTTTTTCGGGTAAGTGTTGCTTGCAAGGAGTGTAGGTAGAAGGAAAGGCAAAGAACTAATCAGTTTGGCTACACTAGACTACAGCACTCAAACTTTTGTGTCGTGGGGTTTGTTTGTTCGTTTTTTAGATAAGGGTATTGGGCTTCAAAAATAGTTCGGATCCCACTCAGTTCTGCATGGGGATGTTATCTCTTCAATGCATTCAGCTGACAAACCTTTCTTTAAAGATGTGTTTAAGTAAGGGCAGATGGCACCTGGAGATTTCACTACTCCATTCAAATTTTATTTCTGCTGTCCTTGATAGAGCTGGACCATTTTTATTTATTTCTTTATTAAGATCTCCAATGACAGAGATCTCTCCCTTGTACTAAAAGATGCTTACTATTAAGAAGCCTGCATTGCATTTATTGTCTGGTTTAGGGTATTTTCTTCTCATTTAAATTCAATGTTCATCCTTCAAACAAGCAAAAGATTAAACTCCGTAACTGCTGTGGGACAGACATTAGGTCCCCTTCACAACATGTCACAATTTGGAATGTTAGGAGATCACACTGGGAAGGGTGGTTGCCGATGTAAATGAAAGGTTGCGACTATTATCTAATTAAATTAAGTCATTCACTACACTCTGCAAGGTAATATTCTCTCTTTTCCTTTTCTCTTCTTGCTTCTCCACTCAAGTATGTAATGATTATGCAAAAAGCATCTGACCTTTACAAGTGGGTTACATGAATACTGTACATTAACCTGTAACACCATCACTTCTGCATTGTTTAATTAGTCACAGGTTGGCTGAGGATGGGAGGGACCTCTGGAGGTGGTCTGGTCCAGCCCCACTGCCCAAGCAGGCCACCCAAAGCTGTTTGCCCAGGACCATGTCCAGCTACCTTTTGAGTATCTCCAAAGTAGGACACCCCAAAACGTCCCCGGGAAACCTGTACCAATGCTCAATCACCCTCACAGTAAAAAACGTGTTTTCTGATGTTCAGAGGGAACCACCTGCATTCCAGTATATGCTGACACGCAAGCTGGTTGAGTAAGGGAGATTGGCCATGATGTGAAATGAACTAATGACATTTGGGAAATCTTGGCACACAAAGACAAAACCACCACCCAAAAACTCCAGACAAATCCAATCCCCAAAATTTTAACAGCAGCAGCTAATCAGCTGAGGTTGGTGAATTAACCCAAGTTTGCATCAAAGTTCGCATTATGAATTTTTATACGATTGCTTTCTGTTCTACCAGTCTCATCCTAACTTCCATATGCCAGTGGCTTGAGCAGACTGTGAGGTGGCAGAAGTCACTAGGAGATATTTTTCTCTTTTACACACAATAATGATGACTTGTGAATAATGTGCGCATGTTACAACACTTCTTTCCACAGGCTTCTGTAATGATTACATGACATTAACTACAAGAAAAATCTGGGAAAAAAGAAAATACAAATGGAACAATCTGAAAAAGATCTGTCTCAAGTTATGTTTCATTTTTTTATGAGCTTAGTTTACCATCACTGTGGAGGAGGTTGTTGCAGGCTCCCCTTGCAAACCCCCTGCATGAACAACCTCCCACAGATCCAAAGCAGGACCAAGTGTAAATGAGAAAATAACATCAGAGGAAATAATGAAAAACACAGGCAAAATTACTGTTTTTCTGTCTGGATGAACACCTTTTCTGCTTAAGAATGCCTCCCACTTGATAATGGGAAACAAGAGAATGTGAATTTAGATAAGAAAAGTAAATAAACTATAGATACTTGCAGTAACTGGAGCTCTCCTGAAGTATGAATACTTTTCAAGAAAGAAAACTGCTCTGTGCAACTGGTATCAAGACACATGCAACTATCAACCAAGTCAATGTTTATTACTTTTTTATGCAAAAACAAAAGCAACATAAAAGCAATGTTGAAATTAAAAGCAATGTGGAATTAAGTACAAATCACCACATCTGTCTCAGTATGGTTAACACTACAGAATTGTTAAGACCAGATTTGAGAACATTCTGAAATTACTTGCATTTTAATTCTTCATGGATGTCCACTACTCTGTTAAGTTATCACAAGCCAATGGTTCCCTCTATGCTTACACAGAGAATAATACAGAGAGAAGAATACTCAGGAAATGCTGCAGGATGTGGGGCCAGAAGCTGGCTAACCAGAAATTATATACCTGCTGAAAAGATTTTCAGACTTCAAGGAGTAGCTTATTTAGGGCAATCAGGAAATTATGAGTACAGAGAAGTGGATCAAAATTGCCCAGATCTAAGAAGTTTTTAGTTTCAATACAAGGAAAAAATCATAATCACAGGATAGTTCAATAATGTCAGCACCAAAGCCACACATTGTCCCAGATGAATTCTGGTTTGCAAACCACGTGTTTTCTGAAGAGGCTAATATTAAAGACCTGGAAATATGTTAATTTTTTTGTAGCTGCACTGCTTTTACCATCGGGTAAATACCAAGATGATTTCTAATTACACAGTAGACTAATTGCATGTTACCTAAACAAAAATTTGAGATGAAAGTGGATTCACAAACTCACCATCTGGAAGAGTTCAGATGAGGAAGTCCCACATTTTCTATTTACAGTATTTATTTCATTGTACTGTCTTTATCAGGAAGAATATATTAAAAAATAAAAATTAAAAAAATAAAGATACAGAAGAATAATCTGGGGGTCAGTTTTGCCATGAGTATTCTTAAGTTTCAGTAAAGACCTTACAACTTTGTAAAAAGAAAACTTTTGAGTTACAATGCATAAAGACAATTATAAGGGGTAAGACACAAGAATGGTTGAAAGAACCAGGTAACCTAAACAAAGATAGAAGGCAAATGATGCAAGTCTACGGGAACAGTAAATGGAATACACAGGAGCAGCACAAAGCAGCCAGTGCTGTTAACACAATGATTACTGAGCTCCCTGATAGTATAGACAGAATCAGAATTTTTGTGTATAGCATTTGATAATATTGCATGTATTACAAGTGAAAGTACTGACATAGTATTTTAACCTAATAATTAGATTCATCAAATTTATTAATTTTACTAAGGTACACAAGATTATTTTAATAAAAATTCTGTATTAAAAAAAATACAGAAGTATGAATTCAAATGTAGAATCACTACACAATATAGGAGTGGGGTTTTATTTAAGAAGTAATTTCTTTTGCTTATAAATCAATGCACTTTACAAAAGGAAGCCAAGCATTAACTTAGTTTAATTATTATCTTAATTTTACTGAGACAAAACAAAAGCACAGAAAAGGGAAAGAAATGCCAAAGGAAACAGGCAGCAATGAACAGTAAAAACTACAGCCCATGCTCAAAAATTCTCAGGTTAGTACCTACTGTTATACATTGTAGCATCTTTAAACAATAAATTCTAATATTAAATAACCTTTTTTAATGTCTTTTGATTAACTTTTTATTTAAACAAAAAAGTTTATAACATCTCCTGTGTTTTTCTGAGAGATGTCTTTGCAGCAGTGCCTTTGAGTTGCTGCAGCAAGGGCCCAATTTAGCAACTGGATCAATATCAACTTTGTAGGCTCCAGTGTAAGATGAAGAGTGTGCACAGTCTCTTTGTCCAGCATACAACCCTGACTGAGCTAAGTGGAAACCCATTTTTTATTGGGCAGAGATTCACTATCTGGCACTGTTGGCTGGAAAGCAACATATTTCTTGTGCAGAAACTTTTATTTTAAAGTACCTTGACTATTTGTAAGGAAGTGCCAAAAAATTCTAATCACATCTATCGCTTAAGTGTTTTTTTCTTAGTTAGCTAACTTTGCAGTTTACAATCTATACCCACACACACATCTGGTAATGTCAGCTTTTAATCTTCTCAACTCCAATGCCTGCCTTAAATTCATTACTAATACCACATTAATCTTTTTAGCCCATCTACACATCTCCCCTGGCTCAACAACTGATAATTTGCTCTCATTAAAAACAAACAAAAGTGTAACCTACAATGAGCTGTTAGCAACCAAAGATGGGGAGCGTGTGCTTTTCTGCATGACACATATTTAGCACTTTTCAAATGAAAATATCAAATGGACTTCCTAAATGAATTTCACGAGGAGTAGAAAATTCAGTTAAAAAAACCCTAAGAGTTTTTTAAATATAACAAGAAGCATGGGAAACGAAAGGTACTCTCCGACCACTTAAGTTTTATGTTCTAAATATAGTAGATTATGCATTCTGATAGGTGGTAAACACTAGAAGAGGATTTTGAACCAAGAATTAGCCTAAGAATTATGCCATTAAGCAGAAACCTTCAGTCAAACTGTAGGAAACTGCTTCACACAGACATTTACCAGAATGAATCACTACATTTCTAGTTTGCTTCTGATCCAAGAATATACGCATGAAAGCAAGGTGCACACATGCTGGAAGAATCACAGAGCATATGCACTTAACAGTGGATAAGCTCATATTGAAGTGCACTACAGAACAGATTCAGCATAAGGTAAATATTTATCATAACCCAAGTTTATTAAAAACCATTCCTGACCGCTTGCCCGGTTGCTTAGAGTGCCTGGTTAGATGTTCTTCTTCTTAAGCTTTTAACTTAGGAGGGCAAAGCATGACAATGGTAGCAAGAAATGGTGGAAGCTTCATCTGTTTGGGTTTGGGTTTTGGGTTGGGGTTTTTTGTCTGTGTTTTAAACACCCAGTGCAAAGGACTCCTCCTTACCTATTAGTCAGAGAATCTCCTAGTTTGCAATTATTTAAAATAGAACTAGGATAAAATTATATAAAGCCTTGCCAATATTGAAAGTCATATAATCCATAATAAAATAGAAACATGAATTTATGAATAAACTATGAAGTCACAGATACTAAAAAAAACTTCTAAAATTTTCTCTTCTATGATGAAATATCTGGTCTCCTGTTGCCTGAGAGAACTCTTTTCCCTAGATTTACATTGATATCATGGGGGGGACGGGGGGAAGCAAACAAAACTCCACCAAACCCCAAACCAACACCTAAACCAACTGCATCTTCCTTATTTTTACAGCTAATGGGGAAAAAATGATGCATGAAGACAGCTTCCTGCATACAACTGAGAGGATGCCTGCAGCCCTTATTTTCTCCTGACAAACACATTTAGTTACAAAACCATCTATCCCTAACTAGAATAGAGCTTTAAATATATCTTCTACATTATGAAGGTTTTTCTATATTTATTTTACTATTCTGGTTATAAAAAAGAAATTATTTTAATCAAAGGGTTAAGGGGATAACTTGACATTCAAAACAGCTCTTACTCAACTACAGTAGAAGTAGTTTTCAGGTAGTTTCCTTCGCCTTCCCAGTGCAGAACAGTTAATTCACCTTACAGGCACTAATTTCCAGCCTCAGGATGCTCCACTAAAAGATAGTATACCAGCCAAATTGCTGAGAGCTGGCTCCTGGTAAGCTCCAGCCAGCCCATCTGTAGATAATTTTAGAAGTCACAGATGCAGCAATAACCACTGGCAAACCTGATGTATCAAAGGCTGCAATGAAGGCTTGGAGTTCACTTCAGACAGATGTTCTGGCAAAGAAGAATAGCTTACTGGAAAAAAAAAAAAATCCAATAAACTCTGTGACCGTTATCTACTCAGGAACCAGCAGTTTGCCCTCAAATGTACTTGTAGCAGTGAGAAATGGCATCTCGTGTATTTTTCTAGTCAGTCTTTGCAATTTCTTCAGTCGTACTTCCCATACCTGCAACTTCTTTGCCATCCTCCATCACTTATTTGGCTAGTTGCTTGCTAACTGCAGCTTCTTTGCACTTAAAACAGTCATTGTGTTTCATCATATCTAAATAATTAGGCTAATGAATCAACAGAAGTAAACCTACTGTCAACAATGCATCGCAGATAATATCACCGATGTTTATTTGGGAATCATTAATAATGCCTTTGACAAAATAGAGGTTCCCCTGTTTTCTCTTCTGCTCTGCTTTGTTAAAACACAGAGCTGCAGTCCAACACCTCCCAAGCTGAGCACGTGAAGTGCTTTCTCCACAAGAGCTTACCCACTGCACCTATGCTAACACAACACCCCCGGAGCTGCTGACACTACAGCAGCAACTCTGGGTGTAAACAAGTCCTCTGTGAGTGACAGACTCCTGTTCTACAAAAGCAATAGAGATTTGCTCTTAGAGAAGTCCTTATGTCTGCTTTTCCCTCTGAAGAGAGACTCTGGGCCTCCAGAGACAGCAAATAATTCATTGTAGATATGCTGATCACACATATGCACACTGAGGAAATGCCTGCATTTTCTTTCTCTCTCATTTTACTCTTATTTTGCTGTTTGTACTGTAACATATAAGCTACTTTTCATGTTTGGTTTGGGTTGGTTGTGTTTTTTTCTTCCCCACATTAGATCACAAGCAGTATAGTGGACAAACTCACAGATGTTTCTACTAAATTTCATTTGTTTTATCATCTCTTACAGGTATTTCTTATGAGGAAGATAAAATGACGGTACTTAAGTCATAATACTAATACATGAGTTAAGGAAATATTCAAATACCAGTTCAGACCAGCAATTTGGTTTCCTAAATGTTTGCTGGAAAGCCAAACCAAACCTGGTCTAGTACTCTCAAATCCGTTGGAGCATATATTTGCAAAATACACACAGAACTGAGAAGCGTTTCTTTAGTCAATAAAAAAAAAACTGAAAAAGTTCCTGGGTTTTTTAGGTCTTAATATTAAGCTGATTAAATGTGGAGCCATTGCAGTTTACCACAACCAATATTGAGAACAAAATTAAAAGTAAGTCGAAGTGAATTTTAAGCTTACTGAAAAAGCTGAAAAAAAGAGAAAATATATGAAGAATCAAATTATATGCCTGCAAAGATAGTTTATAGAAAAGGCAGTCCTAATTTGAAGATTGTAGCATGTTTTGAATTTCAAACACACCGTATTTTTGCAAAGCACATAACCCTCATAGATCATTTTGGAATCTAAAATAATGTGAACCAATTCAATTCAACAGAAGATGGCTTCCAACAAAGCTACTGCTACTTCAAAAGAATTAAATATACCTTTTTCATCATAATTCAACAACTCATTTGAAAAGCCAATGAATACCTTAAATGTCAGTTCCTACCTTTACATTTTCTATTACATATTCATAGATACACTACAATTTTTGTATACAAAACATAACTAAGTCCTAGACACTAAAGTCTTAAATACATTTCTAATGCTATAGACCAGATGAAATGCATCACTCCCAAGACATAAAGGCTGTTTCATTTGTATTTCGCATTTCAGGTCTTTCTGAAACTGAAACCAATCTTTTTCTTAAATGTGAAAATGTAGACACTACCTAGGGTTATGTCCTTCAGAAATCTTACAAAAAGATGTCCTTTTGTTTTCAGTCACACAACTGCTTACAAGCTGGAAGTTGACTGGTTTTCTGAAGCAGTTTGCATGAGTTAGAAAGTTTTAGAAACACGTGGTTCGGTGTTTTTTTAGGCAGAGACCTTTCGTGCTGAGCTTTTTTTTTGCCTCAAAAGAGAATCCTGAATGTTTCAGAGAAGGCTACACACATGAAAAATACTCTAAGCATCCATTAATACTATCAGAGAAAGCATTTAGAATTTCTCAAGAGGAAGTACAAACATCGTCATGTAGTTTATCATACGTGTTTAAGGAGAAATAAAATAATTTAAATAAACCACTTCCAGAGAAGCACAAAGTAAGATTTCAGTAAAGCTTTGTCAAGCCACCAGTCCCCAGAGAGCACCAGGCCTGTTAATGTGCACATTCACACATGGTTTCATTAATGTAAATAACTACTGATTTTGTTGAGATCATTCAACTGAGTGTACCATATACACAAACTGGAAATCATGAACAATCAAAACAAAATCCTCCCAAGGATTCAACAATCTGAAGACAAGACTCACTATTTAAGAGATTTCTGAATCTTTGTAAATCTGACCATACCTTCATTTTACAAACAGGATAGGTCAGATCCTGGGCCAATAGGCACAAGGAGATCAAAGCCATTATTTTTAAATGCTGGTTAGCTAAACAGAGATGCAAAGTTCACACAATGTATAAAAAATCAACACTGTATCACAACCCGTAGTTTCAAATATAATGTGAAAAATACAATGCAGATTCATATAAGACTGAAAAATAAATCCACGTTATGTTACAGTTTGAGATATCTTTGCAGAGCTATAAAAGAGCTTCAAAGCCTGCATTAGAGTTTGAAAAGCTACTATCATTATTGACCTAAAATATCTAAATAATGAGCTACTGCCTTCCAATTCTGCTTGAATCAGCCTTTGAGACAACTGTCTTCTAGCAAACAGCTTCAAGACAGTTCTACAGAATGTATGTTAGAGACATTTCAGCATAACCCCCCAGGCAGTCCCATGTTTTGGGACAATTCTAGGTAGAAGTCAGGACTAACAAGCAAACAGAGTGTTCAAAACAGTGGAAACTGCTGATGAAGTCTCCCTATTCCAGACGGCCTACTAAATAATCATTAAGATTGACATCTCCTAAGACATCTATATGAACAGAAAAGCTTTTTTACTGGATTGCATCATTTAAAGGAAGAAACTCTGTCCAGCAATGATCACTATATGTTTAAAAAGAATATAAGTATCAGTCTTCCCCACAATAATTTGCAAAGAAGGACATCCTGCATTTTGTTGTGTAAGGAAATACTGCACATTTAGACAATTATTCTTTATTTGTTTATATATTTTTCATCTAAAATATCCAGTGGCAAAAGTTTGTAGACTGGCATTATATATCAGGAAAAAAAAAATCTATTCAAGAGTCATTCCTTGATCATTTTATTGTGCCTGTAATGCTTGCCTTATGAGTCATATCATTATAATATCACTATTCAAATAATATCAGTAATAATTTCAATCTATCACTTTTGTCTCATTTCACTCTCCTGTCAACTCTTTTCCAAGGTAGAGAGCTCTAGCAGGTATTTCATGTCTTCCCTGTACAGAAGCTATTCCATACCTCTGAGCACTCCTTCCACCCTAGCCCGCACTACACCTTTTTGAGGCAGTCTAACCAGAACTGCACCCAGGGAGCACAGGGAAGACCAGTGCCAGCTCCAGCAGAGACAGCCCTATATTACTGAATGTCTTTCCTGAAAATTGTCAAATACTCTATTTGCTTTTTTGACAGCTGTCAAGCATCGAACTAATGCCTCTGAGATCTCCATCTGATGTTTCCAAGAAAGGCTTCTGAGCAATAATAGTCACGCACTACCTCCTCAGGAATAGATTTACATCTAGTGTGAAATTTTGAAAGTAAATTTTGTTCTGTCACTTAATCCTACAGCTTCCTGCACTTTCCCAGTCAGTCCTGGTTTTGTCTGTTCTGAATAATTCTGGCTCAACAGAAAATCATGTAATTATTTTAGCCCTTTTACACAGTAATAGCATAGATTCTCATGGACTTCTATCTGTAAAACCACTTCACTGTAAAAATGAACCATTTATGCATACCAGTGAAATACTAGGGGATCTACTTCGTTACACTTCAGCCTCCTTGTTCACCAGGCATATATTTAAAATTTCTCCATCACTTCTCCTTTCTGTGATGAGAGGAAGACCCTAATATCTAGGCTCTGTTACCAAAGTCTGTGTTAGGTTACTGCTCTCTTCTGGTTCTCGCTGGATTTTCCCACTGACCTCCTTATCTTTACAACTATCCCAACTTCTCTTTTCCCAGTATAACATATAGTTGCTATCTGCAGTACCTGCCCTTTTATCAGCAACAACCTCATCTACCCCTAACCCAGTGCTGCAAAATCTTTCTGTAATTCTGTGTGATTTTTCTGGAGTAATTGCATCATCAGCAAATAAAGACAGGGTCTTCCAGACAAGCAGTTTCTCTCTCTCTTCCCCCATCTCTCCCCCCCACCTGAATAGATCTTCGTATGAGAACCTTCCTGACTTTGCTACAAAGAACATTACTCCATGGCTTATTTTCAGGTTAGAATATTTTCAGGTGGCCTTTCCATACTTTTTACGACTTTTATTCTTTCCATTCTACACTATAAGCGATTGGAGGGTTATGGTGTTTTTCTCTCTTCCTTCAACATCAAGCCCAGAAAATATATAAGGAAGATGCAACGTTTCCACCTGGAATGAAGCATGAGTCCTCATAGGACTTCACTCCCAGATCTGAGGGAAGCAGGAGAAATATCCCATGAGGAAAAGAATTGGAATAGAACAGAAAGAAGAGGGAGAGGAGTGAGCCTGAAGCAGACTGTGACTGAAATTTTCACACTGGGTGGAGACAAAATACCATATGTGATAATTTCCCCACTTTTTCAGACCACTTTGAACAATAAAAAAGGTCTCCCAAGAAACTATGAAGGGAGTTCTTTAATATCATGGAGAAACATTAGTTAGGGGGCTGATTACGAGGGCCTCCATTTGGCGCCAATGGTCCCAAAGGAAACAGTTTATGGACACTGGGAGTCATACTGTGGACACAGCCAAAGCCAAGTGAAATAAGGGCCATTTTCTTGAAAATTATGAATCATAAAAGAGCTGTATCCTATGACACTGAAGTGGCTTTTACGGAAATCATGAATGTAGTATAAATATCCCTAAACCTATGAAGAATCATTCTATTTCATTTAACTGCACTGCTGCTTTACAAGTACTCTTTTCAGAATTTTACTGCTCTCTCCCTTTAGTACACAATAAAGCACAAGTAAAACCCTAGCTGTAATGATATCCCTCAAGTTATGCAAATGCAGATTTTCCATGATAGTTAAACATCAAGTATAAAAGAATATATTTGGCTTCCCACCACCGATTAAATGTATATGGAGTATATTGTTTTAAACACACCCGCAGGTTGTGAATCTATATCCTCCTAACCACATTCCTTAAATTAACCACCCCAACTCAGTAATAAGAAATCGCATTGATCTGCAATGAACTTGTGTAATACCACTTTTAGTTTATTACTGCCTTCGTTGGTAGCCAAGAGCTAAAATAAAATATTTCCAGGTGAATATTGTTGAATCCCCACAATCTTCATGTATTCAGAGTTTCTGCCTTGAATGACAAAAGCACCCCTACGATACTGATTCTGCCTTGATACACTCAACTCCCATCATCTAGATGTTCCCACTGTTTTAGTAGTAAAACTGATCATCTCTGGCACCATCCGTCAGTGCACGTGGGAGAATATTGACCAGCCACAAATAGATGATAGTGCTACCGCTTTGTCTGCCCTTGTACCTTCAGATTGAATCCTGCTATTTGCAAGTTATTTTTGCATAATTATATTTCATATTTTTGCTGCTAGGAGTCCCCTACTATGATTCTTTACAGCTATCTGGTGTACTAGTGACCAAGCTACAGACACACTTGTCAGAAAAAACAAGCCCTATTGCCTGTAAGATAAGGCTCAGAACCAGAAAACACAAACATTTGGAAACCATAACTCACACTGAAATTTTCCTTTGGCATTCAAGGAATGTGACTGGCAAAGCAATTGATTTGTACTTCAATATCCTAACCTGGCTTATACAAAAGATAGGAAACCACCTTAAATTATTTTGCCTCTGCAACTTTTATTACTTGTAGACTGCAGATCTAAAAATCAATAGCACACAACAACTTGGTCTTGACAAAAATATAATCTGTAAAGGATTTCACATCAATCTTTTCTCAGTGTAGGCCCTACTTTTTTGTTGTTTTTTTTTTTTGACTGGATCATTTAGCTTGCAAAAAATCCCTCAAGATAAAGAAAAAAACACAAACCAAATCGTCAAACAAAACCACTACCCCTCTAGTGTTTCTGTTGCACCACTTGGTCTCTTTTCCTAATGTGCTCATAAAACTTCTCTCCTCTGGGGCGCAGATGAAGGAAGCAGAACCTTCACAGTAAAGAAGCAAAGCAGCAGTTTTACTAGTGTATTGGGTCTGGCTGGGATAGAGCTAATTTTCTTCATAGCAGCCCATGTGGTGCTGTGTTTTGGAATCGTGTGTGCAACAGTGTTGATAACACAACAGTGCTATTGCCAGCCTACTGCTGAGCAGTGCTTGAGCAGCATCAAGGTTTTCTTTTCGGAATAGGGGAGCAGAAATTGGGAGTTGAAACAGCAGGGATAGCTGACCCCAGCTGTTCAAAGACATATTTCAGACCGTATGAGACTTGCAGCCAGGGTCCACACCATCTACATTCAGTGGGTTTCTTGACTTGGTCAGTATAAAGAAGATATATCCAAGACTGAAATATGGAACATGGCAGCTGAATACGACTTGTGCGCTGGTCTCTGAAACCTGCCTCATCTAACAAGCCAAGTGCTTCTTTAGAGTAAAGCTACAATATGCCAGCACACCGTCTGTCCCAGAGTGGTGCAGGCAGCTGTCCTCCCTCTACATACATAGACAAGCTCTTCCATCAATCTGTACAAATTTGTCCTGCATGATTAGTGTGCAATAATTTTGGTAGCTCACAGACAAATCTCTCCCACAAATGCATTAACAGATGTAAATGTATTTCAGTACTGTAAAAGTTACAGGCTTAACTATTTAGCAAGAAATCCCAAATTGCTAAGCCCCACTGATCAGTGCTAGAACACTCCCCTAGCTGCTAGTTAGCTTCTAGAAAGGTCCACAGACAAAAGCAGTTCTAAGAGACATAGTTCAGTTTCTGAAGGTAGTGAATAATGCTGAAGAGTGTTGCCAAACGCAAATGCACTCTGTGAAACTCAAACGCTGTTTTATCTTTTTTCATCTCTTAAACTATGTAGAATGTGTTCGTATTTTCCAGCATTATTCTTCCTCACTGAAGGCACAATTTCAACTCACAATCCTATATTCAAAATTTAAAGAGCCAGCAGTTACATATCTTGCAGGATCAGTAGAAATTCTCACAGAGCATGTTTTCTGTTGGTTGTACACAAGCTGCTCAGGAATAACACATTACAACACAGACTTGGCAAGTCAATAACTAACCTCAATTGTAACTGGGGGGGGGGGGGAAGAGGAAATTAAATTTTCCCCACATCTAATCCAATCATTACAATCCAAAAAGCCTGTTCATTTCCATGAGCAGTAGCACTGAAACAGTAATAAGCTTTCACATCTGTGCTTTGTGCTGCAACCATAGCTCAGCAGGTTCCCAGGTCCAACATACAATGCACAAAAAGCCAAATACTGTTGCACTAGATCTACTATGAATGCACCATGCACAGGGACACAGTGATTCCCCCTTACAGAATCCTACGTGCATGCACTGCCACGGGCTCGTGGCTTTGCTGTTCCCTGACAGCCCTACCTGAATTCACTGCAGATGTGGCTACATGCTAGCATGCAGTAACCCAGTGACACAGAAATGAATCTTCTACAAATCCTGGGCTGTGAACACAGCCCAAAGCTCAAGAGTATCATTGCTACAGTTAACAACATTTGCTATACTGAGCTACCCAAGAGCTTGCAATGACTGCACCTTCACTTTGCATAATTAGCACTATCAGAAAAAAAGTTGCAGAAATCTGTAAGCTCTTCAAAGACGACGAAAAAAGGATCAAGCATGTATCTTTAATAAAGAATGCTAACACCCCTGACATGACCCAGGCTGTCATGAGGAGTGTTAAATTTCAATTAGCTCTGAGCTATGCTGATAGGACTTCAGTAATTGCACGATTTTCTTGAGGAAAATTTTCAATTTTTTATGAGACAGGAGAGAGCATGGAATTTAAGTTCTTTTTCACTTGTTAAATGTAAAAATAATTAACAATAAAAGGCACTGGATTACAGGGAGAGCAGGAGGAAAGATGGCCCAGTGACAGAGACAATGATTTGGGATTTGAGAAATACGAATTCAGATCCTAGCTCTGCTATACTCCTCCTGGCACATCAGCCAGGTTGTTCAATTTTCTTGCTTTTCCTTCTGTAATAACGACATAATAACGTACTAATCTCACAGGAATTTGGAGACATGATATCTCTTAAATGCCACAACACTATGGAAATGAACCTGATCAAAAACATCGTAATGCCGTCATCTGGAGAATATCCAGAGCACATACAATTGCCAGTGGAAGAATTCTAAGCTATGTGTTTACATGCATGTAAAAATTTTCATAATGCCTGAATAAGAAAATGTCTGCAAAACAACATTTCTGAAGGAAATATCTGTGTAGTGTCGGAAAACAGGCTGCTACGTGCAGTAAATTCAGATCCTATGGTTAATCTATACTCAGCCCCTATAGCTTTTACTTGATATATTCAAAAGACCACTTACAAAGACAAAGGATTTAGAAAGTTCACAGAGGAATCCGTTAGAAACAAATACTGACTGCATTCTTAGAGGAAGAAGAAAAGAAGAAATTGTTAGATATTTCTGTACATGCACATTTGTATATAACCAAGAGAGAATTACAAAGCTAACTTTACTTACACAGTTAAATGGGGCAGGATTTCCAAAAACCCACTTATGCTAGGAGCCTGCCTCTTGTTTCCAAACTCTCCTGTTCATCTCAGTAAGTTTGTGCTGTTTAAAATCTGCTTTGAGAAGGTAACTTCTAAATTCTTTAGATGCTCCAATAAATACATATACAACCATCTGCAGGAATGATTAAGCACACTCTAACGAAGGACAGTTTCTTCCTTTATTTATGTAGGAAGACCCTGACTTAAGTGAAACGAGCAGCATAACCACCTGTAAAATCAAAAGCAGACCACCAGTATTCTGGTTTGCAGCTTTAACAAACATAAACCCCTGCCGTTTTACAATTTAGGTGGTCATAAATTATAGCAGTGGTTTAACAGTGATTCATGTAAACCTGCTACCACTTAACTGCTCTTTTCACTTAAAATCATTAAAGATTTTACTGATACAAATTTAAAATTAATGACGTCCAACAAAAGAAAACCACATTCTCTTCCCCTATGGAAGCAAAGTTCCCTATGCAGGGAGGAATTAAAGACTGTATCTAATCAATCACCAAAAGCTGCTACCTTACACCAGCACTAGAAAAAAACTCAATCACAGGTCAAGCTTAGCCACTTTTAAAGCTTTTTCTGAAGAAAAAACATCCATGAGAATATTCTCCTGCTTATCATTAGGAGTGTGTAAATGCCTCACTGCTTCTGGTCCTTAATGAATTCCTGCAATAACTGTGAGGATATTTGAAGATATCACAAAACAACAATGAATAATATGACAATGAAGCAGATACTAACAACTAAACAGTTCCCCATCCTAGCTCAGATGAAGTAATGGAGCAGAACTTACTGCTTCATTTACGTTATCTAACTACCATTCTTCAACTCTTTTTATTGTAATTCACAGATATCAGTAATTCAGAATACTGCAATTTTAAAAATATTCAATTCTCTAGACTATCACTCAGACTACATCAGAATACAGATAGAGGAATAAATAAGAATACAATCATTAAACCCTTTTTCCTTATACATTCATTAGAAAAATGTTGTAATACCGGTTCATTTCTAAGACAATTGTGATTTTTTTTATAATAGCTCTCTTTCACAATTATATTTTCATGCCTTTCAGGTAGAAATCCCCAGATCATAATGAACTCCTCAGATTCCTCCGTGGCAAGCTATGTTGTTTTGGAAAATTGATTTATTGTATTAACAATTTTAAAAGATGTGTTTAATGAGAGGGAAAATGGACCCATAATCCCTGATAACAAAACTATTTTCAATGCAATAAGAGCTATTTTTTAGTTACTTATTTAAAAAGTGTTTACAATTGAAAGGAAAACACAGCTCTCAAATTAGAGAAAAGGGGTTTAAATGCCTTTCTTTATATGCCTTCCTAGGCCTTTACAGCAGAGTGACTACTGTTGTATCACTGACAGACTGTAGGAGAAGTGAAGACAAGGCTCTTTTGAGACTGACAGCATATTTGCATATATGCATTTACATCTGCAGGGGTTTAAAATGTGGATTATCATGGCAGATCTTCCAAAAGATGCAACTATCAAATTAACATGAAGCAGTACCACTGTCTCATCCTTTCTCTGTTACTTTGAAAACTTCTAGCCAAGGAAACACATCAATAATAAAATGAGGTCACTTAACTACAGTATGTTTTATCAAGCTATGTAACAACTATACACAATCTGAAGAAAAGAAAACCCAACAGAATGGACAGGTATAGAGAACTTTCTTCTCAAAAAGCAATTGTAGAATCATAGAATCATAGAATAGTTAGGGTTGGGAAGGACCTTAAGATCATCTACTTCCAACCCCCCTGCCATGGGCAGGGACACCTTACGCTAAATCATATCACCCAAGGCCTCGTCCAGCCTGGTCTTGAACACTGCCAGGGATGGAGCATTCACGACCTCCCTGGGCAACCCATTCCAGTGCCTCACCACCCTCACATTAAAGAACTTCTTCCTTATATCCAATCTAAACTTCCCCTGTTTAAGTTTTAACCTGTTACCCCTTGTCCTGTCACTACAGTCTCTAATGAAGTGTCCCTCTCCATCATCCCTATAGGCCCCCTTCAGATACTGGAAAGCTGCTATGAGGTCTCCACGCAGCCTGCTCTTCTCCAGGCTCAACAGCCCCAACTTCCTCAGCCTGTCTTCATGCAGGAGGTGCTCCAGTCCTGTGATCATCCTCGTGGCCCTTCTCTGGACTTGTTCCAACAGTTCCATGTCCTTTTTATGTTGAGGACACCAGAACCGCACACAATACTCCAAGTGAGGTCTCACAAGAGCAGAGTAGAGGGGCAGGATCACCTCCTTTGACCTGCTGGTCACGCTCCTTTTGATGCAGCCCAGGATACGGTTGGCTTTCTGGGCTGCAAGCGCACACTGCCAGCCCATGTTCATTTTCTCATCAACCAACACCCCAAGTCCTTCTCCACAGGGCTGCTCTGAATCTCTTCTCTGCCCAACCTGTAGCTGTGCCTGGGATTGCTCCGACCCAGGTGTAGGACCTTGCACTTGGCATGGTTAAACCTCATGAGGTTGACATCAGCCCGCCTCATAAGTGTGTCGAGGTCCCTCTGGATGGCATTCCTTCCCTCCAGGGTATCAACCGAACCACACAGCTTGGTGTCATCAGCACTTTCCACAAAACACAGAACAGACAACAGTTTTCTTCTACAATTTTTTCTGAACTGTTTTCAGACAACTTAGGTGGAATGCCAAAGAGAAAAGGCTTCTTTATTAAAAAACTATAGCTTTGGGCAAGGGAATTGTGTAGAGGAGGGCTTAGCACAGTAACTCATCTTTCCAAATTGGCTAAACAGAGAAATACAGCACAGCCACTGTCAGCCGGCCAGGCTTCCAACCAGAGAAACAGGCAATGAGCTTCCAACCCTCGTTGTGAAGATCATTGTCATTACATGTAAAAGCAATCCCATTTCTTTTCTCTCAGTTTAAACAAGCATACAATGGCCAGCACACGGAGTTCATGGCACATACTGTTGCCTAACATTGCACTTTGCAATATTCCCACCTTAAGGAATTACAGTTTCTAACAATGGAATGGTAAAAAATGCTCTAGTTACGGGATTGAGTGAGGACTCTGCTGATCTAGGTTTCTGCTACAAGCTGCCTGCCAGCCACTCTTTGTGCTTTATTTCCCATGGTATATTTGGAACAACTCTGTCTCCTCTGCTTGTCATGTGTATTTTTAGTTGTTGTTTGCTGGAACTGTCTTCAATTGCTTTGTTTACTAGTTTGCTCAATGCACTGTAGCATTGGTTTTGTACTGCAGACATTATTGCACAATTAATAGAAGGTCAAATGCCAAATAAATCCATAAAATTTAATTTTAAAACCCAAGATCTCTCTGTAATTAATCTGTTTAAACTATAGTTGTCTCAATATATTTATCTATTACAATAAATAGACAAATACTGTAAAGCAACAATAGCTACAAATTATACATAAATTCAACTGAAGCATGCCAAACACAAAATTTATTGTAATTATTCCATGAGGTTTTTGACACTTTTGGCAGACATTTGTTTCATTGTATAGAATACCGTCATCTTAGAATGCCTGTGTTGGACTGGTACTGCTATTTTTTACATGCTTCTTCTAAACAAGGGAACGGGACAAACCATTTTATAACCAGCAATGTACTACACATGTACATCATGTCACGGGTGAATAGGGCATAACACCCAGCCATATGGTGTACTTAGGAGCCAACTCATCTACATACACTGTTACCAGGCAACATGCTGGACTTCAGTCTGAGCAGGGGAAAAAATGACCTCTTAGCCCTAGAAGTTGATTGATAGTCATTGTGCTGGTTAGGTTGTGATCACAAGGGAAAATAATAAAACCAATTATGCACATTGAGATTTGGCAGCATTAAACCTTCCCCAAATTCAAAATGAGTATTTTCTTCTTTCTTGTCATATACCCAAAATCTCAGCTTTAGCTTGTTGAAGGAAGATTAATACCTTTTTCCTTCAACTACATTTATAGATACTGAAGCACTAAATTCACAGCCAAATTAATGTTAGCTTCCTAAAAACATGCAGTAATTATCTCAGGGACCACTGTCTCCCACAGGTTAGAAACCCCAACCTCATTCGTGCAATTTTTACCAGTTGTTTTCTAACAAAAGCTGTCAACTGCATCAAATTCTGCTAGGAGCTGTAAGGTTATTCTGTGATAGAAAATACTGTTTGTGATGGAGGAAAAGCTAAAAGCAACAAGCATGCTGAGCACTACAGAATTGATTTAAATCTGTCCTCAAGATGAACAGGCTTGTTTTTTTCTACCCTGTAAGTCAGGCAGTCTTTCTGAAATAATGAAATCTTTTTTTCAAAGACATAAAGAGGAAGATTGTGTTTAGTGTAGAAGAATAAATGTAAAATGCTTATTTCTAACAAGGACTGAATATCTCATTTTTTCAATGCCACCAAACTGTGTGTTGGGGCAGAACTCAACAACTAATATTAATACATTTGAACAAAAATGTGAATCTGGCCTATTATTTTGTCAACACACATGTTCAACTTCTTTACTTTCTACACATAGGAAGTACCTAAATACAAAACAGAAATCTATTCAGTCAGCCCAATACAGAACAAGTCACGCTTATTTCCCAATACAAAATATTAGAGGATTGCAATTTATTTTAAGGAGAGAATTATTAAAAATTGTTTGAGAAGTACCAAATATACACTTATCAAGAACCATACATTGGGAGTGGAGCTGGGGCGGGGGGGAGGGAGGGTTTGCTACTTCTGTATGTTATTAGAAGTATAGGAAGTTCTATCCTGATTAAAAAGTGCTTGATCAATATTGTTTCTAAGCATGTATTAACACAAACAAACTTTACAAGAAAAAATAAAACTGTGTATGAAAGAACAACAAACAGTTTGGATGCAAAAGGCTCTTCTCAGAAAGGAAAGAGGTGCAAAATGAATCAGCACGATTACTTTTCTACATGTCCTATAAATTTTGGAGCTTAGTCCATGATATTCCCTGACATCACAGGTGCATTTAAAAAGAAAAGCATGATGAATTATCATAGCTGTTCTATGGACACTGAAAAAAAGTGTCTGTGACTAATCCATATACAAAATGATTTCTTTCAGAATCAGCTGAAGGAAAAATAAAAACAGTAGTGATGTAACTCTAACACGTAAAAGGGAAATAGAAGAGAAAAGCACTTGAACCTACAGCCAGAAACACGGATTATTATTTTCTAAGCGTATCGCTGGCAAGCTGTTGTTCACAGATCTTGTACTTATGGTCTATTAGCCTTGCAATCCAGCACCAGCACGGCAAGTTGTGAATCCCAAGGTATCTCTTAATTCATTATGACAGCACAACAGAGATGTCAATCAAATTCCGAGGAAATTAAAATAAACAAACACCAACAAAAATCAGTGGACTTACTGAAAGAAGGGTCTGATCATGAAAACAATAGGCACCACTTGCATGGGGCTTCTGTGTAGTTTCCTAAGAACAGAAAAAGACATTTGTACTGTAAATGAAGATTAAAAGGAGATCATATTTTGCCCTGCGTCCATGGAAGGCTGAATGTAGGCTTTAAGATTAAAAGCGTTGTAACAAAAAATAGAATTGATAATGCATTATTTGGGCTTTCACAAGAAGGGATGCATACATTATGGGGTCATAATTACACTTTTATTGTAGTACAAAGCTGAACAGCAAAATCTGCTTATTGATTCACAAATATCAACAAAGATTTCATTATTTTATTAATCATTCAATAGGCAGTAAAATCTCCAGTTAGTCTGCAATTTACTTGGATTCTAAATCCAGTGTTTGCATTATGAATTTACCTACTTAAATAGACATGCAGAATTCAAAATTTTATCCAGTCCAGGTTTCTGTCACAATAGGAACATACAGGTAGGAGTTACTTTTCATGGATTTTTCAAGTTAAAACTTCAAGCAATTTTGCAAAAGAAATATTATCATAATACACACAAACAAAAGGGGCCATCCATAATATATTATATATGCACATAGCTGGGAATTAGAATGGGCTTACATTGTATTCCATGCCACTTGTTCTTATTGACAAGCAGCTGCTGACATGTAGTAATTTACTGAATTATTCATTGGGTTTTAGAAGTTACAGTAAGCTCAGCCATGCTTTTTTATAACAGATTCTCCTTACATGCATTTTTCATTTTCATGTGCAAAAGTAGTTTATGCTCTCTGATACAAACACTCTTAAAAACAGAAACACTAGGCATATTTTGAGTCATTAAACGAAATACACAACTAGATCTATGTATTACCAAAACATTCTGAAGATAAATGTAATATACTTTTTATTCACTTCAATGAAATTCCAAACAGTAAATATATGGAGTAGTTATTCACAAAGTATGCTACTCCTTTTACTGAAATTGTGATTTCAATAAAAATAAAATCATAAATTAAAAAAAAAAACAAAAAACAAAACCAGTAGTGGCTCTCTCTCATGCAGTTGAGGGTAAATAAATAACAAGAAGCTCCAGTACCAGAAAGGTCCATGTTCTAGAAGTATGTCAGGTAATAACTGCAACCATCACACATATGGATAAAAACCCCAGCAACTTCAGAACTGGGAAAAGTCACAATCAGCAACAGAAAACATACTTGCACTTTGGTCTCCTTAGAGCAGGGACCATCACTAGGAGAGCGTGTATCAAAGCCTCAGCTTCACAGCTGAAGCTCCTAGTGGTAACTGCAACTGTCTTACTGACCAAATCCCAACATTAACCAATTTCTGAGCTAAGACACAAGTTTCCTTTTATTTATGAAATAAAGTAAACCAGATACATGCAAAAATACTACAGAAAAGGCAGCTCATGTAAGAAGGCTGCATATGTGCATAAACTATACATTAAAACTAGTACATCTGCTTTCTTGGTAGTGTTTCTTTGTATGAGATGTACTCAGCTTTGTCTGAGTACAACGCCAGATAAATTAACAGTACTGAGAGGTCCTTAAAAATCTCTAAGAAGTATTTTTTAAGTGATTGGACTACATTTTCAAAAATGACATCTGATTTAGGATCATCTTGCAATGCTACAGTGAAACTTACTCATGGTCAACAAAACTGAATAACTGAAAATTAATTTCTTGGGTTTTCTCCATCAGGGTACTTGGGTTTCACGATTTGAAATGAGTGTGATTTCTCTAATGCAAACTCATACTTTTTAGACTTGGTACTGATTAAAATGCCTCATTGAGGTTACAATACATTAGTATTCCTTTTCTGAACAACTTTTATCTGACCACTCAATCCTAGCAGACTTCCTGGTTAGCATAATGTTACCTGTCATTAATTTTAGAAACATTATACTCCCAACTGCTACTGCTAGTTTTCCTTATTTATCCTGCAGTTGCATGCTCTAGTGACTGAGGGAACTCAGAATACACACAGAAATAAGATGTTCAGAATTTGAATATATGCAACACTGGGAAAATAAGTATATACTGTTTTATGGGATTCCTGCATTATTGCTGTAAGAAATCAGAGCAAACGCATGAGAAACTGTAGAAATAGGTACCTCTAAACCAACTTGGCTATGCTTAACTAACAAGTAATTATTCATTTTGCCTAATTTTCAGTACCGTATGACCCTTCGGTAACTTCCTTCACATAGAAATGTTTAAGTTTCATGCTGTGCTGACTGCAGATGTTGTTTAAAATGTTTAGCAATTTGACAAGTGAAAACAGGATTTCCTCAAAACAAATAGTCCAAAAGCACCTGCCAACAGGAGAGCGGAACTCCAGCTGCAGCCTTGTACTCTCCTTACCATCACCGATCATACTTTCACACCATACAGCTGGACAGAAGGAAGAACAGAGAATTTACAAACTATACAAAGGTTTGTCAATATTTCTGCCCAACCAAAGGAATGCCTGGTCCATATGCCTGTTTACCCAAAGCAGTGCTCCTGTTCCTCACAGCAGGAGCCAGTTCAGGAAAGCTCCTTGCACAGTGCACCACGGGACTCTTGCACACAGCCTGGTGCTGAAGACCATTCCCACCACACAGCACAGCCCAGTGATTCCAGGGCTCAGAAAGACCACTTTGTAGAAACTGCATACATTATGCAGCGTGCCTTAGTTCTTATCTGGCTACTCAGTCAGTATCTAAACAAGCAAGATTATTCAGTCATATTTATGTGATTATATGAAGGAATTCTCAGTAGAATGAAATACAGCTGAAAAATGCTAATAATTTTGTGGAAGAAAAACTACATTCTGATAAAATCCTGTTTATAAACCTCAAGATAACCCGAGTATGGACTTGATGTTATACCTTCTTATTCTTTGTACTGACAGGAAAAGTCATTAAGACTGTCCACACAGCCAAAATCAGCCTTGTAGAGAAAAATAAGATACACGTTTTCAATGCTAAATTTTGTTCTCCACAACTGCCACATACCTTAGCAAATCATGGAGTAGGCTCTTGCTTTGCACTCCTATCAAACATAAATATACAATCAGCAATATTTTGCTTGCATCTGGTATTACAACATCTGTATGTGATAGGCATATACAAGAACAGCAATACCCTTCTTTAGATCACAAGCAAAGCTCCCATTCTGCAGTGCTCCAGTCTTTCTTTACAAGAGTCAACTAGAACAAGTCCTGCTAAGCATACATGTAAAAGTTTGGTAAAGAAGATGATGCTTTTAAGATGCATTTAAAAATGGAAAAGTTATGTTTTCAGGTGAAAATTTCAGGTGCATAGAAAGTATTGAGAACACCCAGGTCTCTTCTTCCCTCAGGGCAGGCAGCTCAGGCAGCCCAAATAAGCAGAAGTTATTCTGCAGGGTCATTGAGGAAGACAGCCCCAGGCCATTCAGGCTTCATAAATTATGTAGTTACCATGCACAGGTATTCCAAAAGTACCCTGTACATTATATTATTTTTCCATAGAAGAGCATATAATGCTCTCTTTAGCATTATATTAAATTTAAAAAAAAAGAGAAAAAGAAACCCCCCCAAAGCAATAAAAATTACTACTTACACATATACACAATTACTAAGCCTGACTTAGCACCTACTGCTTCACACCTTTATCAAAAACCTGAGTAGAAATTGATCTAATCTGATAAGTTTTTATTTTAATTCTGTTCAAAAAATGCAATTAAACAATGATATCTGTTCCTGCAAGTTAAAAGTCATTCCCTTTAGATAACAGCCAAATACAACAAGCAGTGAGTTTTGCCATCATTAGACTTCTAACCATATTACTTCTATTTTGAGGCTTTTTTGTTTGGTCTCAGTTTAATTTCCTGTCAGCCTTACAAGAGATTTCTAATGTTTGGGCTGTAGGATATGCTCTGATTAAAAATAATCTTCCCAATTACTGCCTGGCATGAATCTACTGCCCCATGCACTCTGCCACTGGCTTCTGAATTTCTGTCAGCAGTAATTGTGTCTGTAGCTTCTAACTGTAAATGAAAACCCAGGGGGCATATTTGGGTTCCAGTTTCCTTTGCGTAGCCATATCTTTTAATTTGCACTGTCTGTCAAAAGGAGATGTTCGTAAGCACTAAAAGAAATCCTTAGAACATCAGGTTAAAAAACAGAGGAAAGGAGAAATGCAACTGGAGTATGATAAACTGTGTCTGATATTTATTCTAGCATACTCAATGTAGAGAATCTCTCTGCATTGATTAGCCTTAGAAGAGGTAGATTGAAACCATTTACTGAGCATTTCTAGCTGCACTTTCGTACTATTAAATTTAATCATGTCTTGAGCATCACCTTATTATTGCTATTTTTGGGAGAATGCAATGATCCCAATGAGTATTTGACTGAACAGGGTTTCTTATCACAATGGAAAAAATAGTTTTCCTCAGGCTTTGGTCCCTGGCCTAAGCTATCCCATAGGGTTACCTCTAGCCCTGACTCAGACATGGCTTGTAGGCAGTCTGGCTGGACCCCCTAAACCTATGCTGCATCTTCTGTCCAGTCTGTCTTTCAGTACAGTTTCCTGTGTGGACTTTAGACCCACACTGTCACTTGTCTCCATCTTCTCTCTGTCCCAGTGAACTGCTGCTCATGACTGGACTCCCCAGGCAGATGACAAGCCTGGTTTACCATCTCACTTTGGACAGACTCTCCTTTCAGTACCTGGATCTACCCTCCCTGTTTAGACCCCATAGGGCTGCACCCCATATGGGGGGATACAGACTCGACACAGCTCTCTCCTCTCCAGAAGCAGTCAGCTCTAAGAAGACATATCCTAGATACAGATACCCAGCAAGGAGGCTGTAGAATGTCCACATTTGTTATCACAGTGCTCAAACCTGGCAGTCAATGCAATCATAATTACCAGGCTTATGACAGATTTGTGTTCAGATTCCCATTGACTCACTTTTCCTCTTAGGAGTGCTACTGCTGTGACAGAAAGGTAGCCCAGTGTCGCCAGGGAACATTCTCTCTGTGACAAGAGCAGGATGGAAGCAAGGTGCCCTGGGTCAGTTTTCTAAAGGAAAAGAATCTGAAGCATTAGGCACAGACTGTACGCTGTGTATCAGAAAGAGAAGAAATTCAAGGAGTAGAAAAACATTTGATACAATATCAAGAGTGAAACTAAAGGCACAGCCAAGAATGCGTTTATAGGTAGACAGTGTTCACTGCAAAGAAAAATATTGTGGAATATTCACTGTAAAATGGATAATAGTGTAAAGTCCTGTGAAAATAATTTTCTGTGAGGTTTCTATATTTGATTTGTAGAAATTAAGTAAATTTTTGTCTCAAAAGTAAATGGAATCCATTATATTTGGAATTACAGGAGCACAGAGAGCTTTTTTCTTTCATATGCGGGAAGTTCTCTTTGCAACAGAGGAAAAATACCAAGATTTGGTGAATCTAAGTGAGGGGTTGTCCAAATGGCTTTTGAAACGGAACTGGCATAAGAACGTGCTTGAAATATCAAGGCCAAATGTCAGCATTCCACACTATGTCTGTTAGTTTGCACTCTATTCTGTATGCTCTCAGTAAATGAGAGGAGATACTTTAAAGATGCGACCAGAACTGGTTTCAGCTCTGCCCTAGATCTTCGGCAAGCTGCTCTGTAGTGTAACTTCCCTATCTTTAGGGCTATGCCCCTTAGTAAGTATTCTGTGCAATGTGATGACAAGAGACCAGTAACAGGCAAGAGCTTCAACATATTAACTAAAATCTATGCTGTTTCTCATCTGTACAACAGAGATTGTAATGTCCAACACTCATAACTGCCTCGATTTACAGAGGTAAAAATGCCACGGATCTGTTAAAACACCAATTTCTAAATATTATTTAAGTTTTTGTACAAACAAGTTCTTAGTGCCTCCTCTGGGCTGTAGAATACAGCAGCATTGTATGGACTGAGACATAAAACGAGACTGTGATATCCTCAAACTACTTCCTTCTATTTTCATCTCTTTGTGATAAAAGCATCATCTTCAAGGTATATCCATCTGCCTGCTACACTGAGATGATGATTGAAATTGCCACAACATTTAAATAAATACTTGTATTTTAAATATAAGGTAAGCCACTGAGTTCAAA
The DNA here is from genome assembly GCF_028554395.1 of Pezoporus wallicus. NCBI lineage: Eukaryota > Metazoa > Chordata > Aves > Psittaciformes > Psittacidae > Pezoporus > Pezoporus wallicus. Next base: position 1,285,611 of record NW_026637610.1, on the reverse strand, counting down.
AGGGTTACTCCCATGGCTGACATCATGCAGATGGTTAAATATTTTCAGCATAAGAACTCTAGTATTAACAGTAAACACATTATGAAACTGAAAGAAATACTGAGAAAGGACAACTAGAATCAAAATAATGTAGGAAATCTGCCTCACTGACACTTACTACCTTGCTACTGACTTCTTTACTGTTTCATTTCAGATCCACTTTTCAAAAATACATAGCATTCCATTGCCGTTATAAAGACTAATGTCCCAACAATACATGAAGACATCAACTACACTGTGGGAGAGAAAGTAAAAGAGGGGGAGGCACTGTGATGTACTTTACTAATTGTATTCCTAACAATATTTTAGGGTTTTTTTTCATAACCCAATACTTGCTCAAGAAATGAAAACTTAAATAGTTTTCTACAAGATACTGAATAGTCCTTTAGGAACAACCTCAGCCCCTCACAAGCTATGATTAAAAAAAATAAAATAAAATAAAAGCCCTAGTTAATAATCAAAATATCTTAATGCCTAAATGGTGGCAATGCAAAGAATATTGCTACAGATTGCACAGAACTCGTGCTAGCTGGTAACTGCCCATCCTCTGTAGGCAACTTTCCTCTGCATGGGAATAGAAGTCACTTCCCTTTTTAATGCAATTTTCCAAAAGAAAATACAATGTTAGAGGGTTTAACCCCAAAAAGTTGTGATTTTTCATGTAATTCCCCTCCTTTCCAAGCCCAATGACAGAGATTGATTACTGCCTTAGTGGTTTTTAGTGATGTTTTTTCTTCTTTATTTCAAATTTTGTTTAAAAAGTTTTTTTGGGAAAAAAAAAATCTTCCAATTATATTTTTACAGTGCTATGTACCAAAAATGCCTTACGCTAGTTACTGTGATTCTGTGCATACTCACTCGACGAATAAAATCTTCAGTGCTCTCCAGCTACTGAGAGAAGTCGAAGTGCACTATGCCACACTAAGCCTCTCTTCATCTTAGAGCAGTACTACTGTAGTTACAAACACCAATAATTGCTCATTTCATGCTATGACAAAGGATATGTACCTTCACCTGCACTGAATGAACTGCCCTAAGTCCACAGACTGAGCAGTTTCATTAACTCCAGGACATTACTACACATAGCAGAACTTGCGGCTCAAAAGGGAAAAACCTGTAATAGTGGCAGTGACATTCAAATATCCTTTCAATGGTTTCTTTGGCATTTTTTACCAGCCACAGTCTGGGCAGACAATGGAGAGAGATCAGTGCAGTAGAACAGAATGAGAATTACATTTATGTGACTACTTAAAAGCACTCTTGATAAAATAAGGCTACTACACCAAAAATATAGCCACGTGTTTATCTGTTCCTGAGGCATAAAACACACAAAGGTAAAAAATACATCTGTATGACAGAAAAATGAAAAACAAATTTTGAAAATTACTCAATGAAAGAAAAAGCTGCCTACACTGAAAATGTACTGAAAAGTAGTTTCTTCGAAAATACTTACAAAAGTAGTTAAAAAAAAAAATCTCCCTCAAAAAAAAAACAAAAACAAAAAAGCCCCCAAAATCTCAAAAAACGAACAGAAATCCAAAACCACCAGAACCCACACACCACACAAACTAGCCCCCTACTTTATATATAGACTGTTTTATTAGCTTAAGGTTATTGAATAGCTTTTTAAGGTCCCTTAAAAAAAGGAATCTTTCAAAACTGGCTGCAGGGACAGCTCACTACAAACACATCTTTTCCCATACCTCTGGGAGAATCAGCTCCCCAGTCAGTGCAGGCAGGTGGCAAAGGCCCAGGCACCATGCTTTTCTATTACTATAGTCATCACACCTACTACTTAACAAATACCAGATTTAGAACTTCTCTTCAACATTGTTTTCTTTTCTCCTCACTTTCCTGCAATAGAGACTGTTCTGCCAAAGATCCTGAGCAGGTAGAGCAATTCCATGAACATCAGCAAGATTATTTATATGCCTCACCAAGGCATACACTCATATGCCTGCTAGACTAAAAGGTCATTTATCACAAATTCAAGGCATTCAAAGACAATGCAAAAATAACCAAGTAATTTGAAAAACGCCTAATTGTTACCAGCTGCAGCAGTAAAGAAGTCCCTCTGTCACTTCCAGTGGTAAGCTCTGAGCACCAAACACCCCAATACTGACAAGGACTAAGCAACAGAAACATTGTACTTTCAGAACAGGGCATTTTTAAACTAACTGTTCTCTCATCTGTCATAGGTCAAGAGATGAATTATGCCTGTAGGAAAGCAGTTTCGAAAGAAATTTCAGATGCAGAGAAAATTATGGCAAATTTGCCCATTTTTCTTCTTTTTCGTCTTTTTTTAATGAAAATTTTGGCATTGCCTTAAGAGCTTTAGATGTTAATAAATACCATCTGCAATTAACAACCAGAACCAGTTTACCCTAGAGCTTTGTGATCCATGACATGATTATTCATACAGAAACAGCCCAACTGTGAGCTGCATCCATTACCACAATCAGGAAAATGCAACACACAAGAGCAATGCAGTAGCATACAGTAGTTCTGAAGCCTGAACAACAAAACTATAGTTAGAGGGTACAGCATGTTCCACTGACTGAAGCATGTTTCTTGAGGACAAAGGATATCTGATTTTGGTAGACTCCTCATTTTCATATCCAAATAAATTTTTATCACCTTGGCAAATACAAGCATCCTCTGACACAATGGATGGATTCACTGACAGTTACCAATCTTCAGAGGAATTGGCTTTTATAAGATTATGAGGTCTTGAAAGCACCAATCTTCTCACCAGATGTCACATAAACAGTGCTGGACCCCAGACACAGTTTGTGTGACCCACCACAGGCCAAATTCTATAGAGAAGGCAAAAGTTCTGTCTCTTTGCACATGATGTATCTTTACCAATTTTGCTGGAAGTATTCTTACCGTTTATGAAGTAGTAAGGTCTCAGTATGACAAAGAAGCAAACAATAAAGGAATACAAATCTTTCATGTCTGTAGATTTATTCCTGCTAGGTATAATGACTGCAACTGGTTTTTTAAAATAATTTAGCCTTTACTTTACATCAAACAAGCAAACCTTGGGCTAGGTCTCTTCTCAAAAGAATTATTTGGCAGTGTTGTTTCCAGCTGAGTAAATAGATTATTATTGCAAAATGTAAAGTCATAGTACAGAGAAAGTCCACACAGATCCCACACCATCATTCAAATGCTCACCTCTGATCAGAAGAAAAACAAGTCAGAAGCCTAGCTGTGTCAAGGGAAAGCAGTAGGCTTTCCTGAAGAGCAACATGCCCTACGAAACATTTCTGCCTGTGCTCATCACCTTCTGATTTGCATGGGAGGAAAAAGGACCCAAAAACACAAATACAAATCATGCAAACTATAGCCCAGTCAGACAGAATACATCTCTGTAGAACCATTTATCCAAAATTTGCAATTTGTAAACAAACAAAAAAAGGTTGCGTGTTTGTTGGTTTTATTTTTAAACTACTTTTTTTTTCTAGATGTGCTACATGCAAGTAGAAAAAGAACCAGATTTGTAAGCATCACACATTTCCCTTCACATTTCTCAATGACCACTTCTGCAGATCTTTTTCTTCCTCTGTAACCTTTCCGAGTGTACTATGAGAATCACAAACTGCAGGTAATGGTAGTTTCTCCATCATTCACAGCATCAGGAGCTTCCCACCAGTAAGCCGACACATGTGAAATAAGACCACTGATCAATGAAGAGAGAGGTCAAAGGCTTCTAAGGTTGGAATAGGAACCTGCTGGCTGCTGCAAATCCCTCACCAGTGCATTCGAGCCTGATACTTAGTATTCAAAGTGAATTGCAAGCTATATGCTCAAGGATAAAGCTCAGTCATAATAAAGACTCAGTCTGAGGGGCTCAGCATACAAATCCCCAGTGCAGAGCTCATTTTGAGTATTTTTTATATCTGAAGAAGAATCAGGATTTTTTTTTTCAATAAACAACAGTACTTCCCATTTAGTGAGGAGAAATGATGGCATAAAGACATAAAATATAAATACCAATATTTAGTATTGGTAATGAAGTACATGTATTTTTATCACATTATAGGTACACGGTGTATGCAATCATCGCATTGCTAATCAGACATGGGGGTACATAAATAAGGTGTACATTTTATTTTTGTAGGGTCAATTCTTTTGAGCCAGAAAAGCCACTACTCTAAGCCATTAAAGAATTTGCCTAAATTTCAGATAATGTATGGCATATATTTAGCCTGTGAGCTGTGAATTCTAAAATCCTGGAAAGGATCTGAAATCTTGAACCATATTACTCAAGCAGTGCATCCTACCAGTGGCACAACTAGTCCAGTATTAGGTCACCAACAAGTGGCACTTGCTAGTACCCTTTCATAATCTCGAAACTTTTTAAATTTTCTGCTTATCATATACAGCAAACCCCAGATTCTAGGTGGCATCTACACTTTTCATTTTTTAGCTCTCATTTTTACTCATCTTTTATTTTATCCAACATTGCTTAGTTCACAGTAAAATGTCCATCATTTATTTTACAGAGACACTGTAAATTCATGGCCCATGTATTTTTTCCCTTTCAGTGTTTATTTTATATTACAACAACCTGGCAACTTGTTCCTTTTTTTTTTCTTTAGTGTGAATGCTTATGTATGTAGGATGCAGTTTTTAAAATTAATGAAATTATAATTAAATGCCTAATTGTTTTTACACTGAAAATATTGCTGCTAAACATTAGCTCCACTTAGAATCCTTTGCTTATTCTGTATTTTGTTGTCAATGTCTACAATTCTATTACTAAATCTAAACTTTTTTTTTAAATCACATTGCATCCAGCTTAACTACATCTCACTAAATCACCTTGTTAGTCATACTTTGATTCAGTCCATCTCATCGCCTTTCATATTTAAATTATTCCATTTCTTTTCCTACTCCCCATATTACCTTTGCAAATGACTCACTTTGTGCAATGATTATCCTGCAACTTCACACAACTCCCATTATTAGCACTTTATCATTTTCCCTATATATTTGCAAGTTCTCCTGCAGAACTGCCTTCCAAAACGATTTCAAATTTACACATTTAATCCCATCTCTGCTTCATTTCCATTCTATATACACCAAGAGAGCCAGCACTCGAAGAAGTCAAATTATATTTGTGACACCATAAACCAAGGGACAGATGCTTGAGCTCTGTCCTGCACTACACTGGACTTGCCCTCAACTGTGCAGGGATTCCACTGCAACATCTGACTCCAGACACCTGCCCACATAGTTGAGGATGAGATGTCTTGTTGGACACAAGCACAATTTGATTTATGCTGTATGTAGTTACAATGGGAGTGTGACTATTTTCTATATAAATAAGTAAGGATACAGCCTGAATCTCAAAATCTGTGATATGAATACAATTAATACGTTATAAACTATTGCCCATTCTTATTCTTTCCTTGGCCAAAACTACATTCCTCAGGAATTTCACTCAAAAATTGGCATTCACTTCTCAAATAGTCACATAAATGCAGCAATAGCTTCTCCCCCCGAACAAAAATATTCTTCATCAGTTTCTTGATTAAGCCTTAGAAAAAGACCATCTCCAATGCCAAACAACAGATCAGGATCCTTAGTTAGTGCAGATATGGAAACCTTAACATGAGGTCACATTGAGGATGAAGTTGTTAAAAAATTCTAATTGTAAAAATGCACACTTCTCAAAATTGCACTCCATGTGGGTTCAAACCAAGAGTGTCTGAACAACCCTTAGTGCCAAAGTTATTGCTGTTTTAATGCACTCCCCAGTATAAGTAACTTTTAGAAGACAGACTCTTATCAAAACCAATTTACACTCCTGAAAAGCTGTTCTGCTGTTTGGCTTCTGGACCCAAGAGCAATTAATCCAAAGGTGCTGGGAACATACCCTTGCTAATGACTCTCTTGAATAGGAAGAAAGAACTGAAGCCCATGGTGACAGCCATTTCAGGGAGTGAGGCAGGAGCTGCTGTTCACTGTGCCACTGCCACAACATCCAAGTGCCCCATACTACTTGCCAACTATAATGGTTAAATTCTAATCTCTATTTTACACCTCATCAAAAATTATGCTATCAAGATTTGATTCAAAACTGCTGTCAGATTTGGTAAGGCAGTAAGTCACAGCCTGAAACAAAAAGCTTCTGTGGAATAACCAAATTCTGCCTGCATGCAGTGTAATATATCTTCATCTTTCATAGGGGTTCAGAGAAATTGTTAGATGGGCTATGAGACAAGTGCCTGCTTAAATGGAATGTTACCAAGTCAAAATAAAAAGGTTCAATAGCTCTTTACTGAAATCATCACCTTGAAAGCATCAGATACTGGTTGCTGTTGGATAATGATTTGTCTAAGGGAATCATGGCAACATTTATAGTCATCCTTTAAAAAAAAAAAAGAAAAAATCTTACTTTATAAAATATTTTGGAAATTCTTTGAATTTTATTTGGTTTGGGTTTGCTTTTTTAAATTTTTATTATAGAACAGGACAAAGATGTAGTTTACAAACCAAAGCATAGCTATTTTTATTTTTTCAAAACTATAGCACAATAGTTTGTAGCTTGAAAAATGCATGCAGGAAGGAACGATTCAAATCTCATATCCACAACTTACAAAGAATTGATGAAATGGCTTTGTGCTGTCTTTGTCCTCTTTGAATATCAAAGCTCTTCTGGGTATCACTTAGATCTACTCATCATAATTCAGATACTGGTGAATAATTCAAGATGTTATGCTTTAACTTCTATCAGCAGTTCCCTTGAAGAGAAGCAGCAAGTAAGCATTTATTATAAGCTATAGCGTGAATCCATATAATTAATATTTTGATGTACTTTACCTGTCTTACTGTTTGCTCTTGTGATATTAAATAAACAACACATTCAGACAACTTGTCCTACTTTTCAAAGATGCTTCAATTTGTGTAATTACTTTATTTGATTTATTGTTGCATCTTTAGTCAAGTTGCATATTCTGTTAATGTGCTATCAATGTAATTAGCTGTTTCTTTGTAGGAAACTTTTTTAATCAAGCTAGCATTTTTATTTCTAAAGGAATGCACTGCTTGTACTTCCTCAGAATCAAAATATCCTTTTAATGGTATGACAGCAATGTGCTTCATCTTTCAACATTTTCCTTGGCACACGGGAACAAACAGTGAGATGATGTGCTATTATTCAAGTCTAAGAAAAGTAGTAATGCTCCACTAACAAATGTCAGAGGTGAGTAAAGGCATCAAAATGATATGAAAACAAGTACTAAAATATGCCCACATTTTTCAGGTAAGAAGCCCAACCTAAACCCAAGTGATTGTAAGTTATATATTAAGTTTACACACTTTTGAAGTCAAAACAAGAAATACTGAAGAAGATTTCATCTCAGATTTTCTTATTTGCCTTTACTGAAGAGTTCATAAACCCTACTTCATCAATCATGAATATACATATTTGGTTAGAAACACAAAGAATCACCATGTCAGCCTGTGTTATTCAAACACACTTCATTTCTGCTGGTTACAGGACATGGTACTGATCTCATCTCCAAGTTTTGCACATTTGCTCTCCAGACTCGTAAAGAGAACACTTCAGGTAAACAGGGGTGGAGACATAAGAAGAAAAAAAATAAATTCCTGGAAACTGAGAGAAAATGAACTTGCTTATTCTGCCTTCCCTCAGTCATTTTCATTCATGAAGGGTTTTAATTTTGACTATTAATTAGAGCGGCATCTGTTCCTCACTTACTGGCAGGCTACCAGTGAAAATTAGCAGCATTAACTGTTGGTACAGGTGTGGCATGGTTTAGAACTCATTTCTGAACTTCTCTCTTACCATACTGACACAGGAGCAACAATTTGCACAGAATTAGCTGTCTCAAATACAACTAGGAACGTATGAAGGGAATATTTTCACTATACAAAAGCATCCTTTCCTTCCTGAACAGATTAGCAATGCTCTAAGACCATAAATACTATGCATTAGGCAAAACCTCAAAACCAGGAAAGCCAATGCAAGTTTTAAATGGAACTATTACATTTTTTTTGCTTCCCCATTAGTCACCTGGCTTCAGGAAAGCATGTGTTTACTGCACTGTCCAACAGAAAACTACCAGCATTCTATTTCAAAGTGTTCTGATTTCTTCTTTTTCTACAGAACACGCAGTAATAAATTGCACTGTACTGTTATCCCTGAGTGGTTTTTCCCATAAAGTAAAACTGATAAGACTGTTTACAAACCCAGATACAAATGCAAAAATAGTTTTTTCCCATTACATTTTAAAAATGAAAACATATTAAAAATAATTTTGATATGCAAGCTGCACAAGTAATTCAGCCTTATTTGGAAAGAAAACCATTACTCAACACTGACAGATAAAACAGCACTTTCCATTAGAGTCAGTGTATGTTACATATTTGTAAGTAAGAGTGGGAACTTTGAATTCTATTCTCTTAAATCTGGATTTTATTTTACCGGTTTTCCTCTGTATGAGAAGCATGAAAGAAAAATTATCAGGATTTTTTTTACACTTATCGAAAGCATCTGCATGGACATCTGCTGAGCACTGGGGAATACCCAGTGGTCCCAGTGTGTCCAGAATTACAGGAGAGAGAGAAGACTGGTAGCAACCAAACTGAAACCTAGAAAGTTTCAATCCAGGACATCAGTGGCAGCTTATTATGAAATGCTCTGGTTTTCAAACAACACAGGAATTTTTAAAATCTACCTAGGTGGGAGACTTAGAATAAGTCTCATTTATAATTGCTTAGACACATGGCATTGTAAGAGATAGAATTTAGTTGCAAGATGTAAATATACAAAAGGAGTGGCACAAGTGTACCACAAACAGCCTGAAGCTATGGAAACAGAATTTTTAACTAGAATGTGAACACTGGTTGCAGCTGAGAAATGGCAAGTTAGACAGGATCTCTGCTCCAAAAATAAAGAACGCTGATTTCTTTGAGCTTAAAGGCATCTCCAATTCATCCCTCTGGGAAACAACTAATAACCTAAACGCAACTTCACTACCTCTTCTTTGAAAAACAGGAGATTTCAAGAGTTTTTTTCTGTTCTTCTGTTATTACTGAACAACAAGCACCTTGATTCAGGGCTTCAGGAAGTATATAACCATCATCCTCACTGAGGCAGACTTCTCTTGCAAATAACAACTGAAGCTTGCAGAAGAAATAAAAATACACCACTTGTGCAATAAAATACAATTCAGTCAGAAGATAGTGACAGAATTGGGTTATCCGACATTAGGCTGCTAAATAAACTGAAAATGAAACACTTCAAATGATTAAAAAGTTGCACTTCTTTGCAAACATAGCCAAAGACAAAAAATTTAAGGAACTCCTGCAATATTTATCATGCTCTCAGACACATTTAAACTAGAAGATCCAATTTAATGGCTTCAAAATACTAGAAATAAGTAAAAAAGCAAAAGGCTACAATAAATGTATTGAACATCTTCATTGCTGAAATGAATGTAAGATGGCAACAACAAAACCAGAGAGCATCTACAGAAAAAGAGTAAATTTTGCTCCTACATACTTTGTAGGATGCATTTATTTAATTTTAAATCACATAAAACTTACAAGTGAACTGTAAAATATGTCTTGGGATTTGATTTCTCAGTATTTTTTTGTCTTCTCTAGGTCATCCTATTTGATGGCAAAGTACTTTGCCGTGTTAGCATGTGTACTATATTAGTCCTTTGTATAATAATCCATGCACTGCAAGGGAGAAATACTTCTAATATCACATTTTCTTGGGGATTTCCTGCAATAGCTGGTAACTTTGATAGCCTGAACACAGAAGCAAAATGCCCCCAAACTGAAGAGTTCATGAATTCTTGCATGATTCCAAATACTTTTTTGTCACATCCAGTACATTTGTACCACTGCTATTTATACATATTTTACCTTTACATTACAGCATGGTTTCAAAGTTTCTCATTAACATGTATCAGCTCTTTCATACTGCCAGACAAAAAAATTCTATTTATGGCTATAATAACAGTAAAGCACACACTTACTTCCCAATGTGCCAATACTAGAGTGATAACACTATAATTCTCTAATGACTGAAATCCATTCAAATACCTCGATATATCAAGTTTTAAACATTTTATAATACCTAGAAACACTAATGAAGCTAAGAGTGCAACAAGTGAAAGGCAGTATAAAAATCAATTTTCTTTCCCTTCAGATGATTTACACTCTTTCCTGAACAAATGATTTCACACTAAGAAACTGGTTAATAAAACTTCAGAACAGCTCTATATTACATTGTTCTTAATCCAGGCAGAAATAATGTGAAAACAGTAAAACAGCAGTTTGGAACTACTCTGCAATGTTTAAAGGCTGGTTTGCCTTACTTCACATCTTTTTCTCAGTAAGTTTTATTTCTGAAATTCTGAAAATTGATTAAAAAAAAAAAAGCACAATACAGGTTTGTAATCCAGAAATAACAGGATTGTTTAAAATACCAGTAAGAAAGTATAAACATAATAAAACAAGTATGAAAATAAATCACAGGGAAATAAACAAGTGTGGAGCATTAGTCCCCAAACTAAGAATTAAGTAGTGTGCTTAATTCTAAACATATCTTCAATACTAATATTTGTATTACTGAACAATAAAATCAGGATGATTGCTATGTACCTCATACAAAGCACACCATTAGATACGCCACTGCAGCACAGCTGAAATATTGAAGATTTTTCCTCTATCTTATTTGCAAAGCTATTGTTATTACGAGAGCTGCAATTTCCTTTTGCATCCTTTATGACACAGTAAATTCCTGTACACAGTATGGCTTCTCCTCCTTTTCCCCACCCCAAGAACTACCAAAACATTTTTCTGGATAACAAGGAAGATAAAAGCTGAATTTCAAAACAAAAACCATTTTCTATCCAGAGGCTGAAGTATGTGCAGTGACAACAGATATTAAAACCTCTGTCTACCTTTACTTCCAGGTCTTCTCACATGTGCTCAATATGACTGCATTTTCTTACAGCATTCAAGTGACTGAAATTACTCAAGATTCTCTTTTTTTCTTGGATAGCCAAAACTTCAGCACAGGAGATACAGGCCACCAACTAAGAAAAATGAAAGAAAATGTGATGCAACATTCTTACAGACCTGCATAGAAACATTGGCTCAAGCTGACAAAGAAGCTCTGAATGAGAAGATCAGTTGAGCTCTTTTCATTATTATATCATGGTTGCATTTATAACAGAAGGGAAGAATGCCACAGGAGTTCACGCAACTGTTTTCTCCCACCTCACTTTCACATCCTCATGCACCTTCCAGGGTATTAACCAAATGTAAAAAGTTCATAAACAGATGCATAGCAAAAATAGCAAAAGAGAATATGCAAAATGTGTGTAATAAATATCTAAACCACAATTTGAATAATTTCAGAAATATTAATGCACCCCTGGAGTGTCAGTTTAAATATTAATAACATTTTTAAAAGTAATTTAAGTTTTTCAAAAATAGACGTGTATTGTAACTGTGCTAAGAATTTTTAGCCTGCTCTGAGGTTTAATATGCTTGCTACTGATTGAAGAACATACGAAATCCACCACTTCTATTTTTCTGAGATTAAAAATGTGATTTGAAGCTTCAGTTTTACATTTCTTGATGTTGCTTAAAGCTGAGAAAAATTATGTGGTTTGTGACCCCTATGCCAATTCACCAGAACATGAATTAGTAAATAGACTAGGGTAAAATTCATAATGATAACTTAACCATGCAGTAATACAAGATAGTAATTGAAAGGTTTTTTTTTCTTTTCTCATTTTACCTGCATAGGAAGATGTTGAACAACACAGAGCTATAACACCAAAAGACCTCTACAGGGCTCCCACTCAAATCCCACCACACTAGATTTGTGTGGTGAATACAAAGCGTTGCTCATGATACCCTGATCAGATTTTGCCTAGGTAGCCTGAAAGGTATTGGATGGACTGCAACACAGATACAGTCTGGATAAGCCAAGCACTCAGCAGCTTCAGTGTATGTAGGCTGGACACACAACTCAGCTTTCAAATTTGAATATATCATCTTCATCCTAAGGACTTAATGTTACAGCATCCAGATGTAGGAAGGAAGCCAAGAAGTCCAGGAAACAAAAGTACCAGCTACTGTCACCTACTATGCAGAACAGAGAGGATGACTGTATGCCCTAAAATAGTAGACCTCCCCCCACATGCCCAGGGTTGATGTCCTTCTGCCTCAGCACTTCCTCTTCAACTTCTCAAAGAAGCATTTCAAATAGAACACAAAAGCCCATATACTTGCTATGCTTCCCACCATGGATCTACAGAATTAGTGGCTGGGTCCAAATGGATAATGCATATCCCAATTTCTGCCTTTGTTTTCAGGTAGAGACATGTTGGTAAGGCTGAGCTCTTATGTTTCCAAATAGAGGTGAAAACAACCAACCAACCTACAACTTACCATTAGAGACCAAAATGTAAAACTCTGCAGGTCAGACTGTGGCAGGAAGAAACCACAGACAGGTATAGTTTGTGGAAAGTCAGGAAGCCAAGAAAACTGTCTTCTGTTGCTAACATAAAAAAAATGTTTTGAATTTTGAGAAATTTTGCCTGTCTGCCACCACCCATTGCAGGTGTTTCCAAATAAACAGAAAAGTAGAAGAACAATGTAGGAAAGGCAAATAAATGAAGGCTTGTTACATAACCAATCAAGATGCCAATTACTTTAACAAAGGACGAGTGGAACATTTGCCTTAACTCCATTTCTAAGCACCTTACTGTGCCAATGATTTTCTTTGACACTGTGCAAGGTTATTAGCAGATTCCATCAGGTACAGAAGAAATCTAAATATTAATGGACTCCTTACAACAAATTAGTAACCAAGTCAGAAAACCCTTGTGTTTCAAGGTATTCAGGTTAATTATTTCAACCTGGTTGACAGGGACAAGGTAAAATTCAGTTTTAACCTGACCATTTCTAGGTAAACTAAAAAAGGGAATGACCTACATATTGTATTCAAACTTCTAAACCAACCTCCACATTTGACCAACTATGTTTTTGAACTACTGAAATATGATGTAAACTGGCAGATTGCATCATTCTTTCTGCATACAGAATAAGATAAATTGTGATGTAATAATTATAGTTGTCTGTCGTGGTTTAAACCCAGTCAGGTAGTTCGTTCGCTCACTTCCCCCCCTTTCTTGCCCTCCCCCTGCTCTTGGAGGGACGGAGAGGAGAATCAAAAGAATGCAACTCCCACGGGTTGAGATAAGAACAGTTTAGTAACTAAGGTATAACACAAACCGCTACTGCTACCACCAATGATAATAATGATAAAGGAAATAACAAGGGAAGAGAATACAACACCTCACCACCCGCTGACCGATAACTCGCCCCCCAAGCCCGACCAAGCTCCGACCGATACCTCCTCCAACCCTGCAGTCTCCCAGCCCTTCCGGCTAACTCCCAGTTACATCCTGGGCATGACGTGCTGTGGTATGGAATACCTCTTTGGTCAGTTTGGGTCAGGTGTCCTGTCTCTGCTTCCTCCCAGCTTCCCCTCCTCCCTGGCAGAGCATGAGGCTCACAAGGTCCTTGGCCAAACCAAAACATCTCTATCAGCTCTGTTCCCGAGCCGAAAGTCAAAACACTGCACTGCACCAGCTACCAAGGAGGAGAAACATGACTGCTACTGCTGAACCCAGGACATTGTTATTGTAAATTTCCAGGTTTTGAAAATCCCTCAAATTCCAGAAATGCAATTATTTGAGAACCTTGGTTTCAACTTGTATTTTGATGATTTTTAGTTGGTTTGAATGATGAGTGTATTTAGCTCTGAAGATTTTGCTTATTCTGAAGTGTTCCTGACAAACCTTTTAGCTCATTCCTTAGTCTCCAGCACTTAGTGGGTGCAAGGAGAATGAGCTCCTCCTTATTACACTGGGAGAGATTTGGGGATCTCAAAGACTTAGTGGCCATGAACAAGTATTGACATTTTGTGGTCTCATGGAATATGACTGTTGATATGGCAAAAGTCCAGACTTCATCAGTCAGATGGAGAACCTTCTGCTTCAGTGTCAGTTTGAGAACAAGTCAATAACCACTTCCCATACTACAATTTAATATTTCTCAACTTTAAAATGGCTTTCTAAATAATATGCTCCTCAAGAAGCTTCCAGAAGCCATTTGTAACTCTCCACTGGCTTCCAATGTCAGTAGAACAAGCTGCAGACCCAATCACAGACTGTACTAGAAACTGTTTTAAACCTTTTAAACATGTTTATATCAATCATACACATCAATCTTCCAAACAAAGTCACAAGTAATTTTGGCCAACTGTTCTACATCACCCTCCCTCTGCTTCCAAGGGCTGCTTTCAGTATACAAATCACTGCTCACCATACCAATTATTTCTCCAATTGATAATCAGGATTTCAATCTTTCTTTCACTCTACTACTACTTTTGCCAATCTCTTCTCCTTCCCGGCATACGAACAGAAAGAACTTCAGCATCAGAATTAAGTTCATTTCCTAATCACGGTGTGTTTTTGCTGAGATGTCAGCAAATTTGCAAACAAAAATGAGAGTCTCAGCACAGTCAAGCCAGATGGTCTGCTGGGGAAGCCACCTCTAAAAACCACAGATTTTAAAAGCAGCAATTTGCCAACCAGAGTAAGATAGTCAGTCTACTGCTTTTTGTTGATTTAAGGTCTATGACACACTGCAGCTGTCACAATGAAGGGCAGACAGAAAAGGCAGTCTAATGACTACAAAATGCAGTAAACTATACAAGTTTTATGAAGTATTCATTTGGCATCTGTCTTCTGTAACATGTCTCTGTATTATACAAGGTATTTCTCTCTCCTCACTCTTTAGAGAGATATGAAGTTTAATGTACTGACTGGTACTTAACAATCAGATTTTGTCAGCTTTTGTGCTGAATGGCATTTTCCTTCTCCTGTTGACTTTCACAGCACTATTCACAGTGTAAATTATTTCCTTTTTTTCAGTAAAGGTAATAGATCCATGTACTACCTCAGAGGACTGTACTTGGGAACTACATGCTGTCAGGCAAATCACCCTGATGCCACATAAATTCTCACTGTTGTCACAAGGGGCACTTCCACTTTCTGCCTTTCTGCTGATACTAGTACTTGCACACACACCAGCCCTGGGGCTTCTGCTGGGGAAAGGGCAGAAGGGGTGTTCTTTCACAGTTCCCTGATTCATATCTCATGGGAGGCTTTAGGAATGAGCTACCAGTTGGTTTCAGCACCAGTTCAAGCATCACATGTCAGAGTAAAGGTATCAGGTAACCACTGGCCAACTCAGCAGGAGAGACCAAAGAGGAGTAAACAATGAAGATATACTAACCTCCTCAACACTGGGTAATTTTTATAACCATCACCCAAGTGCACTACTGTCTAATCAGGTATACTGCTGAGTCGATGCTCTGTTTTACAGAAGAAACTGAATCAGCACCAAAATCAGTGGGTTTCCAATTTTAAATGAGAATGGATGGAGCACAGGGACAAACGTTTATCTGCATGGCCTAACCATTTTGCAGCACTAAGCACCTATAAAGTGCACTGATTTATGTACTACTTGCAGTCTCACACTTGTAAAGTGACAATACCTGTGTATTGTGTCAACTATTTGTAACCCAAGCAGTCCTCAACTTTCAGTGTTCATCTGAGCCAAGATACATGTTTTATCTCTGCAGAACAGGCCCCCAACACTGAAAGGACAAAACAAAAACATACATTCTAACATACAGGTAACATATGCCTGTGTGCTTGCCAAACAAATGAACAAAAACCTCCCCCCGTTCCAAAATTATCCAGTCTGCCACTTGCAGCTCTGTTCTTCTACAGGGAAAGACCTATGAAAAGCTGAGGTGGCCAGTTTAACTGGCTCATGCTCCAGCGAATCAGGCAAAAAACTACCCAGAACACTGAAAATCAAACTACCAAGTTACCATCTTGTAAAATTATTTATTCTCAAACAAATCTTTTCCCTCAGACAAAAAAGAGATTTTAACACATTATTAAAACATGGGAGGTAATAACATCTAACTCAAAGTGCACTGAATCAAGTCCATCTGAGTAGATTTTCACTGTTAATGGAAGCTACACAAGGAATTGATTTGGTTCAGCATACCACATTATTCAGCACCTGATTTCTAAGGTAATTTGTGCTGGAGAAGTTGGATCGCATTAACAGAATGCCAAAAGCAACTGCTGGTGGAGAAACTGTTATCAGTATCCTGCTATTTTAATAGACACTCTGCTCAGTTTTTGTAACACACAATGCAAGGCACAGTAAGACACTATTTTAAATAAAAGTTCTGAATCACCCTGGTTATGTATAAGCCATCTAAGAGCACACACCAATCCTTTAGACCTCTGATCATCATTGGGAAAAAATTCTAGGAAACACAGTTTCATTTGAATTCCAGTGTGAGGAACTGAAATGAAATAGCACTGTCACTGAAGAGAAACGGATTTTAAAACAGGCTGAAACATTTGAGTTTCAAACCTAGAAACAAGTTCCTCTCCTGGAAATACTTAAAGATCTACTCCAGAATAATTTCAGTGCTAAATTAGCCTGTTCCTTTCTCTTCATCAAGTTCAGGTTTTATTTATTCTACTTTTTCCTGACATATTAATATATTACTGAAAGCACAGTTTCAACTAGAATAGGCTTTTATAAGTCATTTCATCTCGTACAAGAAACAATTTTAAAGTAATGTTACAGCTCTCAGTAAGTTTACAGTTCGTGCAAACAACACAAAAGTACGTATTTTCCATTCTAACTTTAGTTGTGTATATGATGAATTTCACAGATTTTGCTGATGTAAACTCTATCCAGTCTGAAGAAGCACCTTATCAGTAACAGCAACAGAAATAAAAATCTGTAAACAGTGTTGAGTGAGAATAAAGGAAATATATTAAGAATAGATGATTCGGGTGGTAAAAATCAACTAGAAGAACCCTTTTAACTAAAAAAGGGGAGGCAGAAAAATTATCACCATCATTATTACACATGTAAGCACAAATTATTTACATGGATTTCTATTCTAACAACTGATGTGCTTATTTCAATCTTGGGGGAAAAAAATATATATAAAAAAATGCCAACATCTATGTCCATGCACCTTTTTAAAAGAAAAGAAGTTGTTTGCAAAACGTAAAGAACAAAAAGGAAAAACAAATAACTGCAAGTATTTACAAGGTAAGATTATACTATTTCAATGACCTATATAACACAAATATACATATACATACAGTAACACATTCATACTGTTTTCTATCAACATTTCTATTCCAGAATGGTAGACTCATACCATGCTGTTGGTCAGGAGAGAGCCAGGTGTCTCTGGCCCAAGGCCTTGCTGACACTGGTGCAGGTAGAGTAGGCCCCTCAGGGTTTCACCAAGGTGAGCTGGGAACAGCTCCAAGGATGGAGACACTGAGCCACTCCAAGCCCCTCTTCTTGACCGCTTTAGTGGTACACAGAATGATGCACATTCTATCCTAAGGAAGTAGCTTTCTACCTCACCAAAAATTTCAGCTAATCGTGCTTAGTGTTATTACTCTGAATTTGTTCAGTACTCTTCATGAATAGAAGAATATATGAAATGGATCTAAAAATGTAAAAAATATAACCTAAAGTAGCAAAATATCACAGGATTAAGTAAGCAAATCCCATATAGCTTTGGCATCAAGAACATATAAAGAATTTGCAGATTAGATTATGTTGCAGAAACAGGAAGCTTTCTGCAAGTAATTTCAATATTCTGACCCAAGTCCTACACGACTTTCAGCGAGGTCTGAAGACAGTCATTTTACCAATTCATCACTGTGTCTAATGCCTAATTTCAGCATAATATAGTGTGATATTTCTACATTATAAAGTCTCAGCCTTTCTTGTGAGACATGAAAAGCTAAATGTTGCTTATCTTTATCTAAGAATTATTCAGGATATTAATACAGTTTGCCAGTGGACTGAATTAGAAATCCCTGTGAGCACTCTCAGTGTTCCAAACTTCATTCAAGTTTAGGTTTTTGTTTTGTTTGAGGGTTTTCTTCACCCAAATTGATTGCTTTACTCCAGTGAGGATCCGCACTGAAGTCGTAGTTTTGCTCTGAAACATTTACATGCCAATTTGCGATCCTGCATTGACCTGTGATACCCCAGAGGACTGAGGACTGGAGTCTTAAAGGTGAAAGGAGACACAGAAGCCTTCCATCAAATTAAGTGAATGGTTGAGATATGGGTCACCAAGTCTGCTCTGGTGGCTGTGAGGCCCAGGACAGATCCAGTAATTGTCAAGGTGAGCTGCCATACACCACAGCATGCTTTATACCTGCCCCAGGAGCCTGTGAGTCATCTAAAGTAAATGGCAAGACTTTGAAATGGATATGGGGATGCAAAACATGAGTAACTCATTTTTATTACCTTCTAGTGAATAACTTCGATATAAAAATTACCAGCTCTGTATCACTCATACAGCTGATCCCTCACTGAGAACAAGAGAAATAAAAGCACACACTTGTTATAAAAAGCTATTTCATAAGGAAAAAAAGGCAACATCCTACACCCAACACCTCTTTGTTGCATAATCCCCTTGAAATTTGAATGACAGTCCAAAGGGATTTTTAACTTCACAAAATAAAAATACCAAGCAATACTTCGAAAGTCCTACTCACTATACAGTAACTAGACCAAAAATTAAAATACAAACAAGCTCCTTTTATTTGAGGAGAAAGAATAATACAGAAAACAAAGATATCATCAGTCATGGCAGCCTAACATTGAACTCCAGCATCGGTACTAACATAAAATAGACATACTGTCTACAGTTTATGCTTCCTACTATGGAAATATAAACCAGCCTATAGAGAAAGAATATAAATTTGAATTGTTTGTGCAAGGGAAGTTACTAAAAACTAATCTACAGTATCTAACTCAATTTTTTTATCAGCTTTGAGAAGCCCTTGTCTCAAAGACACTACATAAGTAATATTGTATTTGTAATTAAGGACAAAGGACAGATCAAACAAGCTTCTTGAACCCAAATTTTAAAGTTTACAAACCAGCTGACTGCCTTCATTTGTGCCACGGATAGGTATCATTTGTAAAGCAATCTTGAGGTTTTTTTCTCTCAGAAATAACATCTGTATCTCCTGCAGTATGATATTTATAAACTGTCAATAGCTGCAAGTTTATGAACATTATGAAATACATTTTGCTCACAGCCCTGTAACCCAGACAATGATTTTTGCTGTGCTCTTAGTCAGACAGGTGTCAATACAGAATAGCTTCCTTCCTCTTAGTGAGTGTACTATGTGTCAGTGTAAAGAATCTGACCTATGGAATTATTTTTTTCATTAGTATACGGAAATTGAAAAATATTTTCCATAAAATAGGAGCACAAAATCTAAGGGATTTAATCTACCTGGGAAATTTACACACTGACCAACTGATCATCGACTACACATCTTAATTTCTAAATCATTTCACTAATTATAATGTCACAAATGCCAAAAATCTAAACATCTTCCAACAAGTCCATAGCCAGCTAACAGCAGATTTCTACTGCTAGAAAACATTTTGGCAGACAAAACTGAACAGAATGTTATAACTTGATAAGTCTTTGAAAGAGATACAAGCTTTAAACTCCTAATAGGTATTCCATTGCACAGTGAAACAAAGTGAAAAAATTGGCATACAAGTAATCCAAGTGAGGTATTAACTCCACCTCTATAAGAAAAAAAAAACAAACCAAACCAAAAGGCCCTACATAAGTTAACAGTTGAACTGTGCAGGCCATCAGGGTATCACACCTCGGGAATACTAACCCACTGCACAAGCCAGCATTCGAAACCAAGAAGCATAATGCCAGATTATAGAGAGAAAATTTACTTGAATAAAAGCTGTATATAAGTGTATGAAATGACTAACCACAGACATTCAGAAAATGAATACCCACTGCAGAATCAGAGTGTCAAGATATTAAACCCCAAATTATGACTACTTTGCAATGTTCAAACACATCTGAAGAGAAAAACAAAGCCATTGTCTCCTGTTACTCTTTAGAAGTACCAATAGTTTCAAATTGTGCACGTGTGACTGTACTTGGAAACTTGTTTGTTTGTTGTGGTTTTTTTTGTATAAAACATCAGATAATTTCCAAAGACAGGATGGGTGCATCAGAATAGAAATAAAGCTTTTGTGAAAAAGGCAAAAAATGGAACTAGGTTAGATCTTGAATTCTCAAAATGAGATTGGGAGACTGGGAGATGAAAGACATCTAAACATCTAAAGACCTTTTCATGTCTGCGCACAGACACAAGAGCTGCTTCTACTGCCACAAAAGCATGGTAAGCTCTGGAACTCCTGAACTATACCGATTATGAACTAAGTTGAAAACTGGCCACATTTTACATCTCAATATTTCCACTATACAATTTGATTGTGTAAATGAGCTACAGGCAATAATTTGTCAGTAAAAGGAATATGATGGTGATAACCAATTCCCCAGTTGTTGGTTATAACATGAAGAACACTGTAGCCTCAGAAGCTGAACCCACCATCTTCTCAAAAGCTGAACAACACCTCAGACCAGTAATGCCTGTCCAGATAAAACCAAGCACCATGATTCTTCTCAATATGTCCTGGCCTCTCATGGTTCAAACCCAGCCAGTAACTAAGAACCACACAGCCACTCACTCACTCCCTGGCAGGATGGGAGAGAGAATCAGAACGGTAAAAGAAAGAAAACTCACAAGTTAAGATAAGAACAGTTTAATAACTGAAATAATAATTAAAATTATACTTTAAAAGATAACAAACAGTAAGAAAAATAAAATCCAAGAAAGAAATAAGTGATGCAAATGAACCCCAATTGCTCACCACCACCCCAACTGCACACCAACTGATGTCCAGCCTATTCCCCAACAGCAGCCCCTGGCCACCTTTCCCACTAATTTATATGCTGAGATGACACCATATGGTCTGGAATATTCCTCTGGGCAGCTGGGGTCAGCTTCCAACTCTTCCCACTGAGCAAATGAAATAATGCCTTCAAAAATAATACGAGAAAGGCGTCCACAGAGAAAAACCCCACACTGAATTTACGTAACACCTTAGAAGAGTCAAGAAATTAACAAGTATAGTTGGACTGAAGAAAAAGGCAGGTATCACAGGTGATAATGACAATTCACAGTATGGGTATTGTTTTTAGAGCTTCTGCCAGCCAGAGTCCCATGTTAACAGCAAACACAGCCAGCCCACGGCTGTCTTACTGGGCAGCTCAATGTGGTTCATCATCCATATACAAAACAATCAAGGTATGAAATTACTACAGTAAAAATTTCTGAACTTCAGTCTTCTTGGGAAACTTTCTTTCTGTTATCAAGTCACCGATCTCCCGTAAGTGCATACAACAGACTTGTCACTGCCAGGTTTGGTAACCCCCTACACATTGCACAAATTGAGTATTTGTAACCGTTCCTGAAATATTTTCTCTCCAGCCAACCTGAACAAGATCATTTATAAAATAAATGTTTAAGACAAAAAGCAAAAACAAAGAATTACCTGCCTTTCCCTCAAAATCAGATATCCATAATATTGCATAGAAAGTCTAGTCCATATGGGACTCAGTAACCCATACCTAAGTAATTTGAAAGTAGTTCCAAATTACAGCAATTTGTAGCAGCTTACAAGAGTGTCAAAGATCACCTATTTTCCTAATACAGGAAAAATGCAGGAAGCTAGAACTCAAACAAAAGAACAAAGATGATGAAGTAACTTTTGGAAAAGCATCACATATGTTTAAAAAAACATGAATAAAATCAGCCTCTAGGATTTCACAGTGACTGCCTGGCACTTTCAAAGGCTCTTATCAGGCTTTTAATACATCTCTGGATATTTCACACGCATATCAACAGTTCTGTGGAGGAACTGAAAGAGCAACAGTCTGAGAAAAGAAACAGGAAGTCTTTCACTATTAGATGAGCAATTTAAATTCAGCCTAAGCAAGACGTAACTGAATAATGCAGCCTAAGAAAGTTGTAACTAGTCAGTCTTCACATTATCATTCTAGTTTCAGCTTTAACCATTTTAACAGGCACATATGTGAAGAAAATATATTTTTAAATATCATACAATTGATAATGGCAAGAGAAAAGGTGAGAAGATGAGAAGAAAGGCATACGGCAGCTGCAGCGTTTTCAATCCCCCTTATTCAGCTATGCTAAGTTAATAATAAAATTACTATTAGAATAATGTGGGTTGCTTGATATTGTTTCTTCAGTGCATTGTAAGAAACACTGATCTGCAAACCTGCTGAATTTCCAGGTAAACAGTTTAATTTAAAATACCTATAAATTATTTAATGTTTTCTGTCTCGAATGTTATTTCTATCAAGGTAACATTTGTATCGACATACTGATGATGTCAGATTCTCTCCCATAAATAGTATTTCTATGAGCTGCTTGGATGCGCAGGTGAATAACTGATGTGAAAGCCTCCCAGGGTATGTTTTCAAACTGTAACATGTCTGGGAAGTGTGCGCTCCTGGAGGGGAATGCTTGCAGGCCTTTTTTCTAGACTAACTGCCCTAATTGCTTCAAGCTGCTTTTCTGTTTGTTTTATTTCCTACTTTCTCAGACATTTAGAAAGAAATCATTACAGTTTTGCTGCCAGATTAATTAGTGACAACTTCATACATGCCAAAAATACTAGAATAGGAGAAAAAAAAATAAAGGGGGGGTGCATAAAACATATTTACTGACAAATTACATATTTTCATTACTCTTTCCTTCAGAGGAAAATAATGTCTGGGGCTTACCTGAATCAATAAGAAACATTGATTTTATAATGACATAAAACCAGATAGTGTTTAATTTGTTAGAGCATATTAATACTCTTACAGGCACAAAGACTCCTCTCGCCTCCAATGTACGAGACAAACTGAGACAGAGGAAATGTAAACTCAAACACAATTAATTCAGAGATGCCCTTATTATTCAGGAGAAGCATCTTGATGAAGAGACTTGAGAAGCTTTGTGTTCCAAGGGATTGAAGTTTAACACCAGTTCCCCATCATGTTACCAGTATCTTAGTTTTCAGTTTGCTCTAATGCAGATTTTTTTATCAAGGAATGAATGGATGAAAAGAATGAATAAAAGAAAACTCCAGTCAGTAGCTGAGTTCTGTTACAAGAGGCATATCCTTTCTCTTGTCCTGATTCTCAGAATTTTCTTTGACTTAAGGAGTCAGGAGGAAAAGGAACTTTTTCATATAGCTTCACCTGAATGAAATCATTTTGCACTTAGGGACCACATACTACTTTTCCAAGATCTCCGTCTACAATCACTACGGGGTTACCAGAGAAGGGGAATGATTTCTTTTATTTCAAATACTAAAATTTAGCAGATATCACTATTTTCAGCTTAGCCATTAGGAAATAAAAAAGCATTAAATACAAAAATACATTTTTGCAATCCCATTCAGTAATACCTTCAGCCAAGCCATTGCAGCAATGCAATGTATTTGACAAGCTTTCCATACTTCACCTCACCCATTCTTCCAAGAGAGCCAGAAAAAAGGGCTTACAAGGAACTCTACACATGAAGTTAAAAGACACTATTTAAAATTGTATATAAAAGTGTATATTTTGGGCAAATCACTAACACAAACAGAATCATAGAATCATAAAACAGGGTTGGAAAGGACCTTAAAATCATATAGTTCCAAGCCCCCTGCAATGGGCAGGGACACCTCACACTAGACCATGTAAATCAGGGCTCTGTCCAGCCAGGCCTTGAACACCACCAGAAATGGAACATTTACCACTTTGTTGCCCAACCTGTTCCAGTGCCTCACCCCCCTCACAATAAAGAATTTCTTCCTTATATCCAATCTGAACTTCCCCTGTTTCAGCTTAAACCTATCACCCCTTGTCCTATCGCTACAGTGCCTGATGAAGATTCCCTCTTTAGCACCCTTGTAAGTCCCCTTCAGATGCTTCAGATGAGGTCTCCACGCAGCCTTCTCTTCTCCAGGCTGAACAGCCCCAACTTTCCCAGCCTGTCTTGATACGGGAGGTGCTCCAGCCCCCTTACCATTCTCTTGGCACACCTTACCCCATCTTATTGAAAGCAATCATTCATGTCCATTTATCTCAGATGCAGCAGTACTGCACTGAGAGGGCTTTGTGGGTTTACAACACAGAACAGACACGAACAGAACATAAATAAAAATGTTGGCATTATTTAGTTAACTGTCATTTACCATGAGAAACCACATTTGAAACCAATACGTGTTCATAAGCTCAGTTAAAGTTTATGGACTGGTAGAATGCCATCACTATACCTGCATAGGACTTTATCACCTCTATCTGGATAATACAGAAAACAAGCAATAGGCCATGGACCTGAAGGGCTTCCCCCTTCTCAGGATTATTTGCACAATTAATCACACCAGTCATTACAATGTGGCCAGCAGCAAAGCAGCAAACATTTGTGACACAGGACAGAGTATTAGCTTCAAAGTGATTAGGTTTTGGCTCCATTATTCAAAATAACTTTCCTTTGCTGAAACACCTTTGAAAATGACGTTGGAAAGGAACTTGACTTCTGAGCATAAAAATCATAAAAGTGAACTTAGAAAACAATAGTTCACTCACTCTAAGATTAACTTCTAATTTGGAAATAATAAAAGGATTACTAAATATAAAGCACTTCAAGCCATTTTCCCTCTTATAATAATATTTTGAGCTTTTGGCCTGTCTCATCTGTTATGGGGAATTCCATTATGAGAGAATTAAAGATGTGCTGCTCTTACAAAACAGAGGTGCTTTTAATGACAGATTCTGAAATACGGCATTTTGTACTTCAAGAGATTGACTATAAAAGCTCACTGTCAACCGAGCTTTTACAACCAGGTGACATCAATGTCAGTGCACAAAAGACTGATAGTCTCAATATGAACAATTCTTCTTGCACTGCTAACTGCTTATGGCCTGTCTGGGTTTTGCAGCAACATAATTTAAAAAGTAGTAAACCAGAATCTGTTCTTTTTTAAAAGTAAGTATGCAGCATTTGGAGGTGACATGAAAGGTACTCTTAGACTCTACAGTAACTGGAACTTACAACTTGCAGTTTAATGCTTTATTCATTACAATTGACAGAAGTTTGGAGCAATGTCAGTGAATACTTTTTGACTGGCCTCCAATTCTGGGTCCAGAACTGCAGTTTGAACATATG
The DNA here is from genome assembly GCF_028554395.1 of Pezoporus wallicus. Classification (NCBI taxonomy): domain Eukaryota; kingdom Metazoa; phylum Chordata; class Aves; order Psittaciformes; family Psittacidae; genus Pezoporus; species Pezoporus wallicus. Next base: position 1,260,298 of record NW_026637610.1, on the reverse strand, counting down.
AAGGTAGCTCTGCTCACAAAACGAAAGTTACTATCTATCAGGTTTTATCAGGAAGTACAATCTAAATCATACCCAGTCCCCCTCCCCCTTGATGTAAATGGTTTAACTAGAACCTCAGGATATCTCAAGTTGGAAGGGACCCATAAGATCATTGAGTCCAAGTCCCTGTTCCTTCCAGCATTACCTACAACTAAACCACAAGACTAAGAGCATCATTCAGATGCACTCTGACCTCCAACAGCTTTGGTGCCATGGGGCACTGACAAGGGAAGAGCAAGAACAAAATAAGAACAAAAATATGTCAAGATAGAGCCGAAAGCCTCAAGTCCCACTGTACTTCTCTATTTCTTAATAGACATAGGACTGGATACACAGGAAAATTAGTTCATTACTGTTCCACCAGTTTCTTCAAGATGTTAACTAAATATAGTGAACATCAAACCCCTTGACATCTGTCCTCACGCCTACAGTACGGCACTTCATAAAAGCACCTTGCAATTTGTGACAGCCACAGCCAATTATACCACAGCTATACCAACATTATTTGATACAACTTTTTTCTACTGTTGGACCAATAAAAAAGCATCTCAGTAAAACCCACCCAGCTAAACCAATGGTACATATGTGCATGCTCAGGCAGAGGATCTGTGCTTGCCTAATCCAGAAATAGCTGGATTTCTTCCTGACTGCTTCTTACATCTTGCACATTCTGAAAAGCCAGAGCAGAGTAGAGGGGTAGGATCACCTCCTTAGACCTTGGCTTTCTGGGCTGTGAGCGTGCATTGAAGCCAGCTCTTGTTCATTTTCTCATCAACCAACACCCCCAAGTCCTTCTCCACAGGGCTGCTCTGAATCTCTTCTCCACCCAACCTGTAGCTGTGCCTGGGATTGCCCCGACCCAGGTGTAGGACCTTGCACTTGGCATGGTTAAACTTCATGAAGGTGGCATCAGCCCACCTCACAAGCATGTCAAGGTCCCTCTGGATGGCATTCCTTCTCTACAGCATATCAACCAGACAGCTTGGTGTCATCGGCAAACTTGCTGAGGGCGCACTCAATCCCACTGTAAACGTCAGCGACGAAGATGTTGAACAAGACCGGTCCCAACACCAAACCCTGAGGGACACCACTCGTTACTGGTCTCCAGCTGGACATTGAGCCATTGACCACAACTCTTTGTGTGCGGCCATCCAGCCAGTTCTTTATCCACTGAGTGGTCCATCCATCAAATTTAGAAATAAGGCTGTCATGTGGGACAGTGTCGAACGCTTTATACAAATCCAGGTAGATGACGTCAGCTGCTCTACCCCGTCCATCAGTTCTGTATCCCCATCATAGAAGGCCACCAAATTGGTCAGGCAGGATTTCCCCTTAGTGAAGCCATGCTGGCTGTCACCAAGCACCTTGTTGATTTTCATGTGCCTTAGCATGCCTTCCAGGAGAATCTGCTCCAAGATTTTGCCAGGCACAGAGGTGAGACTGACTGGGCTGTAATTCCCCGGGTCATCCATTTTCCCCTTCTTGAAAATGGGGGTTATATTTCCCTTTTTCCAGTCATCGGGAACTTCACCTGACTGCCATGATGTTTCAAATATGATGAACAGTGGCTTTGCAACTTCATTCACCAGCTCCTTCAGGACCCGAGGATGGATTTCATCAGGTCCCATTGACCTGTGCACATTCAGATTCTTAAGATGGTCTCAAACCAGATTCTCTCCTACAGTGGGCCTAAGGTCTTCATTCTCACAGTCCCTGCATCTGCCTTCCAAGGCTTGGGTGGTGTGGTCAGAGCATTTTCCAGTGAAGACTGAGGCAAATAAGTCATTAAGAACCTCAGCCTTCTCCAAATCCAGGGTAGCCAATTCTCCTGATAACTTCCAGAGGGGGCCGACACTGTCCCTAGTCTGTCTTTTATTTGCAATGTAACTATAGAATCCCTTCATGTTATCTTTCACATCCCTAGCCAAGTTTAATTCTAACCTGGCCTTAGCTTTCCTAACCTGGTCCCCAGCATCCCGGACAACATCCACGTATTTTTCCCAGTTCGCCTGTCCTTGCTTCCGCCTTTTATCAGCCTCTTTTTTTCCCCTCTAAGTTTCCTCAGCAACTTCTTATCCATCCATGGAGGTCTCCTGGCCCTCCTCCTGCACTTCCTTCTAGTTGGGACACAACACTCCTGAACAACAGCTCTTCTGTTATTCTGTTAATCCAAAGGCAGTCCATCTCTCAGCTACCATCAAAATGAATACATTTCCATCCTCTTTAATCTACCAACAGACAATGCAGACCTCCACCTGCTAGTCACAGCTTTGACAAGCAGCCTATGAAATTATGATAGCTCTTTATTTCTTTCTAATTCTGCCATTAAGCATCAAGTTTGCTCTTGTGGAACTATCAAGAAGTGGGTCAACTGCATGTTTCTGATCCCAGAAAAAGCTAGAGACACCAGAAGCAGAGTTGAATGATTTGTGAGGCAAAAACATCAGTCCATTTCCAAAATAAAAGGAAGAGTCTGACACTGAGGACCTCTGAATAATTAAATCAGCTACAAAAGCCTCACAAGTATTACTTTCCACTTCTTATACAGAAACAGCAAACTCTGGCCCAACAAAAAAAAAAACAACAAAAACAAAACCAGACAACAACCAAAACCAATCTACCACAAATGAAAAAAACACAAAAATCAAACCACCACCACCTCCAAAGCATAAACTGAGCAAATATATATAATAAGTACCTCCTGATTCTTTCTTCAGTGATGGATTCTCAGGCAACTCTCAAATGCAAGCCTGGCTCAGAAAACCCCCTACACTCATCACTGCCCTCTCTCTTGCAGGTTCACTGGTTTGGCCAGTAAGTCAATTTACCTGTACCATAGATCTTGATGAAGTTTAAATAGTTGCTCAAACGGAAATAAATGGGGAAAAGTCAAGGTGTGTAAATACTAACTACAAAAGCTAGGACCAGCATTTTGCAAAGACAGAGGTAAGTACTTATGACTTTGCATTGTAAAAACTCTCCAGAACCTTACTGTATGCATAGTCAAGACTTAACCTAATCAAACTGCTTTTGGACTGTGAAACACTTTTATAATCCCACAAGAGACACCAGAATTAGAATCTCAGCATACAAAATGTAATTTCCTTTTTATTTCCAAATTATATATTTACATATATTATGTTGGAGCAGATACCAGTTTCCCAGAAAATGATGGTACTATCAATTTTTTCTTTTCAATTTCTGCACTAGCAGGTAGCAACTCACACTACCTGTGTGTACACACGTGTGCATACACACACATATAGACACATATGTATACATATACAAAAACACCCCTAAATGAATTTGTAAATGCAGACACTTAGAAAAAGCCACCCCAATGTGAAAAAAATTGCTGCCATAGCTTTCACAATCACCTTCCTGTTGATCATTCTTTAGAAAATTCTTCAGTACCAGGACAGGATATAACACGGACTGTTAACTATTCTGCAAGCAACTTCATTACATAAAGCAAGTAGACAAAAACCACAACCAAACCAACCAAAAAACCATGCTGCCGCCACCACCACCAAAAGCCCCTAAACACACGCAAAAAATCCCAGAAAATGGGGGGGGGAAGTGTAAGTCTGCATCAAATATATAACCTAAAATAATGTTACACAAACAGTAACTAGATCAAACAGGAACACGTGCAGGTACATACCTTGATTGAAGTGTTCATTTAATATAATGTAAGTATCTGAAATATTCTGCTTACTTGATTAGAGTAGATTGTTTGCATTTTGATTTATTGCTTCAAGATCAGTATTCATTAAGTCACTTAATATAATGGCACCCTTACAGCTGCTACCCTATTAAATGTAATCATCTTTTCCCATTCCTGTTTATAGCACAGTCTACTGTTACAATAAAAGCAGTCTGGAGTCATTTATTAATCACAACCATGTTTTCCAAGTAGCAGTGTCATCAGAAACACTGCATGATGGTTAGGCATCATTTCATACAAAGGATTTACAAATTTTGTTTTGTCTCAAAATCAAATTTTCTGTAGCCTCATAGACTATCGGGGCACCCTGGGGTAACTATGCAGGTGTTAGATTCACAGTTTAAAACTTTGACCAAAAGTTTCAAAATGGCATTCCTAGCAGTGTTTCAAGTCTGTATTTTTGGCTGCTCAGGAAGGGTCTCAATGTTCAGAGCTCCTCTTAACACTCAAAACATACAGAAATCCACACAATTGCTCTTTAATGAAAATAAGGCTTTGAAAATTATAATTGCAAACATTGCACTTCGTCTTTCAACACCTGGATGCCAAACCACTAACCACAGACTAAATACCTGCTTGAACGGTTCTGGCTAATACACTTGTACGTTTATCCTTTGCCCGTTATCCAAAAAGACAGAATAATCCTACTATAACAGCACATTATTAACTCAACCACTTGCCAAAAGATATTATAATACCAGAAAAGCTATTGTATATGCTTCTCCATTTTTTTATATTTATTTACGCTTTATCATCTCTGGAAGGTAAGAAATTACATTAGAGACACAAAATACATATACATAAGACTTCCAGGAAACTGATGTGAATTCCTGGTTCTGTGGCAGATGTTATGTACCATGTCAGCAATTCTTACTCTACTTTATCAAACCACAACTGTTTGAAAAACTCAGCAGGAAACAGCTATTATGTTTCAGAGACACTAAAAGCAATTAGTAGCTGTTAATTCAATGGTACTGATTATCAGTTTTTCAACACACAGGTAAATAGTGCTCATTTTCTGATGTAGGGAGCCAAGATATAATTAACAGTCAAGCCAGTCAAGCCATCTTAAAAAAAAAAAAAAAAATTTAGTTTTATTTTCCTAATTATGCAAGTTAGTTGCAATTGAGGAAAATCCCTGTTTGGTATATACTGTAACTGTATCAATAAAGCAATAATGCACAAGTATTCAATGGCATTTGTTAAATCCCAATCACAAAAGCATTCATTACCTGAAAAAATCCCGTATGATTTTCTCATATAAGGCTTTCTTTCTATGTTGCTGGATAATGTCAATTAATACACTGATACGTCTCAGAATTAAAACCCTTCAGTTTTGCTGTACTACTTCACTGGTATAATACAACACTCTATTTCAAATAACTTCCATCAGTTCAAATTTTATAGGGTCTGTCTGTAACATTATGGTCACTCAGAAAAGTTAGATTGCACTGTGCTGTTTGCTAAGACATCACACATTCTGTCACAACCCCTTATTTTTCATAGCAACTATTCATATACCCAGCTTTCTATATTGTTTGTCTTATTTCTTCTCTTTCTGTAGTTTCTATCCAAAATCATTACAGTTTATGGAAAAACTTTCATGGCCTCCGAGGAATTTAATCCACTAATCTTCTTCCCATTCTGTCAAGAAATGTTGATGTTTAAAGGAATCCTGTTCCTTGTTCTGTTTAATTTCATTAAACCTACTGTGGCAGAAGAACTTCAAAGGCACAGGTTTTTAAAGCTCTGAAAATGCCTGAAAAGTTTTCCGCGTAATATATTAAAAATATATGGGTCTAGTACAGTAACACTTCAGCAAGGCAGTGATAAGGTAGAGAAGATGATAACGTAGTCAGAGAAGCAGAGCTACAGAGAAACAACAGCCAATGCATCTCAGGAGTACAAGATGGAAGCTACCACTCCCATTCTGCAGTTTAAAGAATATCTCAGTATAGAATTCAGCATTAAATTAAGAACTAGTTTCTACTAAGGAAAAAAACATGATCAAAACATTAATAAATGTTCAGCCTTGACCCACAGAATGAAGACATATCACTTGTAGATAAGTAATGTCACTTATAGATAAGACACCTTATAGCTAAGCTCACTTTTTAGCCTTGACTCAAACTGGAGAGGTAAGGGGAGAAAGAAAAGTCACACATTACAAGGCCACAGAGCAAATTCATATCTTGCAGAGATTCTAACAGGGACACAGCATTTCACCAACTCCCTTTATCCTTCCTACTTTATATTAAGGATAGCAGGGGTTCTGAGGCACATGAATAGATAGCTCTGCACTCTTCACATGTTTCAATCCTGATGAGAGAGGGCTAATACAATGAATGGGTGACAATTAGCCAAGCATACTACCTGCACCAAAGGCCTGATAACAGGTTTGACTAATTTTCCTCAACTGTTGAAAAAGTAAGGATGGAATGAAATAAGAACATACTCTTAGTCATCTGTTGAAGTTGGACCAAAGGAAAATGAAAGCACTGGAAAGATGTTGCAAAGGTAAACGCTATGGCCTATTAAAATGGATATAATTAAGCATTCTACATTTACATATCCATGAGTTAAACTCTATGTATATAAATGAAGAAGCTGAGGGGAAAACAAAAAACAAAACCCAACCAAACCATACTCTACAGTTTATTTTCTTCAGAATTTCATAACACACAGAACTAAACAAGGAAAAAAGGTGGTTTATATATCCATTACAAACTTTGCAAATTACAGTCTTTGAATATGTAATTGATACTCATGCTCAGGTGGGATCTGGGTATGAATGGAACTGACACAAGAGTATAAAGAACTAAAATCACATGTTAAAAACTTGCATTTCTGCTCATCTAAATCTTGTTAATACACCAATTTTCAAATGCACCATGTTTTTGAGATTATACAGACAGCATGGAAATGTAAGTCACACTTTTTCAGTACTGCAGAAAAAAAAATAATTTGGTACTAAGCATTAGAAAAAGTACATGATACTGCATTTTTCAATTTTTACACTATTTTCCCCCCACTTAATGCATAAACTGAAATTTTTTCTTTTTATTTACAAAAAGAAGTGCCCTATTGTCATTGTTTAAACTATGCTTTAAGACACTACTTGTTCCCTGATCAGAACAGTAACACAGATCCCAGGGTCTACCAAGAACCACCTAGACTTTATTCATATATAAATGCTTTCAAAGTGGCTACTTGGAACACAGCCACACAGATGCACACACAGACACGTGCATTCTTTTTCTCTCTCCTTCTCCCACTTGATGTATCACACAGATAATACCAGGCATAAAGGCTCTTTCATCCCAAGACAGCCATCATCTGAGAAAAACGGGCTCAAATATTTCACTTGCGTGGGCACCAATTCTTCACTAAACCATTTTTCATATCTCAACTCTAATTCCACAAAAAAGCCTTTTAAATCCACCAAGTGACCTTATGGTCTGTCACAAGATTTTTCCTGGGAGGCACTGGAAAAAAAAAATGTACACAGCAATTCCAGTTCCTGAAGAACTGAACAAAAATTGGTGTGCAACTTCCTTCTTGCTGTTTCACATTATTCTACTGTCCATGTGAAATGACCACTTTGGTCCTCAGTAAATTATTAAAAACAAACTAAAACACAAACCGAAATGGCTTCATTAGCTTTGTGCTGAAAGCAACAAAATGACACTGATATAATGAGCTATTATTTCCAACCTCAATCTAGTATGAAAAGAATAACAATATCTTTCCTGTACATTTCTCTGGGGGGAGTTGCCTCCTCAGTATGTAGGCTTTGAGTTTTAGCACATTCTTCAGAACATACTGCAGCTCTGCCATGTTTTGATTAAGCTTTGAAATCCCACAGATACGGATTTAGAGAAAAGCAAGTCTTCCCCTAGTGAAAAGAAACAGACATAATGGCCATGTTCAGCCCTTCACTGTTCTTTTTATCCACCTCTTCCCTAAAGATGATTCCCATATATTATATTTGACCAGTATCTAGATTTTTTCTTTGGTTTTATTCGGGAATTAGCAAAGTGATAAAGCATTGGGTAAAACATAACACAGTGAAGACACTACACCCATAGCTGCACCAAAGTCAAGAGGTAATCATGGCCTATATTCTCCCGTTGAATATGAAAAGACACCAGTGATGTGTAATGAAAACAGATAATTTTTGTTGTAGGAAGGTTTGCATTTGAAGTTTTTCTACCACCTTCTCATCCATTTATCTAGTCTACAATGTTTCCTTCATGCTACGTGAGTCACAACAATTTCAGAGAAAGCTACTAAATGAGGCTTTGGATACAAAATTTTATCCCAACACTTTCAACCAACTTTCAATTTCAGCAACCTCCCATTTTTGCCCAGATATCCACGAGGTACTCAGCACAGACACCTACTGTGCTCAGTAGGTGTTTTACTGCCTTTACTGGTATAGACTCAGCAACCTTTGCAGTTCAGAATTTGTCAATCTCCTAACACCCTGTATCTCTAAAGACATGCTGCTACTTCTGCCATTATCCTTCTTCTCAGCTTCCAGTATTTCTAAAAACTAATTTTTCTTCATATCAGTCTTTACAGACCTGAAAAGGATTTTCCTTCATGAAAAAAAAATTATTTAAAGTGTCTGGCATTAAACCACTACAAAAATGGCACGCACAGCTACTGCATGTATGCATTAGGAAATACATTAGATGTGGTCTCAAAAAAACAGTAACAAACATAAAAACCTCAGAGCTCCTCCTCCTTTTAAAAAATTATCAAGCAAGTACCACGAGCATGCCACATACCATAAACTGGTCTTAATGTGTAACAGTTTTTGCTTCAGTGATATGTTCTTGTTGGCTAGTTAATGGGGACTGTGCAACAGACTTAATAAAACAGAACACTAAAGCACAAACCCAACACTGTTTCTATCACTGAGATTTTGTGAAAAGATCTTAGAGAAGCCATAGGAATACAAAAGTACATCCTCGGTATTTTATCTCTATTCACGAAAGGAATGTTTATGCATCCCTGGCCCAGCAGACAGGCTAAATGATCAGTTCCAAATTTAATTTTAATATCTATAAATCTTTAAATACACTTTTCATCCTATAAAGCCGTATTTCAAATTAACGTCTCATTAAGCCATTCCATTAAACAAGTTAGTTTTACAGAGCTGCTGAAATACAGGGCAGAAAAATAAAAGTCTGCTCTATCAGACAAACAAGCAGTATGAAAATACCCAGAGAAAATATATTGAAGAAATTATTTTTACAAATGGTTAATACTAATTCTTTTGTTTTTTGCCAGTAGCTGTATGTGACTCCAGGCGGGTAACAATCTCCCTGTGCTTCTGTGCCCTTTCTATTTCCATTCTCAGATTGTAAGCATTTCAGGGTAGGAAGTTAACTTATAGCCTTAAAATCTCTATCTGAAATCCTGAGCCTGGAAGATTTTGAGTGCTGTTTTGCAAGAGAATTCACAACTGTCTATCAAATCAAGGGGGGGGGGAAATTAGGTCCACCAACTTAATCTCAGGTCAATCATTACATCGTCAAGCAACCCTAGGCACATCACTTAATATCTACACATTTACATACTTTCCGTGTATAAAATAGGAACATCCAACCGTCCTTTACATGACAGCAGAGTTGGGAAGCTCAGCTCACTGAAGTCTGTGAAATGCCCAAGATTTCCAAGTTGCAGAAGCCAACTGAAACACAAATGCAGACTGGCTGCCCATGAGACATGCCAGCAAAATGAGGATTATGTTCCACTTCAGCACTCCTGGAAGGCTCTCTGCTAGTTTACATTCAAATGGCAAACCAAAAAGAACATCCAATGTCCTAAATCAAACAATTACTGTGAGAAATCAACAAAATGTGGATAGTCTCTAATCACATCTGTCCAGAATTCACTCAGTTGATCAGCTCAAGCATAGCTGGCCAAGGAACAGAGGCTCTCAAAGAGAGCAAAGGTCTGAGGCCATGAGCCAGGGGAATTGTCAGTAAAGGTACATGAAAAAAAAAGAAAAGAAAAGAAAAAGAAACCCCTCACATGTCAGGTCTGGGCTGGGGGAAAGAAGGCACAAAGGAATGAGAAGTCTTTATTATTTCTACCCTGAGTGTACAGAGGCTAATTGAAAAGGCTGTGCATCTCCCACTGACATCTCCATACAGACCTGTCATTTCTAAATCAAGGCAAGGATTTTCTCTTTTGCTTTTTTCTATTTTTGTGCCTGATAAAAGTTTGTTATATTATAAGCAAGGCTATAGTTCTGAGAGAAGTCTCTTAACTCTTACAACCAGGATTAATTTATTATTATTGCAACAGAGAAGTTTCTGAAAGTGAGGTATGTTTTCCCCCAAATGTATCAGGATTGGCAACCTACACACCTTTACATCAATATGATGAGGTTTCAGCTATTTTTTTTTTTCAGCCTGCCTTCAAAAACCTCTAGGCCTCAATTTTCTCTTTTCTTGCTTCTGTTTCTGCCGAGATACAAAATGAGCACACTTCAGTACTGGGTTAGCCCATTTCATTTGAAGAAAGCATCTGTTAGTGAAACTCCCAGTCCACTTCATAGTGTTAAGTGACCTTTGAGCTGTAATCTTTCAGCATGCTAAGTGCAAGGCAAGAATATTCCTAGAAAAAATTCAAACTTTGCATTTTAACTCATGTATGACCTACAAGCAATTGAATTCTTAGATGGATCAATCACATAAAGCCAATGTTGCTAGAAGGTAAATCTGTCCAAAAACTGCACAAGTAAAGACAACATAGTAAAACATTTGCAAATGAACCTTTAACACATGCCAGAAAAATACGAAGCATAGTAGCAAATGATAGGGTTTTTAAGGTTTTTATTTTTCATCTTATTCTCTTACAAACTTTATTCAGAGATATAAAGGGGTTGGTTTTGGATAGACTGTGATGAGCACCAGTAACGTGCATCCTGATGTCTCAGGAGACAGAAAGAATTATCACCCTACTTCAACCATTACACCTTCCAAACACTTAGTAGCATGTCTCAGCACTCAGAAAACAACACTGTGGCACTCACTATTTAGCCATCAGGCATATTTTGAAACATTTGCACACACTGTATATGAAAAGTATGTATTTATGATTGTAGTCTTCAAATTAAGTTATACTACTTGTCCTGAGATCTGTAACTGACAAACTCTTTGCATATTTGAATTCTGGCAGACATTTCATTTCTTTTGACATTTCTGTTTGCTCATTCAGTTGAATCAGCTGCTTATAGTTTCAAAGTATGCTGGTCAACAACAGAAGTACATGTTAGTAGCTCCTTGCTACAGCTATATGTCCACTTACAAATGTCTACAGTCATAACACTTTCCTGAATAAATACACTTTGAAGGTGACTTTCACTCAATAGTTCAATTCAAAGATAATGATTTTTGCTTTCTGACACTTAAACTAAGAAAACACCCATTTTGCATGAGTAACTCTGTGTAAAAGGCAAAAGATGCCACTACTGCCTTCACAAAATAACCAGGGAATATGAAGAAAGGAAGTTATATATTCTCTGAATTCCTCTGTAGATTTGGTCTTTAACTTCAACTCAACAAAACCTTAAGGTGAGTGTTGGGCTCAGTTCAGCAAAGCTCCAAGTCATTCATGCCAGCACAGAGAATTTTAAAGGTTGTCATCTTTGTTCACTACCTTCACCTTGTGGTTTAAACCACAACACCTCTCTATTAATGTTTGAAGAAGGTTTCAGAGAAGTAGAGAAGAACAGTTCAGAGGGTGTATCACAGTGGCTACTACAGAATTGCCAGTCTACCCTGTGACTAATGGTGACACCATATAAGAGCTGTTAATAAACAGAGCTACTGTTACTGTAGCAGAAGTCCAGAAGCAAATGTATTTCTGCAACTGGGTAATGATAATGTAATGTTTTCATTTACAAGCCTAAGCTTCTAGATAAATGCAGGAAAACCACAGCTTAGCCATCTTAAATGCATACAAATAAAAAACAAATAAAATTCAAACTCACCCAAAGATAGTTTTGAATGAAAGTCAATATGCTCAACTGCATTCTTTCTTTGCTTTATAAAGAGCCCAATATATGGAACACAACATATATACAATGACATAATATGAATTATATACACATGTTAATGGAGCTAAAAATGGCAAAACACAATTCAACTGAAAAGCTTGCATTAAACCTAACTTGTTACCCTGTGCATCTGGTGCAGAATTTACTTTCTCAGTATATTTGTTTGAACAAAGATGCTACAAAAAGTTAAAAAAATATCTGTTTTCCTGGGGGTAGTGAACGTTTTCTCAAACTCAAAGACTGTTGCTTGGAGAGCATTTTAGCACTCCTGGTAAATTTAATGTTGCCTGAATACACAGCTTTCTTCTCACTTAAGGCAGCTTTTCATAGATTCAGTAAGTGATGCGTAGGCACTTTTGAAAATATCCTCAAATATGAATGAGACTTCAAGAACTTCAAGATTTGAGGAAAACTTTGAACACTGGCACCAAGATAGAAAAGATGGGAAAGCCATACAGCAACTAGATTATACACACACAGACATTTATATCATGCATATATGAATTGCAAGTACATCTGCATATATACACTGATTGCATATATATAGCAAGATATGCTAGTATTCATTCAATGATAAAATATGTATTGATAAACTGTGGTTGCTAGACAAAGTACAGACTTCAAGAGAGAAAGACTGGAAACTGATTAAAGTAACATTCATAGTAAGTCCTCATTTCTAATTCTGTACCACACAAACCACCTTGGGAACCATTACCTCTGAGGAAATAATGCCTTAAAAAAGTTCAGGAAAATGGTGCAGGGTCTACATATAGAAAGAACCAAATTTAAGTTTCAATTTTAAAATGTTCACCCATATACAAGAACCCCATTAGAGAGATGTCCATAAAGCCAATGACACCTTTCCTGGTGTTACCCATGTTGGTACACAGTTATGAATGCCCGCACACTACTGGAACCTGCTCCACTCCAGACAGAAAACGGGTGTAACATTTTATAATTCTGTAAATCTTGTGAAGATACAATGCTTTCTAGCAGTTCCCGTTCTTCCAGTCTCACTGTAGGCAGTGTTACAGCAAATTTCCCTCTTCTCATCTACTGAAGTTCTTTTTTTTTTTTTCCTATTTAAAAGGCTAGGGAGGCAACTGACGCTCAAGGAGTATTTATATCTAAACCAGAACTCTTTGCATCTATTGTTGGCATCATACCTGCATTCAACATACACGTATGTTCTGTAGACAGTTGTTCCTGTCTGAATTGAACTTTAGAGGAAAAGCCCGTATGATTTTTGTTCTGTGCACCTCAAAGAGAGAGCACTGCACCAGAGAATGTAAAGAGAAATTATGTTAATGACAAAGATTAATCCGTTCGAAATAATTATACAGGTCATCTTTTATTTTTAGTATATGTAGTTCTCTAACTACACAGAGAATAAGACTTCTGCTTATCAGAGCACCACAATAATTATGCGAAGAAATTAACTGCTAGCAAATAAATACACTGCTATCACCTAATCTTCATCTCTACTTCATGGGGGGTTTATTCTTTTTCCCCCAAGAAATCAGTGTACACTCAGATCTGCATGAGAGTTCAGATCTCACTTTGGCACCCAAATGAGAGCCAGACTTTGAACAGAGCTCTATGCCTTGCAGAACAGGAACTGTTAAGAGTTGAGCTATTTTGAAAATCTAGCAGCTGCTGTGTAGGCTGCAAATATGAAATTCTGGTTCTGAGCTCTTTAAAAGCCTGGTCTTACCTCAATTTCTTAACAGCACTTTAAGAAAGAATCCTAAATTTAAGAAATTATTGTTTCTTCTGCAATGTCCTTTGTACTACTGAAAACTTACACTTTTCCTGCATTTCAAGAATTTTGGATTACCATTTTTACCACCAGGCATCTTTGCCTCCAGGTACAGCTCTGACCTTTTCAGCACACCATTCTTCAGGGCAAAAAGGTTATTTTTCGTTTTCTGATTTAACAGTAAAGTTGCCTCATTATTTGTGCTATTAGAATTTTAAAGCAAAATGATGCTTAGCATTTGACACAGTAGACTCACAGTGTTACACTAATGTAACCCCACTGGTCACCTGTCCCTCTCTGGGAACAATCTTTACAGTATAAAAAACAGAAATATATCTCAGAACACTCTTGAGCAATTCCAGCACATTCTCTCTCACACACATAACATTTTACAATTTAAAAAATACATAATTACTAATAATTATTAATCCAGTGTTACTTTTCTGAGACGTAATAACCTCAGAGCAATCTTTGATGTAGGAAAGTAAGTCTAGACATGGAACAGGTTTATTGGAGCTTTGTAGACGCTCTCAGATTAGAGCTTTAGTTGTTTTGCCACAGTGGCACATCCAAAGTACAGCACACAGGTCCTAATCATTCTTTTGAAACACATCCCAGAATTTCTGGATGGTAGATGTTGCCATTCCCACTGCACAGCCTTTCATCACATTACCACTCCGGCTGCAGAACCAACTCAAGTATTTGTTTGAAAACTTACTTCCTTTTCCAGTATTTCGGGGGCAAAACGCTTGTTTTCAAACAGACTGTTTTAAAGGATAATTACACTATCACAAGTGTGATAAACAAACCTTCTGATACTTGGATAATTTCCTCAAGCTCACAGCTTTCTAGAGACTCCCTTTAATTTATTTTATTTTTACACATGATAAAGTGTGGGTTCCACAAAATAGCCTACCCATTTACATGGTCCAAAGGAGCCTTACAAATTTATAATACGGGTTCAAAAAAGTGACTATGTTATGTAAGCCATCAAGAGGAGTAACAAAGTGACAATCCTGACTCTTGTCACTGGAAGATGAAGCATTTTAACGACAAATTGGCAGAGATCGCCAAAGATTTGTCATGAACACTCTCAATCTTTTTCAAAAGTTATGGTCAAAAGAAATTCAGATGATGTTTTGAGTTTTAACCAACATTCTTAAGTGTTTCATTTAGATTATACTGACATTATCAACCTCAGAAGTTTAAGAATAAAACTTTATGCAACAGCCCTGGGGGGGGGGGGGGGGGGAAATAAAAATTTGAAGATATTTAAGTTTTTCTTGTTTTTAAACATGAACTGAAAAGTCTCTAAAGAAATTATATTAGCAAAATTATCACCACCACTAGACAGCTACATTCCTTGTGGTAACTTAAAATATCTTTCAAATGTAATTCCAATTGTCACATAAATTATTATGTGCATTTTGTAATCATGCATCTCTAATCAACTTTAGAACCCAAATTACATTAGTCTGGAAAGTTTCAAGCATTTAATTGCACGCAGTCATGAACCAAACCCTTTGCAAAGACATGGAAACATACTCAGTGCAACATAATTGCCAAAATACAGGCTGTTCTTCTCTTACCTAGGCTACATGGAATAATAGCTATTCTTTAAATTTTAATCAAAGATATTATATAAAGAGATTTTTGGAAACATACCTCCCCCAAACACTAACAAAATGGAAACTAAAATTACTACAGAACATCAGAAAAAAGACTACGTATTCTAGTTAGAAAAATTGTCATTTGAGATCTAATTACTTTTTATTCTAATGATAATACACAAATATAATTAAAGAAAAAAATTACTTATGGCTAAAGAAAATGAAGTGCGCCACTTGCCTTAGAAATGGATATGGGAAGCGAGACAGAAGCTACCCTTACCTACCCAGCTAGAGATCCAAGGCAGAACAGCATCACTCTTACTAAGAAATCTTTATAGTCTGCTGCTTGGCCCCACTAACAAGAGGCGGACATGAGTAGAGCATTTCAGCATCTTTGCGATGCCTCAGATTCTAACCGTGGAAGAGGTCACTTACATGTGTGACCACAGCTCACAGATCTAATGATCAAACAGAAGAATCACAGAACAGTTTCGGTTGGAAGGGACCATAAGGCTCATTCAGTTCCACCCCTCTGGCACGGGCAGGGACACTTCACACTAGGCCAAGTTACTCCAAACCCCATCCAACCTGGCCTTGAACACTGGCAGCGGTGGGGCAGCCGCATCCACATCTGTAGATTTAAACATCAAATACAGCAAGAAACCACGAAACAAACATTCCCTCCATCCACATCCCCACAACATTTACACTGGTTCTTTCTATCAGTACCTGACTGCTCGCACAATCAGTGAAAGACCAGACTGTGCTAAAGTTAATTTGATGTTAGAAGTGTCATTTATATTTTTTTTTCTTTTCAGTTGACAATTAGCTTTGATACATATCCTGAATTTTAATACCAGATTATAAAAGCATTATATAAGTGACATACTCTAGAACACAGATTTTCTCTTTTCTTTTGGGTGAAATTAAGTTAATCTGCTTTGACAGAAGAGGACTCTTCAGAACCAGCTAGTGAGTCTCCCAGATATGAAGCAGTAACCCAAATGTCAATTACTTTTCCAACAGTAGACAAATTGCTGGCACACTAATGCAATTTAAGGACAATAATTAGATAACAGGACTACAGAGTGTACCAGGTGACAGAGTTTCTGAGATAATAGAATCTGGTGTCCTACTTCTTAAACATTAACATCATTCCATCTCAGTCAATCGGTTTATGGCAATTTTAAAAGGGCAAAGCAAATTCTTTTTATTGCTAATAATATTGTGCTTATCCAGCATTAGCTTTGAAGGCCAGCAATATAAGGGGTCAAAACTTAATTATATTCTTTCCATTTTATTTACTTTTTCTTTTTATCTCTCCCCTTTGAAGTCTTTTTTATTAAAGAAATTTTAAAGCACTTGATTAAAGAATTGAATCTCTTGAAACCTGAGTCACTGTGCTTAATATAAAGCAGCCAGCTGTCATCACAACTCAAGTAACCTGTTTATTATATCCATTTAGAAATTCCCAAACTTTTCTTACAATCAAATTCTATTACAATTACATTCTACCACAAGTGGTTTGGTTACCTGTATATTAGGTAATAAAAGATGCCATGTAGCACATACAAGATATTTCAAAATAAATGCAGTCAAGTGGTTCTGCATAATTATTGAAGGCAAAGAAAATCTTCCTGTACTAGTAACAAGTACCCAGATAACTAAATTTCTCTTAAATTCAATAATTTATATTAGAATATTCTTTCCCTCCTTTTATCCATTAGTCAGCTGTGGCACATTGGATATACAGTGCTAATTTTCACCAGTAATTTCTCTGTAATTCTGGGCACCAGAATTCCTTTCATCCATAAAACCTCCACTGAAATACTGATATATCTCTTCCCTGATCAGAAAGACCAGCAGAAATTTAGTAACACAGACCATAAGAAATCATTTCTCAAAATACACCTTTTCCCATCCTAAACAAAAGCATAAGCTTTAAGTGCCTTATGAAGAACTGACTTCCAGAGATTCTTCGAGCTAAGTCTTTACTAGCACTTCTTTGCGTTCTGTCAGCATACAAAATCAAGGAGTACTCTCCACGCATCAAGCTACTTGATAAAAACAGACTTCCCTCACTTTTTGACATATACAAATACTATTTTTTTTTCTCTAGTGTACCACTGCCTGCACTGTAGAGATAATTAACTATATCCACTGTAATTTGTTACCCTACTGATAACGACAGTAGCATACGAGGCATTGCCTGTACTTTTTCAGTGAATCCAAAGCTTTCTTAGGGAAAACAAAGACAGCCTCTTAAAAAAACCAAACCAACCAACCAACCAGCCCAGAAGAGACTAAGGAAAAGCATAGCACTATATGGAAAACATTCAAAGTAGAGTTAATGAGCATTTATAGCACAATCATGGATGATTTTGAACATACTGCTTTTATAAGTGACAAAAAGAAGGAAGAAACTGAAGGAACAGCAAGAAGGCATTAAAAAAATGTTACCAGGAGAACAATTAGAAAGGGGCATTTCTTAAACAATAAGCAATAGGTGTTAATAACACATTATATAATTTCACTGTTTTTTAAATTTGTACCACTCCTTTAATAGCTGAGCCCAAATACTTACAGAAAAAAAAACAGTAATCTATGCCATTTCCCCTATAAATCTGAACGCAACAGATAACCTTTCCCTGAGCTTTTTCAGTTCTATATGCATAAAGACTGATAAATCATTACTCAATCCTCCAAGTAAGAGTTTTCTTAGTTGTAAAGGATAGAAGAAGATACTTGTTTGGGCAATGAAAAAAAATCTACCTCTAATTTTTTCTTCTTCCTAGTCCTTTTCCCCAAAGCCTTATTCTGTGGCTGAGGATAATAAGAATTGAACATGAATGAAATAAAAAGACTGCCACAGAATCTCAGAATGGTTTGGGTTATACCTTAAGATCATCTAGTTCCAACCTCCCTGCCACAGACAGGGATGCCTCACACTAGACAATGTTCAGTCAGTCTCACCTCTATGCCTGGCAAAATCTTGGAGCAGATTCCCCTGGAAGGCATGCTAAGGCACAAGAAAAACAACAAGGTGCTTGGTGACAGCCAGCATGGCTTCACTAAGGGGAAATCCTGCCTGACCAATTTGGTGGCCTTCTGTGATGGGGATACAGAACTGATGGACAAGGGTAGAGCAGTTGACGTCATCTACCTGGATTTGTGCAAAGCGTTCGACGCTGTCCCACACGACATCCTTGTCTCTAAATTGGAGAGACATCAATTTGATGGATGGACCACTCAGTGGATAAAGAACTGGCTGGATGGCTGCACGCAAAGAGTTGTGGTCAATGGCTCAATGTCCGGCTGGAGACCAGTAACGAGTGGCGTCCCTCAGGGATCGGTGTTGGGACTGGTCTTGTCCGACATCTTTGTCGCTGACATGGACAGTGGGATTGAGTGCGCCCTCAGCAAGTTTGCCAATGACACCAAGCTGTGTGGTTCGGTTGATACACTGTAGGGAAGGAATGCCACCCAGAGGGACCTTGACACGCTTGTGAGGTGGGCTGATGCCACCTTCATGAAGTTTAACCATGCCAAGTGCAAGGTCCTATACCTGGGTCGGGGCAGTCCCAGGCACAGCTACAGGTTGGGTGGAGAAGAGATTCACAGCAACCCTGTGGAGAAGGACTTGGGGGTGTTGGTCAATGAGAAAATGAACATGAGCTGGCTTCAGTGTGCACTCACAGCCCAGAAAGCCAACTGTATCCTGGGCTGCATCAAAAGGAGTGTGACCAGCAGGTCAAAGGAGGTGATCCTGACCCTCTACTCTGTTCTCGTGAGACCTCACCTTGAGTATTGTGTGCAGTTCTGGTGTCCTCAGCATAAAAAGGACAGGGAACTGTTGGAATAAGTCCAGAGGAGGGTCAAGAGGATGATCAGGGGCTGGAGCACCTCCTGTATAAAGATAGGCTGAGAAAGTTGGGGCTGTTGAGCCTGGAGAAGAGAAGGCTGCGTGGAGACCTCATAGCAGCCTTCCAGTATCTGAAGGGGGCCTATAAGGATGCCGGGGAGGAACTATTCATTAGGGACTGTAGCGATAGGACAAGGGGTAATGGGTTAAAACTTAAACAGGAGAAGTTTAGATTGGATATACGGAAGAAGTTTTTTACTGTAAGGGTGGTAAGGCACTGGAATGGGTTGCCCAGGGAGGTTATGAATGCTCCATCCCTGGCAGTGTTCAAGGCCAGGTTGGAGAGAGCCTTGGGTGACATGGTTTAGTGTGAGGTGTCCCTGCCCATGGCAGGGGGGTTGGAAGTAGATGATCTTAAGGTCCTTTCCAACCCTAACTATTCTATGATTCCATGATTCTGTGTTGCCCAAGGCTCTGTCCAACCTGGCTATCTACTTCTATGAAGAAATTAAAGTCTTTCTTTGTAACCCAAGATCTCATTTCAAAAAGTAAATAGCTTTAACGCTTGCTTTCTTTTAAAAGTGTATGTTTGATTCTATAGCATTAATGTGAGAAAGAAAAATCACACTCCTTAGAATGAAACAGTCCTAGATTTACCATGTTTTCAGTTATTTTCCTTGCCTCATGATCTTTTGTTTCAATAATTTCAGAAATAACTTTTTAAAATCTCCTGTTTTCTGTCTTTAAAATGGAGAATGTAAAATTTTCTTTGTTCTGTATTTATAACAGCATAAACTGTAGTCTGTTTGTACAGATGTCTGTAGCCCTACATACTATAAATACTCACAAAGTCCCCCCTGGATATTCAATTCCGAAATCATAAAACCTCTTTGGAAATAATAATAAATGTCTTCATACATTAGAATCGTGTCAAGGATTTAGGTTGTGCTTACGTTTGTAAACATATTCTTTCATTTCAGTCTTTCCCTTTAAATAATTAAAACTATATTGCCAAATTATATTCAAAATGGTACATCATATACCTAACAGAATAAATGAGTTAGGGCACTACTTGTTCTTATTCTAAAATAAAGCCAAGTATGATGTGTCCTGATGGGCGTTTCAGTTTCTCTGACTGAGATTTACATCTTCTGTGCTGAGGTAAGTAGGTTAAATTGCTTTTACAATGATACTTGTTAGTTCTGCGTGATACCTCTTCCAGTGAGCACAGTATTTCCCATAGTCATTACTGTCCATTATTGTTTCTTTTGTACTTCACAATCACAGAATGTTTGAGGTTAGAAGGGACCTCTGGAGGACCACAATCCATCCCCCTTTCTCAGGGGAGGATCAACTACAGCACTGCACAACAAACCAAGCAAGCTCCAAAGACAAATACGTTAAAAAAATAAAAATTGTGAGTGTAAAAGAAATAAAGTGATAGAACATCACAGCTTAACATGCCACGATATTTATGGGAAAGATACTGAGGATATTGCAACTAACAGTTTCTGGGTGCAGGACTAAAATGTCTCCCTTCCCTCTCTACAGAATTTGACTGCACAGAAATGCTGTTTCCTGCAGCTGACAGGAAACCCTGCAGCAAGTTGAGATGTTATGTATTTAAAAACTAGCTGTTGGTGTCTATTCTAGAGAGGGAAAATTAAAGAAAAAGGTAGACAGAGAAGAAATAATCAGTCTAGTTCAGTAGCTGACCTGAGAAAATAGCAGCAGGACTAAAAGGGGAAATTAAAATGTTTCTGAAAAACTTTGAATTAATTCTATAATGTTGTCTTGAGAAACCACATAGACATACGGAGCTAGAAAAATACAGGACAAGATGTCAAAAGTAGTAGTTTCTCCAGTGTAGCAGCAAACAACTTATTTGGCTTTCAGGCATGCAAAATGACTTAAGAACTGGAAAGAAAAAGGATATCAGGATTCTGAAAACCTGTGACAGAGAACAGAGGGAGAGAAAATAATGGGTGGTAGTAAGAAGAGATGATAAAATGGTGAGTAGAGAGGAGAACAAGATGACACGGTGGGAAAACAAAACAGGGATCATGGTTTACAGATGAATTCGAGTCCAGAGTTTATGGTGTTATTGTCATAAGATGAAAAAGGGATGGCACACACAAGTAAGGAGAAAAGCCAGTGACTTGAAACATACAGGAAGGTAACAGCTGTTCTCCTGTTTCCTGAAGTTGGATCATTTACCACATCCATACTTCAAATAGTAATTAAGTAGTGTTGGAGCCAACAACAGCAGGGACTTTATTAATGAATGCATAGATCAGACAAACAACTGTGTGGAAGACTGATTTTACTAGTAAACTTTAGCATTTCCATTTCCTATGAGAATGAGACTCATTTACAAGACCAGTACCTGAAAATTTTAAAGGTAAGAAAAGTAAGAATGCAGACACTATTTCCATCAGAAATCAAAAGTTTTGCTATGTTATCACAACTGAATGATTCAACAGAACTGTCAAGTTTTGCTATACGTTACAGATACATGAATAACATTTTAGCATTTTGGGGGGAAAAAAAAAAAAAAGCCACAAAAATCTAAACCACCCAACAAAAATACCCCTCCCCCAACCAAACAAAGCAAAGATTTACTTTTCTATAGCAGGCTGTATTAAGCCAGAACCCTTAACAAATTTCTGCAAAGAGAATGCTCACAATTGCTTAGTCATATAAGCTCAGTACCCAACTACCCAAAGCAGAGGCAAGAAGCAGGAGAGAACTATGTCTCATCTGCTTAAACAAACCTGCTCTGCATTTTGGAGGCAATAAAGAAGCACGAAAAGCAAGTCATTCTACACCTCAAAATATGAGAAAATTTGTGAAGAAAATACAACTGAAAGACTGTGGTGAATCAGGAGTTTATCTTTTCCATCCATTCAGGGTGAATAGGGTACAGAAGAGCAGATACAAGAACATCTACCTTCCCTTAGCTTGGTATGAAAATAACCCAGCAATCTGCACACGGAGTTTCATAGTAATGAAATCCTTGCAGTTTCTTTCATTTCTAGTATGCTTAGCTTTAAATACAAGACTTGCTACTCTTTTTTTCCCCCCATAACAAAGCATTTCTCTGCATTATTCTCTCCCAGTACTAATCTGTGTTTATTAATTGTCAATTTAATTCATACTATCCATAACAACAATTCTTGTTATAATCCGATCAGTAAAGATCCGCTTACTATTAGTGGCATGTCTCATGTAACTTTTGTCAAGATTATTAACACTTCCATTTTATCAAGACCAAGGTACTCTAACAAAGATAGAACTCCCTGTGTCAGCACAACACATTAGTAACTTAAGATAGCCCTACCCTGACTGTAGAGGTGAAGCATCATGCTGATTCCTCTTTTACAGGATTGAAATCTATAATCCTTGACACCTAAGTAAGTGCTCATACAGTAAGATTTGGAGAATATTGCATCTCTTCACTTCTGTAAGAAAACTGAATATAATCTAAACAGATTGATACCATCTGTCTCTTGAAATTAAATGGCTTTGAATTCATCTACTATTGACTACTTTTTCTTATACTTCTAAAGCTGAACTGTACAAGCTGAATTCAATGTGAAAGTATTTAATAAATACAGCTTCGGGACTGTCCAGTAACACTTGTAAATATCAAACCCTTGCTCAGTATCAACCACCATACGAAAATGAAAATTCCAGCAGCCTTGATGTGGGGTATTTATACCTCACTTCACGAGAAAAACACTAGCTGGGCTAATCCTTGCCTTGACATCTCAGAATATGGGATTAGAACTACCTGTAATCACTTCCTGATGCGACATAACATTGGTCAGGTGGCAGCAGAAAACGGAAGCATGTGCAGTCACTGAAATCAGATGCAGAAGCGTCAGACTAATGTCACATTTTAAGAATATGCTGGTTACTGAGAATGTAGAGTTCTGTCATTTCCTCAGTGCAGACATCATCAAGATCCAGAAATCTTTCTGGAAAAAATCTTGACTAATGCCCACATTGCAGAGCTTCAGAAAAACTGCACTGTAAATAAGAGCTATAATAAACAGAGTAAGTTTTATTGGAATATATAGCTGTGTCCATTTGCAAGAAAGTAAAGCCAGATGGGGAAGTTTAATTTACTTTGACTTAGTTTTGGCATTCTCTGCAAAATTCTTGTACAAATCACCTCGATACTCACAGAATGTTTTGCACAGGAAAGGGATTGTTGGCATACAACTCATTAATCTTCATATGCCCCTTCCAATTGTGTAGTGCCAATATACACAACAAGCTCATAATGATAGAGCTTATAACTTCTCAGCTCAAAATTTATTTCTGGCAACAGAATAAGTCAAAACTACTGGTGAAAAGAGTCTGTGTCATTATGAATTATATTGTAAAGATTTGCCTTCCTCCCAATAACATTTTACCTTAAAAACTAGAAGATCTGGAAAAAGAAAAC
Source organism: Pezoporus wallicus (assembly GCF_028554395.1). Lineage (NCBI taxonomy): Eukaryota > Metazoa > Chordata > Aves > Psittaciformes > Psittacidae > Pezoporus > Pezoporus wallicus. The sequence continues at coordinate 1,236,771 of NW_026637610.1, read as the reverse complement.
AAAATAATAGTTCCTGCCATTCAAAATGCCCAGAGCCCAGAGAGCAGGCATGGGGACATCTGAACCACAATGGAAAAATATAGCAAGATTAAAATCATAGCTAACCTCAAATGACACCCACACCACTTCAGCACAAAGTTTAGCTCTCAACTTTTGCATCAACTTTCACTTCCTGACAGTGTTACTTAGCTCACTAAGAAAGTATCTAGTGCAACGAAACTGTATAAAAGCTTTTTTTTTTTTTAACATCCATGCATGTGAATGATTTATAGTAACAAATCTAACTAATTCAAAAGGCTTAGTAACATTAAGCCAACTGCGAGCCTACCAAGCTGGGAGATTACACTGCAAATATCTAATGCTAAGAGCAAGTTCACTCTACTACTTTTTACGAAAAGATGTGAAATTTAAAGATCTTTGGATAGTCTCAATTACAACCTAAAGTAGAAAAAAGCTGTTATAAATGAGAACATTTTTACGTCTTCCAACAGATTCAAAGTTATTTTTAAAATAGTTTTAATAAAATAATTTTGATGATGAACATTCTCTTTACTAAATACAATTTCAGATTATACCAGTTAATAAAACAGGGCTGTAATTAATCTTTGCTGATGTCAGCTAAAGAACGCCTCTATGTGACAATGATTTCCAGTTAAAAAACTTTGATATAAATGGTAAATTAATTCTTTTTTTCCCCTAAACTTTATTGCGTATCACTGGCTTTGAAGTAAATAGTCCTTAAAACAAGATAGTATGTGCATTGTTAATACTTTATGCTCAGAAGATTAGCCATGCATAGAATAGGTATATGTTCATGTAATAGGCTACACTATTTTGCTATATGGTTAAATGCATGATTTCCTCTAACAGAATGCCAGTGTGGTCTACACCACATTTTCTACTTAATAAAGATCAAATGAACTGTGACCACAGTCTCCCTAGCTTAATGGAAAGTTCACTCAGTGACTTCAGAGTTTAAATTGCACCTTTCTACTATGAATCAATAGATTTAAAACACATTAATGGATCTCTTCACCAAAAGGTTTAATCCTAAGTGACAAAAAAGGTAGATCCAACTCAGATTTATCACTTTTGTAGCATGCTGAACTACAGGTACTCAATTTTTTTAATATCACAATGAAGCTAAATTAACAGGAAGACACTTACTTGATGCAAATCATACCTCTGTGTATGTATTCATGTACCAGGTATGTACCAGCAGCTTTCAACTCTTGCTTTATGAAACTGCTGGATGCAATTGTTACAAGGCCATAAAGTTTTCCTGAAGTCTTTTTTTGCTCAGAATTTACTTGCACCCAACAGTTACATGAATGTCAGAACAACCTCTAGCCAAGGATTTCTACAACCTTACAGCCAAAGAACGTGTTCTTCTGTTAAGTCAATGCAAAAAATTCAGAAGGACGTGAACATAAATATGATTTGGTTTTTTTTTACTACTTCCATCTACAAGAAAATGAAATGAAATAAAATTAAGCACCTATATGCCTACATCTATATACCTACAGATTCTCACTATGCTTACCAAGTTTGGGAAATACTCTATATGGTGATCTAAGTCTTAATCAGAGTTTTGAATAACTTCATAAATCTTTAAAACTCTATCACAGCCTAGGAACAACAGAACATCAATCTAGAGGCTATGTCTGGGTCATGAAAATAAGGAGAAAGGATATGTGGTAGGACTGACAGATCAATAGACTGATCAATCCATTCTCAAGGCACCTTAAAAATGTTTAAGCAGGAACTAAAGGATACATTCAAATAAATTCTGCTAGTGGATAAATGAAAAATGAGAAGTTAAATTAGGGAACTTCACAGAATCAAATTAAAGGTTCTATGTGCACAGAAGTTCCTTCACAATCAGCAGATGCATGGAAACTTTTGATGGTGATCTCCAAAGACTGAGACTTAGGCAACTTCGTCACAATTGTCAGGACAAAGTAGAAGCAAGAAAAAATTAAAACAGTCACAACCCAAGATGAGTATCACCTGAGGTCAAGATGAGTAGGTCTGTATTCTGAATAAGGGGAACACCATTAATAATGTTCTTTATAGAGCAAGTTTAAACTTCTTAAACTCAAAGGTATTAATTGGTTCCAAAAGGGAGGCAAGTACTGCTGTATGGCACTTGTAGACCTTCTTATTAAAGAGCATAATTTTATGAGAAATCGACCTCTTTCAAAGTGCGGAACCTAAAATGGGAACTGAAAGCACTAGCCTAAATGCAAAATGTGAGCTAGAGAAAAATCAATGTTTCCAATTTGTAAAGAAAGCACAAATCAAATATTTTTAATATGATATATAAGCACAACATAAACTATTTATACTACACACATTAAGGATGAATTGCTTGAATAAATTCTATTATTTGGAAAATGCTGCAAACAGCATGCTGACATGTCAGAAAAGTGAAAATAATAATGCTGACATTACTAGTCCTATATGCTGTTTCCTAGTGATTTCCCAGCATCATCTATTTTTACTTCAAGCAGCTGTTTAAATCCCATCTTTGCATCATCAAACCTAGTTTTGTTTTACATTCATTATATAAAACTCAGGCACACACCCTACTACTTATTATATTATTACTATAATGCTCACTCTTCCTTGCAAACAACGAAAAGAGACAATGTTTTTCCATTCTGAATTTAAGAAGTTTTTGATGTTTTCAGCAGGTGACTGACAGTTTTGGGAATGAAAATACCGCTGGTTGCTGGATTCTTCTCTCCTCTCTTTGAGAGTAAAGCAACCCTTTGAGAAAAACTAAGGAATCCCCAATACTGCAAAACAGAAGAGGAATGTGTTACCACACAAAATAAAGGTCAAAACCAACACCAATGCCTTAAATGATGAGAGAACAGAGACCTTGTGAAGAACTGGTTCCACTGGTAGAAGAATCCAGCCTGTTACCATCACTGTTTCTCACCCTATGCTTTCACACACACAAGATCATCACCTGTATTAACAAACTGATAGCTTCAAGCCACTACATGTGTCTTCTGCCTCTCTTCAAAATTAGTCTGCGTAAAAAATCCTAAGTGTTTTGGTAATAAAATTGCAGATTAATTCCATTGTTCACTAATCAATCCAAACAGACACATCTCATGCCTCCACCCGACAGCTGACAGAATTTAACAGTTTTGGAGAGCATACCTAGAATGAACTATAACTGAAGCCACTGCATAAATTTCTACATCATGGAAATTATCATTGCAAATGTATCCTTCTTACAATCTCAAAATAGAGAATAGATGGGCATGGGTTTGCTGAAAGATACATTATCTTTTTCCCCTGGGGACTGTTACTCCCCAAAGGGTCTAAGGATTTGTAACAACATGGAAACAGAATGCGGAAGCTGGAACAGCTGCTGTCCATGTTATTTTTTTTAATGTTTTTTTTCTAGAAGATTAACAGGAAGTACATTTGTTTATGATTGTTTCTAAAGAAAATGTCCCTCAACCTTTTGCTCCCAAGATTAATCACTTCAAGACTACATTCTTACTATGACATTACTTATAAAAGCTTCTTTCAGGTTATTAGTTCTACTCATCAAAATTGCCTCATCTACTCAAATACTTTATTTCGTGCAGTTACAAATGCATTGCAGAGTAAAAAATCCAGCTGCCACAGAACCACTGTCAGTTTAGAGCTTTCTACTGAATGTGAAGGAAGTAACTAGGGTAAATGCTTAAATAATAAAACTGACTCACACTGTACTTGCATCCCTATGACTTTTCCTGAAAATTTCAGGTAGGGCATAGGAGCTCAACAGCTCAGCCTCTCTACAAAAATAAATACAAAGATCTGCGTGTGTGTTTGTAAACCTTACCAGAACAAACAGAACCACAGAATAATTGAGGCCAAAAGGACAGGTCTCTGGAGGTCAATTAGCCTTACCTCTTGCTCAAATGGGAGCTACCTTCAGTCTGAGATATAGATTCTCAGAGTCTTGTCTACCCATGCTTTCAGCATCTTTAAATACGGAAGGCCCACGATTCCACTGAGAAAACTGTTCTAGTAACAAACTGCTCTCATTCTGAAGGTAATTCCACCTCCTCTCTCCCCTGTTTCCAATGAACATTTCCCTTGGTGCCACTTGCAACCAGTGCTTCTTGTTCTTTTGCTGTGCATCTCCGAGAAGATCCTGGCTCCTACGGCCTTCTCTCTAATCCCTTCAGACAGTGGCTAATGGCAGTGCTCACCAATTATCTGCTAGAACATTACATGCTCCAGCCTCTAATCAATACCTTCCTTCTTCTGGAAAGCCCAAACTGGACATAATGCTCCAAGGCATGGCTTCAAGAGTGTCCAAAAGGGACAATCACAGCAATTAAGCCTCTCTTAAGTCTTACAAAAGAACCATTGTTTAAGCATTAATGTCATGAAATTCGGTGCACACACAGATAAGCTTTCAGTGGTACATAGTAACATCAGGATTTCCACTAAGAGAGAGCATGAGGAGTAATGCTACTGACAGTAACACCTACACCCTCCTGTCTCAAAAGCAAGTGTGAAAATTAAAGAAAATTGCCATTCTTACTTGTTAAATATGTTAATTAGACAAGAATCAGGATGATTACTGCTCAGTAAAGTCACAGTTTGAAAAACTGAATCTTTTCAATAAACACAACAGTCTCATCATCAATTCTCCCTTCTGCTTAGGCAGCATATACTAGACTGCTGACACTGGGGGCATTTCTGCACACAACAGGAGATTTATCAGGAGTATAATGTTTGCCTCAAACCAATCACTTTATATGTCCCAGAACTACCAAAAATTACTAAGCTTTTGCTTCTGCATTACTAATATAAATTATTTGGAATACATAATATTATAGAGGCACTGTCCCTGGATTTCCGTTTCGGCCATGTTCCAACTGTTTTAGAGATTTGCTGGAAAGAAGCATTGAAAGATCTTTCTTACTGATGTTGTTAACAGGCAGTTTCCCCACCTTAGCCTTATGGATAAGAACATGTTTAATGGTCCCATCTTAATTACCAGAACCGGCTAGGGAGAGTGAGTGGCTAAAGGACAAAGCAGCACCTGTGAAGGACATTTCTAATCTTATCAGAGGTTCCTTTTGAAAAAGAAATACAACTTCTATCTCCACCCCAGTCATTAGTCAGATATAAACAGCTATTTGACTTGACATGGTTATAAGCTCTATTATCACAGTCTACACTCTCACTTTATGGAGTTTATCGGAAGATGGATGATGGCCCACTACCAACTCCAGTTAATGGGGTTAGACATATTTCCAAACAGTATGTGCACAATAAAGGTATCTACATGTAAGCTGGGAGTGATTCACTGCACTAGCCTTCTATATGAAAAATGAATGTTAAAAGAAGAACTTGTTTAACAGAGAAAATAAATTGAATACTCCCACTCAACTTACCCTCAAGGGCCCACAGGAGTAAATCTTTTTTTTTTTCTTCTTGAACTTTTGCCCATTCTTTTCAAATAAATCAATGCAACATTGCCAATTATTAAAATTTTAATACCTAAGTTTTTCACTGAAGCCAGTTCTCTTGTTCTAATCTTTAGGGATTTAAGTTTTTACAGAATATTATAAAATGTTTAATAACTCTTTCACTTCCAGCAATTTTACAGATCCTTTTTAGTTATTATTCAAAATTCTTATTACTGACATTTAGTTATAATTGCAATATTTAACACAAATGTAACAATTTACATTTCCCATGTTTATTGCTGAGAACTTGCATATTTGCATGTTAAGCATTTAAACTGAATCTTATGCTGAAGATTCAATTTTTTATTAAACAATTTTCTGTATTAATATTTATGTTCATTTGAGCCTTTTTGCACTAAAATATCAACAACTCACAAATAATTATTTTTCAAAAATGTAACTTACATATTGCAAAGTCTCAAGCATCTACAAGTGCTCAAAAATTCCTTTATTTCTAAGCATTAATGAAAGGGCAAGTGTCTGGAAAATCCTATGATCTACAATTGTTAAGTCCTCATGAGTTTGAATGAGGTATCAAAGTAACTTACCTAAATTGTACTGATTACTTCCAAAGGTTTACTAAGTGGCATTTTAGCAGAAAATGTGTATACTAACAAAATTACTCAATGCACAGAAATTATCTTTCAATTCTCATACCCTCCATGTTCCTTTCAGTGATTGCTTGCAAATTACCGCTATTTTTAAAATAATTTAAAAATCACAGATTTTTTTCCCCCCATCCTTTCCATTTGACTTCAATTTTTTACAGGAAAACTATAGATTCCAATCTTTTCCTTGCTTGTTTATGATAGATCCATCCCATTTCCCCTGAGCTGCCTACTGTACCCCTCAGCACCAGGCGGCTGTACTCAGAAACCAGCAGCAGTCCCCCTTCTGTGTGCCACACAGTTTTGTGTGTTGGAGCTCCAGAAGATGAGCTTGCCAAATGAGAACTGACCATCTCTAAACTCAGTTAGCCTAACCAAATTAGGAGGCAACTAAAGACTCCCACCCTCAGCAAGCCTTTGAGAGTTTGTGAAGAATAAAAGGGAATGACTTCATTCAGTGTCCCTTCAATGTTTTCTGTCACTTTCCAACAGCCTTGTCTTGTTCATTCCACTGTCCCACTACAAGCAATGAAATCTGAGATTTAAGATAATGACAAAGACAATGAAAGAGAGTCAGGTGACTAATATTCTTATATTTCATAGAGAATTTTGGCTTTAGTCATCAGCATATAAGGCGCACTAAGTATACAATACGGTACTGCTGTCTTCTACTGCTTGAAAACAAGATAAAAACTTCATTGAGACAAATATTGTATATTACCCTGACAAAGCTAAAGGTCCAACAGGGACAAGAAAGGCCAGCAAGAGAAATAAAAAAAAAAATGGGTATCGTATATTGGATACAAGAGGGTACACAAGCAACTCTATTAATGAGGGAAGTGTTTTTAACTGACATTAACTGAGGTGAAAGGAGTCATATCCAAGCTTTTAACCCAGTATTTCCAGTCTTCAGGACCTACTAAATCAAAGTCCTGGTCAGTTTTCCCACTTTGTTTTTCCATCTTGGCATGTTTGCTGCTTCTGGGAGGGTTTTGGGGTAGTTGGGATATTTTGGTCTGTTTCAGATACATACACAGTGACCTTACTGTGCATTTTGTGTTGCAACAAAGCTGTGGTCATTTGTCTAAACGTAAATGTCTAGTGCCATTTCAGATGCTGTAGGATGCCCAAACTGGACTCCACCTGCTTGTTCAGACTTTACAAGTCTCCTGTAAATCCAAGGTTGTGTCTACTAGACCCAAACAAATGCATCAAACCAGTCAGGAGGGGTGTATGGAATTCTCAAGATGTATGTCATGCATTGTTTACAAGTAAGCCACAAAGACAGAATTACACTCTGTCAGATGCAGGGCTGTCATATTAAGACAAAACTCTTTATGTTTTATCCAATGACCAAGGGAGTGGCCAACTTCTCTTGTGACATTAAAGATGATACAAAATAAAAAACGTTATAAATACAAAGCTACATAGACAATAATTTCCCAGCTGTTATTTTTCTTTCTGTATTTAGGTTTATTTAAACTTTTGAATAGATTTTAATTATTTCAAATACTAACTCTGCTAACTTTTAGTTATTAAGCAGCAAGCAGCTATCAGCAAGTTTGCCTGCTTCTTTTAAATGAACAAAGCATACCAAGCTTTTTCCCTATCTTTTCATAAAGTCTTTTGCATAGAAACTTGAGTAAGGTCCTATTGAAATAAAGAAAACTGAGACACTGGTAACTTATTTATGGATACTATATCAGCACCTTTTCCACACTGCTTACAAACATACATTTTGCTCCCTAAGAAATGCTGGAAGACATGGGCTTGCAAGATACACAATTTGTAACTTGGCACATAATTACTATAATATTCTTCACAAAAACCTCATCATGAATTACATCCTGGATTTTGCATGAGAGGACTATGGTATCACAATTAGCTTTTGTCCTGGGTTCAGCAGTAGCAGTCATGTTTTCCTTTGTGTTAACTGGTGCAGTGCACTTCCCTTCCATCAGAAGTCCATAGAATCACAAATATCTATGTGAGGACTCAATAAAAAGCATGTATATACAATAAAAAGAAGCTAGTATAGTGTAAATAAGTATATATTACAATAGGTTTACATGTGGCAAAGCTGCTACTTTTTTTAAAAAAGGTGAAATTTAACTTCCTTTCAACTTTCAGAATGTTGATTAAAATATTGATTTCTAATTACTCATAGAAATGCAATCCTCCAGAAGTGAAAATACTACCTAAAATGTTCCGTGTGATTTGGATTCTGAAACTGCTTCATGTTTTAACTAAAGATTCAATATGTATTTTTTACTAGTTTTATTCCATGAAGTTGTAATATAAAAAAAATCCAGTCCATATAGTGAGCAAGATTATGAGCTCTCTTTTGCAACCCTAAGTCTGGAGCAACTTCATTTACTGTATGCTTGAAAGACACACAGCACATCTTCTAAAATACAAATTATGGAAAAGATAATAATATACACCCATTATGTTTGTGGCCAAAAGCCCAAATACTATTTACATTCTAAGTAATGTAAAACAAGCCAACCCCACCAAAACCCCAATGAAACAAAATCTAAGCAAGTAAAACAGGTGCCTAAGTAAAAATGTTAACACATAACCTACAGTTATTTGCCTTTAGTTTCAAATTATTTAATGAGAAAACTCAAAATGAGCCTATTATTTCATTCTGATGCAATAAAATCAATGCATCTATTTTTATAACCACAGTATGCTTCAGAAGTGTTAAGCTACCAAATAAAAAAGCAACCCTTCCCCCCCAAAATGCCCCTTAAGAATTGAAGTTGTGGGAGAACACAGAAGGCTGTGCAGAAAAGAAAGCTACCATTGTCCAATAAACCCAGAATTTATGACCCATATGAATACACATGCATTATCACAGAACACTGGGTAGAAGGGACCTCAAGGATAACCTGATCTAACCTTTCTAGACCAAACATGACTTATACAGATGGCCCAGCAACCTGTTCAGCAGAATTCGTTATAACTTTCAACACTTAACATAGAATGCTTTACCATTGTTTAATACTGTGACTAGAACTACATAATGATTTTCCCTTGATACACACAAACTTTCCTTTCTAAACAGTATTTTGCATGTCACATCCACAAAAATACATATTTTTGACATGTCCCTTTATTTTGGACAGAGATAATGCAAGAAAGTTAATTACATGTAAATAATTCTCAGTAAATTTAAGCAAGTTACCAAACTATTTCCTGGTGTCACTGAAAGTACTGAAGAGATGTTTTTGCCAACAACTATCAAGGCAATTTTTTTACCTCATTGCCATATAAACTGTAAATCAGGCTGCTAAGAAATAGCTCATGACAGACACCTTGAAACTGATAAATTTTTTATACATCTTTGCATAACTGAGACACTGCTGAAATAACTGCAATTCTGTGAATATGCTATAATGGAGATTTCCTACACTGTGGCAAAAAATCCACAGGGGTACTTCAAGCAGCACTGAAGAGCATGCCTTTGAAACTTCTAAATAAAGCTATTCAGAAGCTCATGTGATTGCCTGGAATCTCTGGAGTCACTTCCCAAAACAAGTTCTGTCAAAGTGTTTCCCCTCAATGAAGGGTCACCTTAAAGACTAACGGGGGAAGACAGCAAGTCCATTAGATCAAGTGACCAAATCCGTGATCAGCTTGACATTTAGACACAAGAGAAGAAAAGTATCAGAAAATTAACCAGCCTTTAGGTGGGAAAAGACTAAGACCTGAAAGTGGAAAGAAGTGTAATGGAACTGGATATCGATCAATTAGTGGCAACCCTGAAATGGCTTGTAATGCCAAGTAAAAGAGGATAGATGGAGCAAGTAAAATACAAGCTCATGAAACCTGCCTAGTGAGTCATTGAAAAAAAGCAAGCCCTGCAATGCTAGTAAGCATTCAGGAGAAAAGTTCATTAAAGTTCTAATCCATGGAAGGAGTGGTTGGACATTATAACACTGGTTTCTTGCTGAAATTGAGCTGTCTCATCAAGCATTTGGATTTTGTAATGCCAAGTCTGCACCTAAATATACAGCATAAGGTCACATATATTGTCATGCCAACTTATTTATCCTTACTTGTCCTAACGTTACTTTGCACAATACTTCTGCTCCTAGCCCCCTGAAATATCAAATCCTCTATCTAATTTCCAAGTAAAAACATGGAGTGCAAGCCAGTAGCACTTTGAAGAATAAGACAGTAAGTTCTGGCCTACACAACAGGGCATCTCTATAAAATGACAAAAATAGACCATAAAGGGATATTAGAAGACAGGCACTTAACTGAGACTCAGGGTAATATTCTCCACTGGAAGTATTAGCACTTAATTGGGAACAAACTAACTGACTGATTTAATTTTGATATATAGCACCATCTGTAGAGTACAGGTTATAATTGATAGGCCAGCTGGATATGAAATGAGGTATAGTATGTGAAATGTTATAGTATGTTTCTTACTCATTACTACTTTGCAAGTGATTCCTTTCTTTTTAAGTTTAAGTTGTCCTTTCCATTAAGCAGGCATTGTTTTGTACTCATTTCTTGTTAATTAACATGCTACAAAATAGGTCACAGCTTTCAGTGCATGACAAGACTATCACTTTGAAAACACCCTTGTTATCTCTCTCCACTATAAAATTATCTTAACAGCATACATGAAAAGAGGCCATGGAATTGCTCATGACCATGATCCTGAGCTAACACATGGCTAAGTTAAATGAATTTCCTAATTCTTATACTAGCACTGATGAACTGCAAAACAGACATCCATTATTTTTTCAGCCTAGCTACACTTAATACAGAACCTGAAATTTGGGAACAGTAAAATGAAAATTATTGGTTTTGGGACTAGTGAGATCTATAACACTTTATTGTCTTTATGCTCCTGCTGCGGTAATTTGAACGGAAAATTATAATCTTGCAGTTGGTTTATTCCAAAACTTGGGCAACTTGGCAAAATTTATTAAATGTATCTTATAATACATTTCAAGAGTTGGTCAAGAGTGCCTGGATCTTGGAGCCCTCTTATTTAGCATAACAACACCCAAAGGGCTTAAGCTGAAAGTCTTGATAGCATGACAGTCCCAAATGCAGTGACTTAAATCTTTGATTCATAGTCTAAGTACACTGAAACACACAGTGCATGTAAACAGCTGCTGTCATTCCTTGACATGATACTGCTAAACCAAACACTGTAACAGAAGTTAGTTACATAAATACAGCACAACTGTTGGAAAATAAAACAAACTCATGATACGCCATTCAACAAAAGAGTGAACAGCTCGCTTAATATGTTGAGTGATGTTTCCTAGCAGACATAACTAATTTATTCTTGTATGGATTAAGAAAAAAACCCTAGGCTTCGGTTTTAGTTTACACCTTTTACCAGGTAATTTCCAAAATGTTATGGAAAGATACACTTCATTATACTGTTTCTGTCATCTACTATGTTGTGCAATACCAATAATACATGTGGAAGTTACTCAGTCTCTAGAAGACTGAAACTGTATTTGAATTAATCATGTTTTACAGAAAAATGGAAACATATTTTGAGAACAGTGGGTTTCAAAAGAAAATCTGAAACAAGCTCAACTTTATCCTTTACATGTTCCTCTGGTGTTTCAAACATTTTTTTTAGGGGAAACAAAAATAACTTAAAGCTTCTTGTCTCCTAAACCATACTGCAAAAGGTCACTGCAGATACATCTGTGCCCAAATGGCAGGCATTATTAAGCTCCAAATGGCCCGATTCTTCTATTTTTTAGTGGCAAATTTTTTATTCAACATCAATTAAATCTATTATACAACTCATTGCCCCATGTCCTGCACATATCAGGAAGTCTGTACATATTAACGCAAATAAAGAAATAGCAGGTCTATAGAATCTACACTTCGAGTATGTGCGCTTACTTAAGAGCTGTTTTTTCATGTATCTTCCCTAAAGCAAGAGCATACAAGAAAAGTATCACAAACAACAATTATTTTTCTTTGATTTCTCCAGATTGCACACCATTCACTACAAGAAAGTTAATCAACAGAAGCCACATTAGCAAGGGGCCAGAGTACTATATGTTACAATGTTACATCATACCATGTATCCAAATTTAATGTCAGGTGAAAGGCTCCATGAGCATGAAGTAATACGCGCAATTACTGGTTTTATTTCTAACATACTGATCTACTGAACAGCTTGCAATAACTGCCATAAGCAATATGCTGCCTCTCCAGCATTTAGCCACAAGGTAGACAACCTACCTGTTCCAGTAAATATTTAAATGTATCTACATAGAAACAGAGATTATTTAGAAATGCTACTTGTTATCTCTTAAAATTTTTATCAAATATGTTGCCACAGTGCCAGGGCAGCGTGAATTCTGGCTGCTTTGTATGTCAGGCACACAGCAGCATAAACAGAGATAACCTGAAATTAAAATCATGAAACCAATTGATAAGCAGGAATATAGTTTAAAAGATGAAATATGACAAAACACCATATGCAAATCCAATTTTTACTCTAATATAATATATACACACACATTTTAATTACCTACTTTTGCAAAAGCAAAACTAGGCAAAGAACATAAACATATCAGACAATTTACTCTGCTGCTTACTTTTTCTGGCTTCATTAGAAACACTTTAAGGCATGTACATAGCATTTGCTACAAATTTTAATAACATACAATACATTATGATAAACTTTTACAAAGTTGGAAACAAAACCCTTTATACATTTAAAAATACATCTGAAACGAGTACAATTGTATGACTTATTCCTGCTAACCTTGCCTGATTAAAAAGTAAGCATTACGAGAGATTATGACACAAAGTGGAGGAAGAGTGCAGACATTTAGCTGAGGATAACAGAGATACATATCCAGGAGTCTTGAAAGTAAAAGCAACAGCAGGCTAGAATTCTAACTGCTGTTAAGGGCATTATGTTATTCACTGCAATTCATGTTAACGGTAGATTTAAGGATAAGCAGTTCCATACTGAGAACTAGACATTAAAGTAAATCTACATTTTAAAGTCTCAAATAGTTATGACAGCCCTGTTTACACAGTTAAAACTGTATCAGTGGCTCAGTATTCTATACATCTCATTAAATTTGTTTCCTGCCTCACTAGTTCCAAGTATTAATAATTCATGGAGGAGGGAGGTGCGGGGGGGGGGGGGGGGAAAATTGTGGGGAGGAATGTACATCCATAAAGAAAATTCTGGTGCAAAAGTACTCAAACCCATTCTTCAAACACATAAAACTCCCCATATTATGCATCCATAACAGCAAACATTTCTTAACAACACTGATTTTTCTAAGATGACTTTAATACTGAAATTGAAGGACACGCAACCACTAACATTGACAAAGTTCACTGACTGGGTTGTTCAGCACGAAATATGAAGGAAAACTTTTTTTTTTCCTTAAGTGTTTGCCTCACTAATTCCATTTCATACTTCAGTGCTGGATTACATCTTTGAGTGTATTAGGATAGGTATTTACATCAAAGGCTAAGGACAATGACAAACTACAGAGAGCAGTCTTCCTAAAACTGAATTCCAGGCAAGCTCAGTAACTTCTAGTACCTAATGCCCCGAGGAGAATTAAAGGATCTGATTTCAAGTGCAGCTTTTTTTCATAGAGCCAACAGAACTTGAACAAGCTGAACAAAAGTAACCTATTTCTGTGAGACAAAATGCTCCAGTAATGCACAAAATTCAATGAGCCTGAATCTTCCAGGCAGCATTTCATTACTCTCACATCTCTGCGACACAGCTACATTTCTTCATCATGCCTTAAGGAACTCGACATCAAATTTCTACAGGTTTTAAAACTACATCTGTTTCCTCCCACTTCCACAGCCTGTAGCTGCATGTACAAATGTAGCATAGTCCAGCTACGCATGCATGGTTCAGTTCTTCTCAGAAAAATCCGATTTGAGAAACATATACTGCCAAACATGCGCTTCAATCAGTTCCTGCCCAGTCTGTCCCCACAAGCTATGGACTACTGGGAAAAAAAGCACATCTTTACTGGACATCTCTACACAGAGCTTGTGATTTGCAGCACTGGCCAAGTTAAGGCAGCAGCTTCCCTACTTAATTTAATAAAAGACCTTTCCTTGCAAAAAGATAATCAAGAAAGCAGGATGGGAAAGGTGCATTTTTCAGGTCTGATCAAACTGCAGAAACACTTGTAGGTGCCTATTCTGGACTAAGGGAGGGATGAATGGGGAACAGAAAAAAAGAGTGACAGAAAAGCTCAGGGGGAGAAAATGAAGAACAAGGGGTGGGGGGGGAAGGTGAGCAATAGGACAAAACAGAGAATAGAAGAGACCCAGCTGAGAGTAACATTTGATAGTTTAAGAGACCCTTGGTTATTTCTTGGCTCAGTTATATCTGCAGGATATATTACTTCTCACAGGTTTTCCTGCAGTAGCCTTTTGATGAGGTGGCATAGTAATAAATGGGAAGATAATTTGATGTGTTGGACTTTTATTGCTAGTGAGGAATAAAAGGATCTTCAGCTCTCTGCAGTACTAAGAGCTGGAGGGAAGAGGGAGAACTCCCCCACATTAAACCAGGAGCAAAAGGAGAATAGGTATGGATTTCTTATCAAAATAACTTCAGCAATAAAACAGAGCAGCACGGAGTACATGGAAGAATTAAGACGTGATTACCAATGGAGTTAAGCTGGCCTGCCGTTCTCAGAAAAGTGGGGGTACACACACAGAAATTTCACAAGTACTCAGAATTCACAAGCGCTCTTTGTATCACTGAAAACTGCAAGTGCTCAGAACTGAACCCTTAAGGTATAACCCACATGTACAAACCAGTGCTTCTCAAACTGCTACCTGCTTTACCCCAACAACCCCTTCACCTCCTGTTGGTCAAGACTGACCACAGTTCATTTAAATTTCTTTTATTGTTCTTCCTATATTTGTATGCAAATACAGTAACTACAGAGAAGCCAACGAATAAAGAATTTTAGAGAAGAAATGAGTGACAAAACCTGTCCACTGTTACCGGCACTGTACCGAGCGCCAGAGCCAGGCGCGCCGGCGGAGCTGTGTGCGGGGTAGGGCGGGCTGCCCCCTGCCGGTTCCAGCAGGGTTCCGGAGCGGGGCAGGGCTGAGGCAGCTAGGGGAAAACATATACAAAAGGCAAAACCAACCGGACCGGGGGGGGGGGGGGGGGGCGGGATGGGGGGGAACGGAAGAGAGAGAGCAAGAACCGGCGGGGGGATACCAAGGTGGGAGGATACCAAGGTGGGAGAAGGATGAGAAGAGACAGGACCCCTAGCAGATCCCATACCGCAGAGGGGAGGGAGCTGCGGGGAGGGTTTTTGGCTGGTTTTGCCGGTTTGCCGGGGCCGACGCGGCACCGTCTCCTCTGTCACTGCAGTCCAGTAGATACGGTTTACATTTGTACCTCCTTCTGCCATACTAATCCCACCCTAAAAACCACATA
The DNA here is from genome assembly GCF_028554395.1 of Pezoporus wallicus. Classification (NCBI taxonomy): domain Eukaryota; kingdom Metazoa; phylum Chordata; class Aves; order Psittaciformes; family Psittacidae; genus Pezoporus; species Pezoporus wallicus. The sequence goes on along the minus strand of NW_026637610.1, from coordinate 1,221,214 downwards.
AATGCCATTACTTGAACTGAGCCTGTGAGGGTTTTCTTAAAGTAGCTTTGTTTCACTGATACATTGGAAGCTTCTGAGAAAGCTTGATAAAGATGGTTATTTAGACCATTTAAAAATATAAGAACACAACAAGCACACCTCAACAATTTCTATCTGGCTTCAAGACAATTCTCTGCTTCAGGAAAAGGAACAGAAAAGCTTTGTTAAAATTGAGACCTTTTACAACAAGGCACCAGCAAATGTACCATTGCTCTGAAGATTAAGTGTGCTTTTGTCACATGCAATCCACAACAGCCTGCCCCAAGTACAACTGAATTCAATCTACCAGAGTCTTTGATGCTACGTGGACTCATTATTACCAGGACTTTCTTCATCTAAAGCATGTATATAGTTATGCCGACTGTCAGGCCATAACCACGTGAAACAGACTGCGCAATTTAAAAATAAAAAAACATTGTCCCATGATGAAAGGACACACACTCAATGGCTGTTACCTTGCACATGAGCATGGGACAACAATGGTCTAAAACTGTAACAGGACATCCCTGTTGCAAAACACACCCAAAATTATTGAGGTTTTCTATACTGAAGTCAGTGAGCAGTAGTTACCAAGCTTTTTCACAGGTGTATAACCTTGTAAGCTGTCTTCTGCACCAAATGGTTAAAGGACTTTGTGCAAATAAGTACACTTAGATAGAGGTCTCAACCCTTTTATTTCACCCCCTTCCCTGAAAAGGACAGGAATACCCACTTTGACACAGACTACCTACATAATGCAAAAGCAGTGACTGCTACCTGCAGGATAGCTGCAAATGTAGTGAAGAGCCCTGACAGACCAACTAGCACGACCACATAGTACATGACTTAGATTTTTCATGTGTTTAGGACATCTTACACCAACTTAGAAAAACAAAACAAAACAAAACAATATTAGAAAAACTAAAAAGTAGTAATTTACTTCACAAAGGAATAAATATTTAAACTTGAATGGTGCCTTACAGAAAGCCAAACACTCTTTTAATGAAAGCATACTCTGAAGTGTAGAGCTGTTTTAGCTGTGCTTTTAGTTTGCTTTATATCCTACCACTTTAAGTACATGTCCTAATTAATGACATCATGATATTATGAAGACATGCATATAAGGAAAACTTATGATTTACATACTTATATTTTGCTTCAAATTAACAAAGCTTAATCTCAGTGCTATATTCTGTCTTAAAATATCTCCTGCATGATTACAATATATGCTAGAAGTTTTGAATGTTATTTTGAATTACTGGAAAGTAATTGAAAAGTGAAAAGTAACTCATTGACAATACTGAGGATACCAGAGTGGGGGGAATAAGAATATATCTATATATCTTCAGCCATATTAGATAATTTGTAAATACAGATTCACTTTAAAGCAGTTAAAGAATTCTTAAAAGTAGAAAATAACAAATATCATGCACATGTTAAGGAACTATAGTCAAGCCTTAGGAGACTGACTTTTGTAGTTTAAAAAGATAAAAAGACTCAAGTAAGTAGGCTGCAATTTAAACCCTAGTGGATTTCTGCTTGGCCTGATTTGTTCTAAATCCTAGACCCAGAATTTCTTCATCACTCATAAGTAACATTAGGTATTTTCATTCTGTATTGTATCAGATCTCCAGAATAAGCACAATAACCTGCTTTTTCAATTATTATGTAAAGCCACTGTCATGAAATCCAGGAAATATCTATCTATATCTATATATAATATGCTATAAAAGATAAACTGTCACAGTGCTCATCTAACAAAATTAGATTTCCACAGAACTAAAATCAGCTTGGACATTGTCTGATTGTCATTTGCTCCTACTTTTCCCGATAGAATTGTAAACTTTTAAGCAATTCACACCCTTAGCACGTGCTTTACAAAAGCAAAAAATAATGTAATGATCTTCCCCTTCCAAGTAACATGCAAAGTTAAGGCGCAAGAAAATAAATATAAAAGCCTTTCAATGTACCTTTTTTCTTAAGATAAACTATAAATGACTATAGTATCTTTCCAAATTAAAATTAAGCAGGTTTAATTAATGTCTTGTACTATGTCATGGTACTTCTATCTCCCTTGAAGCATTTTTTTTTTTTTTTCCTCCAAAACCACCCCCAGAGGACAACCAGTGAACAACCAGATCCAGCAGAGGGCACGATTGCGGCTCTTATGCGCCCTTCACACTGAAGATAGGTTTGCTATCGTTTGTAAGGTTACTACACAGACTTGATGAAGGCATCTGATGTGAAAAAGAGATTCCAGTAGCTTCAAAATGCCAATTTTCATTTTCAGGAAGGAATTAGTAATATCCTAGTCTTCCTCCTCTTTAGTATTCTTTTTACCAACCAAATAACTTGATGAACACAACCACTATGAACAGCAGCTTCATTAACATATATAAAGTCTAACAGCAAGCATAAAAATTATTTTAAGCCCTGCACAGGTGTTTGATCTATGTGCTAAGTTGCCACCTGCTGAACCCTGGGGAAAGCAGCCTCATTAGATTTCTCATGAGAGAAACACATATGTTTAACCTGCAGACCCTGCAGATCACCCTGTCTCAAGGATAGCAGGCTACTGAATTGTTCCTCATAGTAGAGCACACCAGAGCTATTGTAAACTTCACAACTGGATCACTGAAAAGAGCATTTCACAATGGAAGGTGTGAACTGCAGTCCAACATTCTTAGTTCACAAAATCCAAATCCCAGCTTTTTTACAAAACATGTTGTGACCTTCAGCATCCACAAATATCTAGGATCCTTATACTGCAACACAGCTACCCTGCAATGAATGTATTTCCCCAGAGTCTACTCCACCAGCACTGCAACAGCAAGGCTTGCTGTGCCCAGGTTACCCAGTACATATCAGTTCTATTTAAGCATCTTCTGGAATTTTCAAATAAAGCCTTTTAAGTTTGACTAATACATTAAGGCACATAGGCAGAGAAAACCAGGAGGAAATAAACAGCAGGTAGAGACACTTCAGAAACTTACTTTCTTCTGAAGAACACAGATCTTACTGTCATTACATGACTTAACATGTCTTTACTTTTTCATTCTTTGCTGAAGGATAATTAGGAGTTAGAATGTCTGGACAGCTTTAATGTGAAAGTACCAAGGCAGGTCTGTAGGTTCAAGATAAAATTCGATTTACTTAAAAACTACAGTTGTCATTAAATTTAAACGTTTACCTTCAGTGCTGTGCTTGTTAGCTCTCCTTCCCTCATCCTGTCTGAGCTTTTGGTCAGACACGATGTACACAGAGTTGACAGGTTTTAACCTTTCAAACTGCTGTGCTCCTTTGCCCTAGCAAAAAATACACTTTCTAAGACAGCGTCACCAACTTGCAACAACTCCCAAAGGAAACCCGTACAACTGGTTACACCGTGTAGAGCTACAAAGTAATCACGCCTGCAACACACACTCTATGCTAGAACTCCGATGAAATTTTAACATTGACTGATTTCAGTGTAACAAAGGCAACGCAACAGGTTGAAGCCAGCCACTCAAAAAAAAGCAGACCATCTCACGCAGACTGTAAACTACAATTTCACCTTTGTCCCTACAGCACAGGAAGTAGATATTTACTTTCAGACAGAACTCAACAGCTATGGAAGCTGCCTCTTTTTCCTCTGTTATAATCTCCTTCTTCCAAGGAAATACCTTGTACTCCTGCACATTAGATGTCCAATTCTGAATCTCACTTTCATGTGCTTCAAATGCTGTGGGTATTCAGCAGCTGAGGAACTATAAAACGGATCACTAAGAGGTTACTTTGCTGGATGGACTTGATGTCAGTAAACATCAGAAGTCAGAATTAAGACCTGAAAAGGCAGTGGAGGTCTAAACAAGATGACAGAAGAGGGAATGCATTATGAAAATTAAACTATTTCACAACATTGACTTCCCATTCATTTCTTTAAAACAGAATTTAAAAAAAATATTAATTCTTAAAACAGAATTCTCCCTTTTTTTCTAAGGCTTTGTTTTCTCTGAACTGTAGGATTCAAAATGGCTAGAAAACTATCTAGAGAATCTATGCACAGTGCCGCTTCCAGGTAGATACTCTGAAATAGAAGTTTCCTGGGATTTATGTCCTATAGTCAGAATATAATTTTGTTAGTTATGGGTATTTAAGACTACACAGATTATGCTGTTTGTCCAGTAGCCACAATTTAAAAGAAAAAGCCATAAATGGTACACATTACACAGTGATTTTTAGTCAAGCTCCTGTAGCCACGTTTCTAAGGTAATTAGATTCACAACCTGCCACAGGGAGCAGTTTCTTCCACCAAGTTATCAGGACAATACTTACAAATACAAACACTCCAGAGAGGCCTCTAAATTTTTAACTCGACTTGAGCTGATCTTTCACCTTATGCCAAAAGCTGTCTCCTGAATTATTGCAGCCTTTCCAATTCACCTTGAAGCAAACACTCCTCTGGGAATTTCAATGGCTGCTTAATATTTCTCTAGATATATTTTGATGAAGAAAACTACAGCCAACAAAAAACCAACCAAACAAAAAACTCCCAAAACAAAACAAAAAATCAGATTTCAGATTATTTTTCCTACAAATTAATTATTAAAACCTCAATTACTTAATTTATTCCATTAGCTTAGACAATGTTATACTACACCATAATTCTTGCTTTTAGTATGGCACATGATTTTATTAGTGTATTCTATCGGTTTTGACGGAGGTTGAAGGCTTCTGGGTGGAATCATCTCTCCTCTATCTAATAGGTTATTAAGAATTTAAATAAGACTTGAAAGTAAGGCTCATTTAGACACCAAAGTAATGGCTGTACATATTTTACAACATTAGTTCATTAGTGGGCTGATATTCAGTCAACTAGATTAAAGCTTCTCATTCATTTAACCGAATAGCTTTCCACCCAGCTCCTGAAACCTCCAACACAAATTTAAGCCCATATTTAAATTGCAGGATCCTGCGTAAGAAAGAAGTATAAAACTCTGCATGTTATCCAGTATCTTTGTGGTGGCGAACAGCAGCTGTAGTCAGAAATAAAACAGAAGACCAGACAAACTGCAAACATACCCTCATACTACAGCTCTTAAAAAATTCTAATTAATTAGACCAAATATGTCCATGGACTTTAGCACCTGCACCAGCACTGCCAAGGTTTTGCAGCATATTCCACAGCAGCAGTCAGACAGACGCTGGACCTGCCTCCCTTCCTCTCCGACTGGGACTTATACTCACCCCTGTGGGCTACACTATGCCATACTGATATTACCAAGACTAGCGAGCATACAGAATTTATTATATGCATGCTATAGCAGTCTAAAATGCTTTATTTATGCAAGCTTACTATTACTTCACACTCCCTGGAATTCACGATAGTGATGAGACCTGAAACTACAGTAGCATCATCTTAAAGAATTATGCCCATGCATCAACTAAGTATTTTTTCCTGTTTTATTAATTTTCTAAAACAATAGATGATAAAAATCCAATGGTCCTTTTAAGCAATCTACATAGTAAAATCGTGGCCAGCAGCCAATTTGGACTGAAGTGATTATGCTGAAGAGGTATCTGGGGTCCTTTACATTCTCTACTTGGTGACCCTTGGAGTGGTTTAATGAAAAAATTTCATGGCATGTGAATCACTGAGCAGGAAAAAAAATTACTAAAAGCTGATTACATTATCAAACTGTAACACTGCACCAAATCGCTTTAAAAGAATAAAAAAGTATTTAAACTCTGCAACACCATGGAACATGTATTAAAGTTTCAGTTAACAGCAACTTGCACTTTCCTTTTTCATATATCAAAAAAAGGAGTCCTAAGGAATGTGTAATAAACATAAGGCCACAGTACTGAAGAAGTAAAAAGCCATTTCATTTCTGGATCAATTTTTTTCAGCAAGGTTAGCTAAAGCATGGTTCAGCGCTAATAAATAAACCCCTCATATACTATGTGAACAAAGGACTGGAGCTTTTCTTAAACAGCACTGCAGTTTTGACCTAAGAAAGTGAGCCAAGGAGATAGTTTGTCATCACTCAGCATGTCTTCTCTGATCCTCGACTTGCACAACTACTTTACTGTCTGATTGAGGTGGGAACCATCTATCAACCACCTCCCCTCTGTTTAGTTCATCTCCCCTGTCCCTTGCTCTGGCACCATTTGCTGCCTTTCCTGCTGTCCACATGGTCTTCACATTTACATCAGCCATGGTGCTTATTCAAATGCAAATCAAATCAGCAGGAAACGAAAAATCACCTCAATCCAGACCACAGCCATCAGTAACAGAGCTAGCACCCTTGGAAACACAACACACACAAAACTGTGGCTTATCAACTTCTCATCTGACAAAACCTACTGAGCAGGTAGTGGGAGGTTAACTTACACTGCCACTGTGTCCACTGCACTGTGACAAGAGGAAAACTTCTGGCACCAAGCACAAAGAGGGAGAGTGTTGGGACTCTTCACCAAACTGTTTCTGAAAACCCAGAGAGCACCTGGGCTGTGACAAGTGCCACCTTCAGGGACCAGCTGACCAGCACCAGCCTCTGCACTGAGCCAAAAGCTCCACTCCACTGCAGTACCGCCAACATCTACACTGGATCTTCAAAGACCAAGTACTGCACGTGTGTCCAGTCACATTCTTACAGCCTGAGACACTTTTATCATCAACACACAACTGTATTGAAAGCCAAACTGAAGTCTAGAGACTTCCTACCCTGCAACAACATTCCTCCTCATACTCTTTGCCTTACCAAAATACTAGATGTATTAATTTCACTTCCATACTGAGTGTGGTTGAAACAAAAAAACCAGCAATTCCTTTGTATTTAATTTTTAGATTTAAAATCTACTTACTGCAAATATCATTCAAAAACCATGCATGCCCTACTGACATCAAACCTGATGAAGATAAGCACTGTTTCACCAGGAATCAGCTGAAGCAGCTAATAATTTTACTAGCTAGTGAAATCTATATATGACAACATTATAAATGGCTTTGTTTCCATTTCTGTTTCCCCTTTTGCAACTTGATGACAGCTTCAATTCTTTAATATTAGCTAGAAAATTAAAAAAATACAAATTTTTTTTCAAAGGATTATTTTTAAATGGCCCTAATAATTACCTAAACACGTACCTTTTGCTTTGTCCTTGTATTGAAAAAAATAGGCACAATTCTGCAAAATGAACCTGACTGATGAAGATCTGTATCAATGTGTTTCAGAGGTTAAAAGAGAACAACTGTGGTTAAAATGAATACTTCTCAAGTCACAACATGTTTCAGCATACCTTGCAAAATTCACAATGTGACTTCTAAACTTACTAATTCAGATGCATCATAATATTTTTAGACAAAATTTTTCACAATCTTTTTATAATCCTGTATTTGCATGATGCAGCCAATACACTGCAAATTTTAAAAATACAAGTAGTTCTAGAAAGAATACAAATATGAAATTACATGCAATTACATGCAGCCTGTCTACTTCAGAAGTTAGTCACATTCATTCTCCTGTGTAGAAAAATTAAGCCATTGTTACAAAAGCATTTTACTCACAAGCAGAATATTCTAAAATAGAGCTTTCCCAGAAGAAAAGCACCAGGAAAAATCCTTCTAGTTCTTGTCACAAAAAAATAAATAAATATCCCTCATGCTTGTAATTTTGTTGGTAAATGACTTCATTGTAAACCAGAAGAATTAAATCCTTCAGTCAAGAATTTCAAAATTCTCTCAGCTGTGTGAACAGGTCTAACGGAAACCAGATATTCCAACCCACCGTACTATGCCAATTCTCTCAAGTACAGCTAATAGCTCAGGACAAAATTCTGACCAGACAGAATTGCAATGGACTTATATTTTTAATCAATACTTTGGAGAAGAATCACTAAGAAGACAAGACTTTTCCCTCAAGCAGCAAGAATGCTGGAGAGTGAGATCTGACATGTTTCTAAAGATCACATAAGATTTCCTTTTTTCCTTTTTTCTCTTTTTCTCTTCACAAATTCTTCCTCTTTTTTTCCTCACAATGGTGAATAATACCTAATATATTGTATGCACAAAACCAACATTTTCCGTAATTTTTTTTAGCTGAGAAAATGGGCATACTGCTTGCTTTTCTATCAGGTGAAATTATTTTCTCACCAGAAATATATGTATCACATACAAGCTATGTACACAACAGCAAACTGCGCTACATATCACACAGGAATTATGTCACACAGAGAAAACTCTTGTCCATCAAAATCAAAATTAATCTATTAATCTTCTTAGTTATAAATCTGAGCCTACTAATCTTCATATAGTTCTTAAGAGGAGATGACTAGCATAAAACTTGGAGACAACATGGATGAGGAAAATGAATGACACTGTAACTTCTGAAGCAGCATATTAAAAATGGTACAAGACAATGGAGACAGGTTCTAGGAGCATTCAGCATTGGAACAGGCCCACTGGAGAATAAAGAGCAACAGCAGCAGGACAAATTCAGGGTCTAGGAATACCGTTGATACTCTGACAAGTAAATATTTGTAGAAGCTATCTTTTCAGTCAATTGTCATTCAGAACAGTGTTAACCAAATTAGAATCTACTAAAGATTGTTTTAATTAAGGCTTCTCTCTTTGACCAGCCTCTAAACATGTAACTCTAAAGTTGCTACAAGTTTACAAAAAAAGAAAGTGCATGGGTTTTTTTCTACCTCCCCCTCCCCCCAGCTTCTAAAATCAATATAGTTGCTTCCACCCAAGTAACAGAACTGCAAGAGCAAAGTCAGCTTCAAGCAATTATCCATACTCATAAACCTCTCCTCACAGTCACATTAACCTTCCCTCAGTTTTATATAATAGATAAGTGTGTTGCAGGAGAGTAAGAGAGATCAACAGCAAGGCTTCTATTTACTTCAGATAAACTGCATAGAAGAATGTAGCCACTTTTTCAAGCATTTACTAAACTCTATTTGACTTATATTTTCACCAAATCACTCATTTGCATTTCTCTTAAATGCAGATCAGCATTTGTTACCACATTATTATGAGGGTATTATGGTAGTCTACTGCTGCACATGACCACTCATCAAAACAATTCAAGGAAACAAGCTATGCAATGCTAGCTTAAAAATACATGTTCTTGCTTTAACTAATAACCACTAGCTCTCCGTAGTTCCCATGTAGCCATGGTAAATACCTAATGGATATCCAGAATTCGTTTGCTCATGTCAAACTAAATTTTTAATAGGCCTCTCCGGCTTACTTACTGTTGAAATTTCCAAAAATAAAAAGTAGCAAAACACATCTGGAAAGCAATTACTTTCTCCACTACCTCTCCCACCTAAAAACAATGATTCTTTCTACAATGCAACTAGCAATGGGAAAGCATCCAGCAGTTACATGAGCTTTTCCCAAGACAGAAGCTGACATTACACCTCTCAGTCTCGTGCTGATGTGCATGAAACTAGTACAATGAGCCCTGACATTTGTCATTGTGCTTAGCTGCAAATGCATTACAAGAAATTACAAGGGATGCTATCAGAAAATTGCAAAACCAGAGTGTTTTGCTTAGTTACTGTAATTCTTCAATGCTGTTCCAATCTTGTGCAAATTAGAAGCCACTTACAGCTCTGAAAACTGACAGGAAACTGAATGAGGGTTTTATTATGCTTTTAATACTCTTACTGAGTTACTTCCTATTAAAAGATTCTTGAGGAAAAACTATATAGCCTACCTCTATATTCATGCCAAATACAAGCACTAACATAAGGCAGTTCATTACACTTCTAGAACAAAAAGCCTAACCAAATTCCCTTTTTCAAAGGTGAAGTAGCAATAGCAAGAAAACATTCTTAAGCTAGGAAGGAGATCTGATTTACATTGCATCAATACCATAGCTGCTTTCTTCATGGCTAAAGAAACAATGTTTTATTCAAATTTTGCATTTATAAAATCACTTTTCATAACAGATTTACAAATACTAAGGGAATTTCCTAGTAGCTCCTCTAATGTACAATTCATTAGTATTGATTCCAGAACTCCTTTACTAGACTGCCTCCAGCACAATGCAGAGAACACGCATATCACTAAACCCACTTGTGGTTTAAGTAATGTAAACTTTAAGGACTTGGAAGTCTTGCACAAGGAAGGCTAGGACACTTCCCTAAAACTATCCCATAAAATTGACAAGACGCATCACTATAGACATCTATACAGTAAGAAAACATGAAGCATGGCTAAGGGAACATGCCTGCATTTCCACTGTAGATTTCAGTTAACCTTCCAGGTGTAGTTCAGACGTGTTGATCAAGTCCCTGACGCAAGCAACTGACACAGTGCAACCTGAAAGCTTCTATCAACACCACGGAGCAGGTTTCATCCTGTGGTGTCCTTGTGTACCAAGTACCTAACTTTATCTCATTCTGTATATGCTCAGCTTGTAATTCTGTATAGACTCTCACAAAGCCTGTTTGTCTCAGTGTCTGTTCTGTCCTGCCACCCCAACCTCCTGTCCCTTCTCCCAGCTCCCACCCAGCTGCCAGCCTAGAGTGAAAGAAACACACAGAAAGCTACTGGGAAAGAGCCACACACGGCTTTGATCACAACCAGCATCTCACATCTTCAGACACCCCTTTACAATGTCAATAAACAGCATGTAAGGCTTCCAACTGTCACAAGGCCCATCATGCGAGTTGTTTTTATGGAATAACAGCACTTTAGGGTAATATACTACTTATTAAAGCTGTGCATAGATGCCAGGGTGAGGGGAAGAGGCAAGAGAGAGAAAGGACTTTAGGAGCGCTCAAATTTATCAAAGAAATACAAAGAGTTAGAACATGCCAAAATAAGGAGATGAAGCTCACTGTGCAGAAAAGCAATCTCCTGAAAACGAAGCATCTCAGGAATCAGTTAATACTACATTCACTCACTAATAGCAGCAATACATTTCTGTGATTTATAAGAATATTCTACCTTGCAAATGGGAACATGCCAATGTTTAAGTTTCTGCTTTTATTAAAGAGAAGAAAGCAAATTTTTTTCCAGGATTTCAATAATATGACACATAAGTCAGCATGTCCTCAACAGGTACCTTTCTCCATGTTAGCGATCTAAAAATACAACACTGAGCAGTATCACCATTTACACAGAGAAGGAGCTCTGGCTGTTCTAGCATGCTTATAATCAAAATCAAGTCATATCAAAGCCATGGTTAGTTACTGAAGCTTTTAAGAAGCCAATGTATTTACACAGCATCCAAGTATCTTCACCGCATGTACGTACATATGTATGTATGGGAACCAAGAATCCCTACAGAATTATAAGCTATGTAATTTTAAAGTTCAAACTCTACATCCTCCTGCACTAGGTCCATCTAAAGTACCTGACACCTAAGTGAAAGGAAGGCATTCCTCTAATTAAAAATTGGTATGTGGCATATAAATCAATCTGGCTGTCATAATTCACCAGCCTGTCTTATCAACTCATGTTTGTCATATGCTCCTTAGGCACCATAACCTGATGATGTACATTTGTCATCTGCTGCTGCCTTGCAGTGTGTTTGGATAGGAGTGAAAGGTGTTCAGAGGCTGAGGAACTGCACATAATTCCTTCCTACAACTTCTCTTATCCCCTCTGTCTGTCCCATTAAGAACTGGCTTTGGGTGAAGAAAAATATTTGTGCATAAAAATCCTGGCTCAGATGTTTCATTCAGGCAGCATTCACCAGCTGTTGCTTCCCTACACTATCTACCCACAACTACTTAAATTTCACCAATTCACGATAATGCTACAATCCACAGATCTGCTTTTGTTCCGTCTTTTGTTGTTGTTTAAACAGAGGGTTATTCTGAATAGACCAAAATGCATTTAAGTGAATTTCAGGTGCTGCAAATTGCTGCTGCATTTTCTATTCTATGACTTTTCTATTAAATTATCCTGTACCGTTTTAAATAAGTACATTAGGAGAGCATGATCATCCATCCTGCTACGCCAACCACAGACAGACCTATGATGCAAGACAGAAAACACAGAGCCTTTGCTAAGTAAAGAAACTCAGAATATACACAGTAAGTGGAAATCCAAATTTGTTTCTCAGTGAATAAGCTCTCTTTGAGGGCTTAGTCCTGCATCCCAGCAGTGAAGATAAATACTGCAATCAATTCCAGGCTCTACACATTTTACAGACAATTCAAATACATTTAACCCTTGCTTTCGCATTTCCATTCAATCAGTTTGCATGATCCACTAGACTGGTCTTTTAGCTCCATGAACCTCACAAGAGCAGGAATTGGGAGCTCATAGCTTAAATTCTTTATTAGGAGTAAATTTCACTCAATTTAAGATAGCAGTAAAATAAAATTTATGAGCAATGTTTGCAGCTGGATGAAATGCTTTGATATTTATTATAATGGGTAACAAGATGTCAGCAGCACTTACGTATGAAAAATGCCAAACAATGCTCTTATAGGATATTGTAACCATAAGTTTCTATCCTGATTGCAGTGGCAGGACTTAAAATTTCAGTGAACACAGGATATTTCTTTTATGTCCGCTAAACAATCTTTGCTGGCATTCACATATTTCTTGCCTGATCATTAACCACTGACATAATTAATATGCACTCACAAAGCCCCAGCACAGTTAGAACATAATCGCCTATAGATTTGATTCATGGAAATGTCTTTTCAGAATAACCAAGACAGATTAGGTTCCTTAAAGTGTCTCAGATACAGAAGCAACAAAAAGCAAGTGGGGAGTTACCAACTGTGGAGGGGTGCTAATTAACAACTCAATTAAAAAAGGCAAATTAAAACTTTATGGTTCGTTATCCTTCATTGCTTAATAAATTGTTTTGTTAAGCAAATGATTAAGAATGATTATTCTAAAAACCTGAAATACTATCTGTTTTTCCACATTTCCTTAGAAAGTTCAATAAAATAAATCCAGTTTGTTTTCACAACACCCAAACCATGCTCATTGCAGGACTTTAATGCCAGTTGAAAGATTGGCAGCATAAATGCATTATAATTTATTTTGTATTTATAGTAATTTTCTCTTTCTCTTCTCCCCTTTTTTACAGAATATATTCTGCTCTTGCGATACAGAAAATAATTTCTTCCTATATAGTTTTTATCTAATTGGGGTTTTCATGTATCACCAGTTTTATGGCTCATCAAAATAAATAACATTCCTTTATTAGAGTTATATTCAGACCTTTTGGAGCTATTGTTTGATAGTTCAGGACACTGATAAGACAAATTTTACACTCTAATAAGATAGAATCATAGAATCATAGAATAGTTAGTGTTGGAAAGGACCTTAAGATCATCTAGTTCCAACCCCCCTGCCATGGGCAGGGACACCTCACACTAAACCGTATCACCCAAGGCCTCGTCCAACCTGGCCTTGAACACTGCCAGGGATGGAGCATTCACAACCTCCCTGGGCAACCCATTCCAGTGCCTCACCACTCTAACAGGAAAGAATTTCTTCCTTATATCCAATCTAAACTTCCCATGTTTAAGTTTTAAACCATTACCCCTTGTCCTATGACTACAGTCCCTAATGAAGAGTCCCTCCCCAGCATCCCTATAGGCCCCCTTCAGATACTGGAAGGCTGCTATGAGGTCTCCATGCAGCCTTCTCTTCTCCAGGCTCAACAGCTCCAACTTCCTCAGCCTGTCTTTATACAGGAGGTGCTCCAGTCCCCTGATCATCCTCGTGGCCCTCCTCTGGACTTGTTCCAACAGTTCCCTGTCCTTTTTATGCTGAGGACACCAGAACTGCACGCAATACTCCAAGTGAGGTCTCACAAGAGCAGAGTAAAGGGGCAGGATCACCTGCTTTGACCTGCTGGTCATGCTCCTTTTGATGCAGCCCAGGATACGGTTGGCTTTCTGGGCTGCAAGCGCACACTGCCAGCTCATGTTCATTTTCTCATCAACCAATACCTCCAAGTCCTTCCCTGCAGGGCTGCTCTGAATCTCTTCTCTGCCCAACCTGTAGCTGTGCCTGGGATTGCTCTGACCCAGGTGTAGGACCTTGCACTTGGCATGGTTAAACTTCATGAAGGTGGCATCAGCCCACCTCACAAGCATGTTGAGGTACCTCTGGATGGCATTCCTTCCCTACAGCATATCAACTGAACCACACAGCTTGGTGTCATCGGCAAACTTGCTGAGGGCGCACTCAATCCCACTGTCCATGTCAGCGACAAAGATGTTGAACAAGACCAGTCCCAACACCGACCCCTGAGGGACAGTGTGACACCACTCGTTACTGGTCTCCAGCTGGACACTGACCCATTGACAGCAACTCTTTGTGTGTGGCCATCCAGCCAGTTCTTTACCCACCGAGTGGTCCATCCATCAAATTGATGTCTCTCCAATTTAGAGACAAGGATGTTGTGTGGGACAGTGTCAAACGCTTTACACAAGTCCAGGTAAATGACTCTACCCTGTCCATCAGTTCTGTAGCCCCATCATAGAAGGCCACTAAATTGGTCAGGCAGGATTTCCCCTTAGTGAAGCCATGCTGGCCGTCACCAAGCACCTTGTTGATTTTCATGTGCCTTAGCATGCCTTCCAGGAGAATCTGCTCCAAGATTTTGCCAGGCACAGAGGTGAAACTGACTGGGCTGTAAGTCCCCGGGTCATCCATTTTTCCCTCCTTGAAAACGGGGGCTATATTTCCCTTTTTCCAGTCGTCGGGAACTTCACCTGACTGCCATGATTTTTCAAATATGATGGACAGTGGCTTCGCAACTTCATTCGCCACCTCCTTCAGGACCCGCGGTGGATCTCATCAGGACCCATGGACCTGTGCATGTTCAGATTTTTAAGATGATCTCAAACCAGATCCTCTCCTACAGTGGGCGCAATGTCTTCATTCTCACAGTCCCTTTATCTGCCTTCCAAGATTGTTCATAGGGAATATTTTGACTAGCTTTAAGAGACTTCAGAATGATCTATATTGTCAGGTTTAGAAAATGTTTATAGATATTTTTAGACTGTTTGAACTGCCCCTTGAGATGACATTTGCAAGTCTATGTTTCTTATGGTGCTAAACTTCTACAGAGAAAACACTTGAACAGTGGGTAAAAGTACAAATGTTAATATGAATATGCTACTGGAAAGGGAAGCCTTCCATTATCTTGAACAGAATCTGTTTGTTAATTTGTAATTATGTATGTCTAATTAAATTAATAATTAAAAAGTACTACATGGTTGGGTTCTTTAATAGAGACTCACAATGCTAAAATTATTGAAACAAAAGTCTTGAGCACTTTCAAAACCAGTTCTTCTCTTCCCTCAAGGTTCACAGCAAGGTCAGCATGCATTTACATTCCTAGCTATGCAAGCAGGAAGCAGGACCTTATCACCCCTTGGATTTCTGTGGATTGTAGCCTTTCCTAGTTTTTGAAATCACACAAAATTCTTGTTTGATCATCACGTTAAGCACTAAAATCAAGGGACAACTTAGTGTCAAAGTCTGATTTACACAAGGCAGAGAAAAAAAACAAAAAAATTTTTTTTTTATTGTTACCACTTACCAAACCTGAGTAACAATTAAAAAAAAATTCATTAGAATTTCTCCCAAAATAAAAATCTTGGCTTTTATAAAGAGTGGGGAAAAAGAGATCAACAAAAATACAGTTTTATAGGACAGTGTTAACAGATAGCGTCAATTAATGAAAAAGGAAGGAAAGTGAGTTCAATGATTTCTCTAGTAGAGACCTACTAGAGAAAAATCAGAGTCTCCAAAACAACAGACTAAATTCACCATTCAATACTCTCTCCCCCAACCTGTGTATTTCATGAATAAGAAAAGAGTCATCTCCTTCCTGATCTCCTCTTTTTCCTGTCAGAAATGTCTGCAGGTTAAATACATAAGGAATGCCTACACTGATGAAGAAACATTTAATCTTGAAAACGACAAGTACTGTGACAAGTGTTGTAGTAAGCTGCACCCACATAAATACACACATTTACAGGCATATTAGTTATGTAATACCTCACTTTCCATTTGACATGAGACTCTAACCCTTCTTTGGTCTTCATATACTGAAAGCATTGAGGGGTAGAGTTTTCATAGCTCAGATTTGGGAAAATAATTAGAAACAGGAAAAAAAAAAAAACAAACCCTTCTTTTTAGGTTCTCCTCCACAACAAATGCCCGTTACCTGTCTATTTAGGTGCACATTATCAGAGACTTCATAGATAGTTTACAATGAGAATTATTTGATGCTATAGAACACTGAAACTGCTATTGCACAATTAAATGACAACATTCTCTAGATAAATTTTCCCCTTTCATAAAATTTGAATTACTGGTTAGTTACAAATTACTGGAAAGATGGTCCTTTGCTCATGTTCAGAAGAATATTTATGAAACTGGACACATCTAATTTTCTTTATCAACATAACAAATTGCTTCCATGACAGAACAGCAGGATTGGAAGAAGGTAGTAACTATTTCAGCGGAAAACAAAAAGGAATGTTTTGGGGAAAGGATATACACATGATATATGAAAGAAGAATTTATCATTCATCACTGAAAATCATTTCAATGAAGCTAAGTTAATCTATAAAACTAGATTTTATCATCAAGAAATTCTACTTACATAGTACTCATCTAACCAGTCCTACTTATACAGAATCCACTTATTTTATTAACAAACATTTCATTTTAATCTTCCTGAGCATGTTCAACTGCACAGACTTAGCAGAAACCAGACCTGAATTTCTGCATGAGAGCAGGATGTTTAGCAAGTCATGCAACTTCTCTGCAAAACCACAGAAACAAATTAATGTGTACTGCTGACAATAGGCCAAGTTAAAGACAGAGCTTCATTGTAAGATTAAACTTTATCATTTCCAGTTGTTAATCAGAAGCTTGGAATGTTTGTTTTCATCATGGTTTGGGTTGTTGTTTTTCTTTTAGGGTTGAGTTCTTTGGTTGGGTTTTGGGAGCAGAGGGGAAGGTTTCAGGGTTGGGGGAAGTTTACAGTTTATTATTAACAATATGTTTTGATCGTGATCTTACTGGTAGTTTGATGCATCTTGGGCAATGCCCCAAACTAAGGCTACTCTTAAGAGATCTAAAGTGAAAATCTAGTATCAATCCTATACTGTTCTTATTACGTGCTCATTATTGAATGATATCCCAGAACTCCACAAGGATTTCCACTTCACATCTAGCATCATTACCAAGTGAAATGGTTTATTTTTCTGCATATATAGGATTTAGAGAATTAAGTTTTTATATAGCATATGGACTGGGCCAGATTTGCACATAGATAACTGGCATTTTTAAACTCACTAGTACACATAAGAAAATTTTCACCACACAAACTCTGAAACGAAAGCAGCAGTTTTGAAAACTAAATACAACTTGAGAGTAAGGTTAAAAAATACAGTATCTACAAGGAAGGGAATGCCTCAAAGAAAGATAACAGAAGGAGAGGAACGAAGGAGGTAAACTAGTCACTGAAGGAGGCAGTAGAAAGGGACAGGCAGGAAGAGAAGTCACATCCATCCGTGAACCTTGCCAATGTCCCTAGCACATCACAGCACTGCTTTATCACTTGCAAAGATATACCTATCTCACGAAACTGCAAAGCAACTGGATTTTCAAGCTGCCAACCAGCCCATTCAGATTACCGAGTGCTGATGGTCTCAAATTGTGTAGTCTAGATCGGGTTTATTAATAGTGGCGTTTCGGGGGTCTGTTTTGCCTTGTTAGAATAGTGTTGCTCAGAACACTAAGACATACAATCCTGGAGCTATTTCCATTTTCATGGTGAGGGGACAAGGATTTATAATTTTTTTTTTTTTTCCCCCTCTGGCCCCAATATTTGCAAAGAAAACATAAAAGATACATTAACTGAGCGCTCCAAATCCATTTGTGGAAATGAATGCATTTATGACTTCCATGAGATGCCCTTACTAGGGGATGGAGGCAGAGGGAGATGTCCTTAACCTGTCACTCCTAAACAGCTGGTTGGGCAGCTTAAGGCTTTCCAGCCATTACAGTCTCCCAAGACATGTATGTAAGTATGGTAACTTTGTCACAGTTATTCTACCAAGTGATTACAAAATAGCTTCCCTTAATGTATGTTGCATTCATATAAAGTGTTACCCTTTGACAGTTTAATTCATTAAAAAATAGATGAAAATATTAAATTAACCATTATATGTATAAACTTCCACAGTTAGCAATTAGCTTTTTCAGATCATAGCTCAAAGCAAAATGTAGTCATAGAAATGTTTTAACATTACAGTAAATGATAGATTACACTTAATTCAGAGATACCATTTTCAGACAGACGTTTCATTTAATGAAATTTCCTTGAGTCAAATTAGTAAGTTCTCTGTACAGATTCAACATCAGGGGCTATTCAGCCTAATCAAGGTAATGAACACCCTTGCAGAAACCACATTTTTAAAATACTTTCATACAGAATAATAAGTTGTCCTCAAAACATTAGAGGCAGTACAATAGGCCAGTGAGCAAATACATCAAAAAAAGTTCAATCTATATACAGATACATTCTAACCTATTATAGAAGTTGCTAACAGTGACTTGCAAACAGTAACAGTTCTCATTTCCCAATATACAGAATCTTCTGTACAAAGCCATAAACAAAATGTGAAAATGTGGCAATTTGAAATTTAATTATGTTTCTTTTAAGTTCAGGCAGAGCAACAGTCGGGAGATCTCAGAGGCAAAAAAAAAAAGTTGGGAGTTGATAGGACACAGCAAAGATAAACTAAATCCAAAGTCTTGGTATTTCCAATACAAAGGACAAGCATAATAAAACTCAAGAAAATAAAGCAGTCTGTGACCACCACACAAACAGAAATGCTCCTCCCACAGACACAATGCTGTGTCTGATGAGAAGACACTATAGTATTGCCTTTCATTCTCCCTGTTATTTCCAGAGGTTCCATAATGTATCCAGTGACCACTTTGGAGCTCAATGCAAATGAGAAAAAGCTACCCATTGTATAAACACAACTAGTTAACTGCAAAACTGGTGACATGGAAAATCCCTCTCAAAGACATTATCTCATGTAGGTGGCTGATAAAGCACATGCTCCCACTCCAGCAAGTTCCACTCCTGCATATTTCAGCAAAGAGCAAAAGACAGGAAGTAGGAAAGAGCCATAGAGTTCCAGGTGCAAAACACGGTGTGTTGCGTGGTTTCTGGTTTAACACACACACTATGCACAGGTAATCTCCAGATACTGCACATTGCATAAAATTTTAAGTTTTTACAAGCTCTATAAAAACCTCATATCCTAAGGAGCATGCCATGGTTAGAACTGTAAATACCATCTTAATCCAAAATCGTGATTACTAAAGAGATTCTCTCAGTGGCAGTAGCAAACCCTCAAAACAGGCACAGCTTTTTTCTTAGGTTTTCTTCTTAATAGTAATCATTATCAAAAAAAAAAAAGAAGAAAAATACTGCATCTCTAAGAAGAGATAAATGAAATAATCTTATCCAACTGATGGAAGTTAATTCCCATGTTCCTGATGGTGCTGAAATCACACAATGAACACTCAGAAGAATGGCAGTTCAAGATTTTCCAATTGCCAGCTCTGTTTTCACATGAAAAATTGATTAAACAGCTCTTACTGTGCAAAACCAACCGACTTAAAGGATGCATTATTAAGAAAAGGAATTCCCAACAAGTTTTCACTATGAATTGACCTATGCTGCTGACCTGCAAAATCAGCTGCTTTTACTTTGTTAGCTGATGATAGTTTGACTTCTGAAATGACTTCTCATGCACATCAATGCATAAATGCTATATGGAACAAGTCTTTAAGTTTTTTCAAAGTCTCATATAGTTTAAGGAAATCACTTCAAATGAGAAGGCTTCTTATTTAGGCTGTGTTGATGGCATCTGAGCTCTCAAATACAGTAACGAAGACATATGAACAGTCAAAACCAGGCTGCCATAGAGGAATTGATCTCTCTGCAGTTGCAGGAAAAGAAACATTTTTAAATTAATATTGATTGTGCAGTATGAAATAACATACTTGTTTGATATACATGATGAATTCATTATTCTATAAGCAAAGGAAGATAAAACGAAAAATACCCAATGACGTAAATAGTCATATTCCTTGTCCAGTAAAAATACAGAAGCATTGATTATCGTTTCAACTGAACACTCACGTAAAATAAAATCTCACCCAAAGACATTATCGATTTCAGCTGAATGCTTACAGATCTCAATGAGAATTGAGTTAACCATGAACACATATAAAGCATATGAAAATGTCATGCTAATACAGAAGCGCAAAGGATCATTTGTACACTAAACCTCAGGCAGAATATAAATGTTAATTTGAACAGTGGCCCAAAGGTTACCTGGGCAGAAATATTGTGATATTGAGTGGTACCAACTGTTCACTAACAAGAAGTTTCTCTGGTGGCAAAACAAGTCTTAATAGGTGAAGCAAGATCTACACAATTTGATAAACTAAACCATGCAAAAAAGTTTTACAACAAGAAGGCTCAAATAATTCCATAATCATAACAGCATTATAAAGTAGACTGAAGTTTTAGTTTATGACAAATATTCATTACAGGTAAGAATGTGACTGGTATGTTATGTCTTTTCCTCCCCACTGCTTTTCAAAAGGCGGATAAACTTCTATTACCTTAAAAAAAAAAAAAGTAATTTCTTCTAAATCCACTGAATTAACATTTAATGAACTCTGATTATCTCATAAATTTCAAAATACAACTCTTTCCTGGTTTTTGGTCACAAGCTTGGAAATTGTGAGGGTGGAATACAGTTCACCCCACATGTCCTCCATCACATACGCATGACTACGACATTTGTCATACATCACAGACGAATTAAGAGAATTTAACACAGCCAGCTACAAACACAAACCTTTATATACAAGTCTTTAAATACAAGTCTTTAAAATGGTCCTATGGTAAAGTTCAGTAGGCTTCAATGCCTTATTTATTGTCTCACTTGATAGAATAGTTGCCTGTGTAACTGCGGTTCTTTAAACCCACATATTGAACCACAGGTAAGCTCCCCACGACTCTTCTATCAGATGGGAAGCACTTCACAATCTGGTAAAACTAGCAGCTTAAGGGCTGATGGCCTTCCCTTGTAAATACAAGCAAGTAGAACACTGACACACCAGCAGAATGATCCTGCTGGCCCCTGAAAGCCAGAGTGACATGAGTAGAAACTGCTCAAATTAGTAACACAAATGTGAAATGTCTACCAAGTTACAATAGGAGCATAGCAGACTTGAGACAAGTATTATTAAATACAGCAAAAGGGTTTTCAAATTGCAGGATGAAGCCTGTGTTTCCAAAACCAAAGGTCACTTGACTATTATATATTTATTACTTTCTATCACAGCGATTTATAAGGGAATGCAAAAGATTTCTCGCCAGCTTTCCAGACATCAGGTATCCTTGAAGTTACATTAACATGGCTTATTTAGTGCTGTGCAAGGAGTTTCAGTGATTAACAGCATAATCTCCTTGGTACTCCACTCTGTTTCTGAAGGGACCAAAATATCAATTTGACTGCACTGTCCTTCCTAGATAAACAGTTTTATGCCACCTGAAAGCAGAATGGGTGGACTTTTTCCCCTCATTCAAGCAAAAGATAATTTTCAGACCGATACTTGTATACCGGGCATCATATGTTACTACAAATTTAATGTTATTTCAGACAGTTACTTAAATGAACCAAGTTATCTGACTTTCCCCCATCCCCTTCTTCAGCTGTCACCTTCCAGTCAGGCTTTCATATAAGACTTACTGCAACATGCTAAAAACTGACAAAATATTGCTATAGCATTACTACCAGCAAAAGTCTTCTCCTAAGCAGAGAAATGGCTTCAATTAGAACCATGTTGTAATGCAGAAAGTCTGTTCACTTTTCCAATCTCTGTCCTTCTTAGCTTACATAGAAGAGCATTAATATGCCTTTGAAATACACATAAATATCCATAACATTCAGCACAAACAATAAATATCAACAGGCATAAAAGAAGATGGACTTAATATCAAGTGAACATGATAGCTTGGTTGCCCTGCACATTCAACTTCCACTGACTTTCAGACTTCCTGTGTTAGTACAGGCTGTGTTTTCAAACCAAGTTAGAGCCTGAAGTTTATTAAATAACAAAAATCGGGATAAGAAGTGTGATGGCACAAGTGACTGTAAAACAGGATGTTTGTGTGTTTTTCCCAAAGTTTAATCTATTCCTTACTATGAATACCACACAGTGCAAACAATATACCCTCCAACTTCATGATTATACATATCTTCCTTATTGCTGATCATATAATAAAAACATCTTCTATATTTGTAGGCTCTTGGAGCTCTTTCAGAGCAGACTAAGTAATCTGCCTTCAAAACCTGTGTTTACCTATGTTCCAGAAATAGTTCAAGTTACACTTAGCTGCTCACTATCACAAATCAGTTCTATACTATTTAAGTTCCATTGCCTTAGTAATTATATCAATTTACACTCAACACCTCCCAGTTTACTGTGCAATTTACACATAACTTCAGCTACAATGCTGTCAAGATCCCAAAGCCTACAGCTCTCACATTTCCTCATCATCAAAATGCTAATTTTGGTCTATGGTATCACTGAATGCCTGGGATTTATCTACCCTCTTAAAAAAAAAAAAAACAGAGGTAAATTCTTACTCTTGTTAATTATTATTACTCATTAACTCCATGAGGACCAAGAGGTAAGTCAAATATAAGGTACTGCAAGGCACACTGAATGAACTATTCCAGGCAGGAAAGGTTTCTTCTCTCTTTAAAATAATGGTTCCATTTTCCACAGCAGTTTAGATCTACTGAGAGACAGCTTCCCCCACCCCTCAAGATTTTGTATGGTTCCCAGGCTTTACTAGGTTTTTTGCTCATGCTCTCATAAGTACTTTCATATTTTTGGAAACTTCCTATACCTGCGTGAAAGAACACAGTATGGCACGCAGCGGCTGGGCTTCCTCATTTAGATCTATTGCCATTCATCTGTACTTTGTACATTTACACTGCAAAGACATCCTTGAGATGAGAAAGTCTACTAACTCTCACAAGCTCAAGTAATTTTGAGGTTGCATCCCAGCAAGGAATTCCTGCAAACAGCTATGCTCCCAACTCAAAAGCCCCTTACTCTGTTTTTCAAGGATAGCTGTATTTCCTGTTTCACTGTGGTTTTATCTTAAAACAACCAAATGCAACCTTATGCAAATGCAAACTTATGCAAAAGATTCCTTTCAAGAAATCACTTTGTGAAACTAAAATAAACTTGAAGGTTTATGACCTTTCAAATTACTCATGAGGCCTTTTAAATGACAGGATGCAGACTGCACTGAACAAGGCAGAAGGAGAAGACAAGCCAAGTCAAAAATCTGTAATCCATTTTTTAAATCATAGTGGGTGTGATGCAGTATTTCAGAAAGTTTGCCACATACCACTGGGAAGAAATCCTTCCACAAACCTGAAGGAAGCCTTGGGATAGGGTCAGGGTAGGCAACAGTAGCAAATCTACCAAGAATAGGTGCAGGCAGCCACAGGTTTACACTGCCCTTCCCTCCAGCAGTCCAAAAGCCGCAAAGCCATCCCAGCATTACACTACATCACCAAGGAAGACATGCAGTAGCTACTGCAAACAATGTGCAGGCTTTCCAAAAGCACTCACTCTGTTCTTAAACCGCTTTGAGAAATATTGAAACCTGGACGATGTACTGAAAATCCACACTGGCCTCAGTTTTCTTTACAATTTTAACCATTACTTGTCCTTAGGCTTGAGCACTGCTGTGGCATGCAGATCATCCCACCTACAACACAGATTCTCCTGTTCACAGCTGTCCTGGGTTCAGCAGTAGCAGTCATTTTTCTCCTTCTTAGTAGCTGGTGCAGTGCTGTGGTTTTGACTTTCAGCCTGGGAACAGCGCTGGTAACACGGATGTTTTTAACTGCTGCTCAGTAATGTTTACTGTGATCAAAGACTTTGAGTACCATGCTCTGCCAGGGAGGAAGGGAAGCTGGGAGGAAGCAGAGACAGGACACCTGACCCAAACTAACCAAAGAGGTATTCCATACCACAGCATATCATGCCCAGTATATAAACTGGGGGTAGTTACCGGGAAAGGTTAGAACACTGCTCAGTCGGGCTGGATATCGGTTGGTGGGTGATGAGTGGTTATATTCTCCTCCCTTGTTATTTTCCTTATCATTATTATTACTGGTGGTAGAAACAGTGGTTTGTGTTATACCTTAGTTACTGGCCTGCTCTTATCTCAACCCATGGGAGTTACATTCTTTCAATTCTCCTCCCCATCCCTCAGGGAGCAGGGGGGGAAGAAGGAGGGGGAGTGAGCAAGCAGCTGTGTGGCTGACTGGGCTTAAACCACAACAACAGTGTCTCTTTTCCTAGTTGAAGATTCATACTATCCTGATTAGCTCTGCAATTTATAAAAAACTTCTTGGCTGCACTGCAAGTGTTTTGTGTCCTCATGAATCATTTCATGCTCCTTCCATCTTCCTCCACAAACTTCTAGGACTTTGCAAGTTCTGCAAGAAATTGACCCCCTTTAGTCTACTGTACAGGTATTTCCAAAATCCAAATTCCAGAAGAAATGGAGAAAAATTGATTCAGCTACAAGGTGACCATTCAGGTCTTTAATTATGTCCTAACTTAGTGGAGACCATTACTGACTTCATTGTCCATATCCTGAGAGGATCAGATTTGCTGACCTCCAAGCTACACACCCATACCCATCTAATTCATACCACTAAGGAACATCACTTCTGTGTAATTCTGTGTAACAATTAAGACACGAATTGAGGATGTATACTGGAAATCTAAATAAAAACCAATTAAAAACATCCTCCTACAATTCTAGATAATTGATAACCCCAGCCAGGGTAGTTTTTTTGTAACAATACAACAGTATCAACAGTTACTCTCTCATACTAACATATTGAGTCTCTCTCAATTTCTTGTCAACCTACCTTCATCCAAAAGGATTCCAATGGAATCTTCCTTGCAGCATTATATCCTTAATGCTTAACCCTTATATCACTTACTTGGAAAGTGTCAAATTTGCTACAGAATTATCTTACTTAAAGCAAAAATGTTTTCTAAGTGTTCTGACTCCAAGTAACAATGAAAGCAGACTATTTTTGGCTCGTTCTCACCCTGTGTTTCCTTTCTGCTCATTACAGAGCAGAGGTCACTTCTCTGCCATCAGGAGATGTCACCTTCAGTCTCCTGCTGGGTGCATTCTTGAAAGAAAACATTCACAAAAGCCCATGTGCTTACCCCACGCTGCCTACTAGGATACAGAATACACATAAACAGAGAGTCACCTTCTCTGACCACTTTTAAGCTGCACCAACCATACTACTCCCAAAACAAAACACTGAGAAATAAAACATCCCCCTCTTACCAGGCAAGGTTGCCAGTGTACTAGTATTACTGCTCAACATCTTTCACATCCTACCTCTCAACAATATCCATCCCTGGGCTCTCATCTTTAAAGCAGCTTGAAAGCTTTTTCAAAAGGGAACATTTTTAAAAGTTATATGTTCCTAGTGCACTTTCCAGACAATGAGAAACATTAAAGGTGAATTAAAGGCAAAGTGATGGTGACTGGGATGTCAAAAGAAAATTAGAATAAATATGCAACTGCAGCAAATAAGAAAGGGTTTTTTTTGTTGGTTTTGGTTTTCCCTTGGGAAGTGGCATTTTGGGTTTTCCGGGGGGTTAAGTCTTTCAGTTTGTTATTTTATCAAAATCTGTTTATTTTCCGTTCGGTTTTTATTAAAAACAAAAATTAAAAAAAAAAAAATCACTCTTGGGTAGGGACAGCTAAAGAAACCTTGCAAATACATCCAAAAATGTTGCAGAATGAGGACTGGCCATTTACCAACACAAAAGACTGAAGTCACAGTGTACCCATTACTCCATTGTATTATATTCTTTGAAAACTGTTCAGTAGTTCAAATACAGGTTCTGAACCATTTTATAACTTAAATATTTACCATTTCATAAAATAAACATCCCTGTGAAAACCTTTGCAAATCACTGCTACTGTTTCAGTCCTTCCTATATTTTGCTTTTGCTGTCTCAGAATTTTGAGTTTCTTACATTTGTGAAGGAAACAGAACAGACAGAGTACATCTATCTCTTTACAGATTAAAAACTATTTAACTGTTAGGAAAAGCTGACTAATATGTACAGACTAGAAAGTTAATTCATTAACACAAAGGATTTTGTGCTCATTCATCTCAATTTTCTGTTGTACAGGAACTTTTCATAAAGATGATTGTTTCATTCCAACAGCAACAGTCTTGTGTTTACCCTAACAATTGTCATGCTCTTCATCTTTATGATTCACAGCTTTGAAAATTGACCTCTGAAAGCAACAGGAATTCTAACATATACAGATTAAACTCTCAAAAATGAAAGAACTGGTTTCCTATCACTTAAATTTGGTTTTGTGAGAGCTCTTCTAACTACCTTTCATCCATGGTTAACTCTCCCAGGCAAAAAGGGGGCACAGATCTTACAACTCTGTTCTTCAACTATTTCAGTAACTTAGACAGTGGACTCAAACCAATCCTTAACATACAAAAAAGACAACCACTGTAAAGACATATCAAGGATGAGGGGGTCATTAAGAGCAGCCAACATGGCTTTACCAAGGGGAAGTCATGTTTGACCAACCTTATAGCCTCCTATGAGCAAGTATCTAGGTGGATGGATGATGGTAGAGCGGTAGATGTGGTTTTTCTTGATTTCAGTAAGGCATTTGATACTGTCTCCCACAGCATCCTCATAGATAAGCTAAGGAAGTGTGGGCTTGATGATCAGGTAGTGAGGTGGATCAAGAACTGGGTGGAAGGAAGAAGGCAGAGAGTTGTGGTTAATGGGGCAGAATCTAGCTGGACGTCTGTGACTAGTTGAGTCCCTCAGGGCTCGGTGCTGGCACCAGTGCTGTTTAATATTTTCATCAATGACCTGGATGAGGGAACTGAATGTACCCTCAGCAAGTTTGCTGATGATACTAAACTGGGAGGAGTGGCTGACACACCAGAGGGCTGTGTTGCCATTCAGCGAGACCTGGACAGGCTGGAGAGTCGGGCGAGGAGGAACTTGATGAAATTCAACAAGGGCAAGTGTAGAGTCTTGCATATGGGGAAGAACAACCCCATGTACCAGTACAGGTTGGGAGTTGACCTGCTGGACAGTAGTGAA
Organism: Pezoporus wallicus; assembly: GCF_028554395.1. Taxonomy (NCBI): domain Eukaryota; kingdom Metazoa; phylum Chordata; class Aves; order Psittaciformes; family Psittacidae; genus Pezoporus; species Pezoporus wallicus. Next base: position 1,193,943 of record NW_026637610.1, on the reverse strand, counting down.
GGGGAAAGGGACCTGGGGGTCCTCGTGGACGACAGGATGACCATGAGCCAGCAATGTGTCCTTGTGGCCAAGAAGGCCAATGGCACCCTAAGGTGCATTAGAAAGAGTGTGGTTATTAGGTCAAGAGAGGTTCTTCTCCCCCTCTACTCTGCCTTGGTGAGGCCGCATCTGGAATATTGTGTCCAGTTCTGGGCCCCTCAGTTCAAGAAGGACAGGGAATTGCTTGAAAGAGTCCAGTGCAGAGCTACAAAGATGATTAAGGGAGTGGAACATCTCCCTTATGAGGAGAGGCTGAGGGAGCTGGGACTCTTTAGCTTGGAGAAGAGGAGACTGAGAGGTGACCTCATCAATGTTTACAAATATGTAAAGGGTGAGTGTTCAGGATGATGGAGCTAGGTTTTTTTCAGTGATGTCCAGTGATAGGACAAGGGGCAATGGGTGTAAACTGGAGCATAGGAGGTTCCATGTGAACATCAGGAAAAATTTCTTTACTGTGAGAGTGACAGAGCACTGGAACAGCTTGCCCAGGGGGGTTGTGGAGTCTCCTACATTGGAGATATTCAAGGCCCACCTGGACAAGTTCCTGTGTGATGTACTCTGGGTTACCCCGCTCTTGCAGGGGGGTTGGACTAGATGATCTTTTGAGGTCCCTTCCAACCCTTGGGATTCTTTGATATGAACAGGAAAAAGAAAACAAGATATCAAGTACCTATAAAACATCAGAAATCATCCCGACTCATTCGCCCACACCAGAGGCATTCGCTTGTGCACTAAGGAAATTCTTGGCTTCTCAAAATGATGACTGCTGTGTATAATTGATACCATTACAATTGTCTTAAACTTTGAGGGTAGTATGCTCACCACTGCATTTTTGGAAGACAAATAATCTGTTTCTCAGTTATGTGTTATTCTAATGTGGAATGAAATCTGTTGCATTCTGACATTATCACTGATGAATAAGAACAGTAATTGTAAGGGAAACAGCTTTAGAAAATATATACAGAAATTAACACCAGGATGATTGCAAATTGAACAGAGTTTTTTACATGTCTGAGACAAACAATGAAATACAGCAGGCTACAATTACTTACACAGACTACTTCAGCACAGCAAAAATATCCTTCTGGCAAAACCTCAAGCTTCAAGAAAAAAATTAATCCAAATCTCAGCAGCCAGTATTTCATGGTATGAAAAGCTACAACTAAATTATTTTGTGCTGCCATGGAAGGTTTTGCCAGGAAAACACTGCATATCATGAAATACACAGAACAGGCCATGACCCTTCAAAACAATTTACCACTTTCATCCCCTGTAATCTGTACTATTGTGCAACTAGCTTTTGGTCTTGCTTTCCACACTGAAAATTATACTTAAGGGCCCAGATCCTGCTACCAACAGGACATATATAATGTTCTGTATCTCTCAAGAGTACAGTTCAGTGGGTACTGCAGAAAAGTATGAGACCTATAGCCTTGAGCGACTTGTTAGTCTACAAATATAGTTGCCCAGAAAGCGTTACAAAGATTATGTATCAGGAGAAACAATCCATGCTCTTCATTAAATTGCACTGCAGTGTAATTATACAAGAGATATTAAAACTCTCCAAAGCAGGGTTAATAACAGATTTTATGGAAGTGGTTAATTAAAAGAGGTCAGCTGTATCCTAGTACATTTAAATTAGTTTTAAGGAATGTATCATCATGTGTTACTGGGAAACTCACAAACTGAAATAGCCATTTTTGAAAAAAGTCATCCTGCTGTGTACTGCTTTGCTGTGCTTACTAACATCAGTGGAGACTATGTTTCCTGCATCCAGCAGGAGCCTTTTTTCAAAATTTGACAACATTAACAAACTCATTAACATCATACTGATGAAACCATACACTTAAACAGCAAATTATACACCCAGAAAAGGCACTGCCTCCCTTTAAAATCATTTCTGGAGTTGTTGCACTAAGCCTGGCTGGGATGGAGTTCACTTTCTTCATGGCTGCCCATATGCTGCTCTGTTTTGGATTTGTGGGTAACACAGTGCTATCACTGAACACGCAATCACAGCCTTCTCCATTTTTAACAATGCTCCTCCAGCAAGAGACTGGAAGGGGACCCAGCCCAGTCAGCAGACCCGGACTGAGCAAAGTGCTATTCCTTGGCTGGGCATAGATCTGCTGGTGGAATGTCCCACATCGCTTCTTAGATTTTTGCTTCAGTCATTCTTTTACTAAACTCTCTTTTTAACTCCCAATTTTCCTTGTTTCTGCTCTTCCTATTCTCTTCCCTCATCCTGCTGCAAAGAGAACAAGCTGTTGTGTGGGTGCTTAGCTGCTGGCAAGGGTGAACCCACTAAAGCTCTGCTGCATTTTTGTGCTAAGAAACAGCATACATCAGTGAAACAGAGATTTCTGTGAAGAAAAACAGCAAATACCTCACAGAAGAACTTGATCATTAATTGAGAACAGATTATGTGATCACTGAAGAAAAGGCAGAACTTCATCCATTTGGAACCCAGGAGAAAAGCTCAACTCAGTGGGCTGCAACTTGTCTCTTGAATTTACTTAGGATGGAGGGTTACCCAAGAAGTCTCTGTCCAGTTAACACAGACTGCAAAGAAATTCAAACCATTTGCATCTGCAGGCAGAGCCAAAACAACACATGTTCTAATACTGTATGTTCTACTCATATGTTCTGCATTTCAGTTACATTCAGTGGAAGCATTTGAATCGGTAACCATAAGGTTTTCAAAGAGATTTAGGGTGGAATGATGCAACATGCTCCAGCGAGATGAAGGTTTAAACCCTTATAAACTATAAAAACTCCTACTAATGTCAACATAATGAGCACCAAAAAGAAGTGATATCAGCAGCATACATTTAAATCATTCTCTAAGAATTGGGAATACTTCATAAATTTAGCAGAGTTGCAGCCAGAGGCAAAAACTTTAACACTGGAAGTATGCTGTGAAGCAGAAATGATGCATCCACACTGAATAACCCCTTTTTCCATGATTCTCTCTTGTTCTCTCCCCTTACTACATTTAGGAAATAAAAGCGATTTCATGTAAAACAGCAAAGATGGAAAATTGACTGCAACTCTTAAAAAAAAGCCCGGGAGGCTAATGAACCATTAAGGTAAAAGCTGAATAAGTTGAGATCCTGGTAAGAAATTGGAGGTGTGTTTTAGATATGCATGAAGACAATCAAAAAAACCATTTAACATAGATTGCTACGTGCAAGTAGGACACTTTATTTAATCTTATCCAACTATACAATTTAAATGAAACAAACCTTTAATCTGACTTTAAAAAGCACTAAATATTTTCAGAGCTGCCTTGTAGTCAGCCAAATAACATTCCTGAGGTACTTAAAGCTAATTTTTAAAAGCCAACTATTTCAGTGACCAGAAAACTTGGCTTAGCTATTTCCTCAAGGGGAGGGGGGGAAGAGAAAGAAAACGTAACTTCTTATCATCAAGTTGAGCCAAGAAAAATTAAGGGGTTTATTACCGACACTGAAGTGGCTGGTTAAAAGAAGCAATTTAGAGTCCTGATGTTATCTCAAGACCTGAAGCTTCCCTACTCACACTTATATGTCAAATGAAAGTTTACCTATTGTCATCAAGGTCCATAATGATGATCTTAATTCTCAAAAAGAGCATATCAGAAACAGTGTTTGTAGAAAACTGCAGACCCTCATTCTACAAACACATTTTAACTGAACTGAGACTATACCTGCACATAAAAATACACCACACATGTATTTGGAAGATCAGGGTCTACCTGACCCAAAAGTAATAAAGAACAGAGCTATCTCAAAAGCTGCTTTGGATCTCCAGTAAGTGACTGAATCTCCACAAATTAAAAGTAACAGGACTAAAAATAGGGTCTTGCTGGGAGAAAGCAAAGTAGTAAAATAAAAACAGAACAAAAACCCCACACAACACCAAAACAAAATGACACAAACTAAACCAACAAAACCAAGATGAGGCAAAACGTCTAATCATTGTCCAAGGACTGCCATGATTTCTTTACCTTGGTATGGAGAAATCACAAGGATTCTTTGGAAAACATTCTAAAGAAAATTCTGTAAGTTTAATGATTATGCTTCATTTACTTTGTCCTCCATACCACCAGACTAGCAAATTCGCTCACCTAAATGGGAGTATTTTTAAAGCACAAAATCATAGAATCATAGAATCCTTTAAGTTGGAAAAGACTATTAAAATAGGCACCTATAATTAAAAATTTTCCATTCCTCAAAAGCATCCTCAAGAGGTAAACATCTTTTTGTTAAATGAATGAACTACATATTTTGTATCTTCAAATCAAACCAGCAATTTCTTCACAAAATGAGTCAGAAGAATTCAAGTGTAACCAAAGTTAAATATCTGTAAGAAAATTTAAGGCTTTTACAAACAAGCCAAAGACAACACAAATGTTTATCGGCTGACTGAAACCTTAACATTAGGGCAGTTAAGAATATTTTTTTCCAAGACAAATGAGATAGCCCAACTAGATTGTTTGTAGCCTACATATTTTTACACTATATCTTAAAGTTTCTAGCTGGTAGTACAGTATAACAAAACATAGAAACAAACAAACAAACAAAAAATCACCACCAACTTCAGATACCAATTATTTACTATACTGCCTGAAACCTAGGGTACCTGTTCCTTATACTGGTGGGAACTGAGTAAAAGATGCTTCTAGATCAAGGTAACATCTCTGATTAAACAAAAAAACCCTAGTCAAGCTCTTAAACAGAACCTTCTACTATTCTGAAATGGATTCAGCAACTTTCAAAGCTGCTTTCAAAGTTAAACACAAGTTCAGAAAAACTATTTAGCATTTATATAGATACACATAATTTTGACCACCTTGAAGAGAAATTCTGGTACCTGCAGAGCATAAATTGTAGGTGTACCCTCCTAATCTGCATCTGTTTGTCATTTAGCCTATAGAAATGAGCATTTTCACTTTCAACTCAGACATGAGTCATTTGATTCTGTAACTAAAAAAAGTAGGATGTAATGTACCATGCAACACGGCAGAGTCAAGAAAATGAGTGTACGTGCTTTCATTTGCTTCAATATCACTACTGAAGCAAATGGAAGTGCATTATCATTGCAGAACAGAGTTTGTACATGGTGCTACGTCAGGCTTCACAACTGCCACTACCAGTGACTCATTCAGAAACACCCCTGTAAGTTGCTGAAGGTCTTACAGTTAAATCATCATTTTTACGAGTGAAATTTCATTCCTGCACACCACTCATACACCTTTATCAGTGAGGAACAGCAGCACCATTCAGTATCCTGACAGACTGAACCATATTGTATATTCTTTTAAAAATCTCCAGAAAGACTCCTAAGTCTCGCTTTTTATCTGCAAGTCTGAAGCTAGAGTTTGAATGAACATGAGGCAGAGTATGCGTCTCTACAGAAGATTATTAATACTGAGTTTAGAGTTTATAATAGCAACAAACGACTGGAAGATAACAGAGATACTCCACTGTTAGTGTGAGAAAGGTCACAACTTTCTTTTAATTGCTGCAATAAATTCAAATTTAGCAAGTTTAGAAAACAGAGTTTGATTGCAGTTAGCAATGCTCTGATTAGCTACAAACATTTCAGCTATTAGCATGCCTCCATATTTTATTTACAAATCATCAGCATTCAGATAAGGCCAACTATCAACCAGGTAACCATACAGCAACAACCAAAGATAATTCAAGCATGGCTGAGATAAACCACTGTTCCAGGCAGCCTGCCTGATAATCTTTTTCAGAAGCAGTACATATTTAGCAGTGTCTCCTGTTCCTCTTTCAATACCAAGAACTAGGAAATAGGCAGACAAGCAAGGGTAGGTAGAGGGGTGCACAGGTGACCAACCCATTCTCCAGCATAAAGGAGACACACATGGCTGTGAATATACTGTGCCAATGAGGTATTCTTATAATTCATTTATGCCAAATAGTGGCAGCACAGAAGTACAGCAGTATGCAAGTTAAGACAAACTGGAAGATCTAGACACCTTGGCACACACCTCCAGCTGGAGTAATTATCTGTAATGATAAGTAGGACATAGTTCATAAGGAATTAATGTAGCATTAAAGCATTAATATGTCTTTTATACCCTACCTCCAAGCTAGTATGCAACAAGATACTAAGGTATCTCAGTATGCTTTAGTCTTCAATCCTTACCTGCACCTACAGAAATGTGCAATAGGACAGGGAATGGACACCATTGTGCTGGATGCTAAGGATGTCTTTGCCTGAATGATCCAGTCAAACTGTTCCATTCTAACTAAGAAGTTGAGTTTGTACCAACCTTATTTTCAGTTTATCTTTTGCATCCTTAACTCCCTTTGTTACACCTCAACATTTAAATCTTTCAGATGGAATACCTGAGACTGAACATGCAGGAAAGCAGTAATACATTTTTTATCAGATTAATTCATAAGATACAGTATTTAACTACTATATTTTTCTCTGAAAAATGATATTTTTTCTGATCATGCAAAAAAGTTGGGTTCATTCTCAGCAAACAGGTAAAACATGTATTTTGTGCACACACTCTCTTAAAGTCTAGGCTCCCTATGTTGTGCTGGAGACTTGCAGAAAAAGACTTGAGTTAAAGACAAGACAGCTGAACAGGGAATCCAGAGTGCTGCTACAATCCTCACATCACATACTAAATGGGAAACACGTCTCCAAACCAAAAGGGTTGCAGGTGGGATATCAGAAAACCAAATTCAAATTTGAGATGCTGAACTCCAGATGCAGCCCAAACACTGGATAGGGAATTGCAGAGTCAAGCAAGATACAAAGACTAGCAGCAATTTATGACCCGAAGACAAATGCATAAAAATAACAAACTAGGACTGAAATGGAAGAAAGAGCCTAAGAATTAATGCACAGTATCTATGAAAGTAACATTAACATTCTTTGAAAGATTTTTTTATATAAATCTCAAAGACAATAAAAGTCACAATTGTGAATTACTATATGAATTCAACCTCTCAATGTTTTTGTTACAAAATTTTGCTTACATAAAATATATTGAGACAGAGCATATTGAATAACTGAGCAACTGACAAAAAACCCACATAGGTTTATGTTTTATGGAGAGAGTGACACATCACAGCTTGATAACCAACAATTGTAGTGACACTGCTGATTACATCTACATTATAACATAATAGATTTGAGCACACAAATGTAAATTCCCAGATAGAATCTACATTCCTCTAAGCATTGTAAGAAACAGCACAGTAAAGTATTCAGTGTGGCAAACAAGTTAGACCAGTGTCTAAGGTGTTTGTGTAGAAGTAACAGGTCACTCACTACTTTTGAGTTACCATAGCTTATCTAAAAGACCTTTAAACAATTGAGAAAAATCCTTTTCAGCTAAATAGAAAAGCTTTCCTCCCCCACCCCAGTATACAGATGTTGGTTCAAACTTGATTTTCTGGAGCTTCAGATGACTTTTCAAAAGTAGTACTTTGTCTCTTCCCAAATGCCAAATAGATATTCCCTGTAAAGACAGTCGTTTTTATTGATCTACCTTTTATTTGAACTGCTGTTCATTTTGGAAAACACATTCAAGTATAAACACACAGGATGAAGTAGCCTGGTCTTTGAAGAAAGTGACTCAAAGTTCTGCATGCAACTGAACTGAATCAAGCACTTAAAAAAAAAAAATAAAAATCCTATAATGTATTTTAAAGAAACTGTATGTAATACTCATCTGAATAGCCCTTACATGATTTTTCAAAACCTGTGGGGTTAATAACTCTTAAGCCTTTACTACAAAAGATATTGTGAGTGTCTTTAAGAAGAAGTTGTTGCATGCTGGCCTGAAAGCCTGAATCCAACTGAAAAATCTTAAGACCCCTCCTGACTTTATGCTTCTGGATCAACTTTAAGCTTCTGCATCAACGACATGACATATTCATGTAGGTTTCTCTTTGTAAGTAGCATCAGTCACTCAAAATCACCTCCTGCTCACTTCCTGATGCTCCCTTTTCCACTAATGTGTTTGACTAAAAGCATTTACTTTCATGACAGGAACTCATGGATTTGGAAAAAAATAAATAAATAAAAATATATACATACATATATATGCACACACACCATCAGCACTGCAGTTCCACTTACAAATCCCCGTTACAGAGCAGACCCTGTAGAGCCCCTCACCTGAATACGAAATTGAAGAGCTATTGAACGGCCTATGAAAAATGAAAAGGGGGGAAAAGGCCCTGACCCAACCACATCAATAAACAACACCGATCTGCAGATCGGACCTATCTCACTTAACTGCAGCTTTGCTAACTTCTAGCAGTTACTAAGAAAATTTAATGTATTCTATACTCCTAGATTGTAAAGTCACACACACAATGACTGATGACATTTTTTGTCACTGTATTTATGGTTTGGAGTCCCACAGTAAGCTGCAATTGCTGTTTACTTTCATTCCACCTCCTTAGAGCACCCACTGGTGAGCAGACTGATCAGTTATTTGATTCCCTGAGCAATGATCTTTCCCACAGTCAGAATCACTGGGAGCTGCCATCACCAAGTGAACCAACTGTCTAACTTTTAAGTACTTCCCTATATTGCAGTTCTGGACTAAGCGTTAACAACCATATAGACAGACTTCTTCCAATGTCCAGATGGTTCAGTGTGCTCTCCACACTGAGATCAAGGCACGTTCTGTGACCACAAGAATACAGTTTACCCAGACCAACATGTTTATGTGTTAAAAGGAACTTTTCCCATACACAGCGGGAACAACTGATGCCCTGTGGGTTTTTTCATTGCATCTAGAACCCCACCCACAAATGCAGATCTCTTTTGCACATTATCTCATTTAATATAGTGTTTCTGACCACTGCAGTTTGAGGAAATCCCTCAAGTAAAAAAAAGTTTTCTCAAACCCAGGACAACTACTTACAGAAGAGTGTTAATGCCATATATTTAAGCCTTATTTAAAACACTCAAATATAAACAAGACAACTTATTCCACTGGATGAAAACAGAATGCTAACTTGCTCACATTAAAGTTCATTCAGGACATGCAAGCATACAAGAAAAGTAAAAGTAATTCCAAGGGTGAGCTGAAATCCTGGCAATAACAAACCAAAAAAATCTTATGAGTTACTTACATGCTTCAGTCAAAAAGAAACGTGGAGCAAAATAAGTGCTGTTTCCAAGTTAGCATGAGCACAAATTAAAGGTAAGATGATGCCCAGGGGGATAAAAAGAAACCCTACAGAATTGATACTACTTGTAAGTACCTTTTTAAAGCAAGAAGTCTAAGGGCCAAAATACCCACTTAGGCAAAACAGTGATAAAACCCTAGATCATTCTCTCCAAAGATCCAATACTTATTTAACATATGGTAGCTGCAGCTATATATACATCATGGTCCAGATCTTCAGGAAGCTATGAATTGTGGAAGAATTAAAACAGAATCATTTGGTGCACTAAATATAAGCATAGTAGTATTTGCAGAAAATTAAGAGGAGATGGCAAATTAAGTGGAACTACATACAAAACAAAGCCTTAGCTCATTATATATACTTATTCAGTATCAGGCTGCTAGGCTTAGTCTTAACAACATACCAATGACACAGGGAGGGGAAAAGAACATTGTAAGTGGATAATGAATGGGAGGGCGCATTAGACTACTTATCCTTCCCATGAGATTACCATTCCCAGCCATTTCAAACTGACAATCTAAATGACTCGAGTATTGCACTGCCATGCCATTTAGTCCAATTGAACACTTGATGTTTAGCATACAAAATTCACAGGGCAACCTCCTCTCTACTTTTGCTTATTGCTTTCTTGCATTATATAAAATACTGAGTCAAAGCTCTTCTACTGATGAATTCAGTGCTGTGCCACTACTCAACTGAAGTTAACTCAATAGGCAATTCATAAAATGTAGTATCCATTTTGTTATCAACAGGTAATTCCAGAGGCATGACAGATGTTTCAAGACATCATTAGTTGATCATGAAGTCCCAGCTGGCTGCTAAACGGAAATAAGCCGCCCTCTTTTGCTACGAAGACACTCACAGGTACACTGTTTGCTTAAAAGAAGCACACAATAATAATTAACATAATGGGATCTTTTGCATAGTGTTCATGTGGGGAAATAATTATGTGAAACCAAATGGTCAGTGGCTACTCAGTTGGGAAAAGGTATCTCCATCACAAGGGTCATTGTAGTGGCATCTTCAGATGATCAGGTGAGACAGCCTGAGTTATTTTTTTGTTGAATTTTTACAATCCAGCTGGCCTGTGATCCAACAGGAATATTACAGTATTTGAACAACCCATTGCTATTAGTTATCTTCAACTAAGTACAAAACAGCTCCCAGTCACCATAACTGACCTTCGGAACCATTTCTGCATCTGTGCAGAGGTGCATCTGTCCCTCTCTGTCCTAAACCCAAGAATTCCTGTTAGGCATGCTGCAATCACCTGTCTCCAGCCAGCCACTGCTTCCTCTATATGGAGACCAGCTGGGGTATTCCTGGACCATGCATGGAAATGATGACAACCACATGTGCACAGACAAACACAGCTCTAACACCCAGCTGCATCACAACTGTAACTATATAGCAAACATGAACTTCACCCTTATGTCACAATTATACCTCAAATCCTGAAGCTCTTACCACAACTTTTACTAGGTAAAAAAAAATAATTACAAATCACAGCCTTGAAGACAATTATCAGAGTGACTTTTTTTTTTTTTTTCTTTTGGAATGCCCCAAATGGTCACGAAGCCTCGGCTCTCAGCACTCTTTACATTACTTTGCTACATGAACTAGCATTAGCCTTTTATCACTTTAATATCACTCTACTTACAACACTAGCAGCTTTATTTTCAACTGACTTCTGTAGAGAATGTCAGGACAAAGGGAATAAGCAGTAACCTCTGCAACTCAGAATGGCTGAAAAAAACAAGTTTGTTTGGTTTTGCAGCTTGTTTTTGTTTTTAGAGGTGGGGTGTGGGCTTGTTGTTTGTTGGGGTTTTATTAAGTGTGCATCACCTACACTTTTTGACATCGCCTTAAAAAATTCTGGCACCTCTAAAAATATCTATCACAGAACAGGAAATCTGAATCTATCTAAGTCCAGAAGAATATCAGATGAAAATACTGCAAACATAAGGCTGAGCTGACCACTTTTCATCCAGCTGCCTTGTGACTTATTAGCTGTATTTGTCCCTGTCTGAATAACAGCAAGATATATTCTGCAGACAAATGTTAGCATTTTCCTTTCAGAGTTTTTAGCCTCCTATTCTACAGAAAAAGAAAAAAAAAATTAAATGAAACAAAACCTGCTTGTCTTCAGGCAGTCACAATCACCTCTATAATTCTATAAATATCCTCTGCACAATAACTCATGGCATATACAAAAGCAATGACAAGGTCACTTACTATGAACAATTCATGATCGGTTACCCTGGCAACAGGAATATGTGGCAACAAGGGAAAAAGGCACAGTAAAAATTATAGGATGTTTCCATTATGTAAGCGACTCCTGTGATTTCTGCAGAAGCATCTACCTAAAAAGGCTCAGACTCCAGATGCTTCTCACACTCTTTATTTTTGCACGAGTAGGAACTTCACTTGTTTCAGTGGAGTTACTATAAATTTATACTGGCATAAGCAAAAAGAAAACCAAACGTGGCTAGTAAGGACTTACATTTTAAACAATGTTGTCTCAAAATCTAACATGAATTTCACCCATCTTTATGGGTGAGTGCTGTCTTAGGATCTGGAATTTCTAGTTCACATTCACTGTTAGGTGCAAGTCATATCTAGTACACCAAGATGTGCATGTCACAATGGCTATCCAAGTTTTCAATAAGACTTGTGCAATTAATGTATTGCATTAATGTATATAATAACATACAATTAATGTATTAATGCATCAGGACCTTAGAAATTTACTTTCAAACTGGAGGTTCAGTAGAAGCAAAGGTTCTCTGGAAAACTCACGGTGCTGGAATGCCTCATCCACTCTGAATCAATCCCTAAAGTTGAAGTGAGCTCCCACAGCAGAGGTTTTATAACAAGAGCAGCTAGTCAATATTTCATCAATCCAAACTCGGTCTTGACAAGTACTTAACCAGTAATAACTATACTGCTTCTGAATGATGTAATCAAAACAGATCCCACAGTATGTATGTGTCTTGCTATATCAGAATGGGAACATGCTCATCAGAATGCTCCATCATTACGTCCAGAACAATAAATGGCAAAAAAAACACAGCCCACTCACATCTTTCACTGCAGAAAGCAATGTCTCTGAGGTACCCAGGAAATGAGAAACTGCAATAAAGTGGTACAGACCACAGTAAGAACCTGTAGATGAGTGATTGTTGTTGTGCTGTCAAAAATCCTCTTCTGTGTTAGAGAAAAGATAAGCTTGCATCCATCACTAGCATATGTAAAACACTATGGTCCTTGCAAATCATGAATGAAGAATTTTCAATGTCTATCCATTAGTGTTTTAATGTGCTGCCCCTCTCCAGCTGCCTCCAAGACAACTATCATGTCAAATGCATACTGCTGAAGTAGTAACAGGCATCACAAAGTGGCAGACCTACAGATGCCGTAGGCTGCATGGCTTCCAAAGCTGGTATCACACAATCTGCCTCAGCAAAGCATAACTGGAAACTTACAGTGAAGAAATAATTCATTTAATTATAGCAAGCAGAAAAATGCTTTGTGGCATGATCCAGTTTGAAATAATGTGAATAAGAGAACTTAATTTCTCAAAGCACACGATATTGCAATAAAGAGGCATGAGGACAATTTGATCTTGGTAAGAAAGAAAGAAAGGGACTCTTAAGATACTCTGAGTTCTGCAGCTTTTTTGAGAAGTCTGGACACTACACAGAATGAGTGACAGTTAAAGAGAGTTTATAGCACATTAATACTGCAGCAAATAAAACGTTATAGGGAGAAATACACTGTAAGTTTAATATGCAATAAGTACTACTTACACTGAGGAAAGTATCATCTTAGTTCCAATGTGGCAGAAAAAATATTTCTCAGCTTACAAAAAACAAACACTATGCTTGTTGAAGACTATAGATATCTTAACCTTTCCAAAGTAAAGAGAGAAACTACCTTGAAATTAGCATTGTTGGTTAGCATCAGATTCAATGTCCCAGTATCTTCAGTAAGAATTTTCTACTTTTCTATTAATGCAAGCTGTTTCCAGTCTTCTATTCTTCTTTATGAGGACCCGTATTCCAAGATGAAGTCTGCAAACCAAGCCAGTATTAATCCTTTCCATAAATCACTGCAAAACCCAGAGATTACAGAAACTTATTTATTGTCTTACTTGTGTTGTCCAATACCGAAATGTGACTTTGGAAACAAATGGCACACGGAAGAATTTTGCCTCTGTTGGTTTTTGACGGCTTTTCAGTAATTTCAAAGATGCCATTAATGTGTTTCTAATTGCTGTCTTTCAAATTTGATCCAAAATCTATAATGTAGTAGGAGAGCTCTCTATACAGGGTGAATGTACTGAAAGATGTCCAAAGAAATGGAAAAACTGACAGAGTAAAAATGGCAAGAGAGAAAATGGCTACATATACACAGGTTGAGCTATTTTAGTCCAATGTAAGATCAAGACAACACAAAAATACCCATAGCAAGGGGTAACCATAACTTTCACTATTCCGAAATGAAAGTGAAATGCAATCAAAGACATTACTATGGACAGAAAAAGCCTAACAAATCACACCTTGCAAAAAGAAAATTGTATCAAAATAAACTGGCTTCAGGCTTTTCTTGCTGCTTAACTTGGAATGATTAGACATATGTTCAGAAGAGGAAAAACACAAATCGTTATTTAAAATCCAAAATAAATGTATTACTATTATATGGCATTAAATCATACCATTAAAGCTGACCCAGTTATGCTAAATGGATATAAATTTACAATATAAATAATTATAACAGCATGCATAATGCTATAATGCAAAAAAAGTAAAATTATTTGGGACAAAACTCTTGAATGAGTGCATATTCTCCATATTTGCTTCCTTAATATAATAAATTCCTTAATACATAGGAATTTATACTGAAGATCCACATCAGAAATAAAAAGCATCTATTCTGATAATTTTCTAAGTAATACTCAATTTGAAAATAGATGCTGTTATAGAAATGCCTCTGCAATTTCCAGCCAGTTTTACTGCTTAAAGACAGTACAAAACAAAGAACTGAAAAAGATAAGTAAAGACAACAGCAATAACTAAATTCCTAAACATACTTCACCACTTGAGCTACTCTTAATTCTCAATACTCATGTTATTCTCAATATTGTTCTGAAGTTTCTGTCTAGAGTATATACAGCCACAACCTTGTCCAAGGGCAGATTAAACTTTTCAACAAAAAAAATGCCCCCCTTGTTCAGCAGAATATTCTCAACTGTCATAATTAACAAGAGCAGTAAGATTATGTATTTTATGCTCCTCAAAGTGTGAAACGGCCCAAGGCTCTGTAAAATAACCGTGATGTTGATCCCTTTTATTTCAGACAGAAGAGATACAGATATGAAACAAGAACTGCCTAAAAATTCTACTGCAATCTCCTAAAAACTCTGCTCTTAGAAGAATGAAGACGGAAGTTTTTTGGTTGGTTGGTTGGTTTTTGTTTTGTTTTAAAGTATTAATTTTTAAGTCTATTCCATGATCAGGAAAGGACTGACTCTTTATTCTCAAACTGCTGAGCTAGAAAGACTAGAATTATCAGTGCTTCACATTTTAATTTGCAAGGTTTGCTAACTCTGCCACTCCTGTCAGAGATGCCACACTTGCACTTCATGAAGGGAATTCCTAAAAATAGGCTTACTCTTCCATTACCAGGAGACAAAGGGAGAAAAGCCCTCACACTGGCCACCAACCATTTTATTTGTTCCTATCTTGTTCTAAAATGCACCACTGACAGTATATAACTGCAAGGACTTGGTGTTCAGGCCATGTCTGCCCTTTTGAGTATCCATATTGGTTACAAAGAGCAAGCCCATTAAATGTGAAAATTTCCTTCCACTTCTTTCACCAACTTAAAGATAACAAAATTTAAATAATCAGAAAATTATGTTCAGTCAGAAGATTTTATCAAAATGGAGATTTGGTCTTCAACTGCGGAAGGAGGTGGAAGTTTCATCTCCCCCTATTTAAGGATTTTTATATATATATTTATATTTTTTTTTATATAATCTAGTGTTTCATCAAATATCTATAAATCCAAATTAACTCCTGGTCTCTCCTAACTATTTAATACCACAGAGAAATTAACTAGATACTACAAGTTGCATTTTCTCTATCAAAAAAAGAAAAACAGAAAAGAGTACAAGTTTTCAATTACTTACAACTCTCGAAAAGAGAAGTGTAAGCTAATATATATTTTATTACCTATCTTTTTGTTTCTTCTTTTATACAATTTTTCTGAAATAATCCAACATCAAATTGAACCCAAAGTACTACAATCACCAAACAAAACCACGATTTTCTCTCTGTTACCTCAATCCATTTAAAATGTCAGTCCTGGATCCATGTTTAATAGCAAGTTCTGCACACAGGTAACATTCAGTTCTGCTCTTCTCTTATGTATTAATGCAATTAGTCCTAATGACCCATTACTGATACTGCCTTCAGAATTCTGAAGCATGCAAAGAACATCGAAATTTTTCCTCTTTTGTCTTCAAAATATTGGGGAAATATTTACCACAGACATTTCTCTTTCTCATGCTAAAAGCTATCCTGGTCAATAGGCTCTTGCAGTGCAAGGTATTTGCAGCATTACCGCAGACTTCACACTGGTAAAAAGCCACACCAAAAACATACCACAAAACACACAGTCATCTGTCACTATAAGTTATCCAATTGTAACTACAGGGGGCATTTTTAAGCAGGCAGAATGTAATTGCCTACTTGGAATTCTGCCAAGACACCGGAGCTAATTATTTTTTAAGGATTAATTTAGTGCTTGCATGAAAGCTGATGGATCAATAGCAGAAGATTATGAAGTCAGTTTATTCACAGACTAGGTATGGTGCTAGCTGTGGTGATGCAGAGTTCCCTGCTGTGCCCTGACAATATACCATTTTCTTAAAATTGGAGGGGGATATGCATTAGAGAGACTGCTCAACAACCTCTGCTTTTAACAGAAACTGCCAGCAGTGAGCATCAGCATGTGTACCTTTCTGCCCAGACTCAAAATAGTGACCAAACTACCATATTTCAGTCAGAAACTACTGTCTTATCTTGCCAGAATTCAAACTAATAACTTACATTTTTAACATGTATATCATATTGAAGGGAAAACATTGAATTTAAACATGTCTAAAGTATTAATTTAGTACTAATTAAACTAGCCTGTATTGTATTACTGATCAAGATGTAAAAACAGTTCCTAAGATTTCTCTGCTGGCTGGTAAATGTTTTAGAAGACCAAGTATCAGAAGAAAAAACTAATTCAACTCTCAGCTGTATAACATTACAGCCTAAAATTATACATCCTGCATGGGATATGCCTATCTCTTCTTTCATGACCTACTGACTGTTCCACAAGCGTCACATTAGTACTATGAAGGGAAGGAAAATTTATGTCTTTCTGGCTTTGAATCTGGACTACCATTATCACAACAGAAACATCATTCATGACCACCCTGTAGTCACCCAAAGTATGTATTTATTTTAGAAGAGAACGATTCCTCCCCTGTACCTCCAGTATTAAACTATAAAACTGATATAAAGAAACTTAGCAAGGAATTAATTAACTATATAAAATAAAAATACAAGTACGTGGCATATACAAATACACTCCATCTTGTCAGGTACTGGATGCATGGTCAGCACAGGTCAAGTAATAATAAAAGCAACATTTTAGATGCTGAAAAAAAAGCTTTGCTGTTTTAGTTGGAGACAGAGAAGGGTTTTTTATTTTTAAAAAAGTTTTAAGTGCTTTTAACAAAATATAATATAAAGCATATCATTAAGTAAGATGTTTTCAACCAAAAATGTTCTCTGAATTAATACCGCAAGATCTAGAAAAATAGAACTGGTTACAGAAATAACAGGAACAGAAAAACCTTCAAATACAAATTAAGGAGAAAAGATTAAATAACAAAAGCTGAATATCAGCCTAAGGTTGCATGTTTTGTTCTACAACACAATGTTACAGTTTTTCTACATTAGAACTAGGAAGAAAATGTAGGAAATGACATTGAATAAAATAAACCTGACTGTACAAAGCAGAACCATATGGACAACAAACATCATGATTAACAAGGTTTAAATTCAGTATCTTTACAGTTACTGTACAGACCTCAACTGCTCAAAGACAAGGCATAAATAAGTGACAGCATTCTTCATCAACTGTGACGAAAATCAGCAAGATGGAACCATGAAACAATTTTTGCAAGTGGGTAATGTAACTAGACAGCAGCTGACTATTAACAGTTATGATTCCTGCCTTGGATGGGATCTCTGGATGGAAATTAGAGGCAGTACAGCCAAACATATTACTGATGCAGCACATCCCTCCTGCGGCTTGTGCATGAGATTCAGGTCTGCCATGCAGGGGTCAGGGATCTATTTCTAGAGCCTTCAAAAACAAGTGCTCTACACTCCACCTACAAGACAAGGGAACTGGTAATACTTGCTTGCTTTTTAATGATGTTGTGAAAAACACAACTGTTTTGCCTCTAGTTAAAGAGAGAATTTAGGGACTCCTGGAGCTTTTCCTCTCTCAGGTAGACACACAGCATGGACAGAAAAGCAGTGCCCTCTGTCCTTGTTATTTCTGGGCTTGGGAGAAAGTGCTGCCAAGCAACTACCACAAACAGTGCCCTCCAGTTTTCATTTTGCCAGCATTCAACTGCCACCCTTTCTCCTGTACCGCTGGCTTTGCATTGACAAGGTGTGGTATCAGCACTGAGTCAGAAATGACAATGACCTAAGCTGAAGCTACCTTGGTATCAGTTTCTTACCCGACTAAAGAGCATCTGAACACACCACATCATATATGCAGCACAGGATGGTTACAAAATACAATTATCCAGTTTTGAAGTTCAATGTCAAAAGACAGGAAAAAAAGAAATAAAGAAGAAAAAAGAAAATCTTATACCTTCATATTACAAAATGATCCAACATTGCTATCACAGAATCTGTCTGGGGTTTCTTCAAAGTTGTATTTCTGATTTGTTTTAAAGTTGGCAGTCACAAATTAATCAGTCATTTATGTGACCTGTGTATGCAGTTACAGATCCATTTCACTGCATTTATTCATTGATGCAAAGTATTTTGGCTCCAATTTCAGTCACATCCTACTCCACAACGATGCCATTATGACATTTGTGTCTGAGTTTTTCCATGCAGTTATTTTTGATTCTTAAAAACTAAAATCTGGTTTTCTTGACATAAGCACTAAGAAAAAGAAATGGCAAGCTTTTAAAAACAGGTTGCATGGAATCATGTCCTTCAACCATTAAACTGAGCATGAGACCTAGTCCAGATGAACACACAAGGCAGAAAATTCCTCACCAGTGACAGTCATTAATTCCTCACCACTGGCAGCTGTGTAATTCTCCATAGATGCCATCAAAGAGGATAGAGAAACCTGATGAATCCATTGTAATTATGCAAGAGCTAAACAAATTATCTTGAATAGCTCAAATTACTTCAGAATCAAAAAAATAAAGGCCAGATTTAATCACTATAAACCTCTTTCCTCTCTTCCTGGGCTGCATTTTTGAGACTCTTTAATGTAAACCTGAGTAACCACAGCTAATCAGGTTTTATTTATTGTACACTATCAATAATATATAATTTAAGAAATCATCTTTTCTTTTACATTTTTTACTTTCTTCCCACTTTTTACCAAAAAAATCCAAACCAAAAAATAAACAAACAAAAAAACACCTGCACAAAACATTGTCTGTGCATTGCAACCTCACATTAACATTTAAATCACACCAGTGTTTCCACTAGCAACTGCTGCCCAACCTGTACTGTCCACTAGCTTTTTAAAGCAAGTCAAGATGCAGCAATGATGATCTAAACTAAGGGTTTTTTTTCATTTTTCTTCTCATAAAAGGCTTTGTCCAGCACTGCTGGAATTAAAAGGCAATGGAAGCAGGATCAAGATGAACATGCATCTCTAAGACTAGTAGAAACAGAAGAGAATCAACTCCTGAAGAATAAAAACAAGACCTCACAGATGTTCCATTTAGTTCACTTTGCAAAATGACAATTTACATTTCCTTTCTAAAGAAAATATCTGTGGCAAAGGTTTAAATTTCCTTCTCTCTTTTGATTTTCTTTCACTCTCCTTTTCTTAAAGGTCTGACCAAACAACATAGGGTTTTTTTCCTCAGAGCCAATAATGAAATAATGACATACTGCAAAATAAAAACGAAATTCTTCGGCAGCACGGCATCATTAGAAGTATTTCATACAACTGCTATAGATGACTGAGTCAAAAGGGAATTACAAAACACTGAAAAACATGAAGTACACAGACTTCTGTCTCGTCCCCTCTCTCTCCCCCCCCAACTTACATACAGTAATTTTGAAGGCTGAATTCAGTCTGTCCTCCTATTAACTCATTCACTAATGACAAATTGCAGAAAAGAAATAAAGTACATGCAATTGTAGCACACACAGTCATTCACAACTTTCATATCTACTAATACATGCCAGATTAAGAAACATAAAAAGTAATGTGATTCCTTCCATTTCCAGTCTTTTAGCAACAAGTGTTTACAATAATGCACTTCTTTCTATGTACAGATTATATAAAAAAATATATACATATTTCTATTAAAATTTGTCATGTATGTCTACTGAAATCCCTTTCTGATTTCTGAACATTTACACAGATACTACTACAGCTTCACATTCTCTGACATTCTCTCCCCCAAAGACTGCAGCTACCGATTCTTTGAGGATTTGAAAACCCAAGTGCTCTTCTTCCCCCCCGCTTCCCCCAAATTGTACATCAGTATAGTGGTTAGGGCACACATCCAGTAACTCAGAAATCCAGGTTGAATTCCTTTCTCTACTCAAGACACAAAAATAAATAATTCCACCTACAGCCTCCCAGGAGACAGCTCCTAGCTACACAGCTTTTCTATGAAAATGTGTGCCACTTTTCTTGTTACAGTGTTCTATTTGGCTAGAAAAGAAGAAAGCTGTGGTCAAGAGTGTCCTGGGTTTAGCAGTAGCAGTCATTTTTTTCCTTCTTAGTAGCTGATGCAGTGCTGCGGTTTTGACTTTCAGCCTGGCAACAGCGCTGATAACACCCACGTTTTTAGCTGCTGCTTGGTAAAGTTTACTCTGACCAAGGAGTTTGTGAATTTCATGTTCTGCCAGGGAGGAGGGGAAGCTGGAGGAAGCAGAGACAGGACACCTGACTCAAACTAACCAAAGAGGTATTCCATACCACAGCACATCATGCCCAGTATATAAACTGGGGGCAGTTACCCGGAAGGGCTAGATCACTGCTCAGGTCAGGCTGGGTATCGGCTGGCGGGTGGTGAGTGATTGTATTCTCTTTCCTTGTTATTTCCCTTCTCATTATTATTACTGGTGGTAGCAGCAGTGATTTGTGTTATACCTTAGTTACCAGGCTGTTCTTATCTCAACCCGTGGGATTCACATTCTTTCAATTCTCCTCCCCATCCCTCCGGGAGCGGGGGAAGGAAGGCAGGGGGAGTGAGCAAGTGGCTGCATGGCTCTGGGCTGCCAGCTGGGCTTAAACCATGACAAAGAGTCACTGTGAAAGACAAAGGTACAGCAGAAAATGCTACTACCTCAATAGCCAGAGTACCATGTGCTAGTTGCCATCTCTTATTTTGACTAAAGTCATCAGATACTGCACAGATTTATCCTGAGAAAAGGGACCAACACCCTTCTCTGTCCTACAAGACATGATAGCAACTCTACAAAGTTACACTTCTTCCAGCACTTACTGGCTCACCATACAAAATGAAACACATGCACCCCCTCAAAAACCCAAACAGCAGTATTTCAAGCTAAGCTGACATGGCTTCAACAGGAAGAGGGAAGGGCACCACCTTGACTACCACAAACCTATGAGATTTAGCATGCCTCTGTGGAAAATTATGATAAGAGTTTAACATTCTTCCCCCAACAAAAGGTGGGTACACCTTCCATCCACTCCCTGGACAAATATTCAAACCATTTGGCTGCACTAAGAACAAGGACTGCAAAATCACATCCATTTCTGCCAGTCAGATACAAAAAAAAGAACATGCCAAAACACTCCTGGAGGTGAGAATTTCTGAGAAAACCAATAATTTAGTTCCGTTGTATGCACAGAAAATTCTGCCCCAACTTCACTACCTTAAGATTTACTTAAAAAAATGCCTAGATTTTTGTTCCCAGATGGGCACAGATGTATAATCACTGGGGTTGAGGTTGGACTAGACGACCTTTAAAAGTCCCTTTCAACACAAACTATGCTGTGATTCTGTGATAAAATTCATACTCATCTCAAAAATATGGAGACGTCTCAGTATGCCAAGAGAGACAATTTAAGCACCACAGGAGAGTTGAGATAATCTTTATTTTTTAAAGCAAAATCTGGAAGCCTGAGGCTAAGATGCTTTGAGTCTGTCTGTATCACAGATCAGGGACCTAAACCTTTTATGGAGGTTCTTCCAAGAGTATTAGCCACAGGCCTGCATGAAAAATTGGGATTAGTGGAAGAACTCAGGTCTAAATAGGGGGGGGGGGGGGGGGATTAAGAGAAGTTCTACCTATGACAATTTTATAATCAAAATTAACTTAAGACCTACTTCAAAAGGAAACAAAGAAGTTATTTGCACTGTATTTTTAACTAAGCATATGACAGCATATGATGCTATAGGCTGTAGCACAGAAAGCATATTTATTAACCCTAAGCTCATTTAAAAAGAGAAGGGATCTGGATCCTCAGCTAGCAAGACGCCAAGGAAAGGTTTGAAGAAAAAATAAAAGGGTACAGAACAATATGCCCCAGTTATTTTATATGCTTAAAAAGCAACTGTTCCCTCACCTGAACATCTATTGTTCAGACTGAACCTGACAACTAAACTTCTGTTTTGTGAAGCTCCATCACAGAGAATTTGCTGCTAAGGCAATAAACACTGAGGGGATTATGTACAGCACATAATCATTTTTACCAGAAATTTGGAGAATCGACTCCCTGAGAACTAAATTGCCCTTCATCAGTAAACACAAAGGGAAATCTTTATAGTGTTATACCCACTACATAAAGATCTTTTTTTACTCTACCATCAAATTACTGCGTATCTCTTCAACTCTAAAATTACAGTTAAATGCCCACCAAGTGGCGAGAAGTGATCCCTAAGTCAACTGCACCTATGAAACACACATTATTTCAACAATGAGTCTATTATCGTATGGTGCTGATAGATTTTTATTTTGGTATGTTAGTTACATGAAGTACTCCAAAGCAAACTAGATGAAAAAAAAAATCTTAAAAGAAAAGAGCACTCTACTGGAAGACTTGCTTCTGACTTAACCCGACTAATAATCCAGAGGACCTGTACCCCTACTATTACATGTATCTATCTGTAATCTGATTTTCTTTACAATATTTGAAACCTCTTGCTCTCCACTTTTGTAGCTGCAAGACACAAATATTTTATTCTAAAGAAAATATCAGGTTTTATGACAAATTCTCTGTAATTTTATTAATGTGACCTCTATCTAGTAAATACCTGAATAAGAAAAAAATTAAAAACAACCTGTCCTTCAGATCCATCTCCTGATGGATATCTTACAACATACACTGCTCCACAGTTACTCTAATTTAATGCAAGCATAAGAGGAAAATTGGGTAGAAGACACTTAAGTTCATATTTTCCAGTGTTCTAATTACGTAGCCTTCTGGGTCTTCGAAGTACATTATTAGCATTTAAAGACTGAAATTTGTTACTTTATTTGTGAGTTCTCTACTATTTGTTAGGCTATTGGTCTGGAATGTCATCTTTTCTACATAAAGTAACTCATCACACATGTTCATCTACAACACTAAACTTGTAAACAACCTATGTATTTAAACCAATATGTATTTAAAACAAATAGCATCAGAATATATCCTATACCACCATTAATTTGCAATCTCATTTACTTTCTAACACAATCCACTGTAACTGGGTTGGTGGGAAAGGAAGGTGTTTGTTTTCTGGAGCAATCAAAAACTCTGGGAGCCTTATAACATCAAATTATACATCAGCTTTTTACAAAATTATTAACTATATACTGTATTAACTATATCTGTACTTAATCCATATCCAAACTGTAATAAGATCCTTGATGTACATTTTCTTTTATTTTGAAAATACTGCACAAAGATGAGTAAACTCCAAGGGAGCACGCTTATCATCTGGTATTACTTTTATCTCTAGCTTTTCTTGATGTAAACAACCAACAAAACACAAATGCACTTGTGCTCAGAGCGCCTGACTCCCCACATTACACTGCCCTACTTTCCTGAACTCTGGCAGAGAAAAACAGATAAAATGCTTACAAATTTACACTCATACTCACCCGGCTGTTGCTGATGTTCAACACTTTAGCTTGGCAGAACCCAGCTGAGGTCCTGATTCAGTGAAGCATGTTAGCACCCTATCCAACCCTAAAGTGGGGTCTCAGAATTCTTAACCACACTGGAAGTCACTGCATAAATAAGCTTTAACTTCCAAGAAGTATTGTAAAAAGTAAAAAATTCCACATTTAAAAGCATGCTTTTATCATGCCTTGCTGCTGTTCTTGCAGTGACTTCCAGTGTGGTTAAGAATTCCGAGACCCCCAGTGTAGCTTCACTAGTATCTGAGAAACTACAGGCCATTTTACACTAGCTTAGAGTCAGAGCATTTGAAGGTTAGTCTTGCCTTTTTCTCTTCCACTAGTGTACAGGAAAGAGCAGGTTTGGCCCTATGTTCCACTTGGCAAGTCCATAATCAAGAGCAGACAAAACTCTTCAGATATCCTACTTTAACACTGACCCTCTCTACTCCCAAATACAAAACATCACTTGGGCTACACAAATGCAATGCTCAGCTTCTGTTCCTGTGGTGCAGACATCCGAGGATCAGCCCACACTCTTACTATCACTTTGTAAATGTAGCTAGAGAAGTTATGAAAGAGGTTCTATGAGGAACAGCTCAGCCAGACTTCCTTACATCCTTTTCTTTTTAGGCTTAAAATGAGCAATACCTCCAGTTTTTAATATTTTATATTATAGTTTATATACACCAGGTTAAGTTAACAGGAAAGATAACTGAAGTCACAGCATATTTCTTACACTTCTGAAGGGATTTTATATTTGAAAATATTATTAAAATATGCTCTACCTGCTATATAATCTAAAACACAATCCTAACACTCAGGGTGATTGATTAACTGGCTTTCTTAAAAACCTTAACCATTCAGCAAACAATTAGAAGAAAGTTAAATTCATTTAGTCTTCCTCAAGCTCCTTATTTCTTTCTTTTACCATTCCAGCCTACAATGCCTGCTTAAGGCTGTTGATCAGTTCTATCACAAGAAACAGCAACCTGAAAACAGCTCTTTTTACTAGTGACAGTGTTGCAAGAAGCTCAGTGAAGTCACACTACAGCAGCACCAGAAATACTGGAGTTGACTGTTCAGCCCCAGGAAGCAAGTATTGCACCAGTTTTAGTTCCCACACTATTCACCTTTCCAAACTTTGGGGCTACATTTTTTCTTGCACAGATCACAGAATCATAGATCAGTTAGAGTCAGAAGGGCCCTTAAAGATCATCTAGTTCCATCTCCCCTGAAATGGGCAGGGACACCTTCTACTAGACCAGGTTGCTCCAAGCCCCAGCCAACCTGGCCTTGAACACTGCCAGGGGTGGGGCAGCCACAACTTCTCTGGGCATCCTGTGTCAGTGTCTCACCACCCTCATAATGAAGAATTTTTTTGTAAGATTCAATCTAATCTCCCCTCTGTTAAAGCCATTTCCCCTTGACCTGTCAGTACATGCCTTTGTAAAAATTCCCTCTCCATATTTCTTGTATCTTCAATCATTTTTTAAGTGACTATTCAACTACAGTTGGTAGCATTCAGTTTCCACACTTTTTTTTTTCCAAGTTCTGAATAACGAAGAAAAAGAGTGTAAACACATATAAATACACCCATGTACATACATATAACTGCCTCTCATTTGAAACACCACCAGAATTAGACGTAGATTTCTGTCTTGAATCTAAAACCAGACATAGCTGTGATTAGGACATCCCTGCTTTTTTCAATCACCAAAAATACTTTGAAAACCAGTGAAACAAGACGCAGAGGGAGGAGGTTAAGCTTACTTCCAGAATATCTTTAAAATAGCTTTTTCACATGAAAGATTGTACAAGAAAAACTTAGCACAAAATTTCTCATACGTCTGTACAAATGAAGTAGTGCATGTATCTGAGACAGAGTGCCCAGTAAAGCGGGGCTCCTGTGACGCAGATTAATATACCGGGTCCATGCAAGCTAGCCAAGCCCTTACTCCATCTTTGTGAGAAAGCAGATAGATGCAAATGTCAAAACTTACTTAGAAACATTAAAATCTTCAGAAGAGAAAAATACTAAGCTTTGTAACGATGTTTTTGTCTTCTTTAAAGACAAAACTTCTGAATCCAAACTTAATTCTTGTTTCCAGCTGATTGCCTTGAAACAACACCTACCTACCTACCCTTACATGTAGACTGAAAGATCACCAGTCCAGGACACACATGCAACAGCACTGCAACATGCGCAACTGCAAACAGTTTTATGGTTTTATCTTCGCTCATCACTGAAACATCTGATGCTAAAAATCTCACACACACCATTACACTCTAACTACATCCATCCTCCAGGGCAAGAGAAGAAAATACTTAAGTTTAGATTTTTCTAACAATTTCTGATGCTTTCAGATCCATTCCATTCCAAGCCCCTTCCTTTGCGTAACATCTAACTCCTGTTTTGCACAGAAAACAGAAATCTAAACACTACTTTTGTACCCAAGAGTCTGACAAAGCATTTTATGACAGAAGGCAGCACACAATATCTGTGTTACAACTGATGCATTGTAACTGAGGGGATAAATTTCATAAAGCTTGAAAAATAAAACTGCTACTGGGAGAACAACCACCTCTTATTACTACCTGGTTATCTACCTCATTAAGAAATAAAAAAAGAGTTGTTGCAAACAAATCCCAAACAAAACCCAAAATGAGATCCAGTATACCCAAAAGAGATGGCAACAATGAAAATTTCAAGACCTACCCAGGAATTTTCTCTCAGGCTTTTTACGAAGTCTAGCACTTTGATGCCTCAATCAAATATGCCCTTTTTGCCACTAGTGTAATATAAATAACATTTTCCTTCCGTTCCAAAACATATTTCCATTAATACAACAAAAGGAGAATGTACAGCACAGGCACTGATATTAAATATTTAACTTTCTATCTTAACAACCTTTCTTTTTTGTGTTTCTTGCTTCTGCTTGAGGCTAAATAGTAAGGCCAACTCATGAGGCAAAGCTAGTATCAGTCCTTATATATTATTCATTCACTTCAGATGTACCAATTCCACCTCTGTCTCTAAAGCCAGATATGTTACTTCATAATAAAGCTCTTTCAGACCAGAAATCTAGGATTCTTATCTTGTTAAGAAACCAAAACTTGTACATTTTAGGGGTTCAGCAGTACATACCATAAACTCTAAGTATAGGGGGACCTTTGATTTTAACAAGGTAAATGAGAAATGAATACATGATTAATTTTACACTCCCTTTACAGAACAAGAACATTTTTGATAAGAAATTTCTGATAGCAAATTTAACATACTCAACCCTTTTAAGTGCTTGTAATTCTTCTTGAAGAAAAAAATATGCTACTCAATTCCTTTGCTTCCAACTGGTCGCAGAGAAGAGAAACCACTTGTTTCAAACACCTAGCTCAGCCCTCCGTCATACATAGTTACAGCTGCAATAGATACTTGCAAATTACCACTTTCTTAAACAAGGCTCCTTTAGCTGCACACATTTATCAGGAAAAACTAAACTGGTGACACATTCAGAAAAGGCTGCTAGAGATTTACTGAAAACAATGCTGATAATCACTCCCAGCAATATTACCAGAAAACCTAGTTTTGCTCTTCAAGTATTATGAGCACTTCAACTTGGGTTGTAGTTGGATTGCCTTTCAAACCACTGCCTGACCTTAATAGGCTGCCCCAGAATCGCCTGAAAACTAAATTCCAAAGTTGTTGCTTCCACTGCATGGGACTACAAAAGAAACACTTCAAGTAATTTGAAAGTACACTCAAAAGAGAAACCTGAGGAAAATATTAATCTGTTCCTGCCTGCAGGGAAATTCCTCTCTGTCAGTGTAGAAGCCTATGAAACTCACCCCCCTCACAACACGATGTCAAGATATTTGTATAGTGAAGCCCTTCGTTATGAGAACTGGCGTAAATATAATTTAACCGTCTAGGCCTGAAGGAAAACCTTTTGCTCCATCTTGCCCAGAGACCTTTCACGTTCTATAGTTACCTGTAACTAAGAAAGGTAAAACATTTCCATCAGTAAAGATACATTAAAAACTCATTCTGGCAAAGCACAAGTGTTTATTTAACTACTTTTGTAGTCAACTTCCCCTCCCTCTCTTGAAGGCTCATAGGTAGGCTGACTATACTCCTTACCCAAACTGCCCACCCCCTGCCTAAGTGCATTTAAGAGATGCTATATTATGTTACAGAAACAAGTATTGTACATTTGTTCATCAGATTTTATGCAAAAATGACCATTCCTACACTCAAATCTGTAGTCCTACACAGAAGTTTTATCCCTAGAGGAGAGGTTAAAAAAAAATGCTGTTGACACCTAACAGTATCTAACAACACAAAGGCTAAAGCAGCATATGGGTTTTAATGCACTGTAATATTGGTCTGAATATCCAGAATTATTAATGAAACTATGGACAGTGACTTAGAATCTCAGTATTACAGTGTTATCACACCTTCTCACAAAAAAAAAAAAAAAAAGCATTTACTAACACACTTGGCAGAACAATTTGTTTAACACAGGTATTTTTCCTTTAACAGTCTGCCTTTTTCCTTAAATACCACTTGTTTTGCTTTGCCAACTAAACATAGTAAGAGTTTAGTGTTTATACAGAGTACATTGGAAAGTCAGGAGCTTATTTAATTGCTTTTGTAGCCAATTTCCCTGCCCCTCAAGGCTCATTAGCCAGTCATCTAATCATCCCATACAATAATGCATCCTCTGTGTTTCCTTCTTGCGTTCAGGAATATATCTTCGTCTGGGTTTCCAACAGTGGCGTCCTTCAGCTGCAACCTTTCTGAGAGTTTTCTGACTGGCTGCCAATGTTACTATCTATTCCACACGAAGGTGGATTTCCCCAACATCTATTACTTCTGTTCTACTGTATACTTAGCCATCTGGCAATAATGCAACATAAAAAGACTGCTGTTTCAGGTAGAATTTGTATGGCTTTGCTAGTAATGGGTTTTTGCACCTGTCTGCCTTGTCATTTTACAAAGATGCCAGAAATAAATAACAGAATACTACTGTACACCCTTCCAACTACAGAATCATACTTCCAGTTAGGATGAGGCTGAAGGAAGTAATACAGATGAGAAGAAAAGGCAAGGTGAGCTTGTAGAATACCTCTAAGCTCTGGAGTGCCACCGAGCTACGCATGAAGCTGTACCTGAATTTCACAAGTCAACACTGAGTCCAGTCCTATTTAACATCTTCATCAAATCACAAAATCACGAACTGGTTGGGTTGAAAGTGACCTTACAGATCATCCAGTTCCAACCCCTCTGCCACAGGCAGGGGCACCTTCCACTAGACCAGATTGCTCCAAGCCCCAGCCAACCTGGCCTTGAACACCGACAGGGATGGAGCAGCCACAGTCTCTCTGTGCAAGTGTCTCACCACTGTAACAGTGAAAAACTTCTAACTACTACTACTTCTAACTTCTAATCTACAACTCCCCTCTTTTTAAAAAAAAACATTCGCCTTTGTCCTGTCACTACATGCTCTTGTAAAATGCCCCTCTCCAGATTTCCTGTAGGCCCCCTTTAGGGACTGTAAGACTCTTCTAATGTCTCCCCATAGCCTTCTCTTCTTCAGGCTGAGCAAGCCCAACTCTCTCAGCCTGTCTTCATAGGAGAAGGGCTCCAGCCCTTGGAGCATCTTTGTGGCCTCCTCTGGACTTGCTCAAGCAGGTCCATATCCCTCTCGTGCTGTGGGCCCCAGAGCTGAACACAGTATTGCAAGCGGGGTCTAATGAGAGCGGAGTGGAGGAGCAGAGTCCTTTTGATGCAGCCCAGGGCACAGCTGGTTTATGGGCTGCAAGTGCACACTGCCTGGTCATGTTGAGCTTCAACCAATTCCTTCTTCTCAGAGCTGCTTTCAATCCATTCTCCTCCCAGCTGGTGTTTGTGCTTAGGATTGCCCTGACCCAGGTGCAGGACTCTGCATTTACCTTTGTGGAACTTCATGAGGTTTGTGCTGGCTCACCTCTGTCAGGGGTCCCTTTGGATGGCATCCCTTTCCTCCAGCATGTCGACTGCACCACACAGCTTGGTGTTGTCAGCAAACTGCTGAGGGTGCACTCAATCCCACTGGCATGACATCTTCATTAATGATGTCATAGTGGGGTGTCCTGGGTTCAGCTGTAAGTTATTTTTCTCCTTCCTAGCAGCTGGTGCAGTATGATTACACAAAACTGGGAGGAGCTGCTGACAGCCTAGAGGGCTGTGCTGCCATCCAGAGGGACCACAACAGGCTGGAGAACTGGGCTGACAGAAGTGCAAAGTTCCACACCTGGGGAGAACAGAAATGGGGACAGTACTGTGGGGATGTTACTGACCGCCTGATAGAAGGACTCTGTGGATGAAGCACTCAGACAGACAGGAACAGCCTCCAGCTCACAGGCCCTTGTCCTCATGGGGAACTTCGACCATCCTGATTCTTTTGGAGGGAAAGTATGGCCTGGCACAAGCAATCCAGGAAGTTCCTTGATTGTGTGGAAGACAATTTCCTCTTGCAAGTAACAGAAGAGATGACAAGGAGAGGTGCCATGCTTGACCTTGTGCTCACCAACAGGGAGGGGCTGATTGCTAATGTGATGCTCCAGGGAAGGAGCATCAGGACCTGAGCAGATGCACACGAACTGAAATACAAGGAGGTTCCCTCTGAACATCAGGAAACACTTTCTCACTGTGAGGGTGACTGAGCACTGGCACAGGCTGCCCAGATTGTGAAGTCTCCAAACTTGGCGATATCAAAAAACCATCTGAACAGGGTCCAGAGCACCTAGCTCTAGATGGTCCTGCTTGGGCAGTGGAGCTGAACCAGACGACCTCCAGAGGTACCAACCTACACCATTCTCCAGTTCATTTTAAGCTACACTGTATGTAAACACACACCTCTTTCCCCCAACCCCTGCAAAAAAAAAAACAAAAAACAAAAAAACAAACAACACCACAAAAAAAAAACAACAAACCCAACACAAACCAACAAACCAAAACACAAAACCATCAGCAAGCAAAAATCATGCCCAGGGAAAACTAATAATTTGGTGACCAAAATAAACAGCAGACATTTGTAAACCATTAAGGCAGCAGGCAAATTCTATTTTCAAAGCTGAGTTTCCATTCTGTTAGCCAGCTGACCGAGAACTCATTGGAATCCAGTTTCCAAAGAAGCTGACAACATGTCACTAAATTAACACAGCAGTAAATAAATGCTTATTTATTTATTTTGCATTTAAAACATAACAAATGTTTAGGTGGAATTACTATAAATATTCAATAGCTAAACATTGAAGAACAACTTCTGGTACTGTTTCCACAGAGACAACTGCCCAGCTGACAACATGCTGTCAAGAATATGTAAGGCGAGATGATTTTTTTCCTGAATATAATTTGAACAGAACTGGGGCTTGAAAAGCATCCCATCACTAGCTACTGGGAATGAGATATCACCAATGTCATGCTCTGCAATACACAGAGCACTGTAGATATTCCAGTTACTTCACTCTGCTCTTCGCTGCTACACACAGAGCAAGCAACAAAACCCATTTAAGAGTTTACTAAATGTGGGAGGGGTGGGGGTGTCATTCCACAGGACAGAAAAAACAAGGATAACAGGAGCACTGCATGTAATCTACACACAGATGCAAAATTTCTGATTTTGGATAAAAAATGGTGTAGAACTCACAATGTATAAGTGGATGGTTTGAAGTGCTTTGGAATAATTCTAAGATAAAATGAAAAGCTTTTTGATGGATTATATTACTTGAGTTGGAATAATTCTCTTGAGTTTCTATTTTTAAACCATGATAGTGTATTAATGAAACTTTCCAAGGGAACTTCAACTAAGAACAGGTGAAACAAATTGCTGCTAATACCTTTACTTCCAACTGAAAGTCACCATGAGAGCAGTACTAGATGAATAGCAATACCACAGGAAAGAAAATTGATGATTCAAATTTAGGGTTATATTCAGTCTGTAAGACTGTAACACAGCATAACACAAACCTAATTCTTTTAGAAGCCAAAAATCCAGATCCCAAAGAGTTTACTGCAAAATTTCAAATTACTTTAACAGTCTTTTAACTGTCCCCTAAAGATATTTTTGTCTATTTTTTGCTCCAATACCATGAAGAAATACATCAGATCTTGTTTCAGATCCCAGAGGTCACTCTCAAAGGTAAGAAGCAGGTATTTTGAATATCCAACTTACCCCATAGGGTGCTCACACTACCATCTACAGCTCACTAAATGCAAATCTGACATCCAGAGCACCACGCAAACCAGACTATCGCTTTCTGCCAGACCCTAACCACACTCTGGCTTGTTCCCAGTTTAGCAACCTATCTGCTCAGCAAAGCAAAACACTGCTTTTCACCAATACGCATTTTAGTTCTAGGTCAGTTTGCTGATTTTCAAAGCTTTACATAATGGATCTGAATTCTCCCCTCACCATAAGTCAGACCCCACATCCCTCATATGAATTTCACTGCAGTGGCTGCTTGCTGGCTAAACCGAGTCCCAGGAAAGCTTATGCAAAACTGAACCCTCACAGGAGTGGCTGTCAGAAAAAATAGTAACAACGCTGCATCCTGCTAGAGCTAAATGTAATACCACTACTTTGTCCTGCCTTATCTAACAATTTCCAAAAACAGGTAAATATCATCTACAGATGAAACAACAGAATAAGACAATTCTTCTGCTTTTCACCATAGGAAAGGAATGCAGCCCCAAAACTGCAGTACTGACGTCCATATAACTGCACAATTAACTTGTTTTAATTAAGCAAGTTAGTATCCATTTTAATAGTCTCCTTATATATGCCACAGAATAATGCATTTCTTGTAATTTCTGGAACAGTCACAACCCTGATAAGACATATTCTAAATAAAAGAGCCATATAATTTTCTCCATCATTTCTGTCCAACAGATCAGAATTATGTTACTAAAATATTCAAGTCTTTCCTCTCTCACCCTGCTTTCACTGCTATTAAAGAGTAAATCATTATAATACCAACAGCAGCTAAAAAAATCATCTGTATTTTTATATATTTACATATTTTATATATATATATTTATATAAATAGAACATGCCTAACAATTTGGGTAAAATAGGTCCATCTCCGGATGTAGCACCTTTACATTTGGGCAACTGTGCATATTCTGTTATTGATCCAATCAACTTCCAATCTGCTGAACCAGAGATAGCCAGGCCTTCAAATAGGGTACCCTGTATGAAGTCTACAAAGAATTACTTCAGTGGAGTGCAATAGGTTTGTTGCCTGCATTTTTCTGACGTAAATAAACAACGGTCTTAGAGCCCCAGCTCCAGATTTGTTTCTAACTTGCTAGACAAAATCACGGTCCTTGCAGCACCCATTCCATCAGGGCTCCGTAGGCCCAAGCTTAAATGTTAAACCTGTTTTTCTCTTAAAGGGAATCTCTCCATAGACAGTCACCGTCCTGTACACATTAGCCTTACAACATTTTTCTTATCTGGGAAATAAAAGACTTCTTCCCCCACACCCCACCTTTTTTTTTAAAATGCGGACTCAACATCAAAAAATTAAGTCAAGAGAAATTTACCGAAGACAGTGAAGAGCCGAATGCAGAAAGCTTATAAAAGACTTAACAACACTACCTAAACCCTGAAAAATGATTTCCCAACAGCTATGTGAGAAACACCTCTATCGCGCACTACAATACCTTGAATAGGAGAAAACTATATGCAACTTGTGCTGCCCATTTTTCTTTTAAGCTGTAGATGCTTACAGACAACCCTGCAGGTGTTCGGCTATTTAAAATTAAATCCCACATTAAAAACATTGCCTCATTTGCAGCTAGACTGGACACACCTCAGACCTGTTCATTCTACTGAAGAACACAAAGCATGGCCAAGCAGAGGTCTTTCAGCATAACACAGCACAGAAACGATCACCAGACGGAAAAAAAAGGAATTATTTTTCTCTACACTCTGTTGCTCACTAGCAGGGTGTCCTCAACAGAAGTCTGTCCTTAGCTTAAAAACAAAATTAAACATTTCGCCATCTCCTGTTGCAGCCTCCATTCCATCTGCATGTCCAAATGTAGCTCAACAATAGGAGAAAAAATGTTATCTTTAAATGGTTAGAAATGGGAGCAGGAGGCAGAGAGAAAATGTGAATTTGCATTCTAGCAGGCAGCGAACAGTCCTGGCCACAGCTATAGGAACTCTAACAGCAATGTTTCTTCCAAATCATTTGGCACTTCAAACACAGCTTACAGGTACCTGAATTAAAGATTCATCTGCTCCGTATCGTTTTTGAACCATGAACAGTAATTCCTGACCAGAGGACTATCCCAAATCTACTATCCGAAAGACACACAGAATCATAGATGAGTTAGAGGCTGGAAAGGACCTTAGGATCATCTAGTTCCAACCCCCCTGCCACGGGCAGCGACACCTCACAGTGAACCATGTCACCCAAGGCTCTGTCCAACCTGGCCTTGAACACCACCTGAGATGGAGCATTCACAACTTCTTTCAGCAGTGTCAGTTCCAAACCTGTTCCAGTGCCTCACCACCCTTACAATAAAGAACTTCCTCCATATATCTAAGTGAATTTACCCTGTTTTAGTCTGAACCTGCTACCCCTTGTCCTATCACTGCAGTCCCTAATGAAGAGTCCCTCCCCAGCATCCCTATAGGCCCCCTTCAGATACTGGAAGGCTGCTATGAGGTCTCCATGCAGCCTTCTCTTCTCCAGGCTGAACAGCCCCAACTTCCTCAGCCTGTCTTCATACGGGAGGTGCTCCAGTTCCCTGATCATCCTCGTGGCCCTCCCCTGGACTTGTTCCAGCATCTCCAGAGACAGAAGTACCCAAGTCCCCCAGCCCCCACCTCTCTGCCCCTTTATCCTGAGGCTGATTCCTCCATCGCTACCAGTGACCTAAAGCTCAATACTTTCTTTCCGCCATTATTAGTAGATCAGAACAGTCACAGCAGGTCACCTAACAAAAACACGGGTCTTACTGAGACACGGTGGAGCCAGCGTCAGATCCAGGCGCTGCGGTGGGCATGCGTGAGAGGAGGGCGGGCTGCTCCCTCCCAGCTCCAGCTGGCCCCGGCCCCGGCCCAGGCCACAACTGAGCCCCTCAGCCAGGCTGGTGGAGCTCCGGGAGAACCGCTGATGAAAGCACAAAATGCCCACAGGTGTGAGGAAAGCGTGTGAGAACCGGACCGAGACCAGGAGGGGTAGAGATTCCCCGGCAACCCGTGCTGAAGCAGAGAGAGAACGTGAGGAGGAAAGAGTGGCAGAGAGCAGCTGCTATGGGCTGAGCACAGCTCCCACTCCCCATCTTTCCGCACCATTCGGGAAGGAGGTGCAGGCATTAGGACAGAAGGAGTGAAGTTAATTCTTGGAAGAAAGGGGAAGTGGGGAGGAAGAAGCAGTGTTTTATTTTCTTTCTCACCATCCAACTCTACTTTAACTGACAATAAATTAAGTAAGTTGACTATATTTTGCCCATGAGGACATGGGTGAATTATCTCCCAGTTATCTCAACCTTTTTGGGCACCTGGCCCCTAGTCACAGTCAAACCACCACACATGGTGACACCTTTAATCCACCAGCCAGTCACTCTAGTGCCATAAAGCTGGTTTGGTTGGTGCTAAAAATCATCAGCAATGTTTTAATGGAATAGGCTGAAAGGAAAAACTGTGGTTTAGACAGCTGTACTTCTCTAAATAATCACAATCATATTGCTGACCAGTCTCTGTGCAACAGCTACTACCAGAGAAACAGCAGCATTGGTGCATGTTCCTTATGTTAGTAGGAAATAAAAGGACTAGCTACAGATCTATACTTATATTAGTAATATGAGGCATTTGTATTACTAATGATGCTTACTTCACCTGCTATTCTCTATTTTTATGTCAAGAGACTCATGGTTTCGGTATCTTCTTTCAACAAACAGTTAACCCTGTCAGACTCTTATACCTTTGTAGCCATTCCATGTGCTTTAGGGTGAGATCATGAGAGATTCATATAAAGTCCAGTTGGTGGCTTCCCCATTCCCAGTTCAACTGGGAGACGGCTGTCACAGCACCAGACAGTAAAGGAGCAAAAGGGTAGAGCACAGAGGGCACTATACACCTGGTATCCTGGAAAGCCTTAGTAAGGGAAATTGTCAGGAATTAAGAAGGGTAAGTCTCTGTCAAATTAAGAATATCTTTACATTTTTTGCTGAATGTTATTAAAACTGAACTGCAATCACAAGTTTACTACAAGAATATTTTATAATCCCTGTGCTATTCTTATGACTCCATAATATTCCTGCATATATGAAATACTGTAGTTTAGAGAGAACAGATTAAGGAACTCTCTAGACTTTCATTACAAGGCTATCTCGCAAATCACCTTATACGGAAAATTATATCATTGATTTTACAGCCCATAACTTGTCACACTTTCAGCATCCATTTCTGAAGACAGTGCAGCAGGGCTGCTTCTGACAGGGAACCAGAAGTATGCCATATGTGAATGCTTCCTGTGGAGCTATCAATTTCATCTTCCTATGACACATCACCTTTACAACACCTCATTTTACTCATTTTACAAAACTTACATTTTGTGAGGAGAAACACATTTTTCATTTCTTTCAGGAAGAGAACTGTACATTGAGATGCATTCTTTGTGTGGTTTCCTTCAGTCTGTTCACAAATTACCATATTAGAGGACATATTAGAGGACTTGAGACCAGTAACGAGTGGTGTCCCTCAGGGATTGCTGTTGGGACCGGTCCTGTTCAACATCTTCGTTGCTGACATGGACATGGGATTGAGTGCGCCCTCAGCAAGTTTGCCGATGACACCAAGCTGTGTGGTTCGGTTGATAACGCTGGAGGGAAGGAATGCCATCCAGAGGGACCTTGACATGCTTGTGAGGTGGGCTGATGCCAACCTTCTAAAGTTTAACCATGACAAGTGCAAGGTCCTACACCTGGGTCGGAGCAATCCCAGGCACAGCTACAGGTTGGGCAGAGAAGAGATTCAGAGCAGCTCTGTGGAGAAGGACTTGGGGGTGTTGGTTGATGAGAAAATGAACATGAGCCAGCTGCAGTGTGCGCTTGCAGCCCAGAAAGCCAACCGTATCCTGGGCTGCATCAAAAGGAGCATGACCAGCAGGTCGAAGAAGGTGATCCTGCCCCTCTACTCTGCTCTCATGAGACATCACTTGGAGTATTGCGTGCAGTTCTGGTGTCCTCAACATAAAAAGGACATGGAACTGTTGGAACAAGTGCAGAGGAGGGCCACAAGGATGATCAGGGGACTGGAGCACCTCCTGTATAAAGATAGGCTGAAGAAGTTGGGGCTGTTGAGCCTGGGGAATAGAAGGCTGCATGGAGACCTCATAGCAGCCTTCCAGTATCTGAAGGGGGCCTATAGGGATGCTGGGGAGGGACTCTTCATTAGGGATTGTAGTGACAGGACAAGGGGTAATGGTTTAAAACTTAAACAGGGGAAGTTTAGATTGGATATAAGGAAGAAATTCTTTCCTGTTAGAGTGGTGAGGCACTGTAATGGGTTGCACAAGGAAGTTGTGAATGCTCCATCTCTGGCGGTGTTCAAGGCCAGGTTGGACAGAGCCTTGGGTGACACGGTTCACTGTGAAGTGTCCCTGCCCGTGGCAGGGAGGTTGGAACTAGATGATCTTAAGGTCCTTTCCAACCCTAACTATTCTATGATTTCTCCATAATTTACCTGTACATTTTCATCAAAGCATCTGCCACTCACTGCACTGCACTTCCACTGCATTGTCTTTTTGACGTTCTGCCTGGAAGCCTCCTAATGAACAATCAAAGGGACACCCTGCTTTGGGGGAAGGTTTTCATACTGTTCTTACAGGAAAACTCCCAAGCTGGATGTATTACGTTGAATCATACAGAGATCTGAGTACATGAGTAAACCCTATCTCTGCATTCGTTTCAATAAACAGTCTACTTAAACATCTATTTCTAGAAATGTTTTGGGAATGAGTTGGAAAAAAAGCTCAAACAAATTGCAATTAAAAAAAAAAAAAACACAACAGGTTAAATTTATCAGAGGGCACATGTCAGCCAGAATCCTTGGGTTTTTTCAAGGTTTGGAAAATATCACAACAAATCTCTTTCTGGGTAGTTTTATAGTATTTTATGAAGATCTCAAAGTCAAAATTAACAAATTTGATGCCATTAGAGCTATCACATATTGCAGAAAATTTGAAGTTGTATTTATTTTTGTACTATAGTTGACCAACCCATCTCGACTTGTATACACTTCCAACAAGCTTCAAATGTTCTGAAGTTCATTTTAGAGTTTAGATTTATTTAAAATAATTAGTTTTGAGGAATCAAAATTAATGTCAATATTTACTGTATTACTTCTTCACATTCTTGACAACAATGTCACATTTTCAGACATTTGCGTATGAAGTACATGGACAAAATGAACAACCAAATTGTTCATCTGCTCTCAACTTACATATCAACATACAGATTGAATGAGCAAGCTTTGAAAGTCAGATGTAAATGCTCACATTTGATATTTTAATCCATATGTCTGTATTATCACAAGAAAACCAGCTGCCTTCATTTACCTATTGTAAAGCCTGAATCTTCATAAATCAAACTTCCGTATGCAATAAAACAGAAGCTGTAGTAAGTCTTTTGGGTTGACCATGAATTTCAGTGAAATAGTTTTTTAGAACTGTTGTTAAGTATGATACAGTGTGATGGAGATTCCACCCATTTTTGCTAAGAACCTGAGTTTCAGGAGTCCAAGGTGCAATAGCACTGCCAGCTACACAAGGAAATTAATTACATATATATATTGCAGCTTTTCAAAAGGCATACTCAGGAGAAAATTAGTAAGACTCAACTATCAGAAAGTGCTTACATTGCCATGGAAGAAAATATGTCAAAACAATAAATGATACTGCTTATTTTTCTTCTTTCAGTGGTAGAAAAATAATTTTTGCCTTTTATTTTCACTACAAAGAGAGAGGATAAATTTTCGAACATTACACAAGCAGACTCTCAAACATCTACATTTTCTTTTTTTTTTTAATTTTCTTTTATCCCTACACTAAAATGAAAAGAGAACTAAAATTTTCTAACTTTTTCCATTCAGCTCCAGGCAAGCAAGCCAAACCCTGAATTAAAATACATCAGCGTATCATGCAGAAAATTGCTTAGAACTAATTTAAGCATGATGTTTAACAGGATTTGGGGTGTTTATCAGCATTTCTAGAAGAAGTATTAAGGGCAAATGCATTCCAACCACCATTCAAAAATAAAATTGTCATATTTCCAGAACTACAACCTCAGTAAAACTTTATGGGTTTGGGGCTTTTTACTCCCCATATTTCTTATCTGCCTGCTTTTATTCTCAGCTGCATGATCTGAAAATCCCGCAGTCTGAGATGAGAAGAAGCAAGGAATCAGTCACAATAAATAGGTCTTGCATGTAAAACAAACTCTTTTTGTGTTAAAAGAGGGCTGAAGAAAGAGAAAACTTTAAGTGAATTTATGCTTGGAAATGTAACTAAAAAGCTTCAAGTGACAGCTGCAGTATTTTATGACTGCGAATTTACAAAAAAAAAAGAACACTCTAGGCCAAAATGCAATGTAAATATATTAGCTCCCTAACAGAAGCTTAATAAATGGACTTTCGTTTTCTGAAAGGATTCTTACCACTTCTTCCAAGATCTTCTGCATTGAGGCACCATGTGCTTCAGGCAACCGACACTGAAAATCGTGGGGTTTACAGTTCTGGTGGTGGTAGTGCTGGATAAGATGGACAGAGATCCAAACTGAGACTGAAGTATTTAAGTTACATTTTAGGAAAAATAGAGGTATCTTCTTTAAGGTGCAGAATACCCCTCCTTAAAAAAGACAATACTGACAAACACAAAGAGAAAAACAAAACCAAAAACTTCAATGGAGCTTTAATACCACCTCTATGCTACTCGTGTAACAATCAGGCACGGACTCACTCTGGATTACCTGTCAGTAGGCTGAAGACTTCATGAGGACTACAGGTTCCATCTGTTCACCCATACCTTATTAAAGCACCACCTGACCACCACTAGAAGTGCAACCTAGCAGCTTTCCATGGTGTTTAGGTCATCCTTTTAAAAACCAACATCAGTTTAACATGGTGAGTACTCCAGATTATGAGTTCTATATCCTTTCTCACTACATGGCATCATTTCGCACTTTCAGAGAAGGGAAGGTCTTCTCCACAATATCACAATGGTATTGATTTTTGAAATAAAAGGAAGACAAGAAACAGCTCATCTGTTTTTGATTACCACATATAAATGGTGACAAAATAACCTCCCAGTTACAGATTTGACTAAACACATCAGAGTTCAAACACACTCACTAGCTATGCAAACAGAAAGAAGCATGCCAGCGTTCTCCAAATGCCTCAATATATGAAGGGAATCTATACACAAAATGTTCATCAACAGAGAAAAAAAAAAGTTCAATTAGAAATGAAGGTGCCAAACTATCAGCAATATATCCCCATTCAGCAAAGTATTTTAAACTGTTCTTTAAGCAGTCTGATGAGCAGTTATATACAGTGAAAGCTAGTGTATGCACAGACATTGTGCTAGCCCAGGTCTAGAAAATAGAAAGAAAAACAAAAAACCTTCTTCAGTAACATATTTGAATTAAACAGACCTGCATTAAGAGAGTGTTACAACCCTTACTACTTCCTCCCACATGATTTAATTGAAAGAAGGTTATTGTTTAAAAACAAAAGGGCTATCTGACAAGAACATACTGACATCTGCTGGCATTCTATAAATGCATTTCTCTAAAGATTAGGATTTAATGCCCTCAACATTTTCTTCTTATCTAACTGCACTATATAACAAATTAACATTGTCCATACATGCATATGACAAATTAAAGTAGCATTGTATACTTCCAAATGTTAAAGTGTGCATGACATTCTGTAGCTAAACAGTTTTCACAAACATTATTCACTTCCATATTTGATTTCAAAAGTATCACAGGAAATTATTTTTGCCTAATTTGTATAAAAATGCTCAGTGATAGGGCAGACAATTTACATTCAAATAAATATTTCCCTAATTTTCTTGCCAACAAAAGACTAGTATTTCCAATTTACTATCCAAAGATTTAACAACATCTGCCACTCAGGCAAGGCTCATAATAGGACCTATTGTTTCACAGTAATGGTTAGCAAATTAAAAGAACAGGTTTTATTTGTATTAGCACCATAGCAAAAGGATACATGTAAAGATAACACACCAATAATCTAGCAAACCACATATTGAAAGTGGTACCTAAATACACTAGAGAAGATGCATTCTCTCTTATCATTCCACACAGTCTACACAGGTATTTTGATAACCAGGTTACAGTCCAGAAGACTGAACACCTTTCAAAACTACAGCATGTGGAAGTCACAAATTGTAGTTAATGCATGTAGTTCGCAAAGCATCTTGAAGAATGGGGTTGATTGAAGAATGGGGTTGTAAATTAGTAACTTCGAAGACATTAGGCTTTGTTAGCAACTACAGAGGTAAGGAGATAGATAAGTATTGTGCAAGAATCCCCCAGAACCGGCCTGGCAGTTACTGACATGACAAGGATCCTAAAACGAAGTAATGAAGGTGTGGTACAAAGTTTTATGATGTAATGTATAAGTAACTCAATGAATGTGTATGTAATCTAATGAATAAGTATGTTTAAGGCCAATATAATCACAGCCTGGTTGATGCTCGGGAGGGACACGCTAGGAGGAGCTATCCCCCATGTCTCCTGGCACCACAATAAAGAATACCTGCTTGTTAACTTCAACTTTGTTGGCAGGTTCCTGGAGATTACTCCAAATCAAGCGCTAATTTGGCATTACTGTGAATATGGAATAGTCTGTAAGTCTTCATACACTTCTAAATTTATTATTTGAAAAGCATGTGATATATTCATTTAATGTTTGCTATTGGAATCACAGCTTAACATTTCCTCCCTCCTGTGCTGTAATACAAAGTTATGGTTGATAATTTAAACATAAAACAGGAGGAATTAAAAATTGTAGATCATAGTGTCAACAACTCGGATGCATTGCACACATGTACTGAGACATAAATTTAGTATTAAAAACAATTATACAAATTCTTAAATATGAACAACTGCAAGGCTGTGATTACTGGAAAGGAAAATACCTTCCTTAAATTTTTGCATTTCTAAGTCAGCTGTAAGGCAAATTCTTTTACTCAGCTCATTAGCTATATACATTTCCTAGAGTGAAAGGATAAATGCAAACACCAAATTCACCTATTTCATTATCTGTGTCTATTTTTACTGTATGCACTTGGGTATTTTACTCTATGCACTAACCAGCATCTGTATTTCTTAAGCCAGACATACTAGAAGAAGTGGCAGTAGTGTATAAACATGAAAAAATACAGAGTTGCCTTCTTTACAAAAGTTTAACTAAAAACTTTACAGCCCATTAGAAAATTAGATCAATATGCAGTTCTGACAAGAGGAAGGAGAAGCAGTACCAGTTTGCCTGTCTCACATTTTTACACCTCAGCCATAAAGCAGTGGTTCCCATAGCCCTCCACTCAAAGGAAGAAGACAGAATACACTAGCCTCTTAGGCAAAACAAACAGTACAGTGCAGTGTAAAATTAAGTGTTCACTGATAGTTTCCCAAGAGCTCACCAGGGAACACAGCTGACTGCCACAAACACACAGAGGCACAGTCACAGAGCTGTGTTTATGTACCACACACAGCATCAGCACAAGAGCAAGTAATTCATAAGCAATTTCAGAAGAATCCAACTACTCACATACTCCATGGTAAATACCATCCAGTTCACATGTTTAGCTATCATAAGAAACACACGAGTCATCCCGCGACACCAGTCATGTTTCTCTTGTCACCAGTCTGCCCATCTTTCATGAGTGTGCACACGTCCACAGTCCCATCTTTCGTAAGTGTGCACACTTCCACAGTCCTAACATGGGGAATTTCTTACTATTTTCAGCACTGTTCCAGGAAAGACCACCCATACAGAAGTTTCAAGCTGCAAGAGTACTGCATTATCACATGCATTTAGAATTCCCTTTCAATTCCTCATTTGAGACAGTTTTTATTAAATTATTTACACTTATATATTAAACATCAGCAGAGCAAATTCTTAAAATGAAAAAAAAAGGGAATGTGTTATTACGCTAAAATCGTCCTACTCTTTAAAATGTCATTCCAAATTCTTAAAATCCATAGCCAGCCTTTCAGTGGAGTGAGAGAAAAAGTACATCCTCTGGAGATCCCCAAAGCCCGTCTCTGACTATGGTATCACCGGTTTTCCCCATTCTCAGATACTACCACCACAGTCACTGCACAAGTAACAGGCCTGAGACATTAATGAAAATAAAAAGAAAAATCAGACCAGCTTTTCCCTTAGCAAGTCAGAGGACTCTAAGCACAGTGATCCTCAATGGTTCAAGCTCCACCATAAACTGCTCTCATGTGTACTGGCAAAACTAACACAGGAGGTAACAAGAGGAGCCCACACGATAGAAGATTAAAAGAAACCAACAGTGTTGTTCTTCCTTGTTATGATCAGTATTCTTTCCTACTGATTTAAATGAGCGAAAGTTTGTAACTCTTCAGACTTACTTTGGAGATCTTCCAAGAAGATGAAACTTGAGAACAAACTATATGCATTTTAAATAGCAAAATGAACAGCAAAGGCTGTATGAGGTGTTAGTACTGTGTAATGCAGCAAGTCATTTCTTATGGCAATGTGAAATAGACATGGACTAAAGATGTGCTTAAAAGACAACAATACTAAGATCTGCTAATATTAGAGGTGCAGTGCTTCATTTAAACACATTTACAGAAATAAAGAAACCAAATCATTGCCTAAAATTTACCTCAGCTGATAAAGGTGCATCCACTTATGCAACTAAAAGAACATTCCTATATAGGCAAAGTTAACTCACAGCAAAGCACAAAGAACTGAAGGTGCTGAATAGTCTCATTTTGGCAAACGGAAGTCAGAAATCAGTAGAAAGAAAGAGTTCATCACCTGGGTTCACATGCTTTCAATTTTTACCCTACCTGCATGTATTGTAATTTTCTTGTGAACAATATGATCATATACCATGAAAATTCGTAACAAAACTATTCCAGGGACGACAACAATAATTTTTTCATTCCAATTTGTATTGGAATATAAACAACTCCTAAGAAACTGAAAGATATCCTCACTTGAGAAAAAGTTAATAAATAGAAATTTTCCACATTACAAATTAAGTGTGCAATCTTTCTGTTTCTTGTATAATCAGTGACAAAATATTTAACACTTCAGTGGGTAAAACATTTTTATTATTGTAAAATGTACTATT
Organism: Pezoporus wallicus; assembly: GCF_028554395.1. Lineage (NCBI taxonomy): Eukaryota > Metazoa > Chordata > Aves > Psittaciformes > Psittacidae > Pezoporus > Pezoporus wallicus. The sequence continues at coordinate 1,149,881 of NW_026637610.1, read as the reverse complement.
CAGTAGAATATACTTACCTTAGAAATTTGGATTCACATTTTAGTCTACTACTTTCTAACAGTGCAAATATGGAAAGGAAAATATGTCTGTTACTTTTAACACCACAGGAAACTTCCTTATTTTCCTTTATTTTGCTTGCTTGCAAAGCTTTAACACAGAAAAGCATTATACTGGCTTTTAGATATATTCAATAAGAATTGCATCTGTTTTAAGATGTTTATAAAGCAACGCTGATATTATTCATGCCCTATTATTCTTTTATTCAACAACACAAAGCCCACCAAACACAGCAATAAAAAACCTCAAACAGAACCACAGCACACCATGACGTCAGGCACGCAATGTCAGTCAGAGATCAATTGCACCACGGTTCAAGACACAGACTGACAAAATCATCAGAATTCGAACTCTGTGGTCGCCACTGTAAAATGAATTTGCCATTCAAGCCCAGATAACAGTACTGATGGGAAAGAAGGCACTGGTTACCTGCATTACTATTAACTGACAAGAGGCTTGATTTTTATCTGTATTATTGGTACTACTGATAATTACAGAAAAAATGGCTGAAGAGCAGCCAAGGAGACAAGAATACTCTACAACTTTCCTCCAAAATCCACATTATCTAGAGTAAGCCTGAAATACAACCACGCACACTTCCTATCAGTACAGCCCACTGTCTTCCATGCAGCACACTAAAAACTTCAACCTCTGGCATCAGAAACATAAGCCAGAGATTTGAGACATTCTGAGGAGGAGACACAGAACATTTGGTACTGTATGTACCACATTGGTACTCTGCGTGTGCACGTTTATGCGCATGTGCGCAACTATTGTAACGTATGATGTTACCAACATACCCCAGCAACACTCATCAGCAATGCACTGGTGTCCCTTCTAAAAGAAGGATTTTGCCATGTGTTAAACTGCCAGTTTAGTGATCCTTTGCCCTTTACTCCCCACTGTAAAAGTACTGATAAACTCTAAAACCAGCAAGTTCCTCCAAGTCAAGCAATTGGCACGGTGAATAACTGTGCTGGTTTTGACTGGGAGTGCTAATTTTCTTCCCAGTAGTTGGTAATGGGCAGTCTTTTGGATTTGTGCTGGAACAGTGTTGATAACACTGGGATGTTTTAGTCATCACTGAGCAGCGCTTACACAAAAGTCAGGGCCTCTTCTGCTCCTCACCCTACCAGTGAGGAGGTTGGGGTGCAACAGCAGGTAGAAGGTGATGCAGACAGGACAGCCGACCCCAGCTGACCCAAGGGATATCCCATGCCCTGTGGTGTCATGCTCAGCATGTGAAGCTGAGGGAAGAAGAAGGAAGGGGTAATGTTCAGAGTGATGGTGTCTGTCTTCCCACGTCACCATGATGCATGACTAACAATGGCTGAACACCTTCCTGCCCTTGTGTATGTGGCTTTTGCTTTACCAATATAAGCTGCCTTTGTCTCAACCCAAGGGTTTTCTCACTTTTATCTTCCGATTGTCTCCCCCATCCAACCAGGAGGGAGGGAGCAGCTCTGTGGGGCTGAGTTGCTGGCTGGGGACAATAACATGGTTATTTGCATGTACAGGCCTCCCCCTGCAATTGCTGTCACAGGCAAACTGGGAAAAATAAACTGTGAAAAAGACTGTGAGCATTCTGAATCCTTGCTCAGAACAACAGCGCTTTCACACCTCGGTGTTTTTACAATGCCTCATGCAAACTTTCCTATCTCTTTGATAAATAGCAAGTTTAGAAGAACTAGACAGCTGCAATACCAGCAAAAATAAAACTGTTAATTGCCGGTTTTACCTCAGTAGTTCCAGAACCAACAGAAAAGAACACAGGAAAATCAGGAGATAACCGCACTTTTTTTTTTTTTTTGTAATATTTTCTGTTCAAAGTGTAAATACTTCTACTAGATACAAATGGGGACCATAATATCTGGATAGTGCAACACTCATGCTGGATTTTAGAAGATGGGGAAACCCCTTCAACTGAGCATGAAAGGCTTCCTTGCTTTTGATGGTAGTCAAAACTGACACACATCCACAGCATCAGCGTAACTGAACTTAATAAGAGAGGAGTTAGCATAAGAATATAACACTTAGCAGTGCAAAAGCAAAGATTATCTGATTTTTAAAGAAACTGGAACAATACTACAGCTTCTTGTAACAAAAACAATGGACACCTCTCATTATAACAAGAGATGTTTATGACTCACTTATGTCTAATTATTTAAATACTTGGTTTTATTTTAATGGATGATTTTATTATCTTGTCCTTTATCATCTATTACTGCTTAATATTACATGCTTTGTATAAAATTTGTAAGGAAACAGTATCTTCCTAAGTTTGATCACTAATTGTTTCTGTTTAAAAACCGTTTAATATTATTTCTTTTCTGTAACAACAGGGTTTTACCTAGTACTCAGAGATGGTACTATGACCTCACCATCCCTTTCAGCTCCAAGAGACCTCCTACAGTCCTGCAGAACTCCTTAGATCCCAGTACCAGAAGTTTATTGTGATAAACAATTGGATACTCTACAGCAAAAAAGCACCCTCATATTTAAAATATAATAAAATATTTAGGTTCCTCCATAGAGAAGTTTGCACATACTGAGACTTCCAGCAACACTCAATTCCTTTTTAAAATGCACTCACGTTCAAACAAACATACATATCTTAAGAAAGGTGGTTCTCTGGCTACAGCAAAACAGCAGTCTGAATTGATTCAAAGGCAAGAATACAACCACAAGGACTGAGACACTGGAAAAGGGAAAACCTCATGCTAACCGCATTAAAAAGAAAAAAGAAATAAAAGGAAAACAAGAAGTGTTACCACCAAGAGTTGATTATGTACTTTGCTACAGTGAAATGGCAATTGCTGAAAACAAAACTATGCTCAAAGCGATTAAAGGGGCCCAGGTACCTGCCTGTATCATTCTGCCTATTTGAACCAGTATGTCCCAACACGCACTGATTAATCAGGTAGCTTATTGGATATGACAGTTCCCAGAACGAGGACGAAAGATCATACCAGCACCAAAGCAACCAATTTGAAGGCATTTTACAGTGGCAGGAATCAAAGTATCAAAGAACATACAATTCTAGAATACTGCTTATACAATGAAAGAAGATTCTACTCTTGTGTATCTCACACCCCAGAGTGCTCTGTGCATTAGGCTACCTGGGAAGCCCCTCATCCGCTCCACCTGACAACTGGGCTGTATGGTTATTTTTCCCACAGTGGCATAAGATCCTCAGTAACTTAAACAGGGGAGATTCCGATTAGATATAGGGAAGAAATTCTTTACTGTGAGAGTGGTGAGGCACAGGGTGCCCAGAGAAGCTGTGGCTGCCCCATCCCTGGCAATGTTCAAGGCCAGGTTGGACAGGGCTTGGAGCAACCTGGTCTAGTGTGAGGTGTGCCTGCCCATGTCAGGGGGTTGGAACTGGGTGAGCATAAGGCCCCTTACAACCCAAACCATTCTATGATTCTATAATCAGTTGCAGCCAGAGATTGGGTTCTGAATCAAAACAAAAGCAACACTGCAAAACAGAAACAACAAAACAGAAACAAATCAAAAACTCAGGGTAGGTATCAGGGATTAGAAAATAGTAACAATGAAGGAATCTGCTTTTAAGTTAAGGACTTTCACAATGAAATAAGTGTACAAAAGATGCAACATGGACGATTTTGGTATTTGGCAAGAGTTCAATACCTGTAATGACCAGGGGAAACCCAATCGGTCTCCTGTGGAGTCAGCTGCAGACTAACGTACAATCACGATGGCAACAGAGAAGAGGTCATCATGAAGTGAAGAAGCCATTTGGAGTGTCCTAAATTAAGGAGTGGGAAAGGGAGGTCTAATATCCTGGAACGACCAGGAGGCTATCTAGATCCATTAATCTTCCTGCTGGGTCACTCTGTGTGCCTCAATTCAAACTGCACTCTGGGACTTCCTTAGCATTTATATTGTCACAGGCTTAAAATGGATATCACCATGTGGTAGACAACATTTTAGGTAGGTCATCTTTGATGTTGGAGGAAAGGACATTTAAGTAACAACTCACATACACAGTAGACTGTCTGCTGTGGAGTAAGGGTTTGGTTCTGTTTTGTTTTGGGGTTGGAAAAATTGTAGAGTTTCACTGTAATAGTAGATAATATATAATAAAATTATTTCCTGTGACACTGATCAGACACAAGCACCCAGTAGCATGAAACTGATGCTTCAGCATCTTTTCCCACCAAAGAAGCAAGACTGTAAGCTCTGTAGACAAGGACTGAGTAGACTATGCTGCATCCCAGGGGAAAGTGTTACAGAATTACATAAATTTGAAGACAGAAGATAATATTCTGAACCCAGGGATTAATACTATATTCTGTATTTTCATATAGGGACTGTTTACAGGACCTTCATTTACTATTCAATTCATTCACTCAACAGAGTATTTGCATACTATCACACAATCCTTAATTTACCAAAAAATCCTAACTGTGAGAAAAGTGGATTTTTTTTTGCCAGGGTGGACAAAGATCCCAGTATTGGCTCCAGCAATTATCAAGTCTTTTTCCTGGATCAGTGCCACTCAACATTGTATAATTCCTCTCTTCCTGAACTATCAAATGTCAATCTTCTACAACACATGGGGGGGGGGAGGGGCGGGAGGAAGAAAAAGAAAGAAAGCAGACATCTATGACCTATTTAACAAAATACAAATTTAAAAGTTACAAGCAGAAACTCAGGAGCTGGCTATCCAGAGGAAAAGTAACTCCTATTCATCAGCCAAACTACTTTTGTGGAAGACAACTACCTTTATATAATGAACAAACATACAAAAGATACGTTTTTTTCAAGACAACAAGACAATCACACAACATTTTGGGTTTAGATGCAGGGCTGTATATCTGTTTGAGGTTCTCAAAGACCTAAGAGTCATTTGGTTACCGAAATAAGAAACTCCACAGGAGATGGTCAGTTTTTGTAAGACAACAGAATTACACGTGACTTTTTTTTCTGCATGTATTTTCTCATGTGTGAACTACAGGTATTTGAAAGATAAAAAAGCCATAAAAGACCAAAACATCAGACTACAGAGCAACCTAGGTTCAAGGAAACCAACTGCAACTATATTGACCTTTCCCACCAGGGTAGTACGTAGAATCATAGACTGGTTTGGATTGGAAGGGACATTAAAGACCACCAAATTCCAACCCCCTGCAAGGAACAGGGACACCTTCCACTAGGCCCAGGTGTCTCCAAGCCCTGGCCAACCTGACCTTGAACACTGCCAGGGATAGGGCAGCCACAGCTTCTCTGCGCAGCCTGTGCCAGTGCCTCACCACTCTCACAGGATAGAACTTCTTCCTAATGTCTAATCTAAATCTACCCTCTTTCATATAAACCTAATAATGTTTTCTCTCCGGGTGTTGATTGATGGTGTTGACTTCCACACAGCAAAACTTTTTTCCTGTTGTTTTTAACACAACTGTCCAGTATGACTGTATTTTCTTCCACCTGTACACAGGTGTTCTTCTATAATTGCTTTAGCTGTTAGAATCGTTAGTTTGAAATAGTAGCATTCCCCCATTTAAAGCTTCTCCTAAATTTCCTGCCCACATTTTCACATACTCACACCTTTAAAACAGTTAAGATTTTCTATATGAAGTTTAAGTTTCACAAATTTATTAAGAAAAAAAAACATATCCTAGAATCACAGAACACCAGGTTAGGAGGGACCTCAAGGATCATCTGGTCCAACCTTTCTTGGCAAAACATGCCCTAGACTAGATGGCCCAGTGTTCTGTCCAGGTGAATCTTACAAGTATCCAACAATGGGGAAATCCACCACTTCCCTGGGGAGATTATTCCAATGGCTAGTTGTTCTCAGTGTGAAAAATTTTCCTCTTGTGCCCAGTTGGAATGTCCCCAGGAGTAACTCTGTGCTCATGACCCCTTGCCTTTTCCATGTGACTCCTTGTAAAAAGGGACCCTCCATCTTCTTATTTTCAGGCTAGCTTCTTATTATTCTGATCATATAATATTTGCTCACATCTAATACAGAGCCTGAACTCAGAGACAATAAAAGCGCTAGAAAACCTTTGGAACAGCAATCAGAAGAGCAAGATCCTGTGAGTGTCTGCAGCAAGATAAGTATGTTATCATGTATTCATGCTTTATTAGATTCTAAAAAAATCCAATGGAAAAGTGATTAATAAATGCCCAAAAGGAAAAGTCTGAGTCACAACTAACACTGTGACAGACTCAACATCAATGAACTACAAAACACAGAAGAAAGCTGAGATTTACTTACTCCAGCTCTCACTACTGTTTGTTTAAAGATGAGAAGCTTAAAAAAAAAAAAAACAATTGCTTGAAACATATTCTAAACTGTATCCTTGTAATTCCTTTTTTTGGAATAACTTCTTCTTTTGTAACCTTAATTTTCTTGGCCAGGGGTATACACTGGAGGGTTGAAACCAAGTGTTTTGCCAACTGAGAAAATGTATATATATTTACAGTGTTTGTAATGCTGGTGACAAAAAGCTGCATCTGGCCCTGCAGTCGTTGTGCCATTCATCTTCAAAGCGTGTTAGTTTTGCATGTTTGCCCTTTAACACAATGCAAGACTTTCAACTCAACCTGTTGTAACCACATTCCCTTATGCCTTCCTGTCTGAAGTAAAAGGCAATTATTTTAATGGATATGGGTTTGCTCGGTCAGTTTTACAAAGCCTCCCTGAGTGACTGCAGTCAATCTCCCACTGACGGACACTCCCAGTCTGTGCCACACTTCCCACTCCAGGCAGCTATCTTCATTTTAGGGCACCAAATTGCATAGGCGGGTACTAAAGCACCTGTCATAGGTCGGTACTAAAGCACCTGAATTGTGTGCTTACCTTGTTCGTATCAAGGCATTAGCTGCAATAACATCTTGCTGTTTGGAAACACAGGATTTTAGAGCTGCATTCAAACTCCAAAATGTTCTGGGTTTTTTAACTGGCTTTGAGAAAACCCTCACAGAGCTTTAGATTTGGGTATGTGTCTCATGTTAAGACACTTCAAGCAACTTGTAAATTGCTGAAAGATACATACTTGCAAAACCCAACAGTTTCTTTCCCCTTGACAAGAGCCAATAGAAACTACCTGGAATTTCTAAATATTTATTAAAAACTCCACTTGTAAAGATTCTTATCTCTGGACAGGCTCTTTGCAAAGAACAAAATCTGGAGCAGAATAGTAACAGACATTAAAATACACCTACTTGGCAAAAAACAGTATTTCAAAGTATGAGAAGCATAGTTCTGGCATTTGTTACTGGTCAGTATCTAACTGCAATCCGTGTCAATCAAACAGAACCACTTCTTCGTGCTCTTCAGAAAGTCACACATGCTTTAGTACTGCTGTAAAACATCACTGGTCAACCCAGCACCCCAAAAGTGTTCTCCCATGTCAGGTAAAACTTCTTTTCAATTTTCGTTCAGTTTTCAGTGCATCAACTTATAGGACACATATAAAATTATCTGATTTGCAGTTAAGTTGTATTTCTGGCATATTAAATTTTAGTAAAATAATACAGTTATGAAAGGAAAGTGTAATAAATACTGATAGAGAACTTCATAAGCAGTTTCCTGTTCAATCAGAATAGCATACATTCAGAAGAGGTGATAAAACCCAATATGTACTGATAATATATTCAAGAATAGACAATGTAACATTTTGAGGAGATTCCCACTGCAAAATTATTATGGTCACAAAAAAAAAAAAAAAGAAATCAATTATTTAATTAAAAGGATTGAACTACTCATAAAATGTGCAACTAAGCAAAGAATTAAAAACAAAGAGCAAGAATAAAAAAAATGACTTCTCATTAATGACTTGGTAAAGGACCTCAGAGACAGAAGCTTTCTGCTCTCAGGAAATATTGCAGCTCAATTTCTGCACAACCATATCAAGAAGGGCTGCTGCAGATGGCAATTGAGACATCTTCACAATCAAGACCATAAACAGTCAGGCTACCTCATATTCTGTGGGCTACTCCTTTAAGCCCTGATCATTCACTTGTTCCCTAACTCCTCAGCTTTATTCACATGCTGCTTTTACGAAGGTGCATAAACCAACAGCATCCCCAGCCTGTCCCAGAGAGAGTTCTGACAGATGCACAAAATAGACACAGTTTAAAAACCCCACGTTTTCCAGCTACTATATTTCTCTCAAGCTGTAGCATTACAGTCAATCTTAATTACAGAAGATTCATCCTTTTCAGACTAATACACCTTTCAGACAACTGTATGCTTAATGTAGCCATGCCTTCCATGACCAAAAATAACGTTTCTTCTTGTGGCCAGTACTAGTTCTATCTTTACAATACATAATGCTTACGATTACATTTACAAATCAGATAATGCCATTTTAAAACTACAGCGTGATAAATTAAAATGTTGAATTATTTAACTCAGTCACTGGTCTCATCGGTCCTGTGTTTCCAACTAGCTCAACTTCGCCCAGCGTAAGTGAATACTGTACATCTCTTAAACAAAGCTTGCCCGTTTGCACAAAGTGAGACCAAGGATACTATTTCCATTAAATCCCTCCTAAAAACTAGGCAAAACCTGCTACAGCCAGCTTATACATCGGGCTGGCAGGGAAGCTGTAGGTCCCCTAGAGAGCAATACAAAATACTGGAGAGAGACTGACCTGGTCTACCAGAGGGAGAGACTGTAGGGAATGAGACAAGATTCTTTAAAAAGAATGAAGAACATATACTAAAAAAAAATGTGATTAAGGGAAAAAAAGCAAAAGGAGAAAAAAAAAGAGAAGGGGAACAAAAAAAGTACCCAGCCATTCATCATAGATGACACAGGTATGAGCTGATCCTGCCCTGGGCAGAAAGACTGACTACAGGAGTGGCTGAGTGCCCTTCAGCCCTGCTCTTCCATGTTTAACTTCAAAGGGACTTTGTGGAGGTACGCATCTTGGGAAGAGAGGAGAAGCTTCAAAACCTGCCAGGACCAGCAGCCATAGCCTGAGGACATCACATCCTCCCTCCTTTGCAGCAAAACAGCCCTGCAGGTTAGTAAGGGATTACATATGTGCAGAGTGTGTAGGCAACAGTATAATAATTCACAGTGATGGAAATTGGACCTTGTAATTGTACATGTGCACTCATATTCTGTACTGGAAATATATCACATTACGCATACGGGAATTAACAATCCCACTCTCCTCCTCGACACTTGACTCCTGCTAGTATTTCTGTCATTTAAGGTACCCTTTCATGAAAGCCAGAAAAGCATCCTCATCACGTCAAGGACACTAAGCACTTCAATTACAAGAACCATAAAAGTCATCAAAGTACTGTGCATTTTATTCATTGCATTTGTCAGCTGTATCACTGATAGCCAGTTATGTACTAATAGAAAAAAAGAAATATAGTCTTGACACTATAAACACAGACTTCATCTCAGGAAATGCCAAATCCTTCGTCTAGTATATTCATGAGAAGAATAAATTGTAAATGAAACTTGGGTAGCCAAGCCTTCAAAGCCTGAATAAGATAGGTACTAGATCTGGACTATAATCAGAAATGCTACATAAAAACAGTTCCCCAAAAATTCTGTAACACAAAATCACTTAAGTAAAAGAAAATAAAAATAAATTTAAGATGCCATAGTTTGAGCCCTTCTGAATTGCTACTATAATCCTGATAACTGGAGCATGGGATAGCAAATACTTTTCTAAAAACTAAATGATCTACTGAGATACGCATTGAAAATTCACACACACATGCACCCCTGCCACTCTTCCCACTGTGTATTTTCTCAAGCAGCTGCAACTATTTGGTCTTTAAAAAAAAAAAAAAAATCATTATTTGATTATGAGAACTAACTCATGCCAGTTTAGATTGTAGGACATTCACAACCATCAGTCTCTACCACAGAGTGAAAAAATCTGGCTTCTACTTTTACAGCCCACACATACAATTGTTTTCACGCTGCTCAATGACAAATAAAACATACAGTATCCTTCCTCTCTGAAGTATCATCAAGCTTGAAGTAAGAAGCGAAGGAAGGGACTTGACATTCCTGGGACACCATCGTCAGTGCCTGCTGTATTTTACGATCTAAATCATCTTGAATAAGCTGAATTTTATTGAAAGTGAAAAAACAGTCATCACTGAACCCCTTCAGAACCTAACATACTCTGCCACATTTGAAATTCAGAGAGCAGATAAACAAAAGCTGCAGATTTGAACAAGATCTTTCACACTTCGCTGCTGTGAATCACTCCAGAGTCAAACTTCAGACAACATTTGTTTCACCATCTGCTGCCACGTTGAGTTGGCAGCACAACATCCAACAGCCATATCACAGATTTTGGAAAGGCAGAACGTGTGCCCCTCTGCACTGCCAAACCGTGCCTCAGCCGAGGAACGGCACTAGGTGGAACTACCTATAGGTTTCAGTGTGGTTTCACCTATAGTGAACACGTATATAGCCAACACTGGCACCTTTTTCCCTGACAGAAAATTACAGGAGAAAATGGCACAATGAATCGCCTTTAAAACAAGTAAACGTTGACGACTTACAGATAAGTAGTTCCCCAGCAGCTAAACACCTGCACTCTTTTAACCAGTAACTCAGCTGAAACCCAACTGGCCATTTTTCTTCTTGTCTTTCGCGGGCCACCTCCGTGCCAGCGTTTTCCCCCGGCAGCACCCTTCTCCGCGCCGCTCCGCGGGAGGACGCTCAGCCCGCCCCGCCGCACGGGGATGGCCGCTCCAGCCCCTCAGCTGGCGCCGGGCGTCCTCTCCTCCGGCTCCCACCGCAGCGCCCGGTCCCCGGTCCCCCCCGGTCGGCGGACTCCCCGCGGACGCGCAACCCTCCGCCATGAAACTTTCCGGCCGTGGCGACCGGGCTCTTCGGGGGCGGCTGCCGGCCGGGCAGGGCAGGGCGGGGCGGAGCGGGGCCGGGCCGGGCGCAGCCCCTGCCGCTGTGCACCTGCCGGGTGCCCCGCACCAAGCGGCCCCGAACCTCCCGCCAGGCCCCAGCCGAAACTCACCATAAAGAGGCAAGCGGAGGCGAAGGGTCGCGGCGCGTCTCCCGTCCGGAGCGGGCGGCCCCGTCAGGCGAGTCCCGGGGGGACGCGGCTCCCCGCCGCCGCCGCAGCCCCTTCCCCGCGGGAGGCACCGCCGCCCTCACAGCCGCATGCCGCGCCCCGCCGCCCGGCTGCCCCTGGGCTCGCCGCGAACCGGCAGCGGGGCGCCCGGCCCGCCCGCGAGCAGCGGAGAGACCCCGAGGGCCGTCCTCGCCTTCGCAAGGGGTGAGGGAGGGGGAGCGGCTTTCCGCTCGGCTCAGCTGCGGCCGGCGGGAGCCCGGCACCGGCCGGACACAGGCACCTTCTCGGGGATGGAGGCGCCGCCACTCTCCAGCCGGAGCGGAAAGTGGCTCGGGAGCGGCGGGCGGGCCGAGGTGACCTTCAAGCCCGGCGGGGCGGGCTGGGGCGGGGGGAGGTCGGCGGGGGGGGGCGTTGCGCCCCGGGAGGCGGTGGCGGCGGCAGCACCCCCCGCTCGGGAGCGGCGGCGGCGGAGGAGGACGGCGGCGGGATGCAGCGGGCGGGGAGCGGGGCTCGGCAGGCGGAAGGCACGCGCGCTCCCGCGATTGGCGGCCGCGCGGCGGCGCCCGGGCAACCCCAGAGGCACCCCCCCACACCCCGAACCGCCCCACAGCGCGGTATCGGGGCACCGTGGCTCAGGGCGGCGGCGGTCGGGCGCTGCGCCGGGGCCGAACCTCCCCGAGTCACCGGCGGCGCGATCCCAACTTTTTGTTCTCGGCGGAGCGGTAAGAGACCCGGGCAGGAGCGGGCACGTGCTGTCACCGATCACAGACACACACACACGAAGTGGAACTCGGGAAATAGCTGGTTAAAACGATGCCCTCGGCGATACTCGGGCACCCCCGCCTGCTCCCTCCCCTTCCTCTTGCCCAAAGGAAACCAAATCTTACAAGAATTCTAACGCTCCGCTAATGAGAAGAGCAGCGCAGCATCCCTGAACGCATCAATTACTGTTAAATCAGGCTGACAGCAGCTATTTATGAGAAAGTTTTGGGGAAAAAAACATCAAGACCTGCCAGAACACTGACTCGTCCTTTTCAATGCATGATCTGTACCGATCACACATTTTTGCACTGCTCAACCGTCAGTTACAATAAATTAATGCCACAGAGATTTATTTCAGCATGTAAACTTATATCAATCACATACGGGTACCTTGAAGACAAGACAGATATGCTACCCCCTGTGGTTTAGGAGTAGGGAGTTGTTTGAAGTATATAGACAGAAAATGAAACCCAGTAATAATACAGGTGATAACAAGGAGGCAAGCTTTAAATCACAAACAAACAAACAAATCCTTAAAAGAACTTTACAGGAATAACCTCCCCATAATTTCTTTCATCTGTGCAGAAAATAAATACAGCCAAAATACTCTGAAATTCAAGTGTAGTCTGCACATACATCACATACCTCAAAAGCACATCCCTGCATCCCAGTGCCTCTACTTGTGGTTTTGGGGCTTGGCCTATTTCTTTTGCTGTTTTAAGATCCAGCGTGTCATAACGCTGTGCAACTGCTCAGGACTGTACTTTTAACAAGTCACACCAGTTTATGGAGCTGGGTCATTTCAAACAACAAGCTCAGAATTTATTACTCCTCATCAAACATAAGCAGTGTTAAACTGCAGGCTGGAAACCTTTAGCTACACCTTGTTTACATCTGTCAGACTACTGAGAGGTATGAAGTTAGTCCAAGATTCATTTTCAAGATCAAAATTTCTATTATCAAGTCATTACAAGAGTCTCTCAAAATGGACATCACACTCTGAAGGCTGAACCCCATTAAGTTCGTATAAAGATCCCTGGATGGATCTTTAAATCCATGTTGTGGATTTCCTTCACTTCTTATTTCAGCTTTCCAGTTCACTACTCTAAATCAACACAAAGGCTGGCATGAGAGGCTCATGTGTCCGACAGATGCCAAATGGAGATCAAAATGTTATGCTAATGGTCTTTAAACTACTATAGAAGGATTTTACAGTGAGTAACTTTGGTTATTCCTTGCAGTAGGAGATACCTAAACCTGTATTTACTGATCTGTCTATGAGAAAATGATATTAGTAGAAGCTTGGTGAGCACAAATTAAACATAATGCTGGCAAAATTTCTTCAGCTCTTCCTTAAATTGTATATTTAGGCCCCTCATAGGAAAATAATTTTCAACATTCCAATTAAATATCACTGACTTCTTTGGCACGTTTGTCATATGGCCAAATACCTCCTACTTCACCAGCACTTTCATAAAGACTGAAGTAATACAAAAACCTGAAAGACAAACTTCCATGTAAAAGATTTCTACCCTTTGAGTATACAAGCTCATTCAATAGAGGCAAACTTTGTCCCCAGTGAAATTTTTGCAGTTAAGTTCTCCAGGGCAAATCCCAGCTCACAGCGCTTACCACTGATGGATTCAGAGTAACAGTAGATTCTGTTCCCTAGAGGCTGAAAGACCCTTGTACGGGACCATGCAACGCTAGGGTTGTGGAACACAGCAAGAACAGGCTGTCTAGTATCTTCTCCAATTTTTAGGCATCTCAATTTCTTTTGACTCTGACCTGTAGTCTTTCAATGTTCATTCAGCTGTCTGTACAGCACTGGCAGTATTTCTCTAGCCAGCTAGCAGTCTCAAGAATGAAGAATTAAAAGCTATTTTAAGATGCTAAAATAATAAAGAGGTGAAGCTCACAAAAATATATGAGCTGTACCAAAATCCTGCATTAAAGAACACAGAAATCTCACAAACTGAAATCAACAAAATGTTACCTTCAAGCATTTAAGCATTCCTGTTGAGTAGAGAATGCTCAATGGAGTATTAAGGACTACTCGCAGAACTAAAACTAAATCATTTCCAGGTTGCTAGTTTCACCTGTCCTTGATTATAGACATGAGTATGTATGAAATGACTAGAGAAAAGCTTGTCTTTCGGATCTCAATACCTACAGATTCTCCTCTTGTATAAATACTGTCAAAAAGGTTCCCTTGGGTTATTTTTCATAACCAGTTTCCCTTTGTTCCCTTCACATGAAAGAGCTTTGAATTACAAGTTGTATCTTGCTTAAAAGAAACCCATACCCAAAAGTTTGCCATCGTTCTTATGTATAGACTCCCAGCTGAGGTTAAAGTTTTGGTTTAGTCAGTGGCTATAAGAAGAAATTACTGTTGGTTACAAGACATGACGGATAAATTACGGGCAGAGAAACAGCAGCCAGCAGAAATCGCATCATATTCTTACATGGGTCAGTGCCAGCGCAGAGAACAGCATCCAAATACTGTTTCCTGTTCCAGTTCTCCAGGAATTAAAATATTTCCTTTCCTAAACATGATGTATCCAAATGTACCTGCCTGTCTTTTAGACAGTAACTGTCTTCAGAAAGGTATCTTGCTGTTCATCCATATTTGTAATATTCACTACATTTGAAGCATTCAATAAAAACCAATGGTGATTCTACCCCAAAGTCATAACTGCATGATGACACAATTCACTGTAATTTCTATAGGAAATGTTTACAAAGAAAACAGACAAATTTAATAGACTTGTTTAGTAATGTACTTGAACAAGTTGGCTTCAGAAGGAGACATTTTCCAATTTAAAGGAAATTATCAACAGCAAGAGAACCAAATAAAGGGCAGGTAACAAAAGGCTCTGTTGAAACACGGTGTTTTGATCAAATTCCAGTCAGAGATTAATTCTTAAAATATTCTAACAAATTTTCTGAATAAAAACCTATTTCAAGTTTTTTTTGAAACATTTTCCCTTCCAAATAAAATGTTTTCAGAGTTTATTTCATTATTTATTTTTTTCCCCAGATTGAATTGGAAATAAAACTGTTGTGCAATTATTCCAATCAGGAAACACCTAGATCCTCATGAAAAACAATAGAGTTTGCACCTTCTGCAAGAAGGCAGCTGGTCAGCAAAAAAAAAAAAAGAAAGCTGTTGCTATTTTCCTGGCTGATGGGTTCTGGAATAGATGAAATATCTTGGAGCACGAGACTTATATTGCAAAACTGAGAGCTTGTCATGTGCAAGGTGGAGCAGACATATCCTGAAGACCAAAGGGAGCCGGAAGTGAGAAACACACCACAAAGGCAAGCATCAGCATAGATGAGCAAAACTTACTCAACTCAATAAACTACTTTAAGTTGCTGGACTAAAAATTAATACTTGAAGAAGGGGTTACTTAAGGAAACTATTCAATGGTCAGAAAGTTCCTCAGCTTTAATGAAATATTTTCATCTTCCTCCTCTTCTTTCATGTTCTATCTTGATCTTCAGAGGCTGTAGTGATTAAGGTTCCTTCAGCTTCCATCTAGGCCATCTGTTTTGTCTGCTGTCAGCCTGTTGAGGTCTTCAAACTCATTGTGGACATGCACTCATAACTCTGATTGGCTCTTCTCTCACACATTTTTGCAAAACAGACAATTAGCGCCCTTTCTTTCAGCTACCCAGACCATATACTCTTCTCCTTATGAACACTCTTAATGAAATCTGGGCCAGTAAGGCAACTGTTAATGCTGCAGGACTAAATGTTGTATGTAGAAATATGTGGGAGGATCACTGGCAGCAGAAAGTCTGCGATATGCTTCCCATCCTCTAATCAGCACCAGGAGGCAAGAAGATTGTCGTTTTTTCTCTGTATAACTTTTGAAACACGATTGTCCTTTTCTCCCATGTAACTTGTGAAACACAGGGTTAGGCAGCTTATAGCAGACTGCCTCCTAGTTTAGGGAAGTGTTACTCACAACAGAGCTGGTGTTAACAGTCACCCAACTCTACCTAAACTGTCTTTCAGAATGAGAACAGCTCATGAGCAATATCTGAAACCAAACAGGCACACACGTACAATGAAACATTGTCAGATGCAGTGCCCAGTGACTTGCCTTTAGAACTAATTTGTTGTTCAATCCTGCAATTATAAGTGGCAAACAGGAAAGTGATGATTACTACAGTAGAAATAAAAAAGGTTTCCTTGCTTCTTAGTAAAAAAAAAAATAAAGAAAATAGATCTACGAAAAATGGGTCTAAAGAAAACAAATCTATGTGGGAGATTAACTGGAAGAATGATTGGACAGAATAATTGTTATGAACAGCTGTCGTGGTTTAAGCCCAGCCACGCAGTCTCTCGCTCACTCCCCCTCCTTCCTCCCCCCCTCCCTCTCCTGGAGGGATGGGGAGGAGAATCAAAAGAATCTAACTCCCACGGGTTGAGATAAGAACACTTCAGTAACTAAGGTGTAACATAAACCACTGCTGCTACCACCAATAATAATAATGATAAAAGAAATAACAAGGGAAGAGAATACAACTGCTCATCACCCACCAACCAATACCCAGCCCCACCGAGCAGTAATCTAGCCCTCCCGGGTAACTGCCCCCAGTTCTACATCCTGAGCATGACGTGCTGTGGTATAGAATACCTCTTTGGCCAGTTTGGGTCAGGTGTCTTGTCTCTGCTTCCTTCTGGCTTCCCCTCCCCTCTGGCAGAGCATGAGACTCAGAAAGTCCTTGGTCATACTAAACATTTGAGCAGTAACTAAAAACATCGGTGTTATCAGCACTGCTCCCAGGCTGAAAGTAAAAAAAAACAGCACTGCACCAGCTACTAAGAAGGAGAAAAATGACTGCTACTGCTGAACCCATGACAACAGCAGACTAAGTAAATGCTGCAGTTGCTGGAACAAAAAAAAAACAAACCAAAACCAAGAGGAAGTGGAAAATAAAAGTTTTGAAGTCTTCAAAACAGAAAGATTCCATGTATTTTTAAGAATGATATAAATAGTACATAATGATATAAATAGTACATACATATTTAATGCTTTAAAAATTCAAAATACCTTTGCAGCGAAGAATGCCTGCAACATATCCACAACCGCTGCAAATGTATTCCTTCATTTGAAGGGCTGTTCATTTCATTTCATTATCAGTGGTAAGTGAACACAGAAGCCATTCCCAGTGAAATATGCAAGCTTCAAGTCAAGTAAATCCATTAGTGCCGGTTGCTGGTGTATTACAAATTTCAGTGCCATAAACACTTCATGAATCATCTTCAAAGTAATTATTGTTAGTATACACTTCGGTAACAGTCTGTTGATATTTAACCCTTCAGATGTTATCAGGAAATGCAGCCTTGAAGGATTTGGAGAAAGACAGCACCTTGATTCTCGAAATTCATGGCAAAACAGAAATCCTTACACAAGACACAAACTTAAGGAAATGGAGAAAAAACAGCTTTCACACACAAAACATGAAATAAAAGACATCCCATTGTCCCATTCTGTGCACAAACTGTTCTGGTGGTGGTGGTGATGTTTAACCTCAGAGTCCTTAAGAGCGCTCTTTCATTCTTGACAATTCACAGCATCTTGAGCACTTGCTGTTTTCTGGATGATGTGTTGAATGGAGTTGAATAAAGACAATGATGATAGCTCTGGAGTTTCGGTTAGATTGAATGTGTCATTTGCTTTGGCTTTGTAGAGCAAGAATTATTTGCTGTGCATCAAATACTGGAATCTGAACAGTTTAATGCTTTTGTCTTGCTGTCAGAAGGTGGCATTAAGGCAGTGTTGTTCTGTTGCTATTGTTACCTTTTTGTTCATATAGTTCTACTTAGGAAAATAATTCTGGGATATTTGACGCAAACTTTTAAGTTACTTTTACATTTATGTTTCATTTTTCAGTCCCTCAAAGAATATCAGTAACTATACTTGCACATAGATATAATGTCTACTTAAAAATGTATAGTTATTTAGTAGATTCTTTAAGTAGAAAGATAATGCTTCTATTTTTAATGCCCTAATAGCAGTAACTGTTTGTCATATATCAAAGTATCTATAAATTAGGGAGTTTCCAACTTACTTGTCAGTGATAAAATGTTAATCTGTTTCATTTCTCCAGGGACTTGTTATTCTGAAATACCATTTCTCTCTCCCCTGACTTTGACTTAAAGCATATATAAAATTTCTCTTGAAGAAACATCTAGAAGAAATAACTCCATGCCCAGCTCATCACTCATTTTTTTACCTGTGTGCTTTATCTCCAAGTGATTTTGAGAGTGCCTTGGGGTGAAGACTGTTCACATAGGGCTGATAGCTTATTGCTTTACATGTGGAAAAAAGGTCAAGCTAGTTTAACTGACCTTTCCTGTAGGAAAATTACAGGTTTGCATGTTGTCTTTTTGTTACCCTGTGTGGATGGACTGGTTATCAGGTTCTGTGCTTTCCTTTCTTCTTTATATTCAGCCATTTATATTTAGGCAATAGAAGTGTTGAAAAGAATTATCAAAATCAATAACATAAGCATTTTTTCTTCAAGTGTGGAACACTGGCAAGGGAGGAGGCATGCCCTGCCTCCAAGCAAGAACCACAAGCCACTTCTCCTTTCTCATCAGCTCTCAAATGGTTTTCTTCCCTTTAAAATGAAAACAATGACCTTGTCCTTCTTTGTAAAAGAGCTACTAGATTATTTAGATGTAAACACACAGCCAGGCTACTGAGGAATTATGTGCTGGCCTGCATGGACCATGCCACGGAGCTTTTGGCCCAAGGAGCATGCTCTTCTTTTATAAGCAAAGTAAACACTGCAGATGCTACAGAAAGGCTTTGTAGTTCTTGACATAAATGTGGACACCTTGACAGACTAGAGGCTATCCTCATCTTCTCAACACTTGGGTAATTAATAATTCATGGGGAAAGTATCTGAACTGGAGAGTGTAGTTATGCAATTGTAGAAACATTCAGGGTATACTTGGTGCTGTGATGTTGTCTGTAATTCCTGCATTGCCACAGCAGGATCCAGCATGATTGAAGCACTGACGTTTTTTAATGGTTTCTTCAAGCGTAACTTCTTCTGATTGTGCCATAATTAATAAACTTTTAAATACAGAATCATTTGTACAGGTTTGGAAGCATTTCTCCATACTTGCAGAATATGAAGTTTTCTCTTTCTAAAGCTGTCTGAACAAACTGGCACCTATGACATCTTCAGAATGTGCTAACATTTTCATCACAACCTCTAACTTTTCATCCGACAGCTGGGGAACTTATTGACTGAAACTTTCATTTACATATGTACAAAACTTAAAATTCTTATTTGAAGTATTAAATGAAATATTCCTGTTCAGAGGCAGAATTTGCAAAAACTGTCATGAAAACTACTTGATTCTCAATGCTGAAACCCAGGAATTTCTAGATAGCTTTTGTAGTTCCTGAGTTACTGGGTTTTAACAATATCATCTATCCCTCAGTCTAACTATGGGTTTAGCATTACTCCACAAATTGAAGTTGTCAAATCCTGGAGTGCAGACTAATATAGCTGACAACCACTTGCCTAACATCACATTTAAAACAGTTTTATCAACAGAGAAGCTATTGGTTTGCCAAGAGAAAGAGAAAGAAATCCCCTGGAAATAATGAAATTTTCCAAAATACTTAGCTCTGGATCCATATTGCATTAAACAGAAAATCAAGCTGAGAAGTAGCCCATTATAAGTAGGAAATAACAAGGAACAAAACCTGCAGAAGTGTATTGACTCACTTTTACGGGTAGAGAGTCCCAGAAAATCCAAGAGCTGCAAAAAGTCAGATCTGCCACAATCTCTGCCTACATGTCTTTAGGAATTAAACTAGAGTTATAGAAAAAGGTAATTTCTTTCTAGTATTTTTATCACTAATGTATTCACATCTCTGGTCTCGTATGCGGAATATATATTAGATTCATAAAAATGAATTGAAATTTACTGTTTCCTGGATTATCTTATTCCAGTTAAATCCTTGATTCATAAGGCAATTGCTGAAGATAAATAGAAGTTCATGAATTGTTCATAAACTGCAAAAAAATCAGAAGTAAGAGATGAAAAATGTAAGACACACAACCCTTCATTCGCAGGCCACAAATTCAAGTCCAGGTTTCAGATCTGCAGCAACCACAATCCATTTTCATCTTATCACCTGAAGGCTTTCTGGTAGCATTTGTGAACTCAGTCTGTACCCTCAGTTCCATCTTTATAGGATAAGTGGCCACATAAATAATTCACTGAACCCTGGAACTTGTCAGAAACAAGAAGTTGTGAAATGTAAAGACTCCTTCATCCTCCCAACTCTGTAAACAGCACATATGAGCTAATTTTCTAATCTTTCACTATGCTTTATGTGAAAGTAGACACATAGGAGTTCTTGCACATATTTAATAAAATAAAGCTCCTCAAATATCTATTTTTTTTTTAAATAATGTACTCCTCTGGAAATATTGCCTTTGAGGTTTTTCTGTTCTTTGTTGGAAAATGATGAGGAAAACCTTCTCACCAGGGACCTTTGGCTATGCAACTGTTAAAAAAAAAGCAAGCTTCTCCTTAAATGAGTAATTTCCACCTTCTGTTGTTAGATGGGAGTACTTCAGAGGCACACCTACTTGAAAGAAAGCACAGAGGGGGGCAGGGAGACATGCCACTATTTATTTTAGGTTTTTCATGTTTCGTGTATTATGGGAGAGATTAATGGGATATTTAATGAAATGTGATAATGTGTGGAACCTTAAGCATTTTTTAATACGCATAAGAGAGAAGACATGGAGATTGATCCCCACCTTTCTCTTGGCAGGCAGCAAACAGCACTCTTGAAGTGATTCCCAGCATAACATTTGAGCCACTTACCTGCAGCCTTTTGGTTCTAATGACTTTGAGCCTATGATGTTGTGAAGGACAACTCCTCTCCAGTGCTGAGATGAAGAGATGCTGATAGCTACTAATGCTCAGATGAAGTCTGTATTAAAAATTAAGAGTACATGGATAGTCACTAAGGTGTTTTTTTTCCTATAACTACTTCCATGAGACTAGAGTTTTAAATAAGTCAGATTTTCATAAGATTTTATGCAAATTTAAATACTTTGCCCATGCTCAATCTGTCAGAAGAATTTTCCTGAGAAAGTGATTGAAAGTAGGCGTGTATTTTTGGCTTACAAGGTTCGCTATATCATCACCTTGAGACCTTAATCAAAACAGATGTAGGAATTGTACTTCTGGACCAGCTTGCACCTGCACAAAACACCACTGGAAAACTGTGTCCAGTGCTCTCCCTTTACCACCATTCACTACACTACATTCCTATTTTTAGAAACTAAGAATTACAACTGGCTTACTCTTCTACTGCTCTTTTTAGAGCA
The DNA here is from genome assembly GCF_028554395.1 of Pezoporus wallicus. Taxonomy (NCBI): domain Eukaryota; kingdom Metazoa; phylum Chordata; class Aves; order Psittaciformes; family Psittacidae; genus Pezoporus; species Pezoporus wallicus. The sequence continues at coordinate 1,128,621 of NW_026637610.1, read as the reverse complement.
AGTGAAAATTCAGCCCACAGTAGCCTGCAGGCTGTCCAGATGCACACAAGTTGGAAAGTAATCTGAGAATTGTCGCTGTGCCAGATGTTTGAATTAACAAATAGGACTCCTTCAAACACTTGCACTTACAAAAATAGTCAACACAAACATATGATATCAGACATATTATACAGCTGTGGCTATTTCAGCTGTACCTGTCAATAAAACAGTGCTTTTCAGGTAAGAAATGTGTTGAAATAACCTATTTCCAGTGATGATAGTCATACATTTCAGTTCTTTGATACATCAGAGATTTTCTAACATGTATTTACAGCCAGCCAATGAATTCAGAAAATACCACATCAAGACACAGACAAAAAAAAGATGCTTAATGCAGTTTTACAAATCACCTTTGTGAATTGCCTTTATGCAAATAAAGGCCACATGTTAATTGCAGATCTGTTTAAATATTGTACGGGATTAAGGAGTTATATTTTTATATAATAGAGTCAATAAAACACCAATACCCTCTTTTCCAGTCTACTATATAAACTTAAATTCTGAGTTAAAGTGTTAATGAACCTATAGTAACTTTACACTGAGAACAAGACACTTTGAAACAGGCTAACCAGGACTATGCATAACATTATTTTCCATGATAGTTCAACTAGGCACCCGCTACTTCAGAAAACTCCTTTAGGTTACAATTTATTCCTTGAGGAAACAAGTTTTTTAAAGCTGACATGGCAGTGGGAGTTAGGCTTCCAAGGGGCTTGATCCTTGTCGGAATGAGAGTTAGGACCCCAAACCACTTGAAAATGCTATAGATTTTATAGAAAAAGTTGCTTGATTCATCTTTAGCAGACTGCAAGGTTTCTGACCAACTGTAAGGGGCCACTTCTGATTTCTGTTATTAACCTCATTTGACAGATAATTTGTTTCTCCATTAACATTAATCCCTGTAAAATATTTCTGATGGTACTCCAATTAATTCATGCCCTTTTTTTTTTTTTGATTGCAGACTCATTGCAGAGTAAGGTAATGCTTTTTATGAGTATGTGTGGCAAAAAAAGAATGAACTTATCTTTAAAAAGAAGGCTTTCTTGAAAAAAGAAGCATGTCACCACTTTCATGTTTCCCAGGCTTGAAAAGCGGTCAACTATTATCCATATGTAAGGATTCCTAGGTAAAAGATTCCGAAGCATGTAAGATTAAGGGCTTATATTGTGTTCTTACACCAAACACTGTTAAAATGCTTCAGCACAATTCAAATAAAAACCAAAACTCAATGGGTAGATAGTATGTTTTTTGTAACTAGTGCAAGATATGTGGAACACAATTTCTCTTTCCTTCTTTGTACAATACTGTACTTTTGTAATAGTAATGGGAAACCTCCATTTAGTGGCATTGGGTAAATATGGGAACATGATGGTGTAAACATTTAGTTCCATTAATAAAACAGATGTATCACAGCTGAACTGTGTGGCAACAAAACAAAGACCTTTTGCAAGGACCATTGCTTTCTGCAGCATTTAGGGAGTTTGTGTCAGCTTCATTTTAAGCTCAGCAATAGAGCCATCGATTTGATTAGGTAGGAAACAATGAAAAAGGCATAGAAATTGATTTGGGATGTGGAAAGTACACAGTTTTGGTGAGATTTTCCCTGAATTACTCATGAGCAGCCCAGTTAATACTGTCACATAAGTAGCTGTGTTTAAATTCCCATGTCAACACACAGAAAAAATGGAAGACTTCCTTCACCTGTGAACTGTTATTACTACTTCCTACATATGCAGGAAATCAATATCAGAGAATTTCACAGCAGTATTCTCAAGCCTCTTGTCACAGCTGTGAAGATGAGTAGTATAAGGCCTGATCACTTAGTGGTCTATGCCTTATGCAGGTATCTCCCTGTGCATCAAAGTGGTTGCATATAAAACATAAAAATTCCAAGGCAGCGTATCCATGTTTTATACAAACTTTTTTTAAAACTTAGGTTGCTATAAATGTTAATAAAGTGAATGGGAAAGAGCAAATCAGGCCTCAGAAGCTTTTCTGATTACCTCTTCCCACATAAGCCACTCTAAAGCCCCTCAGCTACTATAACCTGGCCATGTAAATCCAATACAGCAGTGAAACCTGTTAGGAAGTAGTAAATTATGCAAACTAGCTAAAATGAAGGCAGCAAAGTCATTCGTTATAGAAAACCCACCATGTTGAATGTTTGCTGTCACTCACTAGGGATAAACAATACACGTTTGTGCACATCTGCTGTTTATCTCTGTCGCACAAGTATAACTGACACAAAACCATAGCATACAGTGCCTCTTTCACGTTTCCACTGACTAGAACCACGAACAGTTGAACTGACCATGGCTCACTCTGTAAAGTTAGTTGTGTTTTGAAGAATATTCTGTCCTAACTCTGTACTCAGTTAGGATACTAAGTCTGTGTTTGAAAGATACATTGACTGCATACTAACAATGTAAAATGAATTTCATAACAATTAGCCTTTATCCATTAGAATTAAAAATCTATGCAAACCCTCCAGCAAGACATAATTCTTCCACAACACTGACAAAATTACTCCCCCTTACTTTTTTGTTGACTTTTCATTTCTAGTACCTTGAATATAAAGTTCCTGTCCTCATCCTCCATTTCTTCCTGCTCTCCTTTTATCTGCATGTGTCCTCATTGCTCTCTTTCATCACAGTAGCTTGGATTCCTTGTATTCTACTGTATTTTACATCTTTCTTTCCACTGGACAGCCTCTTATGACTTGAGTGCCAAGAGTGAAATCTCTCCACTGTTTTACCATTCCTGAGTAGCAAAGGGGACAGAAGTTTTGAAGAGGCCTCATGATTTATGTATTTTCATTGAGCATTCTTCACCTTCTGCAAAGTGTCAGAAAATAATGAGGTGATGAAAAGTTTTTGAAACAGGATGTGAAAGGCCATACATCAAGACATCGTACTCTAGTCACCCACTCCCAGCTCCCCTTTGTATTTCATTTTCGATCAAACTATTCCAAGGTTTTCAACAAAAGAATCACTCTAGTAGAAGACTGAACTTTACTACAATAAACAAATGAGAACAATGAGAATAACATGTTAAAACATTTGGTTTTATCTTATTAGATATTTATAATTTCTACAGTGTAAAACTATTTAAACCTCATTAACCTCATGATTACCACTACTATAAGGTGAATTGCGTTTTCATAAACTCTACCAAACAAGGCTCAGAAGTACCACAAAACCATCTCTAAAGCGGGTTAGTAAGCCTATGTAACAATCCTGGAGCTGAAGGAGCACACAATCTGCCTTACAAAGCTTTGAGGAAGATTTATCCAAGGAACACATGTAATCTGTTCTCTAATGGCTACAAAGACTTCAGCAAGCTAAGACTGGTTCTTTTCAAGGCACCACCAGCTTGGCTGACAGGCTCAGCTCTGTCTTGCAGTGGGGTCATTATAGCCAACTGGAATCAGTCTGAGTTCTTTTCTTAGCCTTTCTGTAGCAGCAGATTGAAAACCACCTTCAATGTGTCAAATGAACAACAATAAAACTCTCTCAGAGACCTAAGACAGTAATGCAAAAGAGGGATTTGCTGTTCTAAATCAGAAGTGCAATTATCTGTAAAACTGAATTTGCGTATTTACTTTCTTGAAAGCCTTTATTTGGAAAGCTGTGGGATACTCCTTTGGAAACTGGCAACACAAGACACAGCAAGTATTAAAAACAGCTATTAAACTTGTTTCAAATGTTGATCTTTACCTGAAGATCATATAAAAAATGCCCAATCATAACAAAAATGTTCACTTCTGAATGTTACTCATCACCTTTTTTGCTTCATTAAATTTGCCTCCAGTCAGATTCTGCCTGTTGTACCTGCCAGGGTAGACCCAGTTGCTTACAGCCATGTCTGTGCCCTCATAGCCAGTTTGTATTTATATAACTTCATCATACTGTAAAAGAATCCCTATCTTATTTATACAGCTGTAGAAAAATCAAGTCAGAAGAGTTCTGAAAAACCAGCACACTGTAATCCATTCTAAAATAAAATGAAAAGATCACCTTATCACATTATTAAAATGCATATGCATACATCTGCTCATAAATAAAGTTACAACTCCAGTAAGGTTTCATTCATGAGATGTAATGAACAAAACCACTATAAATTTTAAAGGAATTTACAATTATTTCACTACAGCATGTTAATAAGAGAAAGACTATTATTTGAAAGTAATAGAGCAGAAAAATAAGGCTATATCTTGTCTCAGGTCATATAAACCTTCATTTAAAGGCTATCAGTGTGTTTTGGTTCTTAGAGGTAGTGACACAAAACTAATTTATGGTGACCAGGCAGAAGGCATCCAGCTGGAGAAAACCTCCCCAATAATCAATGACAAAAAAGTCACCTTACTTGAGTTTTCACTGCAAACTAAGACAGCTTCAGCACACACTGCTTACCCACTCGCTCCTCTGCCAAGAAGGGAAAGATCTGAAGAACTAATTAAGCCTGAAATCACGTACCATCATGGAATATTTGCCTGCAATGCAAGTGCTTCTCATCCAGAAGTAGGCTCATAATTTACCCAGTGACTACAGGCACACATAATTTTATTGTTCTGGGTGAGGACAGCACATATACAGGCAACTGCTGTGTTTTTATTTAAGGCAAAAATTATGTGAACCTATGGCAAGTGTTTGGAGAAAAATTAACCATGACAATGAGGAGTGGTTACAGTTACAGGTCTGATATTGCACAGTTCTCCATCGTACGGAATTCACTAAAATGTCTTCTGTTTTACAGCAGAGTCACATACAATTTTGAAAAAAACTATAGGAAAAAACAGACACTACTGCTTCTACCTAGAGCTTCGTGCTGCTTTTAATCATCCATCAAGTGAGAATCATGTAAAGCAGACAAAATCAAAATTGCTTCCCATTCTGAAATCACTAGCTACGAAAATACACATTTTATTTTATATGACAATCCATGAGCCTTTTGCAGAAAACTCTCAAATTGGTGCATGCAGGCCCAGCAGGCTGTAGAAACTGGGTACAGCCTACGTTTAAATTTAGGATCATCATCTCTTTTTGAGAGAAGAATCAAATGATACTTAGAATTATAGCTTTCCCATTTACTGCATTCTCAGGTAATATTTACAATAAAACCAAAGCGCCTGCACAGTTTTAATAGCATACTGTCAAAAAAAGTAGTTTATACAGAGAAAGATGAGGACATTGTGATCACAGCCTCTTTTGATGACACTACATTTACTTCACCCTTAGTAACAAAAGTAATTTTTTGTTTCAGTTAACCTCTGTCCTATTAGACACTTCCAGAGGTTTTAAGAAAGGATATATCCAGTAACTGTTTTGTGTTCTGGAGAAATTATATCACTGTATTCCTTCCCTAATAGTTCCATATCAGTTTAGCTGCACATCTTTATGTTTGCCTTACATGTGATATGACACACTCTCAACTTCAGTATGTAACACTTTCAAATTTCCTTAGAAGGAAGAATCTTCAGTAAAACTTGCAAGTTGTTTCACCACTTAGATATGGTATCTGTGGCAAACAGATGTTGCTGTAGAAAAAATGCTGTAACATTTAGTCGAGACTGAAAATCAAATTATCCAAATAGTAGAATTCCATGAGAAAACTCTGAAGCATTACCTATACCATCAGCTGTCCTAAGTGAATATGAAGTGTCAATCATTTTAGTACCTACCTTTAGTTCTTCAATTGGAAGACAGTGTATCTTTCATTTTACTGACGAAAAAATGATCAGAAATTATCAGTATCAAAGAAGAACTTGCCATTACAAGCTACACAGAATTTCTTTTTTAACATTTTCAAACAAGAGAATGCCTTTGATAGACTCTGAAATTTGGACTTCTCATTCTACCTTTCAAATAAAACCAGTTCATTCTAATATAATGTAATATATAGTAATTATATATTAATAACAAAACTTAGAACAAAACAAAAAACAATTCAAAGAAGTTTCAGCTAACCTATTACCTTTGAATATAAGCAAAACTAACTACAATTGTGAGGTTTCTGAATACTGAAGACAGTGATTTTCTAGTGTGCAGTATAGATGGCAAGCATGATTAAACAGAATTATTCAGATCAGATTTTTAAGTAATGAATACATTTGAGGAAAATAAGAGGTTGTTCATCAAAAATGAAAGAGCCACAGTAGCAAATATCCTTCTGGTACTCAGTTCTCATTATCTTCTGCTGCTGCTTTGCTCAGTAAAATAAGGCTTGCACCACTTATAACACTTGTCTTGCAAGACTGACACAGAAATTTTATCATTTATTTCAGTGAATCAAGGCTGCCAGATTGTCTAACAGATCTTTAAAACAATTGAAGCTATTCTTCTTGGCCTCCACCTTCATGTCATGCCATGATCCCATGATGATGTTTCTACTGTGGGAAAGTGTAACTGAAATGAATGACAGGATAGGAAAATAAGGAGCAAAGAAGTACCCTCACTCACCTCTGGAGCAAGCCCAGCCATGCAAACTTCATTTCTGAGAAGACAACTGCCTTTTTCAATTACGTTACATATAGAAAAGTTCCTGAAGGGGAGGGAAGCCTCCAGGGGAAAGAGAATAATGAAGTTACGTTTTCTCTATAAGCCTGAACTCCCTTTTGTCAGTTCCTAGGAATGACAACTAACAAAATTCATATTTTCTATAGATGCTTTGGTTTGTCTAGGTAGCCAGCCCAGGCAAACTGGGTAGTTTGGAGGGCAGGAGTCTAATACTGAGAGACTGGGTGAGAGAAGGAGCAGTCTGCTTAGCTGTATGCTAACAGAGGGAACTTCTCAAAGGAAAACTTGCTTCTTTTTTTAAGGAAAAATTTCTGAGTATTATCTAGTGGTTTCTATATATAGGGATTAGAGGGAAGCAAGGGCACAAGCATATTGAAAACATAGCATCTATTCATGGTAGTTACCAAGCAGTCTGAGCAGTAGCAGGCCACACCTTGAATGGTGCTATGCACATCTCAGTATCGCTTTCTCTAACACTTGACACTTCAACTTCCAACACTGATTTATGAGTCATATATTATAAGCTTGCCACTAATTCTTGTTTAATCTGGAACCAGTAACAAGTTTTGGCTGGCATTGCTCCACAAATGAATTATATTTTTTTCACCGAGGGAGGAAAAAAAATAATTAAAAAAAGAATTTAAAACCAGCCTGCAGTGGAAGCGTGAGGAAGTTGTCCCTACACTAATCTTATGGCTTCTGTCCCATTTCCACTGACAAATATATTACAAATGTATAGGCATGAAGTGCAGCAGAAAATTTGATGCTTATATTGATGAGATTAATGGACTATTATCTCATTTCCAAGTACTCTGTATTGATTTTATAGCCCCTTTCCTCTGACTGGTTTCAAGCTCTGATTAAAGAAAGGCCAGGGCTAGAAAACCTGTGCCTCAGCTTTGCCAAATTTGGGCTGTGTTTTACACAGGCTTTGTGTTGGAATCATATTCACAATTTGAGAAAGTATGTGCAAGATCAAGCAAATATTTACAAACACCAGTAGATTTTTATCCTAAAGCAGGGAAGGCAATTGATGACATAATTCTTTCATCATAATTATATGATTTTTCTGACAGTATATTGTCACTACAAGGAGAGATTGAGGACCAAAGTCAACACAGGAGATAGTACAATATATTCAGTATGTTAACTTTTCAAAGTTAACACCACATTTTTGCAGTATTCTTCCTTTTTAATTTTTCTTTTGAAATATTATGCCCTAGGGAATGAAGCAGCCAGGAGCCTGGTGCTGATGATGTATCACAGTAGTACATCATCAGAAATGTTGCTTTAACAGTATGTTTTAAGGATAAGGTGATTTAATGATGCATTGCTCAAAGTCAGCACCAGCACAAATTACATAAAAGATAACAGTAAATAGACTGAATGTTCTATACTGACTTGCTAGTAACACTCCCATATGGCAGTAGTAATGCAGAGAACATAGTCTTAGAATCTTTATATGTAACTATACTATACAATAAATAAATGGAAAAAAATAACATCTATGCAACTCTTACTTGCTTTTACAGGAATGAATTAAAGAATTATCTAATTGTACTCACAGCGTTTTAGGATTATTACTGGGTTTGGAATATTACCTTCTCTGGTTGTACAGTTCTAAAATTATGTATGACTTGGTTGATTAAAAGTGGAATAAATATTTTGCTGCCTATTTTCATCTAGAAGTAGTACATCATTGCTAGCTGACAGAGTGAAATGAAAATATAGCAGTAGAACTACCTTCCCACTCTGACAGTGAAGAAAATCACTACAATATTCATCTGCTCCTACCAGATATGTGGTCATGGCCATTGTAGTAATACATACCACTTTTCATAGTACTAAATTATTTTATTTCTTTTCTGTTTTCAAAACATACTAGAACTGCTTGTGAAAATACTGATAATTCTATTTTTGAGCACACAATCACAACTGGTTTTCAAAGTAATACTGCAAAGAAGCCTAAACCAACAGTTAGAATAGTCTCTCATAATTATAAACAGCAAAGTGGATATCCTAATATAGCCCTATATAAAGAAATCCAGGTTTTATAGCCAGCCTGAGGGAGCCTGCTTTTAGAAAAATATCAGATCTAGGAACAAAACCTGAAATTGGAAAATGCAACAAATATTTTGCATTTTGTGCATGGAATTTCACACCTTACCACCCTAGTTTCAAACACAGATATACCTCAGGGATTTGAACCCAGATCTAGTCTGGTAGATGAACCAAGGCTGGTTAGATACCACGCTGTAGACTCAGCTGACATTAACACCACACACTACCCAGCTCTGCTGCATGTTGCAATTAAATACCAAAGGTGCACTTGCTTTGCATCTACAAAGGAGAATATATTTGATGACTCAGGATGTTCCAGCAATTCAAGCTTGCAAGCTACAAATTCCCCAGTCATCTCACACTTTCAGCTGAATTGCAGGCCTGGAGATAAGTCATTTTATAAACACATCTAATCAAATTCTGTTCAATATGCCAAGCAAATTGAAGGTAGACAAATATATTCAGAAAAAGGCATTTGAAATTAATTTCACATATGAAATCAGTCTAAAAACCAAAAAAAATAATGCATTTGGTGACTCATTTGAATGTCAGAACATCAAGAACAGAGGAAGGGAGAGAGACTGGAATAACTAAGTCCCAAGAAGTGCGTGACATGTGTGTAAAAACAGCTAAAGAAATGTTTCCATCCCTCTGCTCATAGAGGGCCAGCACAAAGGAATGAACAACCAACCAACCAACCAACAATAATAAAGCCTCCAGAGTGCTAAAGGATGCCTGGGAAGATAGAAGAAATAAAACCAGCATATCAAAGTCTTTATCAATGATAAATAAAAAACTTATAGACAAGTGAAAGCGAAAATACATGAGAATAATACCCACTGTATTTCTAAGATAGACATTCACTGAAATATAGTGCATCACTTGGTATTAAATAGCATTACAGTTTAGATTCTCCTCAGAGGACTGATCCTAAGATACAGCCTTGCTGTAAAGCACTTGCCATCTCTTCCATATAGTGATCACATATACTGTCCTCCTATCCTTAAATGGCACAAGTTAACTGTAGAATCAAGCCTATCTAGCAGGACTCCCTGACAAGAAAAGAAATAATCTCTTCTAGGAAAAAAACCTCTTCAAATTGGCCAGACCAATCTGGTAACGGAAAAAAAGGCCTCCTTCATAAATGCAAGATGATCAACACAATGCACAGAGATTCTCAAAGATGCATCCTTACTTTAATTCCAGGGATGCAGAACACTCCTTAAGGATAAAAAATACAGTAGACCTTACTAAATTTGTGAGTTTTAACATTCATCCCTCAATCCTCCTCCTGTACTCAGAAAAGCTACATCCTTTAAAAAGGTGAATATTAAATCACATCAGTTTTTCAGTCTTTGACAGAATTATGAGCCCATTAATAACAAAGAAAATAACTGCATATTAAAAAGCCTACAAAGGTTTAGCTGAAAATTGTTCTCCTAAACAAAGCTGAGCTCTGATTGTACCTTAAGATGATATTATATTCTTCTGACTTAAAAGAAGCAAAAATAAAAATGACATAGGAAGGTCCGAAGTGAAAGAATAATGAGAAAAAATGCACATGTGTATCCATGTAGTGGCACAAGAAGAACATATCTTCAGTTCCTGGATATCATGGGCAGACCTCGTCTGGCTGTCTGATGCCCACCCAGCCACTCTCTCCCTCCCCTTCAAGGGAAGAAGATAAGATGGAAAAGTTCAGAGGTCAAGATTAAAACCAATTACTGTCATGGGCAAAATAGACTTCACTTTAGAAAAATTCATGTAACTTATTGCCAATTAAAGAACAACTTGGATGGCGAGAAACAAGTCAAAAGGTAAACACCTTCCCCCACCTCACCCTTTCCACCTTAACTCCCACGGCTCAACATCAGTCCTTCCTGCCCAAATCCTCTACTTCCTCTTCCCCAAATTGCAGAGCGATGGGCAATGGGGGGTTATGGTCAGCCCATGGCAGATCTTCTCTGCTGCTCCTTCCCCCTCACAGCTTTCCTTCCCTCTCACAGCTTTCCTCTTCTCCAGCACGGCCTCCCCAGGGCTGCCAGGGAATCTTTGCCCTGGCACATGCAGCACCTCCTGCCCCCTTCCTGCTCTCACATGGGTGCTCATGGGGCCTGTTCTCACACTTTTTCCTCACTCCTCACTGCCTGGGCAGAGGTTTGCCCCTTCAGCTGGCCCCAGATGATTCAAGGGATATTCCAGACCATTTGATATTATGCTCAGCAGTAAAAGTCGGAAGAATGAGAAAGGAAGAGAGGATGTTCAGCGGTACAGCATTTGTTGTTCCAGGTAAGCTTTATGAGTAGGGAAATGGCAAAAATTCTGCCATTCCTCTGAATTCCTTATTTTGATTTGCTTGTGTGTGCTACTTCACTTATTAAACTGTCTTTACCTCAAATCATGATTTTTTCTCGCTTTCGCCCTCTGGTTCTGTCCCCCATTCCACACTGGTGGTAAGGGAGCAAGTGGCCACATGGGGCTTTAGCTGCTGGCTGGAGTCAACCCTGCTCATTTTTCTCCTCACAAGACTTCTTAACAGACATGTGCCTAAGATTTTCCCCTCAGTACCCTGATACCTCATCTCCTCCCGCCTACAATGTTTTTGTTTTTTTTAATTCACTACCTTTGGAAAGCAAGATAAGTCATCACTATTAGCTTTAAAGCAGGCTAACTTGAACACAACTGACCTTCACCAGCAATTTTCTCTTTAATATCATGAACACAGGGTCTCTGTGAAACCACTTATTTTGGCCATTCTTTCTCCTATTGCACCCTGGCATTGAGCTAATACACTTCCTTCTATCTTCAGCCACCGCGGAGCACAGCTTTCTTACCTTAAGGGACTCTCAGGTGGGCCTGGAAGAACTTGTTCTGACCTATACAATAAAAGGATCCCCCAGAGTGTCCTTGCATTTACTTTATTTGTCCTTTGTACTTATGCAAGCAAACACAAAGGAGCCATGGGGCAATAGTGAATTAGGACCTAAATTTTAATTCTTGTTTTAGATCCTTGATTGGTTTTATTCCACTAGTGGCAAGCTCTCAAGACATAAACAGAATTAAAAATGCATGGGCTGAACTTAAAATGTAATACTCTTACTTAATAGCTTCAGCTATTGAAAGTTCAAAGACATACTTTACTTCAATTATAAAATGAAACATCATTTTGTACAAAGGATAAACATCCGCTGAGATGCAAAATCCCTTCTGGAGATTTTATTTTACTATTTCACTATTTTTAACCCAAAGCTCCAGGGGAGGTACTATCAAATAAAGCAATTTGGTTCACCAAACCAGGTTATCAGGATGACCTAATTTAATCTCTAGCTGATGAGGACATTTCCTTGAAAGACTACACAGTCTCCAATGGTTTGCCTTGGTTTAGTCTATTAAGTAAAGAAAATTAGTAGAGCATATTTCTTTATATTTATAAAATATCTTAATTAAAAATGCTTTAATAAACCCTCTTGGAGTACTTAGGAAACTTGTACTACTTAACTGACTTGTGATGGAATGACTTGATACACAGTGTAAAAAAACCCCAAACCCTTAAGCAAGCTGTAACATCCTGCAGAACCCCAAGTGCAGCCATCACAGGCACATGTAATCTTAGGAATTTTATGATGATTACTCTGAAGTCTGTTCTTTTCTACTGCAGGTGTAACTCAGTGTTTGTCCATTTTTAAGAAGCTATGGCACTGAAGATACAACTGCTGATAATCTGCATACAGAATATAATGTGCACAATCTCAGTTTACAGGTTATATAAACAGAAACAGACAAATCACTACACGTGAACAGTTTATGTAGCACTTTTTACCCTTTCTTAGATATATTATCACAGAGGTGCCACCAGTATCGCTGATGGGCTCAGGCTTGTGCCCCGTGGGTCCATTTTAAAGTCATGTGAAACTGGCTCTGCTTGACAGGGTTCAGCTCCTGATCTCACAGCAGCCATCCCTATAGCTTCCCCCCCCTCCCGCCCCCCCCAGTTATTGCCACATAAGCCCCATACACATGGATAGCATATAACAGAGGGGAAAAATCAATGAGAAACTTCAAAGACCTCAATGAGGTTAATAAGAAATCTCTTGATCACATAAATCACGTACTGCATGTTGCTGTAACTGAATCAGTAGTGAAAAAAAGCAACTTTCATTGCTAGCTCGAATTTTTCAAATAATAAGGCATAAGAAAAAGCAAAAAGGGCTTTCACTCATACTTCATACACCAAAAGACCTTCATCGAATTTACTGTAAAAAAAGCTAGTGCAAAAAAAAAAAATGGCCTAGAGATAAAGGCCTGTATCATTATGATGAATTAAAGTTGGACAATCTGTCAAAAACTGCATTTTTGCTGTAAACTCTTCAACTTTGTCTCTCTGGGACTTTTATGATAGAAAGCAAAGGTGTCCAGAGATGACCAGTGAAATATTCTATGTGTACAGATACTTTCTACTGCTCCTGTTTCCTCCTGTATCAACTCTCCTACCACTAACAAAAAGGAAAAGAGCTTCTCTGAGAGAGAAATGGGTAAGGAGACACTATACATCCTTCTTTGAACAACTGTCCATTGGTGTGGAGAAACTGTAGCATGCCTGTGCGGAGGAGGTAGAAGAGGGGGGTAAGAGGGGAGCACTGCAGTTCATTCACTGTGGCTGCTCCCCTTCCATCATTCCTTTTTCATTTTATAAGTGAAGGAAAAAAAAGAAAACACAGGAAAGAGAAACCATTTGTTTAATAGGTGGATCTTATAACATAGAATATAAACGTATTTTCTATGACTGTAGATTTTTTAAAACTCTGATACATGGTGTCACATACATTTAGATAACGTGGGTTTTTTTGATGGCTATATCTAATTATTAACATGCACAAACCAAAGCAGCTATGCACTACAATCAGGGTGTAAAAATTGGGTTGAATGGCTGCCAATAAACAATTAAAAGCATCTTAGTTGACCAAGCTTACAACTTAAATTCATTTGAAGACATTCCCACTTCATGCTCTGAAACAATTAAAATTTGTTGCAGATGCTGTCATGGATATAAACAGAACAAGCATTTGTGCTCTTGTGTGAAGTTGTTTTACTATGCTTATGCTATAAGTATCCATCTAATCAGGATTATCAGAGGTTGGTGGAATGTTAGACTGTAGAAAGACACTCTAGTGAGTTACTCAGGTGGAAGGCAACTGAAAACTGCGTCAATGTGCATTTATTAAATCTTGAGTCGTAGCAGTGGGGCAAGCGCTTATTTCCAGCTAGAAAATGAACAGGACTGGAAGAATCCCTTTACCAGGAAAGCAGAGGTTGGTTTCAAGGGATTATTGTTATAGTTTATTTTAAAAACAAAAAAGTGAAAGCTGAAATACAGTTGGTAGTGGTGTCTTGAGCTACCAACAGTGATCTTAAAAAAGGATATGGCGGTACTGATGCAAAACTGAGGATTGCTTTCTAGTGGGCTGACAGTATGTAGTGCCCATGAAGGTGATGCAGTGATTCATGGGGACAATTCCTTCAGGGAAACATGTAGGATATCACCATTTTATAGCTCCCAAGCCAGTGGAGAAAGTACATAAGCTTACACGACTGCATGGTGGGGAAATCTTGGCTCACAGAGCAATTCTAATTCCAGAGTTTCTCCTGTAGTTGACTACTAACTTTCTAAATCCTGACTTTGCATACTTCCACTATTTTTTATAAGTTATTTCTTAGCTTTTTAAAAAAACCCAGCCTTTAGTCATGAAAATGTGCTACTTCACTTCTTTCTAAAAGTGTAGGATCATTAGTTTTCATTCTCTGATTTAGACCAGTTTGCAGGTCCTTTCATTACTATTTATGTTAAAAAAAGTTTTTTCTTCTGGTGATTAAATAGGATGCTAAGTGTGCTGACAGTCTGAACTCCATCATCCAAGACAGAGCTCCAAAACCCTGTTGCTGCCTCAGTTTGTTGTTAGGATTTGCAGACAGAGACCCATCCAAAGAAGCCACTAACAACGTCTTGCTTAACAACAGCCTGCTGCAATACTAAGCACCACAAAGCTCAGTCACATCACTACTTATAAAGAGATACAGAATCTTCTATATGCTTGAAATGATAAAATCACATTTGTCTGGTGTATATATAGGACCTTTTGACTATGGCTAAGTAACATTTATAGATGCTTAAATTGTTGTTAAATTATCAGAGTTATTTAGAAATTCAGTCCTCAGCAAAAAACTATTGTGACTAGCAGTAATCAATGATCGCTGAAACCACCAAGGTCAGTTTTATATACAAATGACCTTTCTTATTGTCAGTTTATTCTCTAAACATTCAAATGATCTTATGATGCCTTCACCATGTCTTTTTTGAAACACACAATTTTTAAAAAGAGCAAATGTTGTAATGTAAGTCAATTACATCTCAACACATTACAGCTAACCAGCCTGAAGAAATACATAGAAGTGAACAACAGTTTTACAGAAGAAATCTGTTTTCTGTAGTTTTCAGAAAAATAATTAAACCTGGATGAACACAGTGCAGAGGAATTAGTGCTTTAGCATTTTTTTTTTGCTCTAAATGTGGTGATCCTTTGATAAGAGTGATGGATTGCATCTGGGTAAGTTTACTTAATATTTGCTGTGGACACTGTCTTGACTGAGGCTCAATCAATCACTTTGAACAGGAAATCAGGGCTAATGCACTAAAACAATATCTGTTATGCACTCAGTTAATCCATCACAATTCTCTTGTGCAGTGTCAGGGAACAGTCTTGCAAGTGGATGCTGACTTAAAATGAATCTTTGAGTTTGTTTTTATTGTAAAAAAAGATCCCTTGTTCAACTGTTTACAACATTTTAAATGTACAGGAACCATATTCCCCACCCCAAGTTGAGCTATGTTAGGAAATTTGAAATAAATCAAATGCAGTGCAGCTTTTAAAGATTTTCAACTGAAAAACATATATTGAATTTTGATGTTGCCAAATTTAACAGCAAAATTCCAATGGGGTTCAAACAAAGCCAGATCATCTATTACCTTAGGTAGACTTCAGTTCCCATTGTTCACCTTAGTATTTTTTATAACAACTTCCTAAACTTTTTTTTAAAGTGACTGTTAAACTTTGGTATATTTTTACATGTGAAACAGTCCCATTTCTTTTAGTTCCTTATAAGTCACAGATAAGCTTATCTGTACAGGAAAGTACATAAATATGCCAAACAATTAGAAACACATAAAGGATTTGGACATTGAGATCTAAGGTGCCTGTTGACACACCTGACTAAGAAGAATAAAACATCTGTTTAATGAATTAAGTTGTAGAATAGAAAAATATGGAACTTCTCCCTATGAAAAAAAAAATAAAACCTATCAAATACAGATTCTTTTCCTAAATTTATCATTTCATTTCTCATATATGAGCATTTAATCATTAAAAACAACAGTAGAAACTTAAACCACGAGGAAGAGCCTTCACACAGGCAGGAAGCTGTAGGAAAATCACCTGAAGACAGATATACTTCTGTACAGTTCCTCTGAGTTCCTTTCAGTTAACTAACATATCATTTTATCCTGTGGTTTTGGACAGGAACAATCAAATGGCTAAAATTAATGATGTGGTTGTTTCTTTGTTACTGTTTTTTAAATGAAAATTTTCATGTATAGTAATATCATTAGTTCCTCTTCATCTTCTGCAGAATTCTTTTATAAACAGGGAGCTCTTAAAAATTTGGAATAACTTTCAAATAACAGGTACCTATATCAGAATCACTGCAATAGGGGAGGATGAAATAACAGTGGCAGAGTACAACTTCATGCATCAGGAAACAGAGTTCCATGTTGCTTTGACACTGCAAGAAACCACACTGGCCCAACCGAATGTTATTTCTCATGGAGAAGCTGAGGCCTTAGGAAGCTCAGCTATTTAAAAAAGCTGAGATTTGTCTTGACTAACTGAAAATCACACCAATCTTGCAGAATCATAAAGAAAACATACACTTGTTACTTTCATGAATAGTCTTATTGCATATTACATAACTTACATTGTGTATTTAAAAGTAAGTATTTGGAACAGATGGATTAATAAATAAAACAGAAGCTTAAATCTGTCAGGTGGAACAATCCCCAGAGGAAGGAAATCACCAGATTTTGTCATACAGAAAAGATTGAGCCTATGACCTAAATTTCTCCTCCAAGACTCTAGAATTCCTTGTACTATTCTACTTCTTTTGAGACTTCAGACTGTGTATAATCATTAACGACTTATCTGCCCATATTACTTTATCTAATTTTACATTCAAATGCCCTTTAATTGTCACCATAATGTAATTACCATCCTTAGGTCTCATTCACCCATATATATTCCCCTAAGAATACCTTTAGCTACCCATCAGTGGGGAACTCCTCCTTTACTTATTCTTCCATTAGATTTCTCTTTGAAGGACATGTTGTTGCAGAGTTCTCACACTTAATTTTCATCAGTCACCTTAACGAACATCTCAAAACACTGTCTAGCCAAAGTCAAGCCTGAGCATTACCGTATGCTGTAGTGCTAACAGCTGTTTGATAACAATTTTTATTTCAGTTTTCTATGGTCTTCTGGATAAGATTTTATCAACAACTTATCAACTTTAGAGATCTAAACTTCCCAGGAAACAATTTACTGTTTTAAATGGGCTCATGTATTATTTTGCATAAGTTGATTAACTGAACAATACCAATGCACTTTAGAGCTCACAGTGGACAGACTTGCAGAAGACAATTGAATGGAGAGTTCAGAAACTTTAAGTAGTTAGCACTTTACTAACTTTAAGAGTTAGTAGCCACAGTCTCAAACTGGAAACATACCTTTTAGTTATGTACAATATATTATGAAAAAAACAATTACTGAACATTAGTTGTACAGGAAATTTAAATTCTGTATTGGTCTACTGAAGAGGCTCACAATGGCCATCAGAAATCACATTTTTTTCTTACTGCATCACTGATATTGTCTATTTTTTACCATTGCTCTACTATTCAAACTTCAGGTGCCGTAGGCCATGCCTTCAGTCCTGTTTTAGAGATTTCTTTATGTCAGTAATTGAATGGTAGGCTTTATGACAATTTGTTTGTCGACACTGAACACTGTCACTATCGGTGCCTATAACAATGATTTCTTTTGAGACATGTATGTCACTCTCTCCTCAAAGAATTTGTCCAAGGCCAACAACTCACTTCAAACAGTTATTCTGAAAACCATCAGAATGAAAGTAATTTGCAGTATTATTACCTTAGGACAAAAATGATGCACTGATTTATCTATGTGCAATTTCTCCCATATCCTGGGTCTCTTTACACATAAACAGCAATTCACCAGTGTCATGGATTTAGAGCTCCAGCCATAAGGGAACTCAAAAGACAGCAATGGGAAAAGAAGCTTTCCATTTTGTGACATAATTAGCATCATTACTATTGCTAAACATTATTGTATTTAGTTTGATTTCTTTTTTATTCCATAGTTGATATCAATACAGTGTCATCTGTATCTTCCTGCAAGCAGAAATGAAGGCACCAAAAGTGTATTTACTCTATGTCCTTCATCTTTCATCATAGGCTTGGTCAAAATGTAATAATGTAATGATGAAAACAACCACTGGTTAATAAATCCCATTTTCACCTCTAACCTAAGTAAACAACTGCTTCATGTTGTGTGGTTCTGTACTTAGCTTAATAGCTGGTCAGCATTTTTCCCTATTACACATAATGTGGGAAGACAGGCAGCCTCAGAGAAAACTCATTCAAGGTGGTGATGTAGTTTGAGGCATAGAGGTAGCTGGAGTTTCACATACTATGCTAAAAGACCATTTACTGTCTTTCTATCCTGTGCATTTAAAATAAATTCATACAATCATAGAACAATTTGGGTTGGAAGGAATCTCAAAGATCATCCACTTCCAAGCCCCCTGAAATGGGCAGGGACACAGAATCACAGAATCCTAAGGGTTGGAAGGGACCTCAAAAGATCATCTAGTCCAACCCCCCTGCAAGAGCAGGGTAACCTAGAGCACATCACACAGGAACTTGTCCAGGCAGGCCTTGAATATCTCCAACGTAGGAGACTCCACAACCCCCCTGGGCAACCTGTTCCAGTGATTTGTCTCTCACAGTAAAGAAATTTTTCCTGATGTTCACATGGAACCTCCTATGCTCCAGCTTACACCCATTGCCCCTTGTCCTATCACTGGACATCACTGAAAAAAAAACTATAATTCCCTGTCCTTCTTGAACTGTGGGGCCCAGAACTGGACACAATATTCCAGATGCGGTCTCACCAAGTGTCGTGGTTTAAACCCAGTCAGGCAATTCGTTCACTCACTTCCCCCCTTCTTTCTCTCCCCCCACTCCTGGAGGGACGGAGAGGAAAATCGAAAAGAATGCAACTCCCACAGGTTGAGATAAGAACAGTTTAGTAACTAAGGTATAACACAAATCACTGCTGCCAACACCAATAATAACAATGATAAAGGAAATAACAAGGGAAGAGAATACAGCACCTCACCACCAGCTGACTGATAACCCCCCCCCCCCCCCACCAGCCCGACCAAGCCCCGACCTATACCTCCTCCAACCCTTCCGGCTAACTCCCAGTTACATCCTGGGCATGATGTGCTGTGGTATGGAATACCTCTTTGGTCAGTTTGGGTCAGGTGTCCTGTCTCTGCTTCCTCCTGTCTTCCCCTCCTCCCTGGCAGAGCATGAGGCTCACAAAGTCCTTGGCCAAACCAAAACATCAGTGTTATCAGCTCTGTTCCCAGGCCGAAAGTCAAAACACTGCACTGCACCAGCTACCAAAAAGGAGAAATATGACTGCTACTGCTGAACCCAGGACACCAAGGCAGAGTAGAGTGGGAGGAGAACCTCTCTTGACCTACTAACCACACTCTTTCTAATGCACCTTAGTATGCCATTGGCCTTCTTGGCCACAAGGGCACATTGCTGGCTCATGGTCATCCTCCTATCCACCAGGACCCCCAGGTCCCTTTCCCCTTCACTACTGTCCAGCAGGTCAGCCCCCAACTTGTACTGGTACATGAGGTTGTTCTTCCCCATATGCAAGACTCTACACTTGCCCTTGTTGAATTTCATCAAGTTCCTCCTCGCCCGACTCTCCAGCCTGTCCAGGTCTCACTGAATGGCAACACAGCCCTCTGGTGTGTCAGCCACTCCTCCCAGTTTAGTATCATCAGCAAACTTGCTGAGGGTACATTCAGTTCCCTCATCCAGGTCATTGATGAAAATATTAAACAGCACTGGTCCCAGCACCGAGCCCTGAGGGACTCAACTAGTCACAGACCTCCAGCTAGATTCTGCCCCATTGACCACAACTCTCTGCCTTCTTCCTTCCAACCAGTTCTTGATCCACCTCACTACCTGATCATCAAGCCCACACTTCCTTAGCTCATCTATGAGGATGCTGTGGGAGACAGTATCAAATGCCTTACTGAAATCAAGAAAAACCACATCTACAGCTCTACCATCATCCATCCACCTAGATAATTGCTCATAGAAGGCTATAAGGTTGGTCAAACATGACTTCCCCTTGGTAAAGCCATGTTGGCTGCTCTTAATTACCCCCTCATCCTTGATATGTCTAGAGAGATATCCAGTCTCCCTCCACTACACCGGGTTGCTCCAAACCCTGTCCAACTTGGCCTTGAACACTGCCAGGGATGAGGCAGCCACAGTTTCTCTGGGCAACCTGTGCCAGTGTCTCACCACCCTCACAGGAAAAAATCCCTCCTTTACATCTAACCTAAATCTTCCCTCTTTCAATTTAAAGCCATTCCCCCTGGTCATATCCCTACATGCCCACATAAAAAGCCTTTCTCCAGCTTTCTTGTAGGCTCCTTTAGGCACTGGAAGCTCCTCTAAGGTCTCACTGGAGCCTTCTCTTTTCCAGACTGAACACCCCCAGCTCTCTCAGCCTGTCTCCATAGCACAAGTGCTCCTCCAGTCCTCATACTGTCTTCGTGGACTCCTCTGGACTTGTTTCAACAGGTCCAAGTCCTTCTTATGTTGGGGGCCTCAGAGCTGGACACAGTATAACAGGTGGGATCTCTCAGGAGTAGAGGGAAGTAGTCCCCTTCATCAGCCTCCTGATCACACTCTTTGTCATGCAGTCCAGGACATGGTTGGCTTTCTGGGCTGCAAGTACACACTGCCCAGTCATGCTGAGCTTCTCATCAACCAACACCTTCATGCATATTCATGCATAACAGTTTTAAACATATGCATTTGTTTTAGACAATATAATTATGCATAATAATGCATGGATTTTCACTTTAGAGCATTCTAAGAATTGTAAAAGATTACTGCTTATGGAATGTCAAGCTAAGAATACCACATTCCATTAAAATACTAGTGCTTCCATAATCAAGAGAAACAGAGTCCAAAGAAAAGCTCAAGGTTTTGTAGTGTTATTGAGTGAAACTGGAAATTGATATGCCAGTAAAGATTCTCAAAACAAGTTATTTTGGCCACTTGAAACAAAGGACATGAGAACTTTAATTATAATACCTACTTTGTCATATATGAATGTAAAATGAAGGGGTCTGCTCAGAGTAGATATGAGAGATAATAGTTCCTTAGAGCCCCTCTCTCCAAGCTTCCGCATACACATACATTATTCAGCATGTTAAGAGACCATCTGGAACATGCTCCTGAAATAGCCCAGGACTTGATGACCTTCCAGATACGCTTCAAAACCCATTTGTTTGACAAGGTTTTGGGGGAAGGTTGTGGGTGTGCAGTTTCTGAAAGGATTAAGAAGGCTATTTTACAGTTTTGATTAATGCTTGATTTAATTTACTGTTTGTATGTGACTAGTTTAGATACTGAGGGGTCAGCCACTTTTACTATTAAGCTTAATGAATGCTTCCAGCGTTTACTCCTTTAACATAAATATGCACATAAACAGTCACTGGCACCAGGCCTGATTAATGGCCATTAAAGTCAATGAGAAGGCTCTCATTGCTGAAGGTGGCAGCAGGCTTTTTAAATACAGAACCTTTCTTCCTCTGAGAGAGCAATAATACTTGCATAGAGTCAATTGTAACAGCGCATCTACAGTTCACTCTTACAACAGCTAAATGAGCACCAGATTTAAGACTAGCTAAATGCTGGTTTGTACCCATGCAATAAGTAAACACGTTAAAAAATTAAAATCATATATCCTGAAGAGTCATGGACCATGTAAGCACCTGAAGAAGTAAATCTAAACACAATTCCACGTAAGTAATGACTGAAAGTTGCAAAATCTTCATTCTACTCTTGCTTCCTTTTTCCTTACAACTTGCCACGTTTTCAGGGAAAGAATTTAGAAACTGTATACACCTTGTGACATGCTTTTTGAATATGGTATGAAACATGATGAATGATCAATGGTGTGATTAAAAGAGCAGTGTATGGAAAAGAGAGTGTGGTCAGTCACAGTGCTGGCATGAGGTTAATGATCTTGCTTTGGTTACTTATATAAAATAAATAATTTCATCATCATGTAGTATTTATCTGCTTTTGGAGAGTAAAATAGTCTGGTCCTTCATGTAGCCATAATCACAGTCAATAGATATGCTATCTGAGTAAATACCACTATAAGCAAGTATGGTTCAAAGCAAGAAATACACTTTTATACACAAGCATGGTAGAAATCTAGAAATATATATGCTGTGTATATAATTAGGGGTCAAAGACACATTATTCCTTCACTACCATACCTGTCCTCCACCAAGATTCTTTTTTATTATTATTTTTTTTTTTATGTTTGCTGGAAACTTTCAGGAGATATTTCTAAAACATACTCATTTGCTTAAAGGAATGAGTAGGCTGGGTACATGTGTGAATACCACCACGAAACCCATGTCCTCTTTCAGTCTTGGCATGGATATGTCATGGTTTAAGCCCAGCCAGTAACTCAAAACCACACAGCCACTCTCTCACTCTCCCCTTTTTTTCCTCCCTGCTCCCAGAGTGATGGTAAGGAGAATCAGAAGAATGGGAATCCCATGGGTTGAGATAAGAACAGTCCAGTAACTAACGTATAACACAAATCACTACTGCTACCACCAATAATAATAATGATAAGAGGAATAACAAGGAGACAGAATATAAAACTAAAAGGGGAAAAGGAAAAGAAAACAATAAACAGAAGTAATGCACAGTAAAACTGCTCACCACCTGCCAACCGATACCCAGCCCGACCCAAGCAGTGATCGGGCCTTCTGGGTAACTCTCTCCAGTTTATATACTGGGCATGACATGCTGTGGTATGGAATACCCCTTTGGCTAGTTTGGGTGGGGTGTCCTGTCTTTGCTTCCTCACAGCTTCTTGTCCCCCTCCTCACTGGCAGAGCATGAGACTGAGAGTAAAAATTACTTGGAAAGAACTAAAAACATCGGTGTGTTATCAGTGTTTGTTGTTCTCGGGCTAAAGTCAAAACCACAGCCCTGCACCAGCTACTAACAAGGAGAAAAAAACCTGCTACTGCTGAACCCAAAACAGGATAATACCATAAAATTTTCAGTATTTTCAATAACATGCTTTGGTCAGATCTTTAGTTATCTCAACCCTTTGTGCCTCACATTGAGTGCCAAAACATGAGTGTCATGGTTTAAACCCAGCCAGTAACTCTGTATCACACAGCCATTCACTCACCCCCCACTTTTCCTCCCTGGGCAGGATGGCGAGGAGAATTGAAAGAATGTAAAACCCGCAGGTTGAGATAAGAACAGTCCAATAACTAAAGTATACTGAGAATAGAAAGAATACTGACAATAATAAAAAAAAAGAGAAGAAGAAATGAAAGCTCAGAAAACCCAAGTGATGAACAGTATAATTGCTTGGCACCCATTGACCAATACCCAGCCCATCACTGAGCAGCAACCAGCCCCTTCCAGCCAACTCTCTCCAGTTAATATCCCAAGCATGATGTTCTGTGGTATGGAATACCCATTTGGCTAGCTTAGGTCAGGTGTCCTGGCTCCCTCCTGGCTTCTTGTGCTCCTTCTCACCGGCAGAGCATGAGAGACTGAAAAGTCCTTGATCACAGTCAGAATTACTTAGCAACAACTAAAACACTGGTGTCTTATCAGCATTGTTTCCAGACTAAAGCCAAAACACAGCAACTAGGAAGAAAAGTACAACTATCTCAGTTGAAACCAGATTTATTTGGAACATGAATTCCCCCCCAAGCCAGTCACAACCAATGCAGCTTTTTTTTTATTTTATTTTGAGCTTCCAGTTTAAGTCTCTCAAGAACGTTTTTGTTTCAAGAATGATTTTTACCTGGAGTGGTGTGATGCTGTGCAATACCTTGTAACAGAGGATGTCTCCAGCCGTTTAAGTTGCTTATTTCCCCAAAAGGTGACTTACAAAGTGCAGGTCATGGGGATTAAGTCATGTAGCTCCCATGGAGTACAGCAGGAATTTCATAGTTGAATCCTTGCAAATTCTTTGGGGAAATTGATTAATTTCTAATGAGCCATTAATCACTTCTCTGACTTCACATGTACTGAAGTAGCCTCTGACATGAACAGTGAAGTACAGTATTTGCCATTTCTTAGAACTAGAAATTGCCTTATTTACTTTATTAAAATGGAGATGAACTGGTAGACAAATCCAAGATTTTGAAAACTGGCTAGTGATGCACACACTTTGCTGTTGACATTCAAACAACTGGCTTAAGGATACTTAAACTAGTGTTGTGCATCCACTAAAAAATGTAACTAAAATGTGCCAAGTCAAGCATTAAAAACCTATAGCACCTTAAGTCTCTAGCTGAATGTGAGAACAATGTCCACATTATTTTTTTACATAATTAATTAAAAAAGAATTTCCAGGGCTGGGAAAATATCTTTTTACCTGAACAATGTAACTTGTGAACCGTTTCTGAGATATCTCCTTTTAAACTGCAGTTGTATTTAAGAGAAGTATTTTGGGGTTCAATATCCCCAAATGCTTATCTAAACTACAAGGCTATTAGTTAGAACTAATGATGCATACTACAGTGGTTTTCTCCCTTTGATTGAAGAGCAAAGTAGCAAGCACAAGTCATTCAGAAATACTGGTATGAGGAAGGTTGCTACTTTAAAAATATCAGTCACTGGTGAAAGTATCAACCACCCAACATGTGAGCACTGAGATAAGCAACAGACAATTTGTAAACTGATCAAGTTGTGCAGTTTTTCAATTCAAAGCTTTACTATTATTATGGCAGGTTTTGAAGTTTATTTTTTAGAGTTAAGGATATTTATCTGAAAGCAAAAAGTTATGCTTAAGAATACATAAAAGCACATATAGAGAGAAGGTGAAGGAAATAGTAGTAATATGATAATGCACGGATTGGTAAAATATTTGGGGGTTTATTTTGGGAGGGGTTGTTTTGTTGGTTTTTTTTTTAGCAATGATGTTTTTTCCAACAGAAATAAATTATTTCTGCATCAGCCCAGGTTCACTGCATGAATTGAGAAATATATTGCTGGGGTATCTTTTCTTCATCTATTTATCTCGGGCTATGAGTTTTTCTCATTTTTGCCCTTCCAAATCTCTCCCCCATTTCACAGCATGGGAGTGAGCGAGCGGCTGGTGGAGGCTTTAGTTGTCTCCCAAGGTTAGTCCCCAACACCTGCAAAGACATTTTAGGCTGTGAATTTTACATATATTCATACATAAACACAAACTTCTTGGGTTCAAAATATGTATTTTGTGAGGAACTAGTTTGGCTTCTTGCTTCTGAAGAGAAAAATGGCCTAGATTTTTATGCCTCCTTATAAAGCGATTCCAGCACTTCTGAACTTTGTTGCAAGAAACATTTTTCAAGTATCTTGTACATTTACATATTGATTTTTGAAACCAGTTCAACTTACTATATATTTAAATGCTAAAATATTTTTATAGAGCCACCACAGTGATTCAATCAGTGAACAATCCAAAGGAAAGAGGTATTTCTTAAACATTTGAATATAGATTAAAATAAAATTGTAATGATATTTAGCCTGTTATTCATATGAATATTTTATATAAAGCAATACTATTTAACAACACTTGCAGCATTTTGTGACTCTCTACCAGTTTCTTGAAAAGGAAGAATTAGTCAAGATTATCAATGGGTTATCAAATACAGGGGACAATAATAACCAAGAAACCCCTCTAAATGTATTTTCAGTTTCATCAAGAAAAGGCAAAGTGGTTTTACATGCAAAAGGCTGTCTTGTCTATTCTTCACAGGTTTGGGTCAGCTGAATTAAAAACATTCTGTAGCATTCGCTACTTTTCAAAATTGCAAACAGAGTACATTTCCCAAAACTTCATCTGAGTCAAAAAACATTCCCTGCACAGTTTGTTGCACTGAACTCTGACCAAAGAGTCAGTACAGTTTAGAACACTATGGACTCAGCAACAAAATAATGAGATTCTTTTTTTTCTTTAAGAGCTTTGTAAGAAACCATGAAAGGGCAGAATCTGTAGGTAACAGCGACTTTTGGCATTTTTGGCAGGAGCCAGCTAGAAGGGTTGCTGTGTTACCCAGCCTGGTGTGAAGCTGGAAGGAACTCTGCCTGAATCCTTGGGGCTAAAAGTAGATAAGAGTCTCCATAGTCCTGTGGAGTTAAGCAATTGGACAAGGTGAGCCTGGAGCAAAAAAGGAGCTGTGAAAATCCTCAAATTGATTCTCTGGAAGCAGGGGAAACAGCTCTATATCAGCTATACCACACTACACTTTTTTGTGTAGGAAGCAAGTCCCAGCACACAGCAAGCCTATGAAAAGGCAGCTTGCTTTCTACAGCAGGTGATTCTAAAGCAGTTGGTGTTTTTACTGATTCTTTGTGAGAAGTCCAACTACACACGGGAATTAAAGTAATTGGGGAGGTAGTTAATACATGCACAAGTGAGAGATCCTGAATTCAGTACAAACAACTCTATTCAAATTAGTTTATAGAAATCGGTTAATCTCCTAACACTGTGGATGTGATGATGAATTTAATGTATTTTTATAGAAAAAGCAAGAAGCAGAAGTACACTAAGAATCTGAGTACAACCAAAACGTGTGAAAGCGGATTTGGTGGCATTTGTTTCAACATGTCAAAGCAATTCCTGATACATGGGAAAAGATGCAAAGATATAAAGGATTTACTGGCACACCACATTGACGGCACTTACTTTGACAGATGTCATTCCTTCGACAGTGAAGCTGGTTTGGGTGAAAATAGAATTATAAATACCGAGAGAAAGATTTTGAGAAGACATGGGGACATGAGCTCTTAATTTAGCTTTACACTTTTTCTTTTTAAGTCCCTCATACACTCAACCTTCTGAAATACACCAGGATGAAATATTTGGAGTTTATTCTAGCCTACAGAAGATACCAATTTTGATTTCTAGTCAGGCAGGTGCAGATTTAACTCCAAAGAAGTAGTAACGTTCTGTTCTGCTCAAACTAGTATCCTGATTACAAAGAGTCCACAAATGCAAAGACAAGCAGAGTGAGATGCAGGCCATACCATCTGATTTTTTTATTATTGGTAGCAGGACAGAGACTGTCAACTGTTGTTTTTTATTTTTGTAGGGAAACTGGTTTTAATGATGAATGAGCAAGAATATTCAAGTAGCAGCAGCTTCATGTGGAGAATATATTTTACAGAAATACAAATATTTAAAATACAAAGTATTTCGCCTGATTAGCTTGACAGTCTTATTTCATTTTCTTACATCATCTTATTGACTGAGATTTCTACAAGTTGAAAGCATCCTCTCATGACACCAGACTCCATAACGTAGCTGCTTTCATGTACTGTAAAAATACAATCAAGCACAAAACTACAGAGTAGCATTGGAGCAAGAAGCATGCTAGTAGGACAGTTGAATTAAAAATAATAAAAGACTAAAATGTTGAGATTTTTTTTTCTTTTAGAAAAGGTGAAAATATTGTGTTTTCCAATTCTCTTTCCATATGAGCCTTTTCAATTTCCCAATCAACGTTATCGTATGAATTCTTAGTCAAAGACTGCACAGACTTATTGAAAAGACTATTAACTGCAGCAGTTCTGGAGCTATGGCTTTTGAATTAAAGGTCATGACAGTTATGAATGAGGCTATGGGCTTTTTTACACTACTTCTTGGACTTGTGTCTTCAACAGAAGTGGAAATTTAAACCAGAAATAGGATTGCAACATGACAAATGAATGAAACTCTAAACTACAGAAAGCAGGGCTAAGAGGAGGTCATTCATAAGGCAATGCAATGAATTTGTGATGTTGATGTTTTGACAAGCAAATAGATCACTGAATCCAATACCTGATGCTAGCAATGCAGTACTTTTTGCAAAGCTTTATCTTAAGAAAGCAACAGCAAACCTTCCTTCAGAATTTAGTTAGACTGGCTGATTGAACAAATATTTTTTAAGCCAGTATCATACACCTTGCTTTCCCCTGTGAGTTGAATTATTCTATTTTCTGATCTTTCTTGGTTCTTCTCTTCCCTTTCTGTCCCTACAAACTGCATGCATAGACACGTTTGTCTCCTTCTGTAGCCTTCAGTGTTCAAGTAGCTTGGCAATCAGCATTACTGGTTTCAAAATAATGCAGAATTAAGTTGGACTTTGTCATCATATCAAGAAATCAATGATACACTGAAACTCTTTTTAATTAGGACACTGTGGTCCTGAACTAACCCTGAGTTACAAAGATTAAATAATTGCTCATGGCATTCTCGATGTGTGATTCACCATACTGAAAAGAAGATTACTGACTCAACTGCTAAGTTATGAGAACTGATGAAGTCTTGCTGAGTGCAGAAATTCTTTTTAGCACAAAAAAACAATGCAGTTTTATGACCCAACTCTTTGAACAATTTTAATTAGGGACTACCACGATAGAAGTTGAAAAGCTATTTAGTAGGAAGACAGGCTCACATTTCAGCATTGATTTATGAAGTCAGCATTTTCAAAGATGTTAGCGAGATTTGGTCTATTACTTTCAAAGCCATTAACTTCACACAGCACATTTCTATCTACAGATCTAGGAGCAAAACTGTTGTAAGTCTTCAGGAATTAGGAACCTGTGAAAGTCAATATCACCTAGACATCTGTTCTACTTGAGTAACTTCTTCATTATATTTCCCCTTTAAATTTAGACATACAACTTTTAATAAACAAACGTTTTAAGATTTATATTCAGATCTTCCATAGGTGTCATCTGGCACAAGTCCCCTGATCTTGGTGAAGCCACTTTAACATACCACTCAAAAGTGTGACCTTAAAAACTCATTATATTTAGAAGTGTAACTAATTTAACTAGACATTCTTTCAAAAATGTCACTGTTGCATTCATTTTAATAATAAAAATGGATTGGGAACATGCTAAGGGAAAACAAAATGTTTAAATGACAGCAGGGCAAGAACAGGAATAATATTCTTAAAATGCTGTAGCATTATGTAGCACATGCAATAAAGTATTTGCAGATGAAGGAATAATGAATGGTTTTGAACAAAGTATATTCATGGTCTTTCATCTTGCTAACTTTCAAAACAAATACAAGTATATGAACTTCTGTTTGCTAATGCTGAAGTTAATTTGCCAAAATTATGCCATCTGTGCCCCAGTGTCTTCCATGAGAGTAATCAACAGGGCACTTTGGGCTTGCTTTTTAAAAGGCATTCAGACTATATAGTAGGAGTTTCAAGGTCCCACTTGATTTCTTACTAGATTCATAGGTATCTAATTTCCTGCACAGAATAACAGTTCTGCCAATCCCTTGAGGGAAGCCCTGGTGAAAGCTGAGGTTGTCAGCACACATACACTATTCCATTGTTATTCTTGTTCCATCAATCATTTTCAGTTAAGAGAAAGGTGTGCTTTGGCATTGAAATATAGGCCATTCATCAAGGTTAGGAAAAACGAAAAAAAAAAAGACGGGGACGCAGGACTCGACTGCTTCCAGCCTGGCACCACTCACTGGGAGTGAGTGAATGAGCTGTCTGGCTGGGTTTAAACCACGACAATATCAAGAGCAGGGGACCAGTGAGCTTCTCAGCAATAAGGACACTCTGTTTTCTGAGAGACACTGAAGACAGATCTACACTAAAACTTGGCTCATTGATGGTCTACTTCAGAGAGAGACAGAAAGAAAACAGGACTCGATAAGAGCTAAGTGCTCAAGACCTCTAAACTAAGTGTATAATCCTATTTTCATTTTCTTTACTGAAGGAATATTAACTTGCCTGTATTAATTTTTATTTTAGAAGATGCTATGAGCTCATTTTCATATTAAAGATTCTTTAGGGCCCTTTCTATACTTCAGCTCTTATTTTAGTTTAACTTAATTAAAATCTTTTTGAGATTTTCTTTGTGAGACATACTTAGCCTTTCAGTAACAGAATACAGATAGTTATATCACTCCTTTCTGTAATATTTGGAGACGGACTAAACAAAGTGAGGCTGTCTAAACTATTGTGTTCCAATAGTGTCTGTCTCATTATTTTATACATTGGACAGGCTTGGTGCTACTAGATAAGATCCTCATAATACTTTAGGTCCTGCCTCAGAATACTACTTACTCTCACTGAAGACATCGTATCATTGTATCAGGCCTGTAACCACTCAAAAAGAAACACCTCCCCAGGCTTCCTGTATTCTTTTACAGAAGAAGAATAATACCATATCAGCTGTTACAGGCTCATCTAGAGACCACAGCTAGGTAGAAAGTTGATTCACACCTCTTGAAACCTGTTGTGGTTTAATCCCTGCTGGTAACTCAGAACCATGCAGCCACTCATTCCTTCCCTCCCTTCTTCCCTCCACGCTCCCAGCAGGATGGGGAGGAGAACTGAAAGAATGTAAACCCCACGGGTTGAGATACAATCCAATAACTAAAGTATAATACAAAACTACTACTACTAATACTAATTAAAAGGGAAATAACAAGGGGAGAGAATATGAAACTAAAAAACGGATGGAAAAAAAAACAAACAACAACCAACCAACAAACCAATAAACACAAGTGATGCGCAATACAATTGCTCAGCACTCACTGACAGATACCCAGCGCAACCCAAGCAGCAACCTGGGCCTTCCGGGTGACTCCCCGCAGTTTATATACAGGTGTGCTGTGGTATGGAATACCTCTTTGGCTAGTTTGGGTCAGGTGTACTGTCTCTGCTTCCTCCCGCTTCTTGTGCCCCTCCTCACTAGCAAAGCATGAGACTGAAAAGTCCTTGATCGGGGTAAGCATTATGTAGCAACAACTAAAACACTGGTGTTACCAGCACTGTCCTCAGAGTAAAGCTGAAACACAGCACTGCACCACCTACTAAGAAGGAGAAAAATAACTGCTACAGCTGAACCCAGGACACAACCATACCTGTTTAATCACTTCCTAGCACCCTATCTGTACCGTTGTTTTTAAAACTCGGTAAGGAGACTCTTAAATTTTCATAGAATCACAGAATCACAGAATAGTTAGGGTTGGAAAGGACCTTAAGATCATCTAGTTCCAACCCCCTTGCCATGGGAAGAGATCCCTCACACTAAACCATGTCACCGATGGCTCTCTCCGACCTGGCCTTGAACACCACCAGGGATGGAGCATTTGCAACTTCCTTGGGCAACCCATTCCAGTGCCTCACCACCCTCACAGTAAAGAACTTCCTCCTTAGATCCAATCTAAACTTCCCATATTTAAGTTTTAACCAATTACCCCTTGTCCTATCACTACAGTCCCTAATGAAGAGTCCCTCCCCAGCATCCCTATAGGCCCCCTTCAGATACTGGAAGGCTGCTATGAGGTCTCCACGCAGCCTTCTCTTCTCCAGGCTTAACAGCCCCAACTTCCTCAGCCTGTCTTCATACGGGAGGTGCTCCAGTCCCCTGATCATCCTCGTGGCTGTCCTGGGTTCAGCAGTAGCAGTCATGTTTCTCCCTCTTGGTTGCTGGTGCAGTGCAGTGTTTTGACTTTCAGCCTGGGAACAGAGCTGATAACACTGATGTTTTGGTCTGGCCAAGGACTTTGTGAGCCTCATGCTCTGCCAGGGAGGAGGGGAAGCCAGGAGGAAGCAGAGACAGGACACCTGACCCAAACTGACCAAAGAGGTATTCCATACCACAGCACGTCATGCCCAGGATGTAACTGGGAGTTAGCCGGAAGGGCTGGGAGACTGCAGGGTTGGAGGAGTTATGGGTCAGTGCTTGGTCGGGCCTGGGGAGTGAGTTATCGGTTGGCTAGTGGTGAGGTGTTGTATTCTCTTCCCTTGTTATTTCCTTTATCATTATTATTATTGGTGGTAGCAGTAATGATTTGTGTTATACCTTAGTTACTAAACTGTTCTTATCTCAACCCATGGGAGTTGCATTCTTTTTGACTCTCCTCTCTGTCCCTCCGGGAGCAGGGGGAGGGAAAGAAGGGGGAGGAGTGAGTGAAAAAGTTACCTGACTGGGTTTAAACCACGACAGTGGCCCTCCTCTGGACTTGCTTCAACAGTTCCATGTCCTTTTTATGTTGAGGACACCAGAACTGCACACAATACTCCAAGTGAGGTCTCTTGAGAGCAGAGTAGAGGGGCAGGATCACCTCCTTCGACCTGCTGGTCACACTCCTTTTGATGCAGCCCAGCATACAGCTGGCTTTCTGGGCTGCGTGTGCACATTGATGCCAGCTCATGTTCATTTTTTCATCGACCAACACCCCCAAGTCCTTCTCTGCAGGGTTGCTCTGAAATTTTATGTAAAGATACTTATTATTTTGAAGTAAAGAGGAAATAATAAAAAATTGCATATATGCACAACTGGATATTAATAGCGTAGGTGTAAAAAAGGCATAGAAATGTATGTTGTAGTTCCACTTTGTAATACAAAGTATTTTATACATGTATTATTTGATTAAAGAACCTCATATCTAAGCTGTTTTATTGTGTGAATGTTTAGAATTTAAAATATATTACACTGGACTGACAGTAACTTTGCACATATAAGTACTAGTATATATTCACGAGTCTAGATTGGTAAAATTCTGTTGCATACAAATAACCTGAAACATTAAAATGTATGATCCATCCTCAGTTATCCAAAGGGAATCAGACAGAAGGTCTGACTATGTGTTTTCTACATTAAAAATTCAAATCAGAATATGTAAAGTAGTTTAAAATAATAATTACATGAATTCCAATTAAGTATTACACAGTAATTACAATGAGTGCTATTAGCAAATTCAAAATACAATTTCAGTTAAAGCTACTATGGTGAAACACAGCAACAGACAGGTGCACTCAAACATCAACAAGTGGAAGAGCAATTACAGGTGCTTGTATGTTAGGGAAAGTGAAATTACTCACTTCCCTAGGAAGGGAACTAGGATGTCAACTAGGATGTTGCTGTTTGTATGCTTTTGCAGTTCTTACAGGCTAAAGGATTCTTCAAAATGAATGAAGTGCAGAATTCAGAAAACAATTTATGACAGAAAACCAATTTAGAACCAGCCAAGTCTGTAGGAATATACTGGAAACAGAAAATGAAAGTCACCTCTCTGTAAAGTTTAGAGTTTGTTTTCTAGTATCTGCACCAGGTGCTTCAGTGAACAATGCAAGAGACATCCTGATTTTAATAAATGAAATCTGAGTTAGCAACTGAAGATTTACCTTTAATAGAACTCCAAAGAAACAGACAAGACTTTGGATTTAGCTCTCTGGAAACTTGACAGTCTTGCAGCCAAAAAGCATGATTACATGTTATGAAAACTGTCTTTGAAAAATTCTGCATCATTGGAAATATTTATCTTGAAATAGCTGCATTTGGGGGGTCTATCATTTTGTTTGTACTGCACCACATGCTAAAAGCACATCATGTTAAACTGAAATACAGAATAATACATATATTCCATGCACACCATTTATTTTATTGCATCTATGCAACCCAGACTCTAAAAGTTTCCAACTGTATTCTGAATAAAGAATTACGTATCATGCATCTGCCAGGAAACCCAGTTAGAGCTCTGGCTAAACACCCCTCCCCAGTATTTTTTTCCCCAGACTGCTACTAAATTCTGTGTTCTGAAGCTTTACTATTTGACATTACCTTTTTCCCTTAGAGCATTCTAATAAAGTCATCAGAAACTTCCCTTAATTTGATCTAGATAGACTAACTCTACTATCATCTAGTGCCTCAAAATACACTGTCCCTAAAAATTCAGCTGAAACCATGTTGTCCTTGTGATGTAGCCACAAATACCGAATTATTTTTACAGAACAGAATAGGTAAGTTGAGATTTCCTCCAAAGATTTCCAAACTGGTGGCATGATTTTCTGTAGGAATCATTCTATTCTAGATTCCCAAGGAAGCTGTGAATGCTCCATCCCTGGCAGTGTTCAAGGTTGGGTTGGACAAAGCCTTGGGTAACATGGTTTACTGCCAGGTATCCCTGCCCATGGCAGAGGGGCTGGAACTAGATGATCTTAAGGTCCTTTCCAACCCTAACTATTCTATGATTCTATAGTTATATTTGTAATTAACTTTTTTTTTCAGTCCCAGTATTTTTCAGTGATTCTAAGGTGTTCTTTCACTAGGGGCGCTGGGACTGTTCCAGTGCTACAAATGGGGGGTCCAAATGAAAAATCTTCTTGGAGAACTAGAGCCAGATGCAAGTATGAGCAAAGTCTTGGAATAGACTTTGTACATGTGGTGGAACATGCATCCATCCAGCCTCACATGTGTGCTCTTTCTCTTTTAGAGAGTCTTGTATTTTTCCTTTCACATTGCAATGATTCTTCCTCCTCAAAAACTTGTGGGAACTTACAATGTCATTATTTTTCTACATTTCAGAGGTTGCTCATAAGAATAACGATAGAAGAGAAAAAAGTGAGAATTTTCACCTCAGCTTCTTATAGGATTGGCTTACAAATGTTTACTTCATCTTCTGCCACTCTTTAAGCACATATCCAGAAAAAAAAACAAATAAAAAGTCCCAGAATAATTTTAGAATTTGCAAAACATCCAATTCCTATGCTAGCTAGCAGGACATATAGTCATTATATGTTCTGACAATCAGGCCATGATCATTGAAAGCTAGATTTCTGGCAGTTTGGAGGAATAAAGGATCCAAATACAGTGCTAGTGGCTTTGGGGATGTTTTAACTGGAAGAAATTTTTCCGAATCCCAGTTCTCCTGTTGTGTCCTCCTCACACACCCCTGCAAGAAAATCCTCTTCAATGAGAGTAAAAAAAAAAAGCCTGCCCCTATCTTACCAGTTTCTTCCTGGGGATGGAATAGAAGTGACGTATACAGTTACTACATGAGGCATGGGGCAAAGAAGACAGGTAGTCTTCAGAAACATGTAGCAGAATTCCTGGACTATGTGATCCAAATCACCAGCTATTAACATTTGCGTGATATGAAAATAGATTTTCAATAAAACCTGAAAGCCTACTGCTGAAAAATGTTTCAGTGGAGGGGCGATGGGGGTGGTAGTGGTGTGGAATGGGAAGCCAAACTAACCGGATTTCCATTTCAACAATTAACAGTCTTCTTAAAAGTCAGAGCCTCCAAAACAGCGCAGGCCTGAAAAGCTCTGGGGCCTGTGGTTCAACTGAGTCATCTGACTTTAAAGCAAGGACATCTATTTTAGTCCAACAGACTTTCTAAAATTAACTAAGGTTCACAGCTTTGCAAAAAAATACATACTGAAACAGTGAACTTCTACACCCTTGATGGAAGTCCTCTAAATCTGGATTCACCCTAATAATTAAAGTTCCACACTCTGAAGGTTCTTCTCTGGGTTTTTCCCTCTACCCGGTAAAATCATAGGAAACAGAAAACTCATTCAGAACAAGCTGAAAGGAACAAGTCGACTTCCACAGTTCTCCACCGTACTAAGGAACTGAATGAAATACATAATGCCGTCGTCAAAAAAGATGTAGCAAGACCTATTTTTGTCTTAACCTTAGCCCCATACAAAGAAAAGAAAAATAAGGACTGTTAGTGACAGATACACATTTAGCCTTCCAAAATAAGCACCATTTCATTCATGTATATTATTCGCAGATACCAGAGAGGGCTATCAAGAGACTCCTCTTATATTAAAGACTCTTCATGACTCCACACAAGACTTCACAGTCTGGAGCCAGAGCTGGCTTTACTTTCTCTATCCTTGCAAGTATCGTCAAGAATCCACCTGCTTGCATCTAACAGGTAACTCACAAGGACTGCTGGTTTCTTTTTATTTTTTCTTTTCTTCCTTCTTTCTTTCCTTTGTGTGCATATGTGTATACACCATACACAGGTATGCATGTGTACCTTTATGGCTGTGTATCTTTTAAGACTTCAGAGTTCATAATTACAGTATGATGAAAACCAGTTTCTCTCGATACACAGTCTTGGATGGCCATGAACTCTTCAAATTGCTTATACCTGGCTGCTTCTCTCTTAGGTATGCATAACATTAGAGGCTCAGCCAGAGCACAATTTCACTTCATATTTCTTGCACTGCAGACTCAGGACAGAAGTCTGAACAACCTTGATGCTGCTGCCTGTTGTGACTGAGTCTAAGCAGTAATGATTGTGGAAATGTATCACATAACTATTAACACTTCTTCCTCAGAGTCATCACTTAAGCCAGACCTAGGATCTTAGCACAAAATAGTAATGAGTCTATAGAGGCTTTCTTTTTCTTTCCATCATGATCACACACATACAATCTCTCTGACGCCCTCTTCTGTTAAAAGAATTGCTGTCAGTGGCAGCTTACTTCCTCAGCTATCTAGCACTGACTACTGAAGAAATCCTTTCTCCTTCATCACGATCAAATTGAAGATACCAGTTGGTATACTGGATACCACGCTGGATTTCCAGTAATTCATGTGATTCATCTCTAACTACTCTGGCATCTGCCTTATCTATCAGAAACCCAACATATCCAGCGTCTTACTGCTCAAGTCACAAACGTTTTCATCAAGAAACATCAAAATGTTTCACACATGGGAAAGGTCACTGTCCCACAGAGGAACAGTGCCAGCTGTTTTATTTTATAGCTAAATTATATATTTTCACTGCCCTCTTTAATGTTTCAGTGCAGTCATAAACAGAATAAATTTCAGATTTTCCACAAGACACCACTGCAGCTGAATTCTACTTCTGCCTTGTAGTTTCCTGAGGGTTTATGCTGGGTTATTGCTTTTTCCACATTTTCACTTCTTTACACCAATGGGCCTTAAGATGGCTCTCTCAAGGTGGTTTTCATGTACTTCAAAATAATTAGTAGAAGATCTGTTTTGATTTTACACTAAAGCCCTTTACAGAGGCATATAAACTTTATAATTGAAGTTAACGAAGGTAAACAAATATGAAGTTATGTGAGCCTGGTAAATAGAAAAGGAAAATGCTAAGACAGGCAGAGAGAGGACAGAAAAATACCAATGAAAGTATTACTTTCCAAATTTCATTTGCTATGTGGCCAGTTTTATCTCTATCTCTTGCAATTTTAAATTGGAGAAATACTGGCTCAAGAAACTTAGGTTACAGATTCTTACCTATGCTAAAGAAATCAATGCCATATATCCTTTATAGCTTCCTGAAAAGAGAATTTATTTATGTTGAGGTCTAATCTCTTCTGGTCTTTGATTTTATGTTGTACAGCATATTGTAGCATAATCAAATTCATGTATTTTATCTATACAATTTATGTACACTGGGATAAGAAAAACAAATATGTATAATTCACAAATGCATTCCACTAGGAGATTCAACAACAAGGATACAAACATGTTTAAAATATTTCCATACGTCTGCGATATTTAAAGTAATCTAAAAGTTTCTATGAGAAATTATATTCATGGAGCAAGTGGAAGTAGCATTTACCTGCAATATTATAAACCAAGTCACTAAATCCCATATTTCCACTTATTAAACCGCTACTAAGAGGAGTCCTACTGCTAAAATATTACGTGGTTCTCTTAGAGCAATATCATTACCTAATGGTTCTGAAAGAACATTTTTTTTCAAAGTGAAAGGCAGAGATGTATTACCTTGAATTGCATAAGGTAGCTCTGAGAAATCAGGCCAACTCTTCTGTGCTTATTCACAAGTGTGGGAAAGGGGAATGAACATTGCTTTTGGGCCCTATTTCAAGAGTTATATTATAACCTAACAGTCCACAGAAACTGCAGCCATTCAGAAGAGTGAATGCCCATGAGGGAGTTGTCATGACATTCTTGTGCTCCAGCCATTCTGGCCTGTTTCAAAAATAAGCAATTAAATTTCACTTTCCAGTATTTTTCCAAATGTGATGATAGTTCCACTTTTTCTTACTGCAATTAAGTTCATAAGAGCTAGCTGACAGTAGCTCAGTGGCTACTACACCTTTCCTGAAATTCATGCAGGATAATCCCCAGAGCTGTTTCAGTTCAGTTAGCAGTTACATTAAATCAAAAGCATGCATAGAAATGCAGTATTTCCCAACTTTTTGCAGAAAAAACTGTTGCTATCGTAATTTGTATTTATACAACTTTCTCATACAGCACTGACAGTACTGCCATAGCATAATGTCCTTTAGAGAAAAATATTCTAGAGATTTGGTGCCTTATTACAGTTTCATTAGAGAGGAACAAAAAGACATGTAAAACTGATTAAAGCCCTAAGGAGGTTTCATGGCATGGAGATTGCTGGAGCATAGAAATGCTTCAGAGAACTCCTAAAAGGGCCACATGCAACTGCAAATTACCTTTATGAAGAATAAACTCAATTCCATCCAATAGGAATAATGCAAACCAGGTGAAAGAGAACCAGGTGTTTGGACTCTAATTAATACAGGCATAAATCAAAGTTTAAACTAAATACCCATTTTCATCTAAATGCTGTTAAATTCCAGTGCTTCTGGAAGTGTATTTAGGAAGTCCTAATTTCTCTTCTTGTTTCCCATGGAACCTCCACTTTACAACCAGTGTGCATGGAAATGTAGGATGGCACAAGTGCAGTTTCATCTACCTGACTGAGGTAGGATAAGACAACATTGTCTCTGCGGGCAGGTGCATGTGTACCTTTTTTCCTAGAGTGCTGGATGAATACAGATTTGATACTCACAGTGATGTGCACATTTATGGTATGATATCCATACATATTGAGAGATGTTGAGAATTGCAAAATATCTACCCTTACCCAAGAAGATGATAATTATGTCTATACAACTATCATTCTAACTACTGACCTGGCTAAAAAACTACAATCAGTTCATAAGTTATGTTTTAAGCATCAAAACTTGATCTGCAAAGGAAATAACAATGAGATGCTTGTGCCCTGGATCCTTCTTCCCAATCCATGTTCTAGTTCTTCCCCATCATGCTGTCCCAAACAGCATCTTCCCCATCTGCTTGTGGGACCAAACTTTCTCTCTTACTGTATCCTCCTGTTAATATATAACTCCTTATATCCCTCCAATGTACTGCTATTCTTTAGATTAAAAACTGTGATGAACTCAGCAATGTACCTGCTTGAGCAGCAGCCTTGTGAAGGCTATACAGCTAGGGAGTAATTTGGCCAGTCTCTTGTGAATATAGATATGAAGTCCACAGCCTATTTTCCCCTCAAAACTGATGAACCTATTGTCTTTTCAGGCTCCAGAAGGTATCACATGGCAGCTGAGCCAAACATTGAGTTGCTGAAAACCTCCAATCCTTCTAAGCCATTCTCACATGAAAAGTGTTGAATGTGTACTCTTTCAAAGCATGGTAAATCGCATCACTACTACTTCAGAAGCAACAACAGCACATTGCTGAAATACCCTAGTTATCTGCAACATCAGCACAGGAAGAAGACCAAAGAAATACACGGAATTGCAATTCTTAAAATATATTGAAGGAAGCTGAGCCATAACAGTCCAGAGAAGTTCATTACATTTACATGTGTGTTTACAATGTTGATGAGTTTGTAAACCTGAGTAAATAAGCCAACCCTAAATAAAAGGAAGCAGTCAGAAAGCTGTCATCATGATCTACTACAAACATCAACTTCACATAGATTTACCCACTCCTCATACCTCAATGCAATTCAAAAGAGTTAAAACTCTTTTATAACCTCATCTTCCATAATAGAATAAATCAACATGCAGCATTTAACTGAGAAATAAAAAATAAGACTCAAAATGATATAAGCATATAAAACCGAATGATACATAAAAGGCCTGCTTCTGTTTACGTTTTCATATGTATAGTCACCAAAGAAGTAACCATCATTTTGCAATAGGAAAAAAAAATCTACCATTAACTCCAGCAACACCTAATATGGGGGTAGGCAAAATAGTACTTGGCCATACCTAGAGTGGAAGATTCATTGTATCCAAGATTTAAGGCCTGATTCCACATTAATTCATATGAAAGATTTGTCTACTGCTGGGTGCTGGGTTTCTCTGGTGTTTGTTTTTCTTTTTTTTTTAAGTTAAACTATCAGTCTTCTCTTTAATGAATACTTGGAGAATATCCTTTTGCTGAAAATCAGTTTTGAATTTTTTTCCCTCATGGGTATTTTAAGGTATTTTAAAGTATTACTGTTAAAGTTGCACATCAAAGTGATCTACTGGTATTGTAAAAAGGGCACCTCTATGTAACTGCATCAGATTGGCTCATGACACATTTGTTGATGAAATGGATGTAGATAATGTTTGTATGGACAATAACCTTCTTTGGCTATTACTGCACCTGTAGCATGGAATCATGGTTAGACAAAGAGATTCAGTCCTCGACTGTGGATTAAAATAATATGGAGAAGATGAAGCAAGGAAGAAAGAATTTTATACTTCTGTATTGAAGAGAACATGCTTTGTTTATAAATAGCACCCTGACCTTTCTTAGTCCTCTTGAACTTTAAAAGATGTAAAATAATAATAATTAATAATAATAAAAAAATAGTCATGGACTGAAAGGTCTGGGAGTTCCCAGACGATACAAAAATGTTTGTTTATAATTCACCAGTTGAATTTGAGTTTGGAACAACACAGACTTTCCAGTCTCTGCTCAGCTGATGACTGATTA
The DNA here is from genome assembly GCF_028554395.1 of Pezoporus wallicus. NCBI lineage: Eukaryota > Metazoa > Chordata > Aves > Psittaciformes > Psittacidae > Pezoporus > Pezoporus wallicus. The sequence goes on along the minus strand of NW_026637610.1, from coordinate 1,087,989 downwards.
TTTTTGCACAATGTTTATTTTCAGACTGACTGGAGGAAAACTCTTCACCTGAGTCACAGCTACTCAGATTTTGAGTATCACAGCTTCTAATATTTTAGCTATAGGGTCTTGGAAATACAGTGATGAAGTTGTCATCACGCACCCGCACGGTCTTAAAAGAGAATTACTGCATGAGTACTTAGAATTTACAAAGGAAGTGCTCTTACTCTAACAGATTATCTTGAAAGTCACGGCTGGGCTAACTTTTTCAGTGTTATTGTAAGAAGGAAAAAAGTTTTTGGTTTCTGTTTGGTTTGTGTTTTTATAATTAAAAACATTGTTTCCGTCTATTTCACAAATACTATATAATTTGGCAAATATTTGCTTGTCAATCAAAGCAGGTTTTTATTTAGGAAACAACCCAAATGAGCAAGAGGGATGAGGCAGTTGTACCAGTGTACTGCACGGGGCACTGAAGAATTAGGAAAGAAGGATTAAAATCTCTCTGCTACTTAAAGGCAAAGCATTACCTGTCCCAACTGTTGTCCAAACCATTAGTCTGTGGAATTAAATGTTCTCTACTATCTCCCCAGCTCAATAATTCTTTCATTAGAAAGTAACTGGAACAAAGATCAAAAGAACAAAACCCCACACTGATTTCAGAGTACCCTGTATTCTTACAGTAAAGATGATCCAATTTGTGCTTTATTTTGGACAAAATCAATCAGCTTCAAAACTAGACTCTGCTTTTTGGACAGCACAGGACACTGCTTCCTACAGTACCCTATGAGTTAACTGTAGCCTCCTGTACTTTGATAAACTTTCCTGAAAATTGCACAGAAACAATACAGCTGCCACAGGGCTCAGGGTTAAGTGGCCCAGACGCTTTGCTGGAAAGCACATCTGGCTTTTCCTCAGCTTTGGGGTTGGTGAATCTGCTTTGCAGTTGCAAGCCTTCAGGTGGGGCAGGAGCCTTCCTCTTGGTGCCAGGAGTCACCAGATACCTTCCTCACATCCCCAGAGGCTGGGCTTCTGAGGAAAGAAGGAATGGACTCTGGCCATGTGTCCACATCAGTTCTACTTCCGAGGTCTCAGGGTCTGCATCCCCCTTCTTAGTCCCACTTTTGCAAACAGGGTTATATAGACCTTTGTGCTAATCAAAGACTACAAATAAGCCAAAGGAGGGCTGTGTAAATAAGCCAGGGCAAGATAAGGCTTTTCTGCTTGCCTTGCCCAAGAATAAATTGCAAGTACACAGGAATATACTGTTATGGATCAAAACACAGGTGCCTACTGAAAACCCAGTCATGAACATAAACTATGACAGAAAAAAAAACCTCCTTAGCTGAAAGCAAAACTCACATAGCAGACATGACAAAACAAGGCACCCTTCCTAATATGCATTTAAAAAATTAAGTTTCTGAAAGAGTACATTGGCAGCAGCCATTTACTTTATCTGTACATTTGGGAGCACATTGAGAAGCAGCTTTTCAAACTGAAGGATCAGATCTGACACAATTCATCAGACAATAACAGTGAAATCAAAAAGACAGTAACTGGAAAATGTAATCCTCCCCTGAAATTTTCTTCAGCTCACCATCTGCTTCCATTCTATTACATGCCACTGGGGACTCACTGTCTTGCAACATCTCCTCTGGGTAGAATTGCTGCAGATGTAACAGCAGGACTGATAGCTTCGCTGCATGACACAACCAGCAGGCTTTGGGTGAGACAAAACTTAGCCTGCACGTTACCCTCTAACAAAGGAGAAAACCAAACCATGCAAAGACCAGGTAATGACAGGTACTGAACCAAATGCCAACGCATTGCACTGATGCAAAGCATGTGCTTAGTAAACCAGCCAGGTTTTCCCTTAAGTGAAAACAGCAGGACTGAGCCACCACAATAGAAAATCTACAGGCATTTAACTGCAGAGGTTACTTCCTCAGGATACCCCCAAACACGTGCATTCCCTCCAGTTGTCAGAACTATTTTGCTGACACAAAATCACACTGTTGGTGCATAAGACCTTGTCGTGGTTTAAACCCAGTCAGGTAATTCGTTCGCTCACTTCCCCCCCCCCTTTCTTTCCCTCCCCCTGCTCCCGGAGGGACGGAGAGGAGAATTGAAAAGAATGCAACTCCCACGGGTTGAGATAAGAACAGTTTAGTAACTAAGGTATAACACAAATCACTACTGCTACCACCAATAATAATAATGATAAAGGAAATAACAAGGGAAGAGAATACAACACCTCAGCACCAGCTGACCGATAACTTGGCCCCCAAGCCCGACCAAGCTCCGACCGATACCTCCTCCAACCCTGCCGTCTCCCAGCCCTTCCGGCTAACTCCCAGTTACATCCTGGGCATGACGTGCTGTGGTATGGAATACCTCTTTGGTCAGTTTGGGTCAGGTGTCCTGTCTCTGCTTCCTCCCAGCTTCCCCTCCTCCCTGGCAGAGCATGAGGCTCACAAAGTCCTTGGCCAAACCGAAACATCGCTATCAGCTCTGTTCCAGAGCTGAAAGTCAAAACACTGCACTGCACCAACTACCAAGGAGGAGAAACATGACTGCTACTGCTGAACCCAGGACAGACCTGTATGCAACGACTCCAATATTAATTTCTTTCTTTGAAAGAAGGTGCTCTGAGCCATCTGGAACAGCGCAGCAGTACCTCCCGAAATGTTATTTTCTCTCTTCCACATCTTGAGTAAACTAAAATGGTGGAAACTCTGTTTTAAAAGGCAGACAATCCCTACAACATAAAGGGATGCTGAGACTCTATTCATTGAGAGTTCATATCTGGTAACTAAAATGCATTATCAAAGGTTATTCTTTATAGATTAACTTTTACCCCTTACCTATACTGAAACTTGTGCAATGCTATATATGCACATACACATCACAGGTGTGACAGCCGGCTGGAGGTGGGGAAATCTGTTTTTCTGTTAATTTGCTCTTCATTCTCCAAAATTCAAAGTGCATGTTCTTTAAGTGTAAGTGAACATTTCTGCTTCCAAAGCCGGTCTTCTCAACAATATAGGAGCAAGGAAGGAGCTGTTTAACTTACTCCTCTGAGTTTCAACTATGGTTGCGTGCCAGAGACATGAACCCTAAACGTCCCACATGTTCATTCAAAATGCTTAAAGCTAAGATCAGATAATCGAAGTCATGACGAGGAGAACAAAAAAAATCTATAAATAAAAATTCTTACTATTCAGTGTATTCAACATTATTCAAGTAACTGTCATCGGATCAGGTGTTCTACCTAAAAACTGCACAAGTGTGTTGGTCCACATAGGTGAACTTCTTTGCTCTAAAATACCCACTTGCTAGAATTCCTTCCTTCTTTAAACTCCAGTCCAGCAACTCATACAAGTATGCTCTCACCTTTACTCAGCTAAGCAGCTACATTGGAATACATTCAAATCACACTGTTATAGTCAGATTTGTGTATAACAAATGGTTTCTCCTATTAAGCCATAATCCTTTGGGAACCAAAAATTCCTGCCACTGTTGTGTTAATATTTACTAGAGATTTATACAGTAAGAGCAGTCTGCTTCACATTTACTGTTAGCAACATACATTAAGCTTTATCTGTAATGACCCTGCCCATCATATCAACTCCAATCCTAAAATATTTTAAATAGTCAATGACATCCTTTAGATTCTATTAGGAGAAATATTTCTTCATTTCCTGAAAACACCAAATAAAATCAAAAATTATTGACAGCAATCCTATGTATTGCATAGGGCTGAGTAGTCTTCATGGAATTAACAAAAAAGAATTTATCTAAATTTCCCAGGTTTTTTTCCTGGTCAAATTTTCTTTATTATTATCTAGGTGAAGTCGTATTAGCACTTCAAAATACATGAATAAATTTCAAGCCAAGTGAGAGAAAGCAATCCATGTTACTATTCACATTTGAAGATATATTATGTGTTAAAATCCATCTGGTCTGTTATTGAAATGGCAGATCCAAATGATGAAATGCTTGCACCTGATTTTTGTGAAAGGTCATGTTGATTTTTGCTGATGAAAAGTTCATACCTTCATACTTAGCAAAAATGGGAAATATTCAAATTGCAAACAAAGTATGCTTAAAGAACAACTTTTGATTTACTGAATTATTGTTGTCTCAGACTGGGTAAACTAAAACAGGAAACAAATAATTCTGTACAACAGCTGGCAAGAATCACTATATGTAAGAACAACAGGAAACTCCTGAAACCTTTACAGACCCATTTGAACACCCCTCCGTCAGATTCATTTCAGTTTCTTGAAGTCTGGAAGCCTCCAGGGACTTTGGACACGTTACAAGCCTGTGAAGATGCATCAGTTTAGACAGCTACGGAATGAATAGAGATGGTTTTTATAGTTATTATTTAATCTACTCTAAGAGTCTGTCTTTAATTTCTTACTAAGTGATTAACATACATTTGATATGGTATTACCTTTCTTATACTGCAATGCAATGCAATGTTTGACTATTAAAACAATAATAAAGAACCCCACACAAACTGTTCTAAATACTAGAACATTTGCTTTACCTGTTATTTTTGTGATCAAATTATTATTCTGCTTGTGTGACGTAAAGCATGATTACATTCAACTAAATTGAAAAATCTGTTTCTCATTTTGCACATTTTCAGTATGTATTTTATTTTTCTCAAAAATTCTTGGAAACTGTGATGCTTTGGGAAGCCATTTAAAAATTACAATTTGCCATTAAGAATAGCTTTCCCCATTCAAATTCAGAAGCATTTCTGTATGGAGGACCATTACCAGGATGACTTGTTCTGATGTTAGAAAGTCTATTTTAACCTAAGAACAAACTTCCTACTTGGAATTTAAAAATATCCCGACACAGTATTAATATTTTTCTTCCCAAATCCACTGTGCTGTGGTTTTCCCCTCATCTTCCCACTGTTGCTGTGTTGCAAATCAACAGGACATTTGGCTCACAGCACCACTCATTCCTACAGGTATGATAAAGACAATGGTGAAATTAAGCACTGTGCTTACTGTTTTCAAAGGCTACTGCAGACCACTGTCCTGAAGATGTGTATTGTCTCCAGGGCCAGGAATGGGAAGATACTGGAATGTGGAGTATCTGGAATGCAAATTATGCCTTAGCACAAGCAGTCAAATTTTAGTATCAGTGGGAGCTAACACAGAATGGAACACAAGTCTGTGGCAGTAGAGACCACATGAATCCTTGTGACATGTGCATGAAGGTACCTTTGATAATCCACCACTTGAGGACAGAAAGATTACTAGATCTATTATGGCAATGCACACTGTCACAGGCTTGAAATCTAATAATTTATAACATTGCTTTATAACCATTTTAGTAGCAGATTTCTGGGACCACATCAATGACTTATGTAAATTACGATTTAATGAGCCCCACTACCCTGAGAAGGGCTTCTAGGTCAGGACAGTAACTGTCAGCTGCTACACATTTCTGTTTTTTAAATAATTTGTATATTATATGTCACACTAAAGATTACAAGACTACTGAAGATATTAAATAGTTACAGAATATGACAGTATTATCCAGTCTTGTTTTCCAGATGTGTTACCAGAGATATCCCCTGCTATGGTTGCCAATATCTACCTTCTAATTAGTTGCTTACGCCAGTCACCGCAAAGGTCCCTGTAGATCTCAGAGCTGAAGGATTCTCATGCAGGTGACACCAGATCAGTGTAGGTATCAATATCCACTGCCCCAGTACTTGATTTTGAAGGAGACCCTTTATCAGCTTCTTTCACACTTCCAATGATAAAAAACCAAAGCCCATTAGCCTTACTCTTCTTTTTTTTTTTTCTTTCCTTAAAATTCACCTTTGCTGCAATGCCCTTTCTAGTTAATAAAACCTAGGTTGTGGATGTGTTATGACTACAGCCACATCTGATCACTTATAAGCTTTATGAGGCAAAAGTCTGTAGTGTTGGACTGATTTTATATAGCGGCTAGCAGACAGGCTTAATTGAAAACGGTGCCTCCTATGAATTGTAACTAATATTAAAAGCAACAGTATTAATGAATATACATTATCAATAATATCATAATTGTTATTCTCTGATAATTTTCATAGTTTAAAAATCAATGTCAGGCAATTACTTTAAAATATACAGTGGATGCATTGTTTTCTAATAACCCTACAAATGTGTGTCTTGGTTAAACAAAGAGACAAATTCAGCTCCAACTAAGCATGAAATATGCTGTAATGTTTTCATTATGAGGTTGCATTTGAGGTTGTTCATTAGATAGACTAAGTAAGCAGACAAGAAATAAAAATTGAGAGAAAGAAATGTTCAGGGCATCAGTGGAGCTTCTAGGTTTCCACTGATAATCACTCTTTGCAAGCCTTCAGGACTCCTACACACCAGAAGGGAGCTGCTTTCCTTTCTCAGCAGTGCTGTGACTATGCTGGGTCAGGAAAGATAGCTTCAGTGTCCAAAGTTGTCCCCAGGTTAACCACTGGCTTTTTTCCTTCCTGGACAGTGGCAGTGGCAGGGGCTTCACTGCCAAGCCCACCTTTGGTCTGTGGTTTTAATGACAACCACTTCATGTATTATAAAGTGAAATCTTGTTATTCTCTCTTTGATTAGCGGTTTAAATATAATTAATTGGAGACTACAGGCAAGAAAGCTAGAAAAAAACACATTCTTCTCCTTTACCATGTCTGAACTCTCTCACGTAAGCAAGCTGGGCTTGCCACCTATTTCTTACCCTTAAAAGTAACAATCACAAAAGAGAATTAACAGTCTTTCTAGCTTATAAATAGACATACATACGTAGCTGTACATTAGGCAGCATCAGTATGCTTCTTCCTCAGCTTATCATTTTTGCTATGAAAGAAAAGCATGAGGATAATATATACAGAGCATTTAAGAGCATTTGTTTCCTCTGAATGCATATATCATTTGAATGAATATCATTTTGATGATATTCATCATCATTAACTACAAGGTTTGCTTCCATTTCTTTTTATTTTAGTGAAGAAAGCTTTCTCACCAGCAGTATTTGCACTTCTACAGATTTCGAGCCTCCCACTGGTGGAAGCTGAATGTACTAGCTGGATTCAATGAGTGAATTTAAATTAGAGAAATATGTACATAAATATTCATTTCCTTAGGCTGTTTCCACACAACCCCCCCCTTCCCCTTTCAAAAAAAGACTAAGTACTATAGTCAGTGGATTAAGGGACAGTGAGAGCAAGGAAGGAAAGAAATCAGGTATCAACTTCTCATCCACTAAGCCTGTGCAGTGACCTTGTGTCTTTCAGTGAGAAGGACTAAAGACACGTTAATGCTTCAATCAGCTGCTTCTTTGTAACATCCAGGGGACATAATGTCTGGCTGTATAAATGATGTGTAGCCTACGCACCGCTCTGGTGCTGATGGCATTTTGCTTTCTCTGCTTATATGAGAATTAGGGGCAAAAGAAACATCCCTGATAGAAATTAAGGTATCTAACAATGCGGGGTTTGGTGTTTTGTTTTTTAAAAAATATAAAATAAGTAAAGCCAAATATCCCTTTTGTCTTAACCAGCAGCTATTTCTAAATCATTGCAAATATTAAAGATTACAGAAATTATTCTCTCATTGCTCTACCAGAAATAGGTGCCTGAAGACTAGTTAAAGCATTAAGGCATTAAAGTTACATTTATTATCCATCGAGCAACATTGCACATGATAGTATCTCTGGAGGTCATTCTTCCTAGCTAGTAACAGCACTCTGGATTTAGAAGTGACCACTTTTACGCAGTTCTACTGAGCAGCTGTGTAAAGTGGGCAGAGTGAGATAAAGTAGAAATTTAGGGCAGCATTAAGCATCATATTTCAAAGAGGACATACTCAATGTCCTGGTTATAGCAGGAGCAATAGTTTCTCTTGCTCTTTCCTTGCAGCATTAAATTAATTTGGTACAAGTGTAGATCATCCTTTCAGATACACATACACCTGCAGGTGTAAATTAAATCTGACTTCATGCAATACCCTGTTCCATGAGAGAAGTCAGCAGTAATTTTTTTGACTGATTGATTTAATGGACACTGAATCAAAATATAGTGACTACTACAGTATTCTTGAGTGGATCTCAGCCACAATTTCTTCTTTTTTTGGACATAAACTGTACCCACAACTTCAGAAAATTCCCCGAACATTGACTTGAAAGTGAAAATTTCCATTAAAAAAAAAAAAAAAATCTCAGCTAGTTCTTCTGGAATTAAGTGGGGCACAATGGAGTTGAGTGACTTCACCAAGGAGAGACACCGGTCAGTTAGTTCACTTTAGACCCTTAATATTACATATGAGATACACATTTCATTTCGTGTCATCAACTGCAACAGTTCACAAGGACATATGACAAGATAAATTGAGGAACGTGGTGGAAAATGGTCATGGAATAAGGAGCCTCAATGTGACTTTAAAATGACTGGGAGCTGGGTGCTTAATACGTATCTTGGTCTGTATTTCCCCTACAAGCAGTTGAACAATTTAGAGGACACAATAATAATATTAATAGCCATTCACTGTCAATGCAGGCTAGATATCAAAATGCTTCTGAAAATAAAGACAGTTCAGGTAAGCTCCTTCCATTGTTCCTCTACATTTTTGACAGGAGGACACCTATTATTATCCAGTAACACTGGAAAAGGTTTTTTTTTGCCTATCAGATTACACTTCTCTATCACTTTCTCTCTTCACTCCATCTAATGCTGACTGGTTTTTGGCAAACATCTGCAATAAAACAGCTTCTCTTTCACAAAGCAAAATAAACAACACATGGTGTATTTAATACAACCAATTACCTCCCTCTTCAAATGACTTTCACTGCATTTTCTCCTGCTAGTATCTGCAGCTATGTTTAATGAGCTGGAAGAATAGGTCAATAAAATATATATATATGCATGATGTTCAAGTATCTATTACATATATGTAGACATTAAAGCAGCTTATAGTGTTTACCTTGCTACAAGATCTTATCATAATGACAAGCCGCCACAGGTTCCATCAAACAAGATAATTTCCTCACACAGTATTGCTACTAATTCCCAAGTATTTTAAACCTATTTTTCAAAACTGTAGTACCAAGGACTGTGAAAACGATCTGTTTGTCCAGCCCTGTAGAGTTAAATCTTGAAATAGATGCCAGTTGTCTGTTCTGATACAGTTTTTCTGCTAGTAGCCAAGAGAGAGTTCTCTCTGTCAATCAGCTGCTGGTGTACTCTGTACACTTTATTAACACAATTAAACATTACACAAGTACAATACAAGAGGGGTGAGAAGCTGATAAGCCCAATATTTTAAAGAGTTATTCCTAGGGAATACTACAGAATTTGCCTACTGAAGTAAAACAAAGACATTTCTGCATTGTAACTGTTGGTACTAGAACCCACCTCGAGGCACTGTCCAGCACTTCCAAAACACTGCAATTTTTATCATAGAATCATGGAATAGTTATGGTTGGAAAGGACCTTAAGATCATCAGAAAATTTCCTGAACATACTGTTCATATTGTATATTTATTCTCAAGCCCTTTCTTAGCCCCAGATAATTTTTTAAACCACTGAAAAATAAGTCCAAGAAAGGAACAAGGTTATTGCCTTTCTCTTTAAAGGCCATTTGAACATTATTAGACCAACCAAAGAGATTCTCAAAATTGAAAGAACATGTGAAAGGCTCTCAACCAAGAAGACAGAAGCAGAGCACAGCTTAGACTAACAGCTCAGAGTTTCTAATTGCACTCTTAGAAAGCATCCTGGCAATAAGGTGCTTAAATTACTACAGCTGGATAATGATCGTCAAACTAGTCTTGAAGCATCTGGGATTGTGATTTAAAAGAATCAAGCATTTTGGCTCTATTCTTTCATGTTCATGTACACATCTAAAAAAGCTGAGTCGATCCTTTCAAAACTGAAGTTAATGAATTAAAGTGTAACAGTCAAGAATTTATTAAACATTAAGAAAAGGATCAGAGCAAATGATCCAAATGCTATCTCTGTAGGAGTAAAAGGAATGTCTGATTAGCTTTTGCTTTGCACTGTAACACAAAATCAACCAGCAGACTGTCTTTCAGATAAAAAGCATTCCTGAACTGTTCAGAAGAAAAAAATATTTGTCATGTGCTGAATCAAATCACTGAGGCCTCAAAGCCTGGTGGTCTGTTATCTTACAGAAACCACTGTCCCAGATTTTGGCGTAAGAGAAGAATCTGCACTATGTTAAGTACAGAATAATGCCCCAGGTGAAAAAGATGCAATATTTTGAATCCCTGTATAGCATAAGCATTAAGAAAAGGGCTCAGCAGGGACAGGCAGTAAGCATATTAGTCACCTACATAATTTCCCAATACTATTACAGAAGTGAAAATAACAGTAATGATCTCATTATATATGGAGTAAATCCTACCAGAATTGGGGGATCTACTTGAAGTTCAGACACTGGATAACAAGAGGAAAAAGATGGGGAAATGGCCTCCCTGACATGTTCCAGAGACCACAGCAGGCTGGAGAGGTAGTCTGCACTGAGTTACACATGACAGAGTGCAATTTTGTTCTCATGGCTTCTAGCTCTGCCTAAGACTTGCAACAAGAAAATGAAAATTCTTATTAACTCATTTCTGGAAGAGAGTGAAATTTCCCAGAGATGGTTTTAAATTTAATTGTTTGTGAAGAACATCAGGACCCAAACACAGCAGTTTAAAGGGAAGTGAACAGCTTTCAATTTACATCGCAGTCTATTATGATCCCAGGCTGCTGATGCAGAAACTTCTGTACTCTTAGCATCTATGTGGAATCACTGTGGCAAGATATAGTTGTGCTTATTTATGCAGCACATTCATAGCTACCGGCGGGAGAGCAGCAGGGGTGTGGGGAGGGAGGGCAGAGTCACCCCTGAACACAACAACTCATAAGCACTGAGCTTCTAACTTCAAACCTCCAAATGTTCTTTTTACACCCTTAATATACATTGAGCTTGGCATACTAAGAAGGTGGCAAACATAGTCCAAAGACCAAAAATAGTTCAGTTCTATTCAACTTCTAATCTACAAACTACTAACCAGGTTAAAGAGAACCCAAACAACCCATCTTGAATACTTACTAGCTTCCATGAGGCTTTAACAGAAAGAGGGCAGATTTCCATCACTCTCAGAGAAACAGGAGGGAGCTGAGCAGTTGGAAAAGGCAGTTTCTTCCTCAGAAAGATGAATTGCTTTACCTTACTCCTTGCATTCTCTTAAGGTATGCTACAGACAATTCTATTCAGATACAGCAAGTATTTTCTTCTTTGTATGTATAACTTGAGCCTTGGCTGACATATAGTTCATAATTACTTTGAAGCCGTTGTTATAAGAACTCTGCAATCTTGTTTTGAAGGATTTTCTGTTTTTAATTTCCAAGTCCCAGTGAAAGTCAGTTAGAGCTGGGTTTCTACAGGCAAAGGGAGTTTTCAAACTTTACTGTTTGTTTTTATAAGTCTAATAAATTTAGTTACACTGGTGGCATTTGCTGCATTGTTTTACTTGTCATAGCTGTAGCAATTGTTTGTCTCTGTTTCAATTTGATTACATAGTACTTGGGAAGACTTAATGCTGAATAGTTGTGATTTCAACTTATATCTCCCAAAAGTTAAACCAGTGACTCTCTATTCTGTGTACCATTTAGTAACCATGCAGAATTCTCAAGTGGATTTTGAGCCACTTCTTTAGCAGAAATGCAATTTAACCACATTTGCAACTGTGGTTTCTGTTTTTAGCTCTTTCCAAGGCACTTTCATGATGCTTTAAGTTCTTCTACCGACTAACTGAGCTTTCTGCAGAACTGAGGCATCCTGCTTGTCATTCTTCATCAGATACTTAATCAGTATAAACTCTGTTCTATTTAAGACTCCATTCCACAGTTTGGTGCATAAAGTGGTATCAGTATAATATACAATATTATCTGACAGGGTGAAGATAACAGAACTGCTAGACAATACATAATTATCTAAATGAATATTTTTTGCCTATCAGTCAGTAATTCTTGATAAATTGGAAAAACAGATTTATCATGTTATAGAACTGAAATGAATGTACTTGTTACAGATACCAAATGAAGATAACAAACTAGTTTTCATGAAATAGTGTGGAGGATTATGATGCTAAAGAGCAGCTTGAATCCTGTTCACGCCTTAGTAATGCAAGGAATTTTCTCAATAAATTGCTGAATTGCAAGCTCAAGCACTCACAGCTCAGTCAATGTTCATAACCCACATTTCTTCATCACTCACAAAGCTTTGAAACTCAAAGGTGTGCTAAAAGCCACAGTTTTAGAGTGGATACAGAAATATAAATCTGTAGTTTCTACTTTATTCAGCCAGGTAATGTTTCCTGCTACAGTCTCTCATCCAATATGGAAAGGAGACAGAAAAATACAGATCATTTTTGTGAAAGAAATGTAAAGTATGCTTTCTTCTTACACTTTAAAGCAGTAGGAAGTGGACCCTATGTTTGATCAGTAAACAGTTGAATTCTCGTTTAAGTTAATCTACATAACAAAATGCTATCAGAGTACAATATCCTAATGTATTCAGTTTATTTAATGATAGCATTGTTATTTTCTTAACAATATGACATTGCAGACCCAATTTACCAAAGCACTTCAGTTTTGCACACATGTACTTTCAATGCTACACAGCCAGAGGTATGTACTTAAAGCTATTTAACTACTTTACTCAGCGAGTCTTAATGCACTGCTACCACAGACAGAATAAAATGTGCCTGCCAAAATTAGTCTCTTAATGACTCTTACAATTTCAAAAATGAGATAAAAAAGTTACAGAAATTATAAAAAATGAAGCACCTTACAATGGGTGCTTTTATTGAGTCTTTGATTAAATGAAATCTGAGAAGGGATGACCCATGAATAATTGTCAGTTCATTTTAAAACTTCTACACTTTCATTCTTGCTATTCAGTCTCACTGAACTTTTAAAGTGCTTAATTAAAAAAATGATTGGACCAAATCTTCAAAATCATTCTGCAGACCTTGAATGCTGAAAAGAACAAGTTATCAGGCACTTTATTCCACTATCAAAAGAGCAAAAATCACTCAAAAATATTTTAAAAGCCCTCTTCTCTATCGGGAAACAGCACTCATGATTTTAAAGACAGCCAGCAAGAGTTCTAAGCGTTTTCATTGTGACATACCTGAAATACATGGGTGTATAGGAACATGCACACATCCACTTTTATTTTCCTACTCTCTTCTTTCATCTTCTCATTGGTACATTTGTTCTAGTCTCTGACAAAAGCTATCAAGCAGCTCCTAATTTCTCAGCCCTCAGCTCAATCCCCTCAGAGTGTCTGATTTCCTTCCATAGCAGGTGTTTTGTCTCCTGTCTTACAGTAACCAAGGCCGATTACCAGGACAGTTCTTGTTCTTCACCCATCCCAACCACGTCTCCCTACCAGACTGTGCCAAATTTCAACCAAAAACTTATGAGTTCCCTCAGTGTATTTGAGAATATATTTTTGTGTCCAGAAATTATCCTTACACTGTCATGTATGTTACAATCTGCATTTTATGAGATGAGATTGAAGAATCACTTTGACATTACTTGATATAAACTACCCAAAAAGAGTCTAATGTGATTAGTATGAAGATCTGTTCTGTTTAAAGTTTCTTTGACTAATATTAGTAAATTGCTAGAGCTGAGCTAACTGAATAATCTGCAATGAAAAATTTGCCTGATGAAGATAGCTGCATATCATACTTGTGGTTTGTCAGTGAGCAAATTCTGATTTCCATGAATGCATTTGTTACACAAAAATTTAGTTCTAGACATTTCTCTGGTGGAGTGAACAAAACTGTTTTCCTCACTGCTTAGTATCTGACCACAGTGATCAGTAGTTGTGATTAATCAGAAGCTGTCTCAGACTATACAGTGTCCACTGATCTCAAGAAAAATGTTCTCCTACATTAAGCTGCCAGCAGACCAATCCAGTAGGGCACAGCTACAGTTATTCTTTTCCTTTCTCAGTGTCAGTTATTGGGCATGAGACTTAAAAGTTCATTTCTCATTAATATTTGTGACTAACTCAACTATATACATATCCTTCTGGAACAGAACTCGAGAAAGGAAAAATTCTAGCTAAGCAAAATGGTATTGTTACTCTATTATCACATTATTAATTATCTCTAAAGATTATTAATTTTATTTTCCGTTTTAGTGCATTAGGACTTAAAGCCAATTTAACAGCTCAGGTATTCATTAGCTACAGAGAATTCGAAATGCCAAACTACCAGTACAGCTGAAGTTCTAGACTGTGCTATAAGAAACTGCCCAGGCATATACTTCACTTGAGAAATTCTTCATTGAAATAAACTGCTTTTATAAAATACTTTAAAAAAATGAAACATGTGCAGCTTTTCCATAGCTAGAGGATGGCCAGTTTTAATCAAAGTTATTTTCAGAGCCCAAACTCTATTGTTTATTTGAATATTTCTGCTATTTTCTTTTGCGATATCTCCACAGAAGAATCTCTTTTGTTCTCTCTCCCCCTCTCCTGACTCCATGAGAATGTTAACCCTATCCCCAGGCCAGCTCTGGTAGGCTGATGCCAATTCCCTACCTTTATATCTTTCCTGATAATAATTTATTTTTTTTTAAACAAAAAAGATAAAACCAATCATAACACCTTGTTGTACGTCACCAGAAAAAGAACCCAGTTAAATTACTGCACTGACTTGAAAGTACAAGCGAGCAAATAGGAAGTGATTATTTTCAGATTCTGTTATCCTGGCAGGCACACCCTGACACCGTAAACATACACTGCTTTGTAATGCTACCTTTGGTGATGAAATTTAAGGATATTTTAAAGCTTCTTATATAAGGAGATTCATTGACAAGAAAATCAAAACACTGTCTTTGTAGACTTTATTCTATCAGTGAGTTTAATTAATATTTCCTTCAACCGTGATCTAGATAATTCTCTCCCCTTGGGAGGAAGATGAGGGGAAATCATTCATCAGGAAAAAGAAAACTCTACAGCTCTGAAAAATAAACCTTTAATTAAGACCAAGAAAACCCAACCAATTCCAAAATCTAAACTCAAGACAGAGATAAAATGGAGTCATTTGCATTTTCTTGTATAACATCAAACTATCTGCAATCAATGCACAAGGTGTCTGAATGCTAAATTTCTGCAAACTATGCAAAACATGTTCAACACTATGCCTAACTGTGAATTTTAGCTGACACTTTAGCCCCTTGAAACATCTATTCCTTTGAGAACTACAGTCTAAAACCTGTGTCAATATACACGCAGATGAAAATTATTGATGATTTAGAGGATCAGGACGCTTTCAATTAGAAATACAGAAGTCTCAGAGAAATGTAAAACAAAGGTTAGATGAGGCCACATTAGATGTCCACATCGCTCCCTATCACATGGCTAGCAGAAGATGCCAAAGAAAGAGTGCAAGAACAGGACTAACACTGAGTGATAATTCCTTGTTACTTGTAGCCTGAGGATGTCTTCACATTTCAGTGCGTTGACATTTAACTGACCTTGACAGATTTCTCTTGTATGAATTTGTCCAGTCTTGTTTTGAACCCATGTGAAATTTATCAACCATAAAACCTGTCAGTAAGAAATTCCATGGGTTAATTAGAGGTTCTGTTAATAACCAGCTCCTTTTGTTTTGAATCTGCTGCATACTAGTATCATTTGGTGCATCCTAATTCTTGCAGTGGAAGAGACAATGAGCTATCATTTCTTACTTAATCCTCTCAGTTTCCCTCATGTTTTATAGATCTTTGTCACAAGCTCTCTCACCATTTTTTTCTAGGTTGAAGAGTCTTTTTTTCTTTTTTGTTGCTCCTCACATAGAAGCTCACTGATAATATTGTTCACCCATACCTAATATTCATGTAAACTCCACATACATGTCCCAAGTTTAATTAAAGTCAATTGAAAGAGAAAAATAAAGCACAAGGTTGAAGAGCATTCAACAGAACACAGTATGATTACGGGTAGCCAGCACAGGTTTAGGCAGGGGAGGTTATGTTTAGCTCCTAGAGTTCTTTGAAGATGTTACTGCTGTGACAGATAAGAGAAATTCTGTGGTTGTAGTGCATTTAGGTTTTCAAAAAGCATTTGGAAAAAATCCACATCAGAGATTTATAGCTAGGAGTCATAGATAGAATGTAAAAATAGGGCACTGGATACAGAACTAGTAACAGAGCAGGAGAAAGGAAGCAGCAACATCACCTTACATTTCTACAGCACTGAAGACAGCCCCTGTCCCTCCAGCTATATTATGGTAACCATCACTGAAATGAAGCCCACTGTGGAACACAACAGAACACAACAGACATTACACACTTGAAGACTCAGCATACAACAGCTTTTACAAGAAACTGCTGATTAATTGTACCTGAAATTAGGTGAAGAACTATGGCAAAGTAAGCAAAACATATTTACCTGAATATGGGACTCAGCAAGGATATTAACAATACATTTCTCTTTTACGTAAATTATCATGTATGTGTCAAGAAACATATTTCAAGAAGGTAGTCCATCCATTACTGGTACCCAGGTCTGTGAGTTCATGCTGTGGCACTACTTTAGACAGCGATCTGAAAAGCATTTCCTCCACAGGGCCTCAGAGCAGCCAGCAGAAATACTAAAAATATATCAGCCTTTTGAATTTCTCACAGATTTGATCACCTTTTTTCCTCCATTTTGCACAAATGAGGAAAATCCAGCAGTATGACTCTATGTAACAGTCTGGGACTTTTTTCTTTTACGGCAAGACTGCGTCACATTACACCAATATATGGGTATTTAATGTACCATTCTTAAACCACTTGGATACTCACACATAGCAATGGAGAGATAATTACAACATACATAAGAGAAGGAACAAAAAAATATAAGTAATATAAATTCCACACTAATAAGTAGTGATTAGCATCACACAAGTGGTGATGTGTAAATTATGCACGAAAAAGTATTTACAGATTCACTTGAGTTTCCAAATGAATTACTTTCAGCTATGTTATGCTATGCTGGATGCTCACTTTCATAAAAAATTAAACTTGGATTTTAATACAGAAACATAGTTCATGAAGAGGAAGGTTTTAAGTTTCATTAGACAGAGATTTTATTGGAAACAAGTTTTAAATCTACACCAAATATATTCATGTAGGTGCTTGTGTACCCAACCAATTAAGGTCTGGGGAAGTCCACAGAGTCTTCTAAATCATTCATTGCAAGAATCAGCTCAAATTTCCAGTATTTACAATAAAGTTTAAGAAAAACATTTTTCAGAAACATTTGAATAATTAATACACAGTTGAGAGAATCTCAAGCCATTCTGCAAGCTGAAAAAAAATTATTTTCCATGAATTATTCATTTAGCTCTGCATACAACTCTTTTCCTTAACCCAAGAGGATTTACTCTTTTTAGGTAATTATCTTCTACTGTGGCTTTGCTACACCGTAGTTTAAGTGATACTGTATTTATAACTCTAGACTGGCTTCCAGGAGTAGCTGTACTACAGCCATTAAATACTTAAAAACGCAGAAACACAGCTCTAGGAAGGACAGATGTTTAGACTATTTTATTTCACTACAACCAAGCTGGCTGCCATTAGGTAGGATCAGAAGATGAACTGCACCCTGCATCCTCTTACTGAAAAGGTATTTTCACTAAGACACTGTCTCCAAGGCATTCAGGATACAGCACAAGCTCATTTTGTAAGTATAGAAAGGACCTTGTTAGTTTGCCCTTCAGACCACTTCTGTATATGGATGAAATATAGACTGCAAACCTGCCAGGAAGCTTGAATTCCTTCTTTTCTTTCCTTTATTTCAAGTCTGCCATGCAGCACAGAAATCTGGTTGTTCCAACACAGATTAGCATTCTCTGCTTTTAAAACAAGAAGATCAAACTACATGATAAAATTTGTTTAGTGATGCAGCAATAACCAATTACTGCACAGAAGTATGAAGATTGAAAAGCAACAACTTGTGAACATTTGTTCTGGCTTTTTTCTTCACGTAACAGCTGAAATGTATTGTCATGTTTTAATTGTGTCTCTTTTTCCACTGCATACCCTTCCCCCCTTCCCTTCTCTGTAAATGAACTGCTGCTTTATTATCAAATGGAGATGCAACTCTTCTCCAGAAATCTATGTAACAAAGAAACACTGGAATTTGTGCTGAATGCAGGAAAATAACAAAAAGATATAAAAGCATCCGTGAAGTGCATACATCAAAGTCAAAAGAAATCTTTGTATTCTGCTGGTAATGCTTACAAGGTAAAGTGGCATGCAGATTTCTTATTTAATAAATTCCCACAGAAAATTAGTTTTTCACAGTGGGAAGAATTTCAAGGCTTGCCGCGATGAACAGGCAGGATCTAATCACTGTTCAGGCTTTGTAGATACACCAGGGCTTGCAGATATTGGAATGATCCAATTATTCTGTTGAGGCACAATCACCTTACCTGCATACTAATCAAGTAATATGCCAACATGAAACAACTCTGCCTTTTTTTGGAAGCTCTAGACATATATGGCTCCCTGGTTGACCTTCTGCCAATTACATTCATTTCAATTCTATTAGCTCATCTTTTACCCAAAGGTGACATATGCACAAATCCATAGGGAAAATTGCCCAAATCAACGTTACACTACACATGACGCAGAATAGTTGCTCAGTGATATGAATACAAGGCATTAATTCTTAAGCTGGATGCAATTGCACACTAAATATTAATGAATTTTTCAGACAAGAAACCCCTTTAGAAACCTAAAAGTAGCATTCCATAAAACTGAGAGGATTCTGTTTATTAGAGGAAACAAAATCAATTACTTGGTTTTATACCATGTGAATGACAATCCAAAATGAGGATCAACAGAGCCTAGATAATTTCTGCTGTATCAGTACTTAGAGTGAATATTCACTGCTTTGTTTCCCTTTGGGGGGGATTCTTTCACACACAGCAGCTTTATTACATTCTATTCTGATTCCCTGTGACTGTAGACTGAGATACTGGCAAATTTACAGAGGTCATATTACTGATAGAATTTTGGATCACAGCCAGCAGAGGTCTTTTTAACATTACATTTTCCACCTGCGTTTCATTATAAATCTTGTGTAGATTGCCAATAACAGCTTTCTCCTCAAAATAACAAGTAATGGAAACCTTTTAAGTATTTATCACTATCTATTCCAGATAGTCATCTCAATCTGTAAAAGTCAGTAACGTTTTGTTAGAACATTTCTGATGCTCATAAACTTATAAAATTAAGCAAAAGCTACAGCATTTTTCAGGTCTAACTAGTAGCAACACTACGTGGTTCTTATTTCTAGCTTAGAGAAATAATAGTCAATCACACGTTTTTATTTCAGCTGTAATGATATTTACATCAAGTGTCTTCTCTTTCAAGAAATATATGACCTTATGCAATGCTGCACATAAACAGTGAAAGGAGAATAGCAGATGATTTCAAGAGGATCAAAAGGTATCACTGAGTTAAGCCATTAACCTTGGAGATTGTCATTAACCAAAGTGACAGTATTAGTAGCTTGAGATGATGTGGTACAAGCACCTAACCAAGGAACAGCCATAAGTATGAAATATTACTTGTGATTAATGGGACTTATTATCCAGTGTTTGGGCCTTTACAGAAAACTTGCTAGTTTCTCTTTAGTGTCTCTTTTAAATTGTCATTACCATTTTAACCTCTCCTAAAAGGCAAGGGCAACCAGACAGGCCAGCAATACTGCGCATGACTAAGTATATGTGCAGTGTCACCAGTGACTCTCAAAGTCCTGTACCTCTACCTTCTGGCAACACAAAGTTGGGAAAACTCATCTTTCTTACTCCTGCAAAGATTCACCTGAAGCACCAGACAAGGCAGCAACATTTTCTTGAGTCTGTAATTACTGTATCACTAGCTGTTTTAAATACTCCAAGGCATACTTCAGAATTCTGCTTTGCTAAATGAGAGATAAAAGGCACACAGGTTTATGTTTTCTTTGTATTTCATTTTTCATACAAGGAGCTTGTTCAAGCTAGTAAGAGAAAATAGCTTCTCAAGAACAATACTGAGGTGAATTTCTATTGCTTTTTGTCCTGTAAGCTTCTTACAAGAGGAAAAACAAATCAAATAGATTCTCTGGAAGAATTGACTTTGTAGGATAATAACATAGAAGGAACACAGGAGGAGGACAGATGGGTAAGATGCATGTACTCTGCTAACAACAAAAGGATACATTGTTTATTTATTTTTCAAGGCCATCTGTAATATGTGATTGGCCCCATGATGAGTTTTCCCAAGGAGAATGGAAAATGCTCACAATTGGTGGGAAAAAAAAAGCTCAAGTATCACATATTTCTCCAATATAAAATCATTTTCTAAAAAGAAAAAAAGGCTGAAAAAAAAAATCTACACAATTGTTTCTGCAGGAGCAAACTGCCACTTAAATAACCAAACAAATAGAATCAGGTATTATTCTGCCACGTCCTTATATAACTGACCTTATTACAACAAGCAAGGAAACCCATTCATTACAGAACTCAAGTTATTCCCAAATTCCATAACCATTAGTGTGAAATACAAAATGTGTTTTTCTCCTGTGTAGGATTCACTGATAAAACCCACCTGGTTGCAGCTGTGATGGCGGTTGAACTAAAGACTAACTGAACAAGATGTATTCTTAAAGTACCAGATCTTTCTCAGAATATGATACCCAAACCTAGATGTCAAGTGACTAAGTGGGCAGTCAGTTTTATGCATTTTGTCAATTTGTCCAAACGACCTCTTCTTTAAAATATCTACTTATCCTTTCATCCTCTTATAGAGTAACTTTTTATTGCAGAAGAAATAAAGTATTCATTTGCTGCACCTGAAAATATATTAATACTTATCTTTTTGTTAAGTGTGTATTTTAAACTTCAAAGCAGAACAGAGAGAAAGTAATTTCCAGGTGATCTTGAAACACTTAAAAATGTGAATTTCCTTAAGATATTTCATTAGTATTAAAAAAGGACAGTTCATCTATTTTCAGAGTGGACGTGTCCTTTGCTGTGTAAAGGAGTTCAAAACAAGACTTCTGCACAGATTCCTGACTGAACTGAGCAACTGAGAAGAGGCAAGCAGGAATGACCTTGTGTGAGCATCTGACAGAATCTGCACATCAAAGACAGATCAGAGATTAGGTACCACTAGAACAAGTTATCCCACAGATTCTTTCTGATGTGGTGTTTTCTATAAAAATAACTTGCAGAATAATTAAGCAACAAGAAGTTGAAAAAGTAGGTCTGTATAGCTCAAAGTGTTGCTAGGTTAGAATTGAGAGCTATGATCAATCTGACTATAGAACACAGCATGGGGGCTTGCATACCTGTGTCCTCCTAAGGATCACAGATTTATGGATGCTTCGGAGAGCTGAATTAGTGCAATGAATTCAGAAGTGCATAATTTTGTGAAGGAGAACAAGTATATAATTTATTGCTATATAAGCAATGCACTAAACCACACTTGTTACTTCGCCCTAGCAAGCAGTCGCCTGGCACATGATGCAGCAATGAAGTGCAGTCTGGAGCCTTGTTGTTTTTACTGAGCATAGCGATGATGGTCAGAGCTGTAGAGGCAGCACCCTCCTGCTCACAGGACACTTCTCTGTTGGTTCTGGGTTTAGAAAAGTAAGCGAAGCCTTAAGGCTCTCTTTACGCTGAAGCAAAGGGGCACCCTCATGTAAATACTCAGTAAACAGTAGTATCACAGTTTTGCTCAGAGGCTGGAAAAAAAGGAATGTTTCAGAGCATCAGTCAGTGGCCCTGCACCAGATGAATTCTAAATCAGGAAGCTCTGCCTGCTTGCTAGTTTCCAAACTGCTTAGGTCAAATGCAGAGACAGAGACATTTATTGTTTAAGAACAGTTTCCTATCCAGTGGCTGTAATCATCATTAAAGGACACCAGTTCACATATATATATATAAAAATTGTCAGTCATATTCTAGAACACAAGCCAAATCCAAATGGAAGTTAGATTAAGTCTATCCATTATTAATGACTATTATTAAAATACTTGTTTTGCACAGCTAACTTGGTCTGTTTCTTTTGATGAGCAAATTATCCAACCTCTGAAATATCCAGGCAAATTTTACATTTTTTAGTAGTGGAACTATTGTAAAAAATGAAAAATTCAGGCTACTTGTGTGGCATGCTAAATCATTCACAATAAAAACATGCCACACAATTGAGCATCACAACTGGTACTGAGCACAACTGAAACCAAACTTTCTTATGTCAGCTCACAAAAAACACAACTGGAGCTCACACTCAGCAAAAGAGCAACACTGTTCAGGAATTCAGTTCCTGGGTAAATTAATGCTCTGCAAAGACCTCTTTACATTATAGGGAGCAGAGGCTCCCAGATAAAGCAGCTACAGTTTGTGTGGTGGGGCTAGACACTGCATGTACAAAATCAAGGTGATTCTCCAAGTTTTAAAATAACTTGGTTTATATAACTCTTGTGTTTTGTTCATTGATTGTGAAGTCAGGATTGCCTAGCAAATATTCGCTGTGCATTGTATTACACAAAGCTTAGCTTTCGCTTTTCTTTCTTATCAAATGTCTCAAGCTCTATTTCCATTAGCTAGAAAATAAACCTGGCTTGGGGTGTTTCAACAGTATTATACATGCAAGATGTTTGGTGACGGTTCTTCATTGTTTCTCCGTTGGCTTTACTGTGACGTTTTTCAACTTCACCCATCCAATTAGGCACCATCACAGGCGAAAGAAAAAGCTGTTTGTTTCCATGACAGTAGTAAGACAATTAAGCCTTCTATGTTAAAATAGCATTTCTAATATTTCTATAGCAACAGAAGTCAATCCATGGTATGACTTACACTAATATGCAGGATAAACACAAGAGCCTGCATTGCAGGTATTTCATATGAATCTTGAGCTCTAAACCCATAGTTCAGAACTCACGTTCTATTCCTTTGCCTTTAACTTGTTAAACTAAACTAACACCACTCCATACACACTATTCTAAAATTTTCTGGCAAGTATTAAGTATTCAGGAGTGATTTAAGTGACACTAACATAACTATTTTAAATAGTGATCTCTCTTTACACATGAAACAAACATGAAAGAATGAAGAGAAGGAAAAAGGAAAGTGTGCATAGACAGATCTATGTACCCAAAGGAGTAAACAAATATTAAATTATTTCTACCTCACACAAGATGATGGAGATGTTCCTAAAAAGAAATCTTCTGTTATCAGAAAATTAGTAATCTACTACTAATACAGCTTTGTGAAATAAGTAAATTGTTAACACATAACCTGAAGTATCAATCAGGCTCCACTTTAATTATTCACAAAAGGTTTCACTGGACATTCTATATTAGTTAATAATAACTTTCAAATGGACAACACTGAAGCAAAAATTATGTTGTGAATTTTAAATGTAATTCAAAGTAGATTATTGAAAGGTTCACTGAATAAAACACTGATCCTTGGGTACGAACTATTCAAATTTTGTTCACATAACTTTTTCACTAGAAACAGGCAATATGATTAGAAAATGTTTTAAAAAAAATACTTTGGTTGCACACTTTAATTAGTGTCTTCCTCCCATGGCTGCCTGTTTGGCATTGAACAGTTTCTTGCCATGCCATTTCTACATTAATCAAGGTGTAGTACAAAACATATCAAACACAACTGTCTAAATATTGCCTGTTATCAGACTGAGTTCAGTGCCAAAGGGGAAAGAGAGGACCAGTTCCTTCTCCATACAGCATTATGAAGCAGGAAAATACTTATTAATCCAGTCCTCAATTGCTTCCACTGAGAAAGCAATTGCATTAACTGGTAAGTTGTTCTGTCTGTAGAGTCTTTTTACTTTCTATAGCAATTCCTAGATGCAGTTACTGCGCAGTAATGTAAATACCCATAAAGAAGACACTGCTCCTTTTGAGGCCTGAACAAACACTTAGTGGCTTAAGTGTCAAGGTCTGACATATCTATACACTGCAGCCCTAAAGCTCAGCAGAGTGAATTTATTTACATACCCCCCCAAGAGTTACACTTATAAATAAGATGTAGGTATCATGTATAAAGAATGTAGCATGCTAGGTTCTCTAGTTTGCACTTGTTATGTTGGTATACCATAATATACACGGTATAATTTAATTCTAGAACTTTCTCAAAAGACTGCAAATTTGTTTATTCATCTGCTGAAAGAAACACTGGGGTTATTATTTTGTTCATTTCTTCCTCTATTTATTTATATATGTCTACCCTCCTCAGTCACCCAGAAGTTTTATTACCTGGTGAATGAAATAAGTATTAAAACCTGTTAGCTTTAATTTACATTGTGTGCATGTCTGTGTGAATGCAATAGCAATTGCTATTTCTCCCCATAGCTGCCTGATGCTAGTATTTTCAGTCTATACATGGTCTCATTTTACATGCTGTCACCCATACCACCATGCACTAGTTCAGTGCTCTGATGTGGTGACTAACACTTTAAACCCTGGAGAAAAACAGATAAGCAATGAACAAAACAGTCCCAGCATGGATTTGCAAGTGAACATTTCTTTACAAAAAGAAAAACAATAACTTTACAAATGTTTTCATAATAATAACCCAAATCCTTATGAGTCACAGTGCAAGAAACTTACCACAGATTCCTGTGAAATATTTATGACTCTTATCACTTTTCAACCAAATAAATGGAACCGTGTTGTGAACCACCGACTCACCCAACTGTTACCAGGGAAATTTGCAAAGATGGGAGAAAACAACTGACAACTGTTTGGCTTATCTAACTTTTTGGAGCTGCTGATTCCCTCCCAGAATTATTCATGCAGCATTTCCATTTGGAGGTTGGATAATTTCTGCTCTCTTTTCCAATCTTTTATGAGCTGCAACCTTAGTCTAATTAAAGCAGAGAACCCAGCTGTCTTCTCCTCTA
Source organism: Pezoporus wallicus (assembly GCF_028554395.1). NCBI lineage: Eukaryota > Metazoa > Chordata > Aves > Psittaciformes > Psittacidae > Pezoporus > Pezoporus wallicus. The sequence goes on along the minus strand of NW_026637610.1, from coordinate 1,063,007 downwards.
CTTCAGAGAGCTAAGGAAATGGTTCCAGGAAACTCACTCTTCAGGGACTCCACAGGGATAGCCACCAGGATGTAAGAATTGGGAATTTAATTCTAGAGCTCCAGATTTCTCAAAGCTAAAAATGTAGGTAGCTTTGCAAGTTATGTTAGGGCCTGGTCCAAGTCCTGAATTTTGGTCTGATGAGCCTCATAGCACATCGCAGACAGGTAAGGGTGTCATTTAAAGCAAAACAATTAACAACATTGCATTCCCCACCTCAGACCAGAGCCTGGCTGGACTTTCACTCAAGGCAGACCCAGAGATCAGCTGGGGAACAACACCCAGCCCCAGAAAGCAGGAGGTGCCCGCCTGTTGGGAACAAGGTGGCATAGCAGGAGCTCTTAACAGCTCTGCCACTCAGCTACTACCTGAGAATACGACTCACTGGTATGGAAGAAAACTCCAGTGACTTTTGCTCTTTTTGTTTCCCCTTTACTGGGGAAATGGGTTCCGACGGTAATAGGACAAATGGGTTGACAAACAGGTTGCAACATTAATAGCATGATTAAGAATTCTTACACCTTCTAGGCAAGAACAGGAGATAGCTGCAAACCCATTCTCAGCCTAGAGACTACACCTGCCACCATCAGTAACCCATGTTTGCCTACTCTGACAACACATAGCATTAAGAACATTAATATAATCATCAGGTTTTGTGGAATCAACCAAAAGGCATTTCAGAATTTTCTGAAATACAGACAAATTCTATTCTAGAACTTTGGCAGACTGACTTCATCAATTTTTTTTTTTACTTCCAGGAAAGTTAGAATAAGCTGTCTCTGGAAAATACTATGATCCTGTTTCCTGTATCTCTCTCCATAATTGCCCATTAAATGTATGCATTTGTACAACTGAGATTGTAAAAGACAAACAAAGGAAGTGTGGACTGTTACCAGCATCTGCCAGCAAGCCCTGCACAATCTCTGCAACCCTTTGCCCTCTAAATGAAAGATCTCAGGAAAGGCAGAATAAGGGCTGGGTGTGAAATGGCCCATCACAGTGCTTCAAACCGCTCAATTAGGCCATGGCTGTAGAGTTACTTTGCCATCACTGCAGGATGAGAGAAACTGAGGCAGTGAGCCCCAGCTGTTGATGGAAAATGCAGTGAAGCTCTACCTTGTCTAAAACTGGGATTTTGCTGCCTTCCTTAGTTTACAACCCTGGGCAACTACCTGCTTCCCTTGTGCCTAAAGCTGGCCCCCATGAGAAATTTCCCCAAAAGTGCTGTAGCTCATTAAAAAAATGCAGCAAACAGCTGGTTGTGCATCTAAGAGAGTTGGCCTTACTGCATGATTAAAAACAGTAAAATGAGCTACTGGAAACTGTATATTCACTAATGAATTTCCTTCTAAAAGTCATAGGTTAAATACAGATGTTAACGACAGGATCCCAAGCTGTCCTCAATTTCATCAGTGAAATGGTCAGTGATAGCTACTGACTTGAAAGATAAATATTTAGAACAAAAATAGAAATGTCAGACCAGAGAAATGCATATTTTGCAAATCCAATTAAATAAAAGCCCCAGGACAGATTTTATAGCAATGATATCCCACTAGTATTTCTGTACAGTCCTGTATTAAATCAGATCGATACCGGAATGTACTTATAACTGACTTTTGAGAGATCTAAGCAATACACAATAAGATAAGTTCCCTATAACACGCTGAAAAGCAGTTATTTCACCTGAGAATGACAGAACAATGATCCTCACCTAACAGTATTGAAAACTCCCTGTTCTTGACAGAAATAATACATCTGTATTAAAATTAATAGTATCCTTCACTGGCCCAGTGAAGTTGTTTCAACAGCTTCCTAACATAAAGGTAGAAAGTATGTAATTACACAAAATACATGTTTATGGATGTACCGAGGCTCAAAGAATGAGTATTTTGGACTTCAACTGTCGTATGTAGGAAGTAGGTCATTCCCAGATCAAATTGTGTTAGATGATCTACCCCTCATGAAGTATTCTTTTAAACAGATATGGTGTAAAGTAGACCAAAATGAATTTCATTGTTTGAATTTTGTTTGGAAATAAGCCAGCCTAATAGTTAACTGCTTAAAAGCAGACTGTGTTCCATGTGAAGGGAGGATGCTGATGAGCTAGGTAGGTTTGGGATGATGCAATATACACAAGGGAAAGTCTCTCCTCCTTCCCACTAGAAGCTCCATTAAGCAAGGAACCATAAATATAGGCTGTTTTCAATCATATGCATAGCATAATATGTTTCTGAGTCTAAAAGAATTATCCCACATTACACCTCTCAGTTTCTAAAACTTGCAGTGTTGGAATATTTCAGAGCAAGCTAAATATCTGCCCTCAGTGCATCACTTGTCAACACCACACTGTCTGGTCTGGATTAACAGGATATGGATTGAAACTCATTCTCTAATCCTTCTCTTTAAGAGGGAAATATTTAAAAGATCACCTGCTTCATTTCTTCACTCATTAGAAGAACTCATCTGCAGTCCTGGACAAGTGATTACCATTCAAAGCTATGCGTGAAAAGCAAGTTGGGAAAAGTGATAAGTGGTCAATATAGTAAAAAATTTAAATAAAAATCTGAATGGTGTAAAGATGAAACATACCCCAATTACACGGTGAGCCAAAATAGTTTTCACACTGCTTTGATCTATCTGTTATTTTACATTTGTAATTAAAAAGTGCCTAGTAATGTATTTAGCTGAGGAGTTATGAACACTGAGGAAATAAGGCTGTTTATTCTCATTTATAGATTTGAAACAACTTGCTTTGCTTTTTTTAGGCTAGGAGTATACATATTTTACAGTATTTTTATGAAAAGCTTAACATTTCACTAGAAAACCGTTCTGAAAGTAAATGTGCAATTAAAAGTCTACCTCTGCTGTGCATTTACAGAGTAGACTTCACATCACTGAACTAAAAAAAAACACCCAAAACCAAACTGATTTTGATCATAGATACAAAACATTTCCAAAGACTATTTGAAAAGAGGAAGTCCATAGAACAGGTCAATTGTGGTCAGTTCTGGTGTTTAAGTCTTTGAAAAGACTCAGCTTCAAGGTCTTCTTGGTTAACTGTTCCTATAATTTGGAATTGTTAAATGTGGTTTATCTCTTCACAAATTTACCTGCACACCTAAGAAAGAAAGAAGCAGCCATTAAAAAGACTTGTTTCAGTCTGATTGCATCATTCAGATTTTTTTTGTTTACTGTGAGAACTAAGTGAAAAATTGAGCTTGGTGTTTTGACGAGCGGGTAGAACACTGCTCAAGGAAATACATTTCAGTGTCATGGACCAGCTACTCAAAGAACTTTAATCCCAATTTACAGAGTCTAGAAAGTATACTAAAAAGAGCACACAGAAAGTAAGTCAGTTACTTGAGAGGTCACCTTTTTCTTCTACGGCATGGTTAATTCCCACAGACAGCCAACTAGAAAAGCCTTACACTCGTGATTTAGCAATGGAGCTGAAGCACACAAGGATTGCTGGCATTCCATGCTGCTATGTGGGCTCCATTATGGGTAACCAGTGCTTTCTTCACCAGTAGTATAGGAAAAAAATCAGGCAACCTGCTAATGGACTAAAAAGCAGTCACCAGGATTTATTTATTATCCCTCCACTGGTGGAAAACAAAAAATTAAAATAAAATCTCCATTTTTTGAATAGTGGAGAAGTTTTTCCAAAACAAAAAGCTTTTTTTCTGCTTTTTCATCCCACTGTTCACACCAGGTGCCAGAGGATCGCAAACAAGATTAACAGTGAGAAGCAAAATAACTTCAATGAAAAGTGGTATTCTACAGTAAAAGTACTTCTGGTGTTCTTATTTCTTCTTCCAAGTAATATCTCATTCTTATTTGAGCCATGATCTCCAGGGAAAACTATGACTGCAGCAATGATTATTCATCAGGAATATGTCATTAAAATACCTCACTCAGAAAGCTATTTTTATTTTCCAAATGAAGTGTGAAATGGTGAAGAAATACCACAAATGAGAATGAGAAGACCAATTTTTAAAGTAATTATTTCCATATCATTCATTTAAAGCACCATCATTAACCTGAGCGTGTTGATATTTGCTTTTGTGAACTGCATGACTTTTTAACCTGGCAGTTTCTTTGTTCACATGAAGTTGAAACCTCTCTGCCTACAAAAGCAGCAACCAAAGCACCACTTAATTCCAGGCACTCTGACCATATATTTAACTATGTTCTACAGTAAGCTAGCTGACAGCTGTACAAGCAGAGGAATATGTTTTCCCATTAAGAAAAACATCACCAAATTGAATTACTCAGCTAACTAACACCGTCAAATAAAATCTATTTAGAAAAAGAACACTTAGTGAGATTATCTAATTAAAATTATTCAGACTTGCTTTGCAATATGAATATTTTTGAAGGAGGACACCAGGTAGCACAAGATCTAGTCCATGCAAATTTATTAGCTTTGAGCTTTAACCCTACAACTGTCAGCTCTGACTGGAAAAACTGCATTCAAGGTTTTGTAGCAAGAAGTGATTAAGTGCATTTACAAAGTGAGGACATCAGTTCCCAAGCCACCTAACATCAATTAAAGGAGGCCAAATTAAATTGATGTTCTAATTCCACAAAATTAATGGTAACTTTTTTTTAATAGATGTAACAACATTTCCCTGAGGTCCTGTAATAAATTCTTATCACAGCAACTCATGTAGAAAGTAAGTGGTTACCTATCCATAAAAATCCAGTGTTTAAATTCAGTTATGGGAATGATGGCAGTAAGATTCCTATTGGCCTCTGTGTTCTGGGCATTTTAAACCTGATTTATTTTTTCAGAGTTCTTTATTTTTAAACACTAGGAAAGCATAAAGGAAAAAAATTCTTGTTCATTATAGAAATATTTATTTTTTAATATTGTTTCCTTTCAAATAGAGCATTCGTCTAAACTCATGGGATCAGGAACTAATTAAGGTTGCTTGCAATTAATTTTAACCAAAATAAAATCACATGTCTTCACTATACAATATTTTAGAAAAGGAATAAGGGATTTTTATTTTTTTTTTATTATTTTAAATTTTTAAATTATTTTTCATTTTCAAAGAGTTGGTGACATAAACCAAACACCTCAATTTTCCATATAATCAGTCCTACTCAAGAGCATGTGAGTAAGACGAAACTCTGGTATATGGGTGTTAGTTAGGAGGGTAGAATCGGAACATGGAGTCCATATAGATGAAATATTGTGAAACCTTTTATTAAAATTTTGTGATTTCCTGGATGTGGACACTTATAAAGCTGAATCTGATTTGCGCCTTGGTTAGTTATTTATTTATTTTGAATTTAATTCTGAATTTTTAAATGCAGCACAGACCACACTGCAGGAACTGAAACACATCCAAAGACTCCTTACTGAAGGAAATGAAAACAGAAAATGCAGGGAGTAAAATTCAGCTGTCTGTTCCAAAGCCTTGTTTCTCTAGTTGCGGCCACAGAGAGATTGATTAATTGCTTAAGATATTTGTAATGTGGCAATTTTCTTGTGTTATCCATGGTAATTTCCACCTTGAGAAACCTTCAAAAAGTTCAAATACAGATTTACATGAGAACTAACACACCTGCTTTGAAAATGAATCCACCCCTCAAATTCAAATGACTGCTCTATGTCTCCTTTTTCTTTAAAAAAAAAAAAAAAGTCATGACTGAGATAATTGGAAAAAATACAAACTTATCATTTGCAAAGACAAAAGGAAACTTGGACCATTTTATCCATGTCAAATACAGAATGTTTCCCAGAACTGCAGACAACTTCAGCCTGGGGTCAGAGGATTCTCTCTGCAATTCTACAACTTTTTTCCTTGGAAAATATACCAACATTCTATCACTGTTTTTAACAATTGGTGTTTGTTTTGACAGCTTTGTGTTTTCTTATGAAGGATTATATGGTCAGGAAGAAAACAACAAACCAAACCCAAGAAACCCCAAACAAAACCAACACACCGGAAAATTGCCAATTTATATGTACAGTATAGAGATTAAGAGGTCAGAGAGATGTTATATGCAGTTTTGAAACCTAGAAGCTAATATGAAGCCACCTACTATTTATAGTAAAGTATCTCAGTGAGACTGAGATAAGGAATGATAAGGAATTACATGCCAAATCACCTGTGGGAGAAGCAACTCAATTAGTGGCTCATATGGCTGCTAAACTTTTCCATTCTCTCTACCATAGTGCACTTATAATTAGCAGAAGAGACACATTTGACTACTCTCTGACTTCCTTAATTTGGTGTTTAAATTATTCAGTAAAGAGCCATAAACCTAACTTTCTCTCAGTTACAGCCACATTCAAAAGTACTTGTTAGTACTGTTCTGTCTTCTTGATTTTTCTGTAACAACCCTCCTAAAACACTATACTGAACAGTAGAAAATCATAATTCAATACATTGTGCATATAGTAATAAATAAAGTATTTATTAAAAACAGGGATAGGATAAAAATGAGTTTGGCTGTTTGGTTTGGCTTTCTGTTAGCATTAGCCTAGGCCTTAATCTGCTACTGTGATTCTTTTCTGAAAAATAGGCATTAAAACCAACTTACAAAGAGTATTATGTTGGCTTCTTGGGTTAAGTCAACACAAGACAAACTAAACTAATAAATATAGTACAGTTCTTTAAACCATGACTTTATAAATTAAGTACATTCCTCGTGCCAATTTAGAAAGCTGTTTTGTAATGCAGGTTTAGTAGTGATGCATTGCAATTCATTAAATATCACAGATAGTGCCTCCTAGAACATTCTCGTCTCTTGACAATTGGTGGCTTTACCAACATGTAATCATTTATGCTTATCTGCAGATGCCCTTCTGTTATTTGCCAGAATAAATCATCTAGAGCTCAAATACTATGATGGTTTCAATTTCATTTTATCAAAAATCATGCTCTATTTGAAGAGCTGTTCAACTGGGAGCTACTTTGCCTCTCTAGAGAAGTTACAACACAAATGTTCACTGAATCCAGAGCAAGAAAAAAAAAAAATCTCTTGTTACATTTAAAGCCTAAGACTACAAAGTCCGCAGAAAAAGTAACGGAAATGAAAAGATTAAACTCATTAGCTACTCAATGATTTGGAATCCACTCTGAAGTTCTTCAAATCCTATATACTGCAACATTCATTGTGTCCTTTGGGGATAAAAGATATTAAGAAATAAGATACAGCAAGGAAGAGTAATTCCGAACCAACTGCTGTTAGTCTGTTACAGAAACACTGTAAGGGTGATTTTGAAGACTTCAGCTTAGTTTCATAACCGCAAACTCCCAATCAAACAGACAGTATCTCTTGGTTAGGAAAGTACTTCAGTCATTCTGCAAATAAGTCATCATAATGTGAATAAACCACTTTCAAATTGGAAACTCCTTATCAGACCAGAAACTGGACTCCAACAGCAAATATGGAACTGCTGGGGAAAATTATGTGCCTCGACAAGTTAATTACATACCCTGGTCTGCCCTCTGCTATTTGGCTTTTTGTAAGGTGAAAGATGCAGATCTTCCTCTGCATCCCAGCACACACAGCTGCTTCACCTTCAACAGAAAAATTTTAATTATACCACCTGAGAAAACTCAAGATTGAAATGGTAGAAGAAAATTTAGAAATTTTCTGGCTATGCCTTGTTGACTTTTCTTCAATGAGGAGGAGAAAGTGCCATATTTCACCCGTTATTTGCACAGCTTCCCCATTTTCCTCCACAACATGACAGTCTCTCTCCCAAGTCTATTAATCTATTTTCTTCACCTCTGTAAAGCTGGGCAGGAGTTTCTCTCTCACACTCTCCCTGAAGAAGATGCACCACAGGTACTGCACCACAGGTACACCAATACAGACACTACTGTTCATCCCCCCAGTATCTTGCCTTACGAAAAGCAGGCATCAAAAAACAACACCTTTTACCTTTTACTCTCCCTCCCCACCCTCTCTATTATAGCAATATAAGCATTTCCCCAAATATCCACTCCAGTTTTAAATCACCTCAAACCCTGTGTTCTTATAGGAGGATAGGAAACATGGGCAGTGACTAGTCAAAAATGAATGGGAAAGCAAACAATATTAATAATATTTTAATACACCATCTCCTAAGTCTGGCTATTCACTTTTGCGGCAAGTACTGTAAGATGTACAATGTGAATAGTCAGCAGCAACGTTCCAAAGCCTCCTAATGAAGAAGTCTCAAAAGATATTGTTTGGCTTGTAACTGTTTTACATGTGAATAAAGTTGTGTAACACCTATTTTTACAAACCTATTATCTTCCCTAAACATAAACCCATAATACTCTATAACTTCAGCAATCAATGGTTTTGCACTCATGGAAAACTACATCTACTTTTGAAATTTGGGGTGGTGGTGTTTTTTTTTCTCCAAACTACTTGCATTTTGTTCATAAACTTTTGCCAGAATATCTGCTTTGCCCTTTTTGTGCACAACGTTAAGCAGCGGTACAATGCTTAATTAACAAGAAATAGTGTATTTTCTGCATTTTTATATCATACAGTTTTTAATAATGTCTTAGGAGGTCAATTTCAGTGCTACTAGGCAAAAATATGCTACTAATAAAATGTGACTTGCTCTTTCACTGATGGGACAAGCTTATTTCTTTGCATATCATAAAGTACTTCCTTACTTCAAGTATTAGTAGACATTCATCTTTTAGCAGTACAAAAGAAAAAGAATATACCGATAATATCTGTGTTTGCATATTCACATGCACCTAGAAGGCATCAGTATTATGCTAACCTCAGCTCTCAGACAGTAAATGAGAAAACTGATCACATTTAATAGTTTAACAGGTGTCAACCCAAGTTAAATGTGAAACATCGATATGTGCTGTACTTTGGACTGAAAGCTCTTTCTTGGCGCTTTTAAAGTAGAAAACCAGCTGGCTGAAGAAAATCCTGAAAGCAGAGGGCTACACTGCAGGGATTCATTCTATTACATTAATTAAAGCATTAAGTTGTTGAACTAAATAACTGCTGAAAAAATATCTTTTTTAGACCAGGCATTGCAGTTCCCAAGCCAATAGGACGTTTTCCTATCCAACAGTGAGGACTGGGGACTGATAATTAACAATTTAGACTCTTCTTTCTATTCCTAAGCTTCTGACACCTTCTTCCTAAATTAAGATCACATTCACTGCTCTTAGAAACTGCCACAGCTCCATTAAGGCACAGCTCCATTAAAGCTTATGAAGCTCTGCCAAGTTACATGGCAGAGAACTTGCCCTGTGGTTTGTTTAAAGGTTATAAGCTTTGCCTGCAAAGATGACAATTCCAGGTGGAATTCAGATGGTCTTTAATTTATACAGCTGCCCCTGTCAGCCAAAAGGTCTTTACTTCAGACTGTCAATTAAATAGAACACTGAAAATTTTAACCATGTATCTTTATATAGACACCTAGGAAAGGACCTTTTTGTCAAATTACATTGTACCTATGAAATTCCATCTTTTCCCCCTGCTGTTATGAATTATCTTTTTTCAATTTCAAAAGAGAACTTTATTCCAATTATAGAAATGAAATGAAGAACTTTCTTCACTATGCAATAATGGAATTTCCTGTGCAGATTTCCAGTGTATAAGCTGAATAATCAACTGTATCCTTGATAAACTCATTTAAAACAGTAAATCAAGAGAACAGTGCCCAAATTTTACTACATCTGATGACAGAAGAAAACCTTTTTAAGTATCAGAAAAAACTTACTTTGAAATGGGTGATGACTTCTTATTTTAAGTAACCAATGATAAGTACTAATATATTTTCAACTAAAACTTCTTCGGGTTTTTTTTTTTCCCATGATTATACTTTCTTTGCTAACTATGTACTTCAGAATCATGACAATCACTGCCAATGATTTTTTAGAGCATATGGGCAAAAGATGCATATAATTTTAATGGAAAGAGCATGCAAAAGCCTTCTTATTATTAATCATTGCAGAAGGAAGAGGCTTATCTTCAAAGATCTACTTAAAGATGTTTGTGACAGCTCAGGAATTTATCTCCAATTCTTCTTGCCTGTGGTGTGCCACATTGCTATTTTTTCCATAGCAACATGCAAGCCGCAAACTAAGATGTCATATGCATAATACAGAGATAAAAAATGACCCTATTTCCACATCCACGTGATAAATGGAATGAAAGTTCAGTGAACACATATTTGCACATTAATTGAGCTGCATGATTCTGTCCTGTTCAATCAAGTCACTACTGTATGTACCACAGGAATTTTTTCCCCGAGAATCATTAAACCAACTTTATCGCTCAAACACATACACATTTTCACCTATTTATCTTCTTGCCTTGTCAAGATAGAAAAAAAGAGTTACCTCTGCATATTCACGATTGAAAGCACATACACATACATTTATATATTACTACATCACATTAATATGATGAGAATCCAAACTAAGTGTCATTGTTCACTGTAATAATCAAAGAACAAAGGTACTTGATCAACTTTTGCAGCCTATAAATATTTAGGAGACGTTTTGGCTTTGAGAATATTACATTTTCCCTTAGAACTCAAGTTTCCTGTGGCTGATTTAATCACAAAGATCAATATGGCACATCTACAGTTCTGACATGATGATACTCTTGAAATTCACAACAAAAGGACTGAGAAAATTGTGATTAATAAATCACCTTTAAAATCCTCAAAACATGTTAAGATTCTCTTATAGGCAGTGAAAATTTACAACATTTAGCAAGAAGACATAGAAGTAAACTGAGAAACAGAAACAATAAACAAAATGTACTTCCAAGTCAACACTAACCCTTTAGTGAGACTAGCTTATATTCATTTCTATTGCCATCAAATTACTGATGCGCATAGCTGGAATGCATTCTGAAGCCACATATTCATAAAAATGCACACATGATGTTTCACAGTTGACATTACTTTAATAAATCCAATTATCTTCAGAAGTCTCTGCAGGAGTCCTTCCCGAGCAGATTCTGGCTTTGAGTGTGGGATGGTGCAATCTCTAGATCCTTGGAGGAAAATTTCAATTTCATACTTACTGGCATAAGTAATCTAAACAGCCTTGGAAGTTGTGTAGATCTGGTAAGAACACTTCCCCTTTAATAGCACACTTCCAAAAGTACAACGAAATCCCAGTCTGAACAAAAAGCAAGACTTACCTCACACCTGACCAAAGGGACTGAGCAGCATTTCAGTGAAAATAGGAAAAAAGCAGTATTCAGAAGAAAGATAGAGGCTTAAACAATTAAAAGACTGTTTCCAGAGGTACACTTTATTAGGGAAGATTGTTTATCTTAAATGAAGCAAATTTAGGTAACTGACCTAGTCCATGGACCATATTTTATATAAACACTGAAAAAAACCAAATGCTAGTTTGAAACCTGTGTAGGCAATGGAGTCTCAGCTACCAGACCACTCATTAAAATCTACATGGAGGAGTAAGCATATAGATTTTAGTCAACAAGTATTATGATCTTGGTTTGCAATCACTCTCCTAGAAGCACCATGAAGCACTTGGGTACCCCTTCAGACTGCACTGGGATAACTGAAAAAAGAAAAATCTCATTTTTAAGAGTTTACAAGACCAAAGATTTTGTCACTGGAAGGAAGCAAAACCAATTTATGTAACCAAGTCTTTGCCAAACAGAATGACAGCTTCTCCTGGGTTCAGCAGTAGCTGTCATTTTCCTCCTTCTTGGTAGCTGGTGCAGTGCAGTGTTTTGACTTTCGGCCTGGGAACAGAGCTGATAACAAGGATGTTTTGGTTTGGCCAAGGACTTTGTGAGGCTCATGCTCTGCCAGGGAGGAGGGGAAGCCAGGAGGAAGCAGAGACAGGACACCTGACCCAAACTAGCCAAAGAGGTATTATTCCATTCCACAGCACATCATGCCGAGGATGTAACTGGGAGTTAGCAGGAAGGGCTGGGGATTGCGGGGTTGGAGGAGGTATCGGTCGGTGCTTGGTCGGGCTAGGGGGGGCCTTGTTATCTTCTTTATCATTGTTATTACTGGTGGTAGCAGTAGTGATTTGTGTTATACCTTAGTTACTAAACTGTTCTTATCTCAACCCGTGGGAGTTGCATTCTTTTCGATTCTCCTCTCCGTCCCTCTGGGAGTAGGGGGAGGGAAAGAAGTGGGGGAGTGAGTGAACGAGTTACCTGACTGGGTTTAAACCACGACACAGCTGATACCTAGTATTTATTTAAAAAAATAAATTGAGACCTCCAACAGAAGAAGGACGTGGACACGGACCTGTTTGAGCTGACTGAGTATCTGTTGTCAGGGTTTGGCAGCTGCTGTACTTGGAGCTGGAGTAGCTGTGCTGTCTGTTGCAGTCAGAGTTTGAGTAGCTGCTGTACTTGTTGCTGGAGTTGGTGTAGTTGCTGTACTTGGAGTTGGAGTAAAATCAGTTTTGAAGGCTGAAGCACCTCTACTGTGAAGACAGGCTGAGAGATCTGAGCTTGGGCAGCCAGGAGGAGGCGCAAGGGAGACCATAGAGCAGCTTCCGGTGCCTAAAGGGGCTACAAGAAAGCTGAAGAGGGGCTTTTTGCAACGGCACATAGGGATAGAACAAGGGAGAATGGCTTTAAACTGAAAGGGTAGATTTAGATTAGATATTAGGAATAAATTTTTTCCTGTGAGGGTGGTGAGGCACTGGCACAGGCTGCCCAGACAAGCTGCGGCTTTCCCATCCCTAGCAGTGTTCAAGGCCAGGTTGAATAGGGCTTGGTGCAATCTGGTCTAGCGGAAGGTGTCCCTGCCCATGGCAGAGAGTTGGAACTGGATGATCTTTGAGGCTCCCTCCAACCCAAACCACTTTATGAGTCTATGAAATACAAAACAAAAGCTACATTTCCATTTGTATCTTTTATAAATGTTCTTTTTAGTAATATATAATCAATAGTCAACTGGCTATGTCTAAACTGATGCATTGCATGATTCAATATATTTGGTTTCTTTATGAACGTTTATTTTTTCCATTCATTATCTTTTGCTGGACTATTTGCTTTTCAATGGTAGAAGCTTCTGCTTCTATGAATAAAGTAGTCCCCAAACCGTAAATTATATTCTACAATTTTGACATCATTTATTTTCATACCATTGTACATGCCAACCTTTTGACTACTCAAGATCAAAAGAGTTGCTCTCAAGGCTCATATTTCACTATAGCTCTCATATTTTATGCAGCAAATTAGGTTTTACAGTAGCAGCTACAGCAAGACTGTCTCTCATACTGCACAACTTAAAATTACTGTAGAGGATTTCATATTGGAGAAGCATGATGCTATAAATTCATACTCAAGTAAAAAATGGATGAAAACTTTCTGTAATTCTTTCCCACCCATTTTGCACAGTTTTGATGCATATGTATGTAACCAATGAAAAAAAAACCTTGAAATTATAAAAAATAGTCAGGATTCTACTTTTGGTAATAGAAGTTGGAAGGGAATCTAGCAAATACTAATGAAGGGAGTTATTTTAAGTGTTCAGAGGGGGATGCACTCAAATCACGTTCAAAGGTCACCTACCAGGCATGCACTGTTACGAATTTCTTTTCTGCCACATTGCAATGTCCATATTAACTTGTCAAGATAATTGCTACAGCTTGGAGTTCCCATCACTGACAATCAAGAGTTTATTAGGTACCTGAAGACACAGGTAGGTGCTCACTAGGACTTATATGTGACCTGTAGACAACTTTCAGTGGGAGTTCAGATGCTTACTCAGCTTATATGCACATTAAATACTTTTCAGTGGAAATAATTTATGGCTAAACATCAAAATAACAGTTTCTGCACAGTTATAAGTGATCAGTTCTAAAATCTCAACAAGTTAAAATTACTTTGATACATCATTCTCCAATTTACAATTGATTGCAATTACCATGTTTTTACGCTAGTGATAGCAATTTATACACAATTAGTGACAGCTTATGACTCAGTCAAATTTGAAGGGATTTCAATGGACCAAGCAAAAAGGACCATCTTACTGTAACAGTTACACTCTTGAAATTTCTAAAGTCCTTTTACAAACTATAAAGATGGTAAACCCCTTAAAATATTCATCATTGTGACTACACAGAAAGCATCAGGCTATACTTCTATAGAACTTGCTGCTGCTCTTTAAAATGCAAATATCTTCTTACTTTAAATGAAGAACTCAATGAGCACTTAAAAATACTAATAGCCAATTCTTTATCAGTCATCACGACTGATCACTCAATGCCTCACTCCTCTTTTATGGAAGAGGGAATATACAGCTGGATAGGATTAACAATGCATAGGCTTAATCAAATGCCTCAGCTGATGCAAAGTATTGATCCATCAGAACAGGGAAGGCTATAATCCATTCATTCATTCATTCTGAAAAATAATCTGAAAATTGAAAGGGAAACGTCTTGTGTCTTGAGAATGTGTGTACCCTGGAGTGATGGCAGACTAGGTCCTTGTGTGTCAAGTGTGCTTTGGAGAATAAATCAGGACAAAGAGACCAAGAAGACTGAATGGCATGTTTTTACCGTGGACTTTTAATACACCTGTAATTCATCCTAAGAGCATCCAACCAAGCATTCTTGTTTCTCCAAATAATGTGTCCATTGATATCATAGTATTCCCATAGAAACAAATCAGACAGCCAACAGGATTTAACAATTACTGGTATACTAGCTAAAAGAATTAAGTGTACCAGGAACAGAGCATACTGCAAACTATCAAAACAATAATAACAGAACAATATTGGTAGGTATATATTTTCTTAGAAAGTTCTGTTGTTTACACACCCTGTTTTACCAGCTCCTTTTCAAAAATTGAGTTAGTTTACTTCAACATTAAAACTAAGAAAAACAGACAGTATGGCCCTGCTGGCAGTGAAACCTCACGGTTCTGCTACCAACCTGCCACATGATTTTCTTCATTTTGCTGTAACCATTTCATGTATTATCTACCTAAGTGAGCAAGACCTTTGAAATACTGTGTAACACATGCCTGTACACAACCTGAAAGACTAGGATTCCAGCTGGGGCCTCTAGGCATTAGTGTAATGCAAACAGACAATAATATCAGCAAACACAAATGCTCTGAATGTCTTTCAGACCATATCTGCTGTAGACACCTTGCATACTCACCTCTCACATCATTCGTGTAAACATATTTCTACAGCACCACAAGCATACATGATTTTTCATAAACATTTTATGAAAAAAGGAAAAATGAAACAACTGTCTGTCCTTGTTGTCAGAGGATTTTTCTCCCCTCTCCACCCTGCATGGAGAGCTGCAAAAGGGCGACTGAAGTGTAATACATTTATTGGCCTTTGCAGAAACAGGCTACCCACCAGGACTGACCTACTCCTTCCATGTAATGGAAGTGGGGGGCTTAACAATGAAATTTCCTGATAATCAAGGACCTTATAGATTGCAGTATAAATCAGTCAGTTCTGTTATCATTAGAGCCATATTCTGCTTCCTGTTCTGAGGTTTTCCTTAAACTCTGATTTAATAACCTCCTTGTCTCTGAGCTGATTTTGATTTCCAGTTTTATTGAGATGTATTGGCAGCCTTTTCTTTATGAGAGTAAAAAAGGCTGCCTTGACATTCCTCACATAAAAGCAGGCAGAGAGGTTACACACAGTATTTCCATCAGGCATGACCTCTTAATTTCTCAAAAAGCAGTGGCCCTGAACTTCACTGTATCATTTATTTGATGTGAAGGAAAACAGGAATCAAAAGCAGCTTTCTGTTCTCTATTTAGGTAGAGGAACTTTTGCTCTCTACCTAAATAGAGAAACCTTTGCTTCTTCTCAACACAATCCCTCAAGCAGATGGGGTGGCAGGACACAGATGTGACTGTCCACCTATTATGGCCTGCTCCCCCACTCCAGCATTTTGTGGAGAAGCCACAATCCACACAGAAACCAGGAGAGCAACATGATTTAATGTAGCCATCCTCCCCCCCAAACCCAAGGGTAGGATAGGGGGTAAGAGTACCCCAACCCAAGGGTAAGAGCACCGCTCTCCTACTACATGCCAGGTTGAGCATGAAGGAGAGGAAACAAAAATTTTTTAAGTAGAGAAACTTTTGTTTCAGAAAGAAGAAAAGAAATGATGGTTTCCCCAACATGAAGATTATTTACACTAACAGCTAATTAGAAAAAAAAGGACACTCTGGAAAAAGTCACATACTTTAATGAAAGAGGGATCTTTTGAAGGGGACATGTATATGCCAAAAATGTACGGGCATGTATATACCTGCCAAAAAGGGGGCATGTATATTCCTGCATCAAATAAAGGTAGCAGACCTGAAAAAAAGTCACTCCTTAAACTGTGTTGTTACAGGTAATTACATGAAAAATATATTATATTCTGTATGTCACAGGAATTTACACCGTGTATTGCTGTATTTGAGGCTGTTCTCAGGCCCATTTTGTAATGACGTTAACACAATCTGTTATGTGCTTTACTGTGCAAGAGACCAGAGTAATTCATGATAAAAATCTTTGTATTTAACTATCTATGCACAACTTATACTTTTTTAAAGATGCTTCTAACTTTCATATTTACAAGACTATGACACTAAAAGACACAGTGTAGGCAGATTTGGCAATTATTCATGGAAGGCTTTGCTGCCTACAGCTTTGACTCTGTCACTGTTTGTTGCCCCTTCGTGTTAAAAGATTGACGAAAGGTCTTTGGCTTACTTGACAGCCTCCTCTAGATGTATTTGTTTCTCTACAGCTGGTATGTGGAAACCAGCATTTGGAAAAAAAAAAAAAAAAAAACCAAAAAGCAGAAAAACCCAAATTCTTTGTATCTTCCTGAAGCATTCAACAGTAACACAAACACGCCATTTTTCTTTCTACTCCTTACTGACAAAATTCAGTAAGGGAACACCACAGCTATGTCAACTGAAAAGAAAAAGAGGAATAATTAAATTTCAAGACTGGATCATGACGATCAAAGGAGAAAAAAAAAAAGTCAAAACATGAGGCCACCATTATCAAACCCGAGGAAACATTATGTGTGTCATCCACACAAACAACTATTTAAGGTGTGTTAGCCTCAAAATACACCAAAACTGTACTATGCACTATATAGGGCCCAGAAAGAAATCTTTAAGTTTGCTATTATGTCAAAAGAGCTGTTTCCCTCAAGCAGAATGCTGACTCCAATTCAAAAAATCAGCATCCAGTCCTGCATGCTTATTGTTCTTTCTAGTTGTTACACTTGTGAGTATTCAGTAGGACTATAAACAAACCTGATTTAGGAAAGCACCTAATCATCCTTTACCTTCCAAATAGGATTTTCCCTGTATGGGGGAACTTTGGCATTTCCTCTGAGTACTTTCATGAATGGGAGTAACAGCATCTAGTGATAAACTCTTAGAGGTTTGTGCCAGCTAAGCCAGCTGGCCCGCAGGCTGAAGCACAAAGGCCAGAAAATATGTTAACTCTCTGAAGGTTTTCAAATAGTGAAAATACTAACAAAGCAATACAACTGACACAACTGACCACCTCAGAAACCTGTACCACTTCTAGAATTTTACACACAAACCCAAAGAAAGTATATGGGAAAATTTTACAAATAAATGAGAAAACAGACTTTTATAAGGGAGCAAAATTGATAGTAGTACCAGTACAGTGACAAATCTAAGCCCCCCAAAATCCCATTGCAAATCTAGAAAATCAAAGTGACTCTTAATTAGTGGACACTGTTGATATAAGAGAAAGGTATTTAAAATAGTGCAACAGTGAAAAAAAACCAAACCACCAATCCTGCTCCCAAAAGTCTCTGAGACAAGCCAAGTATGCAACTGAATCAGATCAGCAAAACTGAACACTAATATTAGTCTTAATCTAAATAAAAACGAATTATGGCATTCTTTTATAGTATGCAAGTGAACTTGCGTCCTTGTTCTTTAAAATAACTAACACAGATTATCTATTCTCTTTAATAATGCAATTTGAATTACAAAACATTCATATTAAAAATTTATCTGACTATAGTCGTAAGAGTCACCTACACCTTTTGTCATAGTTAAACATTAGCTTTGGAGTACATCACAAATTCCCTACCGTGAGTCCAAGACCTGTTTCATATAGAAATGCTCTGAGCTTCCAATTGACATTACATTTAAATGAGTCAGTAACTGTGCACACTGAATAAAAATACCTGTCAGTTATTAAAAGTGCAGTGACTTACTCAACAGCAATGTTCAAAAGAGACAAATACTGTATAACACGCTGGTGGTCACAAAGAACCGTCATTTTTGGTTTAGCAATCAGTTATTCAAAATATACTCCAATAATCAGAATATTTTCACCTCTAAGAATACAGTTAGACCCATTAAGATCAGGTAGAATACTCACACACTACTAGAAAAGCTAACAAAATAAATGCAAATCCAAAATGATCAATCTAAACTAGCAATGCCAAGCATTGTAGACACCGTAGACAACACACCGTATAGTTAATGTCATTCCAGAATTGATCAAGAATTCAGCTAGTAGCACTGTGTCATAAAACTAAACTTCTCTCTCATGTCCAGTCTGTTCAAACAGCTCATGTCATATGGTACCAAAGAGTGAGGCAAGCCAAGGACTGGGAAGGAATGCAAGCCAAACAGCAGAGCTGACCTTGGAGCAGATACAGTACGCTTTTTGCTCTGAAGCAATGAAGAAAAATTGAAGGGCATAGAGGAAAGGTCAGACAGCTATCTTCTATTGATGGGAAATTACAACACATGCTTACCAAAGCTCTGAACTACACAGTTTCAAAGACCTACATAATGATAAAACTTTCCTAGGAGGAATTTATCAGCTTACACATTGTTGTAACAAGACAAGAATTCCAGAGATTGTTTCATTAAATGCTAGAAACAGCAGGTGTCACAGTGAAGCCCCTTAAATTTTCACCCCAAAATTGCAAGAAAGCAAGCCCCACTATCAAAATTGCAGACAGCTATTTAACAATCCACACATGTAAGACAGGATTTCCTACCTCAGCTTTGCTGGCAGCCAGTGTTGTCAAAACCTGAAAATTACAGGAAAAATGCATTAGTATTGATTCAACAAAACAGGAGTGGGATTAATTTGCTTTTGGGGTAACTGACATCAATTGGCTATTATGGCTTGAGGGAATGGAACTGAAGAGAACTTTCATACTGACTGTTCACCTGTCATGCATATTAGAGGCAAAACCAGGTATAAATTAAGAGTAGAGTAATATTCAGGGAACATACCAAAACAGAACTGGAAAAATGTTTTCCTATTTTTACTTATTTTTAATTTGTTTCTGAACAGAAATGATGAGTAATGCAACTAGAAGCTATTCTAACACATCAAGAAAATTACCATGATATGCTTTGAAAACAAGCCAGCGTAGTTTCACAGTGCTAGAAGCAACAGGGAGTTTGAAGAACACATTCCATGTAAAGCGTGACAAAGAAAGGTTTGCCAGCTTCTGCTCACTGGGGATGTACTGTGTTGGGTGCAGGTATTGGCAGGAAAGGAGCTGCAGGAAGCCCTGCAGGAAAAGGTCAGGCTCTGCTCCAGTTCTGACTTACAGCAATCAAGGCTGGGCTTAGCACAAATATACTTGTCTCCCGATGAGCCATGGAACAGCAAGAACTATTTCTCTATGCCAAACAAGGAATTAATTAATCATTAATTCTCTAGATTTAGGTACGAAACCATAAGTAAGTCAACTACTATCGCAAACTTGCACAAAATTCAGTTCAGGCAATACAGATAAAATTGTTATTTATATTACAGTAACTTTAACTCAACACTTTGAATAGACACAGACATACTTTAATATTAGAGGACAAATAACACACATTAAGTGTTATTAAATTAATAGCTGTTATTAGGTTATGAGGGCTGTTAAACTGTATTTGTGAAACAAAACTCTGTTAGAACTTTATGTGATAATACTCTCATGACTTTACCAGGTTGAAAACCCCCTTATAATCTCACATATTTAAGACTGACACCTAGCTATAATTCTGTCTACATGAGAATAGATCTTCCTTTATATTGGTGCTACCAATCACTTTTAAACAATATCACCAGTTTTCCCCAGCTTTTAGAAGCAGGAGAGGGAGTGACCAACAGTGACTCAGTTGGAGGGCAGGGGAAGCAGAGCACAGAGTTTAATTGAATAGAGCTCAGTCTGTATAACAAAAAGAAAATTTGTGTGCAGAGCTGGTGTTCAATGGAAGACATCTGTGGATTTATCAAAAAATTATTTCAAAGGAATGTGGGAATTGAAATGAACTCCTGTCACATCACAACAAGGAACCTGCAATCACAAACAATTACTTAATTTAACCTGATTCAACAAGTTTCAGCTCCATTTGAAAAGTGTATCTTTTGTCACTAATAGGATTTTTGAAGGCTGCTCAAGAATTTCTCTCACACAAGCAGAACTTCCCCTTATTTAAATTCCATTTATTTACAAACAACCTATCACCTTTTTCTTTCTTTTTTTTTTTTTTTGTTATTCCTCTTCACCAATACGCTTTAGGGTTAGCAGGTATTTTTCTTTCCCAACACAGACCTTATATAAAGTCATCTCATCCATTCTCTGCTAGAATTAGGCTTAACATGTTATTCTGTTAGTGTTCTCTCACAAGAAGGACTTTCTACCAATATACTCAGTAGAGTTACACTCTATTTACTACAACCTAATTACATCTTTTTTTTTTTTTTTTTTTTTGGCAAATGAATAAAAACATTTATTTTAGGGGATATACCCAAAACCTAGTTTAACTTAAAACACCAGCATTTGGAGTGAAGTCTCCTTAAGCTTTCATAAATCCCACTCTAAACCATCTCCCAGAGGTGCCTCTCTCTTTCATCTATGTAAGTAATGTGAAAACAGCTAAGCACTATGACTACTCCAACCAAGGACTCACTAATGCCTTGCAATGTAATTAAGCATTCTTCTATCTTAGTAATCCACATGTATATCCAGAGAGTGTATTTCTCTTTTATAATGCTTTATCTTCCTGCTCCTTTATAGTCATCCAGTGGTCAACTGGACCACTGGGTACATTCCACCCATATCTCTCTTATCAAAGTTATTGTCTGGTAAATCCCTGTTCAGCAGTTGAATTTCAGTTAGTTCCTAGAAGGATGACCTTTTACTTGGTATTACTGACACTAATTCACTTCTTTTATTTCAATCTGCTAGAGTATTCATCTCTTCCTGGATCACGCTCTTCTTTATTTCCAATTAGCTTTACATTTTTATCAAATTTCATCAGCACATTCTTATGCTAAGCATACTAATGAAAAATTATCAAATGAAATGACAAATAACTTGACACAGTCATACTGCTGAGGGCAGCATTGTTTTGAGCCATGCAGTACTGCTGACACCTGCCTGGCAGGTTACCAGGAACTCGCACCAGAGTTATGTTAGTAAAATCCTTCACCAGCTCACGCTACATAGCTGAGCAAAATGCCCTGTATTGCCCAGGCTGGACACGGGGATATGAACATACACTGAGACATGAGCCCAGGCTGGATGCAACTTGAGCAATCTGGTCTAGTGGAAGGTGTCCCTGGGGCACAGGTGGCTGGAACTAGATGATCTTTAAGGTCCCTTCCAACTCAAACCATTCCATTATTCTATGATTTCTGAAAACTCTGTGAAGTGATCCTCACACCAGAGGGACTATGATCTCTAACAGCATACTCATCACTTTATTAATGGAGATATGGAGTGTTTCTATTTAAAATAATGATATTCCTCAAGCTGATGTTTAATTAATAAACAGTAAACCACATTAATATTATAGGTCAAATAACACTCATTAAATTAATGAGCTGAATGCTATTAGTCTGCAAATATCTGACAATTACCTAAAAGTTTTAGCAGAGACTTTTAAGTTTACGTATGTTAATGCTTGTATGACTGATTTCCTACTCCCTCTCAACCCTATCCTCCTCCTCAGTTCCTGAAACTTTCAACTTCTAGTCCAGCAGCTGTATTTTCTGCCAAGTTTGATAAGTCAGTGAATTCACACACGAGAGTCATATAAAGTGTATGACAAAGAACAGTATTTGGGAAGTCATTCTTTGCTGTAGGCTTTTCCAAAACTTGTCTGTATGTGATAGCATCATTACTCAATTAAACCCTCTAAGAAGGTATGGCTAGGGATGAAGCTTCTTAAGAGAGTACCCATTATGATCTGTAGCCAAGTCACCCAAGACACAAAACCAATTTACCTATCCTGGGCAATCCTGGGTAAAGAAGTACCTATAATTATGTCTGTCTTGATAATAAGCTAATTATTACAGAAGGGAAGGATTGGGGACAAGCCAAGGAAAAGAGCAGAGACCAAGAATTGGAGTGTAGACAATGTGCCTGTCACAATTAGTAGATCTTGCTTTACAAGGCTGGCAGCTTCCTTTGTAGATCATGATACCTGCAACAGCTTATAGTTCTTACCAATGTTTGGTATGAAGCATGACATTCTTTTACCGTCTCTTACTGTCTCCTGGACATTTTATGTACTAGTTAAGAATGCAGCAATTTCATCAAGAGAGATCACAGCTTGGGAGACGGTTTCCTATCTTTCTCACAATAATCCGTTCGTGACATAAAAAGCCCATGGGTTTATGTCACTTTCTCAGGGAAGCTGCAATTTATTTTTCTAGTACTAGAAGCTATACATGACTGACAGAAAACATCCTTAAAATGGCTTTTTTGCTACTCACAAAAGCTGCACTCAATTCAGAACCTCCCCTTCTACATAAGGAAATGAATGAATGCTGACAAAAATGTAGATATGGTGATAACCAGATAATGCAGTAAACAGTCTTTTAAACTATGTTTACTGGTTTTAGCCCTTAGAAAGGCCTTATCTTGAAGTGCATGCATATGTAGTTCCTAACGTCCGGAGTTAATTAAAAGGACAGTATGTGCCATTCTAAAACTGTATCCAAATAGTTGCTGTTTGTTATGTATCTCAAGCTAACAAGTTACTGTAAAGAAATAAAGGAAATCTTCTAGAATGAAGAAAGTTCTGAAACATGAAATGGAAAGCTCATTTAATGTCATTTTTGTGTTAAATAAATATGAAATTTCCTGTGTAAAAGCTCAAAGATAAAAGAGCAGGGACAAAAATTGAAAGGGACGCATTATGAGACAGGATCCTCATTTATCACTTGCCTGAAAGTCAGTAACCATTTCACTGACTTGGCTCATCTCATCAACATGTGAAGCCCTTTTCCTGTTACGCATTTTTCTAAAGAAGATATTTTCTTAATCTATCTTTCAGTTTCTCACATCAAAATAAATGTTGTGCATTTAAAAAAGCACAGTTTTCACCTTTTATAACTTTGCAACTTCCTAGGTTTCTATGGCATGAGAAAAGGTTTACTTCAGTCCTAGTCCAAGAAACTAAATGCATGGAATTCCTTCAGCATCACCTCATGTTTAGCTCATCCTGCTTCAAACTCATATAAGGCATGCATATGTGCTATGCTAGAAGAACACTCATTGAAAGAGGTGCAACCAACGGCCCCTCAGTTTAGCGTCTTTCCTGTGCTTACCTGAGAATACCGTCTAGTTCCAAAACATGATTAAAAAAATAAAAAAAAACTAAAAAAAGGTGTAAATAGACATTTACAATAAGCTGAAGAAAACCATCTCCTGTACTTCGGGCTTTTGAAATTCTGTTAGAATATTTTAGAATATATTTCAGGCAAAGAGGGTTTTGAGAATGAAAAAGTGTATAAACCTAGAAGAAAAAAGACAGCAAGACTGAATTGTCAATGACAGGATGGAATTGGTTTTATTTTTTTTCTTCCACCACTAATGTTAATAAAGTGCCGCAAGAGCTGTTTCTTCAATAGACAGATACTCTAAGAAGTAATTTTATTACAGTAAAGCTTTTGATGTCTGTAAGCCACCCCCCAGGTTTTTGCAGGGCTGTTAGACGAGAAAGATGAGTACCATTCACGTCATGTAGTATGACTGAACTTTTATGTAGCAATGAGTGGAATACGTGGCTGAATGTGCAGGTCATGTTTCATTCAAACTCTGCCATCGGAGTTAGGAAAGTAGGAGACAGTCAAGTTGTGTTTCTTTTTAGAGAGAGTGTTTCATTTCTTAGACATAAAATACATGACCAACAACCAAATCTGCTGTGTCACCCACTCCTCACTGTTAGCCAGTACCTCCCCTGCTTAAGCAGTCCTGAAACTACCACAGTAAACACACCTACAAGACAACTAAATGAGATTTGGACTGAAAAGGAGATCAAGGGCAGAAATTTGACATGGTTTTGTGAATGGCTTTGCATTTATCAGAACTAACGTGAAATATTACTTTTAAAGGTTTGTCTCACTGAGCTTAGGCAGTTTTAAAAATTACACTGTGCTATAACCTTTTATTAATTTCTGGATTTGCCTGTGAGTGGGACAGGTGTAAGACTGATTGCCCATTGATTCTTCCCCTTTTTCATTTGCCTGGTACAGTCCCTAGTCGAGCTCCTCAGGATTCGGAACATATTTCTGATTGTGATTCACAATCCATGCCACTGAACAGAATTCGAGCTGTTGGAGCTATTTTGTGAGAGGTGTGTGAAGAAACGGGCCTTATGCTGAGTGTGCTTAACCACCTTGGCACTCCATTATGTGAACAATTATCTGCAGTATCAATGGTTCACTGTGATAAACAGCAGCAGTGGAACAGGAAAATAATTAAGAAAAAACCCAACCAACCAGTCTCCCCTATTATTAATTTCACAATGTATCTGACTATTAGTATAATTTTTTTTTAAAAAAAGCAAACCTGCATTGTCATACTTTACTTCCTAAAGCACAATACCTATGAAATGTGAAATTCTAATAATTCTAATGTATTTAGCCAAATTCAGTGATTTTATCATGATAAATAGAGCTGTAAATCTAAGTTATTTCTTTAACACATTTAAATATCTCCTTCATAAGCATACAAAAATATGCATGCAAGAGATATCACCTTCTTGCTAAGACAGTGGATTCATTAGTTTCCATTACATAATAAAGATATTATATAAGAAGGGTATGGAGCTGTTGAAGTCCAGAGGAGGGCCATGAGGATGATCCGGGGCTGGAGCACCTCCTGTATGAAGACAGGCTGAGGAAGCTGGGGCTATTCAGCCTGGAGAAGAGAAGGCTGCATGGAGACCTCATAGCAGCCTCCCAGTATCTGAAGGAAGTCTACAAGGATGCTGGGGAGGGACTCTTCAACAGGGGCTGTAGTGACAGGACAAAGAATAATAAGTTTAAACTGAAACAGGGGAAGTTCAGCTTAGATATAAGGAAGTTCTTTACTGTGAGGCTGGTGAGGCACTGGAACAGGCTGCCCAGAGAAGTGGCAAATGCTCCATCCCTGGCAGTATTCATGGCCTGGTTGGACAGAGTCTTGGGTGATGTGGTCTAGGGTGAAACACCCCTGCCTATGGCAGGGTGGGGTAGAACTGGATGATATTAAGATCCTTTCCAACCCAAACCATTCTGTGATTCTCCTTGCTTTCTAAAAGCAATGCTGGAAAGCAAATTAAAATTCACTTTTATATCCACATTTGTTAGGCTACCATGAAAGCCCGCACTTTCAGTTATAAACCTAATCCTTAACGGTCAAAAAAGTGGCTGAGTATTAGGAAGGTGGGACTTGATCCAAGAATGTTAACTCATGTAGGTTGTTTTTCATTTGTGTTATTAATATTATACTTATTATGGCTCTGATACAGCTTTTAACTAAAACACTATATTTTTTTTAATTAAAATCTTGGACTATTTTTGTTTAAACTGGCCGTGAAGGCTTTTGGAGGTCTGTTTATACCAACTCCTCGCTTCACAATAGTAAGCGAGCTTGCTAAATTGAGACTCTATCTAGAAAAGGAACCTTCATACAGTCTCAAATGGATTATTGCCATCTGAGAATGAAAATAAACTACTACATTTTTAAAAGCTGAAGTTTTTTTAAAAAGTCATATGTAGATTAAGCCTGATAATGAAATATACATGCATAGACAAAGTGCATAAAACTCAAACTCAAGTGAGGCTACTCAGAGCAATTAAGGTCCGTTAGTGTCCTCAGGTTTTACCCACAGCTGGGATTGTTGTTGAAGTGAACTGCTGAGCATGGAAGCCAGTCAATCCATGACAGTGCTGTCTTCCAGACCACAGTCCCACAAACATTTTACACTATAGTAAAGTATCTCCGCTGCAGCAAATAGCTATTTCATTCTCCTCCTGCCCAGGGTCATTTTTTGTGGGACTCCATGCTCTCTCCTTACCCATGTAATTATTCTTCTTGAATAAGCAGTTACAAAGTTTTATACCAAACTGGGCAGAGAACTCACTTGACTTCAAACTACCAAAGTCCTCAGTGCAAGAGAAGCTGTGTGGGCAAAATGCTCCTCTTCATCACTTGCTCTTGAA
This sequence comes from Pezoporus wallicus, assembly GCF_028554395.1. Taxonomy (NCBI): domain Eukaryota; kingdom Metazoa; phylum Chordata; class Aves; order Psittaciformes; family Psittacidae; genus Pezoporus; species Pezoporus wallicus. Next base: position 1,036,546 of record NW_026637610.1, on the reverse strand, counting down.
AGCACATTTGTGAAGTTACTTGAATTTTGTGCAGGGTCAGCTCTCTGGGTCTTCCAAAATGCTAAACATAATGTTCTATCTATGGCTGGCACACATAACTTCCCATAAAAAATATCCAATATATTAAAGACTTACACGGGTGGAATACGCTGAATGGAGAACAGGTGGAATCAAGACCCATATTTCATAGATTCATATCTTCAATTAAATTTTGTTCCTTTTACTTACTGCTATGGACAACAGCATTAGATTACTCCAAATTTATGGAAACTCATTAAGTAAACAGGCAATGATTTTAGCAGGTAGTGAAAAATGTATCTGCCTTTTACTTCACAGTAGTATTTGTGATGCTCAGATAATACTGGCTGCTATGATCTTTCAATTAAATATGCTAGATATGCTAAATATGCTAAATCAGTATGCAAATATGTTGACTAGTTATCATGGATAGTTGACTTCATGTACAAAGTCTCAGTGATAATGTCTCTTTTATTTAAGACTTCTGAGGGGTAATCTGAGTAAATTCTGCCAAGTAAATAAGCAGAAAACAAGCTCCCAAACATTTGTTTTAATGTATAGAATGTTCTTCCTGAAACACGCTATATATTGTGTATCTGTTAGAAAGTAGTTTGAAAATAACATGGTTTTCTCTTTGAACTTTGAACTTGCTTTTACAAAGAAACCTGCAGTGGATAGAACTTGTCGAACAATTCCTCTTTTGTGCTGGGAATAAATCCCATTACTCTTATAATGAGATAATGAGAGAAAGTGTCAGTGCATAAGTAGCCCATTAAAGTAACAAGTTTTTGTATGTAGTAAAAATTATGGACTTTGTTAACCATAATTTTAAAAGTAAACCTAAGTCTACTTTACCCATACCTTCAACAACAAATCCACATATACTGCTGCATTATAACCTCTGCTAATATTTGCAATTTCCTAAGTTAGCCAAAGCAAGGGTTGTATTTCTTAGATAGTAGCAGTTTATGAAAAATCCTGAGCATAACTGCAATAATTACATCTGAAAATCAAAGTAAACAAAGCATTTTCAAGTAAACTGTTGAGCCACTACAGCTTTACACGGATTCTGGTAAAAATTACATTATTGCTCCATGCTTACTTTCTTAACTTAGCAAGAAAGAAATAAATAGAATATAAATATCAACATAATGATCCTGTTTTTTTTTTTCAGGTGTCAATACTTTTGTAAGTCTATAGAGTACTGAGGCAAGACGACAATAACAAAGCTGGCTACTGCACAGATCACTTACCACCCCTGCCTCCCCACAGCCCAGCAGTACTACCAGCACTATTCATTTCACCTCAGAGCAATAAGCCCAATTTTTTTTTTTGAATGTCCACATTATGGCAGAATAATATAAAAATAGATGATGAAGTTAAAATGAGCTGGATTTAGCTCCCTTGTCCTGCGGTAGCTGCCATAAATGCACAGCTCCCTCATTATCTAAAGTCAGTCCCCTGAGCCTACCATGTCCCAGTTAAGCGACAGTAATAGAAAGCAGCTGGATGAGGACATGAGGTCAGCAGAATCATTAGCCCCTACAACTGCAGCACCATTGCTCCTCTCTGACAGCGAGGCTTTCACACATTGCCAGGCTTCTACACAACACAGCAGGTCAAACATCACAATGAACTTAACCCAGCAACTCCATTAACAGCTAACTGTGGCTGGTGGCTCCAAAGAAGACCACAACTCTGGAAGCTTTCAGGAGTTCAGGAGTTTAATGAATTCCAGTCCCTCCATGTGCCCTTGCCTCCTCAGCCCCAAGGCCTCTTTGGGCACCTGGTAAAGCATCCTAGAGAAGCACTTGATGGAACATCCTGTCACCTTTTGTTTCTGTGAGCTTTGCCGTGTACCCTGCAAGAATAATGCGTTTGGAAACATGGGTTGTGCAGAGACAATGCAGAAGTGACACAAGAAGGAGACACCACTACTGCATGCTGGGAGCAGTGTGAGGTGCCTCAGCACTCCACAGACCCCACCAGCGGCACCTGCCGGCAACCCTGCCATGAGCACAGCGCCCTCGGGGCCAACAGCAGCCGTATCAGTGCAATTTAATAGTTTGAAGTGGATCGTCTGCAAGACATTTGTAGTTTTGAGGGAGGACAAAACGTCCTGAAAATTGTCCTCTTGAGGGAGGACAATGGAAGCGGCACAAAGTACTCGGGCCAGACCCTCCAATGACAGAAATTCGCCCCATTTCCAACAGTTAAAGAACTGGCCCCGTACATACATAAACATCCATATTCCAGGGGCAGGTGTAGCCTTCTACCTAATTCATATAGTTGTGCTTCGAGGCTGTGAAGCACAGAAACTAAGACAAAGTTCCTTGTCAAGGCCTGCATGTATTCTGATTAAAAAGGCAGCCTGTGAAGCCAGCCAAGGATTTCTAAAGTCTGGATGCTCATTTCCACCAAGGGGCAAGCCTCAGTATCCCCAGTGGGCTGAACACTCCTGCAGCACATGGGTAAAACAAGGGCCCTGCCACTGTGGTCATGATGGGCTTCAGCCAGAAAAGCAATAACCCTTCTATCAATGTCAACGACTAAATAAGTTTGACTATATGCTGATGCTCTTCGAATTGTTTCTACTAGCAATAGTTCTGGATGGTTTGTTTTGGGGAAATTAATGATGATACACCAAGGTCGTGGTACCTCTGCTGTAGTGAGCAGATGTTAACATATTAGTGTCACCTTCCCATGCTGCACCAAGCCAGAGCTACTCCTGGTTGTCATTGTACAAGATGAGGCAATACTAGCCCAACAAAAAAGATCAGTCTAATCAATTCAGTCTAAAACACAAACATTTAAAGAAAAGAGCTACTGCACTTTCAAACGCCATTACTCTGTATCATCCTCATCAAAACACACTACTCTTTTTTAAATCAACCCAAAGAGAGCAGAACAATAAGAAACAAAATCCTTTTTCCTCTCAGCAGTATAGACTACTTTCAATGCCATTTGTAAGCTGCCTATTTATTCCTGACATTCACAGCTTGAGTATATCTCCAGTTCATGTTGCTCTGTTACACAAAGGCAGAAATAATCAAGTATTTTTCCATCTTTTTTTCTGGGAGGACTCAGAGCTGGCTGTGGTTATCCAGGGCTCTGTTAAACTGATATGAGATTACTGTGGTAAACTCTGCATAGGAGTAAGTCATAAATACTTCCAAAGACAGTCAGCAGAGAAGGCAGTAGGGCTTGCTGACTGAGAGAAATGAAGGCTGGTGTGAGTTGATGTACAAAGGTAAAATATAAAACATTTTGACCCATTAAATCCCTGTTGTTCAAGTCTTCTTTAAGACAAATTTCTTTCCTCCTCTCTACACCTTATGTCATATCATGGTGGTCCCAGACTGCTGAGGTCCTTGATCTAAGCTTCCCTTTAAACAAAAAAGTCAGTTACTCTCAGGATATTCTTAGCAAGGCAACATTTCCTACCTAGTCCACTGGAGCCTGCTCATGGTGATCTTTGGGATATGCTACAAAACAGAGGCTTCTCTCAAGCTGTTCTGAGGAAGAGGGTTTCCTTTGTGGAGAGAACAATTCACCTGGTATGCCTGATTCTGGAGCTCTCTGGAGAGAATCTAAATTTTGCAACTGACATTATGGACTTCTATAGTAAAAATGTGCATGGCCTAAAGCAAAGACATGAACACTAAACCGAAATAAAAACTTTCTTCTTAATAACCTCGTAGCAACAATGCATTTGTAAGTGCATACAAAAACCAAAAACCAACCAAACAAAAAAAAAGCACTGGGGGCAGATCAGTATGATGAAAGCATTGAGGTATTTCACCAGGATAAAACAATACATAGGCACTTTACTTCACAGGGAAGGCTAAGGTTCTTGGTCAATGCTGGTTAAGTTTTAACTACTTAAAGTACTTTCTTTCAACTAGTTCTATTATATTTGAAGGATATTACTAGGAAATGAATTCTATAAAAGGCCTCTGTGCCCTAAGAGTCAGCAACAGAGAACTGCACGTCCATGTGTCAGAAATTTCAGAATTTTGAGTAACACTTTTAAATATCTAACGTCAGAGAAAAAGACAGTCACTGTCACCAGGAAATGGATAGCAATTCTCCCATCATTCTGGCCCCAAACAGGGGACTTAACAGCAGCACAGCTTGAAAGTCCATTTAAACTGTGACAGGGCTGTAAAAAACCTCTTAGCATAAGCATTTCCTAAGAGAAATTCTCATCTGATTCTCAGCTACAGCTGTTGTTTATTCAGTACTTACAGGCATACAAAATAAGAGCTGTACCTTCAGTATATGTAAAGCTGTTTAAAATCCTTTACTCAGAATTTCTCATCATTAGTAGGTTTATACCTCTCGGCTGTATGTTTAATACTGACATGCTTTCTTTTCTGTGAACTGTGACAGTCAATGGATTTGAAATTTCACCCATAAAGGCTCCCTTAGCTCAGTTATACTATCAGTGGTGGCATACAAGCTAACTTCACAGCCTCCTCTGTCACTTCTGACCATTATCCAGAGCTCACTGACACAGCAGTTATAAGAATTCTTAAAATTTACGGATATTAAAATTCAGTCCTTGGAATTAAGGATCACAGCAAGAGATGCTTATAATTTCCTGGGGCAGTAAGAAAACAGCTCAATTAACTATATAGAATACTTTAAATATGGACACTATTGAAAGCCTTCATTAAGAAGTAAAAAATTTTAATAAGCAACATGTTTTCTCTTGATGAGATAATCCTCTGACTTTAAAAGTATGGTTAAAAGGCAGGTTACATAATAACCTGTACATTTCAGAATTTAAATCTAAATAGTATAATAAAATCCACTAACGAGGGGTGTCCATCAGGGGTCCTGCAGAAATATGTCTTTTGGAATCTTCCCTGCGTACAAAAGAAAAGTAAATCTTTAAGCTCTCTACTCCAGGATTTATGTACAGCAAATGATTAAAAACCTTAAGAAGTCCATGTGAAAGCTTTTCAATCACAATGTACCTCTTAAACACCATTGATCAGAACCTTCAGTACTTTAAAGTGGCTCTAACACTAAGGTCAGGCCTTGTTGAAAAGCTCTTGCAGATTGGAAAGGCAGTGTTCAATGGCGTCTGGTTCTGTTTTACCCAGAGAAAACCAAGGATCATGGAATAGCTTCTTCCAACAATCATTTTTTCATTTTGACAAAGTTAAAAAAAGCAAGGTTTCTGCAGGGGTACCAGTACCAAAAGTGACTTCCTTCCTCCTCAGTTTCCATTTCCACTTTTCAAAATGTACCTGTATTACTGTATAAACCAAATTCTAGCAGACAAATGAAGACCATTTGCTTACTTGCTTAAGCCAGCTCTGCTTGAACCTGTATGCTGACCTCAATCTACGACTCTTTAAAAGTAGATGAAAGCTCTCCTGCCTGTGAACCTTGAATCAGGTCTTTCCATGTATTCAAAGCAAGGGAACATTACAGGGCTTCATTAGTTTAAGATGATAACCCAGAAAAAAAATAAAAAAAAAAAAAATCCCCCCCCCCAAACCCACAAAAAAGACCAAACCAAACCCCACAACAAATTCTGTGGAAAGGAAAGAGAAGTCACATCAGTATAAAACAAATATACATTCAGTTTCCCACTTCCCTTAAAGGAGATCTTTATAGTAAGTTACCATATTAAAAAGAAAACAAAAGCATCACTGAAGCAACAAAGAACACGCCAAACTACAGCCAAACTGCATCCAGGACCACATAGGAGTGTATCTAAGTGCACGCTGACCCAGAAAGAAGGGTGTGCTTGGCCCTTGGAAAGTTATATTGTATATACCTTGTCATATACAATGTATATACATAAAGTATAAAGTATATATATATGTATATACAATATAAAATGTCTATACATATGTGCATAGGTATATACATAACATAACTTGTGCGTATACATACTGTTGGCTCAATTATTTCTTCTGATATTTATTTAATTATAAGGGAGTTGACTTGTTTAGATGATGGCCAAGTTAGCTGATGTTTCCAAAGTAAACAAAAAATTAAATCAAAACATGTGTCAAAGCACATAAGGCTGCATTCACTGGACTAAAGGAAGTAGTTTAGGAAATGGTGGTAAAGTTTAGTACAAGCCTTGGCACATCACAGGCAATTCTTTGGCTGCTACTAAGAAACAAACCACACAAGAGCTCTGTTTTTCACTTTTGTTCTTCTGAATCATCATCATCATTATTCCCAGTATAATAAAATGAGGCTATCACCTGTTATTTTACATCCCTGATTCCAGGCCCTTCATTATCCTTGCAGAGCTGTGGATGCCCATTTCTGCCAATTTGCTCAGGACCCCATACCCATAGTCAGGCTCAGGTAAATGGATGTCTCACTAAAAGGCTGGGGGCCAGCACAGGAGAAGAGCAGCTGCTAGGTAAAAAAGGCAAATGGATGTTACCTAGTAGAGGTAACTTGAAGCTCAACTGTTAATCTGAACCTCATTTCCATGGCTGAGGGAAGTTCAGGTAACCTAGCAACTCCAGAAACCCAAGAAAATGGCAAGACTCTCAAGTCTTAGTCCTGCAGGTAGATATGAAGGGCAGGGAGTTGCATGGAATTAATCTTCTGTGGAAATCCTACAACATTAAACGTTACTCTGAGAGTTTTGTTCGTGTGTATTTGTGTTCCTGACAGCCTTCTTACACTGCTTTGAAATGACTTGTCTCTATATGCCAGTGTTCCCATCAGTCCATATTGTTAATTTTTTATTTCTCAATCAAGAATTCATGGAGGTTAGTGTGACATTGCTGCAAATATCCTCACAGCCTAGCAATGTAAATAATGGATACTACTCCAGAAATACCAACCAGCCTCTTACTGTTTTGGGAAACTTAAATCACAGCTGCCTCAGCTCACCTACTAGTAAACAAATGGGCTGCTCTCTGCACTGCAGTAAATCTCTCATCTTTCAAGAATATTAAATCTGTCATTTAAATGATTGTAGTTTCGTAAGCGCACACAGATATTTAACTGTGTCAAGGCTCACAAAGATGCACTGCATGCAACTTACTTTTCTCTTTAAAAAACAATTTTAAAAATGCTAACAAATTTTCAGAAGCTCTAGTGAAGTTTAACACACAGTTAATCCATTTCATACCCCAGCTCAGTGAACTACATATCTTTCTTTTACAATTCTCCTAATTTCTTTCATTTATTTAAAAATCCTATAATGAACAGCTATTATTAAGGACCTATTTGTTCCTCACATTTTCCATTTAACCTCAATGATTCCAGGCTCTCATATTTCCTTTGGTGCTGAAAAGTATTTTTACAGTATTACCGACACATTTGCTAGATTTCTACTAATTAATTTTCCATGAATCTTTCAGCACGAAAAAAATAACACATTTCTGCATGAAAAATTAGTTATATTTTCTTCATTTCCTTACTAATCTACATTCTGAGCTCATCTGTGCCATATTCTTTATGGATAATGAGCAAGGCATCTTCACTTAGCTGTCACTGTAGAAATGAAATGTTTACAGTGTGGGCTTTGGAGATTCTGCCAGCTTAGATTCTAAGAATATTTCTTATTCATGACAATAAGCATCACTCTAAATTCCTTGCACATGAAGAGAAAAAGAGTGATTTGAAGGATCCTTGAACTTTGTTTCCCCCTAGTAATGCTGTTTCAAGAAATGTTAGTTTAGATACATCATGATGATGATATGTTTGATGAGAGGTGACAAAGCCTGTTTAGCCACCTTAAAGTCTTGCAGGACTTCTTGGACAACTGCAAATATCTCTTAATTAACAGAGAGACAAGGATCTTCATTAGGAAGCTTACGAAGAAAATACCCACCATGTAACTTTTAAATGTATTCTTCTACCATATTTATTCTGTAACACTTTGGGGGTACTCTATTGACATAAAGAAGAAACCTCAGGCATCAATCTACTGCCAGTTTGAAGCAGAAGACTTCATTAACTGATGAAAAATACTTCTCTTTAATTACCTCTTAGAAGTCATTCTTTAGTAAAGTTCGTAAGAATATAACTGTTGTAAACAGTATTTAAAAATTTCATTTGTGTACACAGGTCCAGTCACAGCCTTACAGTTGTATGCTTAAACCTGTGGGCTTTTCTGAATCATACCCTGGGAAAAAAAAACTTTTATAACCCGTTCTTAGAAAACCTCGTAAGTTTGAATAAATCTTTGAAACGTAACCAAAAGAATCTCACACGAGATTGTCTTTCATTGCAGTCATAACGTATGATTCATGCAGATACAGTTCGAAGGTTATTGCTGTCAAGTTTTGAACTTGTGCTATAAAAGACATGTAAAAGTGACAGATTCTTCTCACCAGGAGAGGAGAAAAGTGCCTGCATACAGCCTTCTGTAAATCTTTCCTTCCTGAGCTTAGCTCTTCAATTAACCTGAGCATAACTGAACCTACTGGGATTGTTTTCTCTAATCAATCAAATTTCCAAGTGTAGTTATTAACATAGCCTTTAATTAAATGAATCAGATCATTTGGACATACTCTAAAGAGAAGTCAGCTATTGAATGTCGACAATTCAAATATTTCCAATGCTTTTTGAATTCTGATTTAGAAAAATCTAGATTAATTCTCAAAGGTGCTATTTCTAAATGAATCTTTAAAATATATTTAAAACTACATTTTCAGGATATTATTATTCTAAAATGACCACTGTGAGTAGTTGAATTCTGTAGAATGCAGCAACTTTTGCTATGGTAGGTATGCTGGTAGAGTGACATTTCAACAGTTTTATTGGTTATATTATTTCTCCTAGAAAACTATGTCAGTGAAAAGATATTTTTGTTGCATAAAATGCTGGTAAAGTGGGTGGAAGAGCTAATTTAAGCCTCCTCAGATGGCTATCAAAATCCCAATCTAAAGTTACTACCTGAAAACTAACAATACCAATGAATCTGTGACACAGGAACATCATAAAATTTTCTCCATCTTAATATAAAGTCAATAATTTAAAAATATTTATTGCAAATTACATAGTCCCACAGCCTTTTTAAATTTTCATATTTATAACTGAATCTCACATAACTGGTAATTCTGCATATGCAAACTCGGAATACCAGTATTCTCTCCAATATCACTGGTATTGTTCTTACACAAATTGTATAGTGAATGGAAAAGTACTTTTGCAACAATACTGTGAGAGTGCCAGAGAAAGAAGTTTTTTCTGTGGCAACCTCTAAACACCTGAAAGTTAAATACAAGGCAGCTAATCAGCAGCAAAGGCAAGAAAAACAAGGGTTTTGTGTGAGCAATAGAAAATGGTACACAGTATTTCTTTTTGTAAACCTAATGTCCCTCCTGCCTGTTGTGGAACACAATTTAGAGTAATTATAGCAACAGTGAGGAGACAAATTATTATAATAGACTTCTGTACAATAGCATTACATCTTCAGAAGATCTGTTAAGGACCCTGACAGATACAACAAAAACACACAGCAAACAAGAAACTAGCAGGAGATCCAGTAATGCTAAAAAGGTTATACAAAGCAATCAATTATTATCTTTAGTCTACATTTTCTGAGGTCTGTGGTCTCCATTTGCAAATAATAGAGATGCAAATGGGAAGAAAGCAAATAGTCCATTTTCCACTCATGTAAGTCCAAACTCAAAAAAGTGTATGTTCCAAGTTCAATTTGGAGTATGATTCAGAGTCAAATCTACAAAGCAAAGTTAGTAGCTTTCTACACTGTGTTTTAATTAAAATCCATATATTTTACCCCTGAAATTTAGCTTCTCTCCTCTGTGTCACTAAGACTCCAGACCTTCCTGCACCACCGTAAACAAAACCTCAGTGTTGCTGCTATGTGAAAGACCTCCATACAGAGTCACAAATAAAAGAGGTCCAAAAAAAAACCCTGAGAGGCATTTAAAACAAAAAATAGGTTTTAGTTTACATTAAAAACATGAGAAAAAGTTAATGACCCACCCTCTCACTCGTACAACCAGCAGGTCATGGTACAAGAAGTGAGGTGTACTCTGCATTCTGGTGCCTGAGAATTTTCTAAAGAAAAACGTGGGATAGCTAACTTGTACAAGAAAGTGATTCAATCTGAATTCCATTTGTGTTTACAGGATGATACAAATTCCAGCTATTTAAAAAAAAAAAAAATCAAATCACAACCCACCGTACCTGGCAGAAGGCTTGAAAGACAGATTTCCTAGAAAGTATTGCACAATTAAATTATCTTTTACTGCTGTGTAGGCTACAGAAAACTTATTGTCAGGAAAACATTTCACATTTTTCTCCACAGCTGTTTTTCTGTGCAAACAGAATTCAAAATTATTAAAACATTTTCCTTGATTTCCCCACTGTAAAGGATAGTAGAAAAGTGACTACTAGAAAACATGTATTATTGATCTTTCTGGTATTCTTAATTGTCAAGACACATACTCAATTCTTACTTTCAAGGAGGGGATCATTGATAGCTATTACCCTGCTGTGGGAACAGGAGGTAGCTGTGTCTCCTCTGCAGTATCTCCCTGTACTCAACACACTACTTGCTATTGTGCAAACCTTATAAGGCAACTCATAATACAGGAGTAAGTAAACCAGAAAACTTTCATTGTTATCTAAATAATTATGTCTATGCAAATGATGCTAACAGATATAACTCCAAATGCTCACAGAAATAAAGACATTAATTTGAAAGAATGAGGTGATGTAAAAAGCAATTATCTTAAGGCCGATTATCAGAAAACTTCCTTATTGTAATTGTGGCTTAAATAGGCTTTATAGGGCATAGGCTCTGATTACCTAGCAAATCCATCTATTAAGTATTAATTTCTCATTTAAAAAAAACCACAAAAACTAAACCAAAAAAGCCTTTTTCAATCATCTCCCTAACTTTTGTATCATTATCTAAAGCAAAACTATAGAATGTTCCAAGTCCCACTTTGACCCACACCCAAAGGAGATCCAGCTGTTGGGTCAGCTGGAGGCACAAACTATTTAAATCACATGGGTCACCATTAGAACCACTCCTGAAACCACACTCACCTCATAGGATCAAGTAATTCTGTAGTGGAATAACTACACTTACAGGATGAGAGAAATCAACTATAGCAACTCAGCAAAGAATCTAAGCTAAGAATTAAAGTTACACATTTCCTTGAATAACTGGAGAAGTGGAGAATTTAACAAAGTGCTTTTTCTGCCATCAGCCTTGCATTAGCTTTCCTCCTATTGCTTTCAAATTATCTGCTTTTTGTCTGTGGAGTTCACACCATTTTCAACAGTTGCACTTGCATATCAATGACTTGTCACACAGCTATTATAATTACTTTGCAGAGGTTGTTGTGCTATCTCCTACATGCTTTCTGTTTCTCTCCTTTAATCTCTCCTGACTGTGCAAGGAGAGGCCCAGAAATTCAGTATGAAACTGCAGGTGCAGCAGCAAACCTGAGAACAGAGGGATTATACAAACCCATTTTACAATGGTCTTTCAAAAAACAGAATCTGTCCATTTGCCCCCTTGTGTATTCTGCAGTTTACTATTGTCTGCATGTCCTCTGAAGCATGTCTGCAGCCCTCTGCTCTAGTCTCCTGATAATCTCCGGACAATCTCCCTTCTTGTACTTTCCAGAGTTAGCAGTCCAAAGTATCTAAGTTAACCAGTGGATACAGTCTGAAAACTGTAGTTCAGCAATGCCTTCATCATAGGTGGTAGTAATATCTATTGGCCAGACAGAGAGCTGAAGCTGGTAACGGCTTCAACGGTCCAAACGTGGTCTTCTTCCATGCTTGTCAGAGATGTCTTTCTGGAAAACTTATTTCTTTTCATGCATTTGCTTTCCACAACCGGCTAGAAAATAAGGACATTATATGCTTTAAGAGTTGCTGGTGGCCTGTCACATTGTTTTGGTCAAGGCTGCCTTTGTTAGTATCGTTTAGATTTTTTAGTTTTCTACTTAGAACTTGGTGGTGACCACAGAAATAAATTTTTGAGCATGGAAAATGAGCTCCACCATCCTTATCATAGACTGTGTCGTCGGTCTTCAAAAGTAATTGATAAAACAGTATGGCACATGCAGATTCGTAAGAAGAGTAAGAAACTGTAGAGCATCAAAATTTATGTTTGTAACAACTTATCTGAAACAGCTGAACATAAAGGTCACTTTCAAACAGGGTAAATAACATTTAAATAACATTTAGTTTTGGGCAATCATTGCAGGTGAAGTGGAAAGAAATCAACTCTTTGATTTTGGGAAATATCGTTTAGACAGAAGGTGTTCCAACTTATAATCAAAAATTAATTAGAAAAAGGAACAAGCCAAAGGACAAACATCTGTGATAGAAGGATGTAAAGAGATAAACAAATCCTGTGTATGACAGTTAATTTCAGTTAAGACAAGAATCCTGCTGGGCTACATTTGGGATAGTCTGTAAACACTTGGGGAAAAAAGAAAATTTACATTGATTTCAGTGTGAATGGTGGCAGCATCAATGACTAAAACTACGGAAAAAACAAACCAAAGACACTGAAAAGGTGAGATTTCAACAAAACCACACAAATGGGGGATAACAAATAGTAGCAAAGGTTAACAACAGTGATCAACACACCAAGAGTCATTCAGCAGTCACAACACAAGAAGACAGAGAAACAAATACACACTACTCCTGTGCTTGGGTTTCCAAAGTACCACAGATGAGGGAGAGCAAAGCGCAGCTGACATAACTAGCAGGACAAGTTACTCTTGTAAGCCAGATGCCATTGGGGTGTACAGATTTTTCTCACTTGCTAATTGAGAAGGATTGCAGTTTGTTAGCATGTAGATAATTTTACATGGAGCTAAAAAGGGAACTGCAGTAACGACTGGAGAGGAGTGACATTACTTACGCTCCCTTGCTGGGGGTTATGTGCTGATCTTTACTCCACAGGATGTTTCATTGCTTCCCAGTGCCCAAAGGGAATATGTCTACTATAGCTAAAGAGCCCTTGGTGTGAAATCACCTCAGTAAGCCCGCAAGTGCAGAGCAGTGAGATGGGGCCTTCAAAGGACTGCAGCAGTGTGCTGCACAAAGCACTTTCACCTAGGAAATACTTCTGGTGATTTCCATTTCCTTTCTCTTCCCATTCATTAGTGGAGTCTAGTAAAGCAGTTGGCAATATAAAATTCACTGTGAAGAAAAGGCAAGGATTTATGCATCCCAAGTTCTCCTAATATGCTTACCACCCTCATTTCTTTACATTTTGCTTAGGAGCAAGACAAGATGCTCACCTATATGGACTATAACCTGATGATACAATGCATGCAAATACAGCAGTGCAAACAGTAACTATGGCAAAACAGTGTAGTAATTTCAGCTGTTGGGTTAATGCATTTACTTTGTACCATGAAGGGGATGAAATATTTCTTAGTGAATATTTTGTTCAATGGACATTGCAGAGCAAAGCAGCAGGAAGATGTAGAGAAATACTGCAATCCTACTAATTGAGTTACTTACTGAAACAAATCTCTCAACAAGTTTTGTGATTAATTCTTCAGCTCAGTTGAAGTTTGTTTGTGAGCAATCTCAGTTAAATATACAATTATATGATTCTGCCTCACCATAAGTGTTATTATGAGCCTCATATGGGTAATCAAAGTTAAAATTCTCTTTCTGCAAATATTCTGATATATTTGTTGAATACTTGCTGCCAGCATACTCACTGAATACCAGTAAACTCATCTGCTAGAGTATTTGTGAAAAGCAAACACAAAGCAGATGCAAATGAACTCTGATCAAATTTGTTCAAAACTTCAAGCAAATACCAATGTTAGAAGATGAGGAGAACTGTATTTTCCATATCTGGCTAACTGTAATTGCAATCTCTCTCTAGTCAAACTGGGAGAATTAAGCAAAGATAAAAAAAAATCTGGCAGTAGGCAGTAGCAAAGTCGCTACTGTTAAAGAAACAGAAAGAATTAAGGTTCTAGTGGTAATGTAAATCGAATTCATAATGTAACATTACCACAACACCAAAATTCCAAATTAAAAAAAAAGCGGGGGCAAGTTGTTTTTATAAAAACTTAGTAAGCACAACTAATTAACTACTAATAGAATTATGTTAATAATGGAATTCAACCATCATTTCAGTACTAAACTTAGTAACTGAACATGAGCTCTCAGAACATGAATTTGTTTTGGGCAGAAACAAAACAGGAGTCTGGGTAAAGCGGATAATATTGTGGCTTGGATTTTCAGCGCTGTACAGCAGCTGACAGCAGTTAAACTGCTATCATCTCTTCCAAAATTTTGTAGGGGTTTCACAGTATGTGTAAAAATACACATAGCTTTAGGTTAAAGTTAGCTGTCATTTTAACTGCATTCACGTTTGACCAATATATGGTTATTTGCCAACATCGTTGCTAAGCCTAAACTGAATTAAGTTAAACATAAAGGAGTAAGAAACAGAGACTACAACTGAATCAGAATGTTTAGTTTGGAGCTAACAGAGAGCGCATGAAGAAGGAAAGCCACTGTGTATTTAATAAAGTGGCTAGTTTACCTTGGAACACTTCCAGAATGACAAGCAACCCTATTTAAAGAACATAGGACTCCTGAATGGCAGCTTATGCAAATGATAACAGAAGCAGAACTATTAATGTTAGAATAGTGAAAATTATTCCCAGAAAAGATAAGTACCTGTTCTTGAGGAGGAGAATATTTCACTAAGAATAAAACACTTTTCTCTGTGAACAAATAACCAGTATCTTCCTTAGGGATCCTATGTATTTGATTTGATTTTATCAATAAATTATTTTACTTAAACTTTATCAAGCTTGTTTCAAAATTCTCCAGTACTAAGGTATCTTTTACTGACCTGGGACCTGGTCTTTGACTACAGCATCTGAATGAAAATACATTTCCACCAGACTTTCAGCTGGATTCCTAACAATCCTACAGCTACTGGCAAGGAACTCGCAGATGTACAGAGAGGAACTGACTTGTCAGAGGCAACAGCAACTTCACAGCACTTTCTGAGCAGGAGGAGACTCTGAGGCACATTGGTTAACCCCAGCACACTACTCCCCAGCACAGGCACCAGATGCACTTGGACAGAAAATTATTCAACAGACCAAGCAAAAAACCTGCTAGATAGTTAAAGAAAAACCTTCACAGTGAGTTAACAGAATTAGTAGTGCCTTCACAGAATTTTGTGATGGGCCTTTACAAGAGCTTCCAGTCACGTCAATATGCAGGACTTTTTTGGTACAGAACACATCACCCTGTTTTTTGGGAGGAAGGAAAAAACCGGGAGGGTCCTTGCTGAACACGAGTATCTTTCCTCTGTAGTAAATGTACACTGCTATCAGCTTAATAACCTGAAACGTATGGAAAAAAACCTGCTGGTACTGCAACATTTTCAGATTCAATTAATTCTTTCTGTAGTAAATTGGTGGATTTTACTCAATGGTGACTTTCAGAAAACATCTACTGAACTTTTTCAATCCATTTTATTTTCCTGTTAGCTAGTAGTTAAACCTTACGGGATTTTCAGAGCAGAGTACAAAAATTTAGCTAGACCTTCCTTATTAAAAGAAGGAAAATCTCCAATAATTAGCTCTTCCCCTAAATGCTTTTTGGCTCTCATTATAAAGTGTTATGCTAATATACCTTGTGTTGCAAATGTCTCACAATTCCTGCTAATGAAATTAAACTCAATTCTCAGCAAATAAACTCTCAGTGCTGTTAATGGAAAACAAGGAACAGCACTACTTTGTCTGAGAATGGGTCATTACCACAAGTTCCTAATTACAAGTACCTTAATCCATAATGTAAAGCACAGTCTTATATAGGCTCTGAAGAATTAAAGCTGTAGCAAGATAAAAGATTTGATGTGTCCTTGAATTTTTTAATGTGTACATTTAAATACCTATAAGAAAAAGCAACAAAGAGGAAAAGAGCAAACCTGCAAACTACAAAGATTCATTCACCTGCACACCCTTCAAAATGCATAATAATCATTTATGCAGCTTATAGGACTGCAGAGAAAGACCAATTTTGACTCAGGACACATTCTGAAAGCAAGTTTAATTTGCCTCCTCCTCTACCCTCTTGATAGAGAATGTTTCACACCTACCAGTTAATGAAGGATTATTACTTTCCTCTAGAGTAAGTTGCAAATACAACCAAGGTTAAAGCAAAGGACATTCATTCTGAATTAGTTTATATGATGCCATCAAATATGAACACAGGTGATCGATGACATATTACCATTACTGCACCAAGCATTTATCAATACTATATTATGAATTATTTTCTGTATAGGTTCTCTTATTATCATGTGATGGTATATTTTATTGAATTTACTTAACTGAAAAAAATTTATAGGGAAAAGCACTGGAATCATCAGAAGACAATAAATCACAGCAAACAGATTACAAAATACAGGATCTGGAGTTACTTGCCCATCAAGAGTTGTGCTGTTCTTAATGACTTTATAACAATTGCATTTTACTCTTTGAGACTTCAGAAATACTCTGAAGGAATGGGGACCCCATACTGCAGAGTTCTTCTGTAAGCCAGAAGAAAGTCTTGGACTACATCTCCGCGAAGGCCTGCAGAACTGGTCAGTTAAAGTGACAGTATGGCTAAAAAAGACTGTTATACCAAATTAATTCTTTTCTTTTCTTTTTTTTTTTTTTATTTTTCTGAAAATATTGTGCATCTATTTATTTTCCAGGAGAATTATTATCCTAAACTTGTAGCTTTCAGAAAGATGAATTTTAATGTTCTAGCTAACTCTGGGTATAAAGAATTCATATTAAATTATAACTGGTGCAACTGTAAAGCTTAAAAATATTACGTTTGCAAAATTGATGAATGTTGCTGTTAGATTCATGCTGTCTCCTCTCATTATTAGTAGTACGTGTCTGCCTTCTCCTATCCTCCTGACACCATAGATTCTTTAAAAGCTAAGCTTTTATTTCTTTAGCTTTGTAGTTGTCCTCTCCCTGAAGGGCACGCGAGCACAGAGTGGGAATTAAAGCTATTTGAAAGAAAATTAGCTCCTCTTTGGGTACTGAAGGCATTGTGGAGAAGCCAGGCTCTGGAGAATTCTATGTCTCACATGGATTGTGTCCCCAGCCTCACAAAACGTTGTGAATTTATCAATAGTACCCAATGAACAGCAGCACCTTCTACAACTCCCCTCCACACATATGCACATTTGCTCAACTTTACAACAAATAGGTAAAAGTAAACATTATGATGGAAGGGGTTTCTACCAGGGAGTAGTACATGTAAACACTTAAATTCACTCAGGTTGAGAAGCGAGTCTTATTACACTCACACATTTTTGAGCTGAAGTCTGGAAGAAGAGAAATAAAAGGAGATTTATGAGATCACAGAAGACTCTGTATTGAACACAAAAGGTTCTACTTCATCTACTATTCCTGATGATTCTTTTTAAACTGGTTTGAAAACAGTTAAAGTATTTGCTGGAGTGCTGCTGAACTAGAGTTATAGTAAGGTCCCTGACAGCAAACATTGTGGAAAAAGCAGAATTTCATTACTGATGGGATTTTGAAGTTAAATACACCACATTGTTATTTTTGGTCACACCTACTAACAAGATTAGACTCATGTGCCAAGCTCTTCTGGAAGTGCTGAAATTGGTAGGAAGAGAGAGACAACCCTAATGCTATATCAGGTGCTCTCCTTCCTCCCAAGTCTTTCAAAAACAACCAGACAAAAAGGATGGAGAATTTCAAGATGTTCTCGTGGCACTTCTCTATATTTTTCTGATGCTAATGATTGCTATTATCTCATTTTTGCTTTAGATTTAATCACAGTGAATCTTTCCAATTTCTTTTCTTTTTTTTGGTTTACCAATCTGTGAATGTTTTTAACTTCTACTCCAAAGATGCAAAGAACAATTTATGAAAAAAAAAGAAAGAGAAAACTTCTTTATCAAAGATACCGGTCAGATATAATACAGAAAACTTGTTTCTTCAGAACAAAACTTGTTTCACCAGACCAGACAGTACTGCTTTCTTTTAAAGTTTTTCTTATGTCTCTCTGGATTATTCAACTATAAAATGTATTACAATGATGAGTATATTAGAATTAATCAACTTCTAGGAAGATCTGATGAGTTGTTGTAATAGGAACCTCTTTGAAAAGTTTGTGAATACATACTCTACCTGAGATACGTATTTCTATGTCTGGACATTAATTCTACTAAGATCTAGAACTTCAAGGCTGATACTAGTTAGAGAGGTCATCTATTTTAAATTTTCTGATGAATTTTTTGTTTTACCCAGATTCTATACCTTTTTTTACACTATTTTGTTCCAAAGTAATAATTCACATTTCTGGAACTTTTGTCCCTGAGCCATAACAAGAGAGCACACTCTCTTTTTTCCCTTCTCTTTGCTAACTTGCACTCTGTGTGAATATTTTGTGCTTTAATTTCTGCAGAAAGCCATTGTTGAAATTATGGAGAGAAAAGCATGCTCTCATATCTCAAACAGATAAGAGTTTCAATTAGGAGTAGAATGCTCTTCATCTGCACTGGCCATTTCTCTGCTAAAGCACCCACTGCTTTCTCATTCCTCAATACTGTTTTGTTCACAACAAAAATACTAAGCACCTTACCTCACTAAACTGCATTTCAAAATATTATGCAAATGGTTTGCAGACTACTTGTAAAATGCCCTCTATCTATCCATTGTCAAAACAGGTGTAACTTCCACCTTCCTTCCTTCCTTCCTCACAACTTGTAGTAGATTTATGAATAGTTTTGGCAAAAGAGACTGAATGGAAATTCCAACTTGCAAATAAAGACTATTTTTTTTTCTGAATCATCATCAAAATCAAAAACAAACCTTAACAGGAAAGTCAAGGCGATTCACATGATCCAGAACCCTCCCCAAAAGATTCTCTGCAATTGCTTCAGGAGCAGCTATAAAAACTTCAGATTCTTTATATTAAATATAATTCAGACCCTGCAAATAAATACCAAAATCCTCCTTCTTTTTCTCAAACAAACCCCAGAACTTAAAAATAAGCAGTTTCATAGGTGATAGTTACTTTTGTGCCTATTAGTATTAGCTCAGGTTGGCAGGTAGTTTTTACAAACCTAAGTATCATAATACTAATAGAAAAGAATTTCACTAGGAAATATTACACAATTCATTCTTCCTTAGAGCAGGAAAAAGTATTTTCATGCTTAAACCTTGTACTCTCAGCAAATAAAAAAAGACTATAGAAGAATATAATAATTTACCACACTCTTCTAGGAGAATCATTGTTATTATATCCTCTTCTCTTTTTGGGAGTTTTAATCCGGGACTCATACACATTTAATATTTTTCTTTAAGAAGCAGCAAACTACACAAATGAAATCACTTCTGAATCTTGTAATTTATAAATTACTGCCATTTGCTGCTATATTAGCACTGACTTTTTTTTCACCCAAAACTTAATTCTTAAAAGTATGTCATATTTCATGTCTCAAAGTATTTATTTTCTCTTCCTGCAAGGTACTACAATCTGAAATGCAAAGAGTGAAGTGTCTGCTCTGCTCTGACCTACCTTTGCCTTTCTGTACTGCTCCATCACTAGCATATTCAGGCAACTTTTCTATCAAGACTACACTTACCACAGTGTTAATTTTTCTGCCTAATTCCGTATTTCTACTTTCCAAAACATACAAGCTTCTGTGCCACTTCCATCAGAAATGCCAGAGTATAACAAAAGGCAGCTTTGCTGAAAAATTTAAGGCTCAGCTTTACAGCTTTGTTGAGTAGTGGATACACCCACATCCAAGAGGGCAACCAAGAAATTATATTCAATAAGAACTGGGCTCTGAATATTTATTTGTGTTTCCTCCAGCTACTGGAGATCGGCAGAATTAAAACATTAAATTATTATTGACCTTTGTAGGGGAGTGGATGCCTCTACATCCCTTTCAAGAACACATCTGTTATCAGTTTACCTGCCATCAGTCCATAGCCCTTACTTTCTTTCAGGTAACTCTAAATTGCTCCAGCTGCAGTATCTCCTATTCCCGATAGCATTAGTAAATAAGATCTGTATAATTTTAATTACTTCCCTTGAAACAGACTGAAACCATTGTAAGAAACATAATTTCAATGAATTATTTATATGGAAGCTAAAAGAATTTCAACACATCACCTTTCCTTTTTTCCAGACTTCTGTATGAATGAGTCTCCAACTCCAGCAATGAACTCATTCCTCCGGGGAAGATTCCTGGCCTACAAAATGTTTGACTTAAATACTGTAGTATTACCTAAAGATGAAGTGATTTCCATAAATGGTCCTGAACTCCACGGTTCATTCCCAAACATTTTATAATTGAGCTCAGACTTTTTAACCCACAGGGGAAAGCTCATCTTGATTCTCAGATATGTGAGAAGTGAAGTGAGAATTGAGGTACAGGTTGGTTTCTCAAAGTTCCTTCAGAGAGGACACCAACCAGCACTGGAATGTAGCTTTGACTGCAATTCATTTCTAATACAAATAGTCATGCAATTCCCAAACACCCATTATTAAGTCATTGCTAATCATCTACAATAAATAGTGATATAATCTTACTAATTCATTAATAGAAGGAGACACATTGCAAACACTGGGCTGATGTGCAACTGACTGTGTAAAGGAGACATATTAATTGTGTGTGTACCATAAAAAAAACCAAGCTTGATTTTCAAAGTCGCTCTTGTTTTTGATGACAACACACAACTATAAACAATGAAGTCTGTTTGCAGGTAATTCCAAAACAAAAAGACATCAAATTATTAAACTAAAACTAACAGCAGCAACTGCAACTGGGCTTTCCAGAGCAGAAGTACAAATGTGTACACACAAAGGCTGTATTTGTAGAAATCATCAGAAAAGAACATTTACCGCTATTATTCTCATCAGAACAAGAACACCACTATTCTTCATCACAATTTATAAAAGATGAAGACATTTTAAATCTAAATAAACAATAGCTAAATTTGTAAACTCATCAAGGAAATCTCAGAAGAAAATAATCTCTCTTTTTATATCTTAGCACCTCAAACAAACTTTGAGTTGTCTGCTAGGCAATTCCTCATAGGCTTTCATACTTGCTGTCACTTTTTTACCATTAAGGTGTCTTGTTGTAAAGCCTGGAGCCTTCAGAGACTTAAGCCAACATAAAAATCTCTGCAGTATGAAGTAATTTTATGTCATTACTCTGGTTATTTCAGAATTGGCTGCAAATAAGAGCCTGAGGATGATTTAACGTGTCCTCGACCCATCATGGCCATGGTTAAACAAAGTAAACACATCAGTCTTCAGCAGTTATTTATAACTGGAAGAAAAGCACAAAACAGAGATGATAAACAGTGCTAGAAAATATTCTGAAGGGAAACAACTACAAGTATCTGAAAACATCTTTCTTCACATATGGTTGTATTCCATTTCTCAGTGAAATAAAATCCCAATGGCCATCCACAGGAGAAGTGTATTAGAACTAAAATTACTGCTTCTAAATAAGCTCCCAAGATACCACTGCTGAAGTGGGAATTTAGGAATCCAGATCTGATTACATACCAGCAACTGGTACTTCTACTGCATTTTTAAAACAGAATAACCAGCCTTCAGAGAGCACAGAAAAGATTCACTACATTAAGAAGGAAAAACACAAATACTGATAACTCACTTGTGATAATTTGGCCCCTGTAGTGGTAACTGTATCAGCAACACAAGCTCTATAGCACTGGTGCCATTGTCTTTTAAATCTGCTCAAAGGGATGATATTTACCTTGCTGTCCAAACCCAATTCCTTCAGCAGATACCGGTTCTCAACCTCTGTATTGTGGACACTCTTTGGAGTCTAGGCTGAGGACTTGCTGTCAATGACATGTGTAATCCAAGGATTCAGATGTTCAAGAAGGTCGCCTTCTGTCTTGCATCAATAAGCAGTTTGTTTGTAAGGAGGCCAAACTAGAAGACCTGTTTACATTGCGGTAAGGAGAAATTGACTCAGGAGAAGCCATCCTGACAGAGGACTAGGTGGCAGTATGATAAACTGGATTGATGTCAAGGTCTTTCACATACTTTTCACTGATCTGTGATTGCAGTGAGAGGAGGAAAAGACTGAAATAAATGAAAACTGTGTATGCCTGCCTCCATCATGCTAGAAACTGCTTGAAATATGATTAAATTTCACAACAAAGGACTAAGAGATGGCACTGTATATGACACAGAGCCAATTAAGTCTTCTTGTTAGAACACAGAACTGGAAATGTCAGTGTAGAGGCTTGTGGCTGCTATACAATGTTGTGATGGCCCTTACAGACTTCTGTAAGAAGCAGTTTCCTGGTGAGGCACACTAGGAGGTGATCTTCTGAGTAAGAACCTTTCCATGAATTCTTAGTCTCAGCATTTGTTTAAGAAAGAGAATAGTGGTGATCCACATTTGGCCAAACTGACAACTTACATTCTCATCTAACTGAAAAATAAATATACCCAAGGGAGAGTCGTGCATCATAATGCCTGTCGTCTGGTAAACCTAAAAAAAGAAATCCTTTTGGGAAGGATTTCCTTTTGTCTTTCTACCATGAACCTCTATTGAGCTGAAAAGAAACAATTTGGCTAATAGCATGGAGTTCCATTTTTCTCCTGGATGTCACTGTTATCTATCATTTATCAATCAGGGCAACTTTATTCTCATTCATGTAGTCCTTGCATACTATGCTTTAGAACTGGTTATAGTGGGAATTTTGGAGGAGCTCTTCTTTATAGAAGCAGTAGACAAATTTGTCTTTAGAGAGTTACTGTTGCATGCATTGAATTGCAAAGTCTTATGATGAGAAAATCATGATGAGCTGAAAAATACTATTATTTCCAGGCATGAAAAATAAGCTACCGGAAACAATTTTCCTAATTTCTATCTATAGTTCTGTTGGAATTTTCTGGCTGTGAGACTTTTTGGAAACCAGTACAGCTTCTCCTGTGTTAGCTTTAAGATTGCGGCACTCAAAGTGAGGACAGGAGGTCTTATTTCAGTATTTATAAAGCAGACTGTAATACTGGAAATCACATCTATGGCAGCACAACATTTATTTAAATTTTACCTTTTACATCTTCTTTATTATCTGCAGTGGGCAGCCTCAAATCATAAACAGAAACTTGAACAACTCTCCACAATAAACATGTTTTTCCCATAATGCTAGCTTTGCTGTTTCCTCTCTGATCCCTTTTCTTAACTACAGAATACTGTTGGGGGCTTGTTATTTTCATCAGTGAGAGATAAGAGATGTCAGCACAGAACTGAGCTTTCGCTATACTTAATCACAATTCTCCTATCACTTCAAAAAGCAACTGGAGATCTTTTTCAATAAAACTATCGACTGGGATTCAAACATAAACACAGGATTTAGGCACATAAGCTTAATTGACTTTCAAAAAGAGATGAGCATCTATTCCATTTAGGCTCTTCTGATAACACCAGCCTTAGCAGCTCAGGTTTATGTCTGCAATGTTTAACTTGGGGAAGAGGAACTAAAATTTAGAATATATAAATATCATTGTCTTATTCTGTCTTTCTTAGGAAATAAAAGAAATATTAGTTAACACATTGCTCCTGCAAAATTAGTTCAAATTTAAGAATGCTCAGAACCCCCGGAATGCTATATACTGTTATCTTTGTATCGATTTTCTGCAGTATCACACTGAACTGCAAAGGAGACTTCTGATTTAATTGTAAATACATTTTGTATGAACTTCTAACATGAGTTTCATACCAACCTTCATAACTTCTACTCTCCATTTTTTTAGCTTACATTTTTATTTGATCTTTCTTCTCACAGCCCCATTTTCTTTGTCCTCCCTTTCTCATAGTCCAAGGTTTACAAGGTCATGACAGCGACTCCCATATTGAATGAGACACTGAAACCGGGTAACAGTGCAATTGATCCCTGGTGAGCAGGGGGATATTTCCATCTAAATGAGCAGCATGAGCTTTGTGGTTCCCATTCAGGTTAATGGGGGTTATACAGTTCAGTCCTGGTGTATCACAACAAATGTTTGCCCCCCTAGCTAATTCATTACAGTCTTTTAGTTTTGATAGAAGAAAAATACTTTCAGAGAAAAAAAAAAGGATTGTGATTTAGAAGCGAAATTCAGAGTTGTTCCCTGTTTCTTCACTAACTTTGAAAAGTGTTAAAGGAGCGCATTTCACCACTTTCCACTTCATCTGCAAAGGTGTTCAAGTTAGTGAGAGTTCTACGAGAGCCATTAAAAATCTGTCAGAGAAGTGCTGGTCATGGCAAAAACATTTTTCAGAAGCTGTCAATTTCCCCAAATATCCATCAGTGCTACCAGCACAACAAGGGATTCCTCATTTAGAACATGTCAATTCTTATTATTAATGTCCTGATGAAAACACCTGCTAAGTGTTTGTGTCTGGTGAAGTGAAGCACAGTCACAGGGATGAGAAGGTGAATGCCACTCAGACTGGTGAGCAAAGAAGAGCTGGAAACATTTTCTTTACACTTACCTATGCTACCTTTATCTTAGCTGGGGCTTGCAAAGATAGGTTACAGAGAATGCTGCAAGGTATAACAGATAACAAATAATGTGAATCTAATGTATTACATTAACTGCTTGTAAAATTACTTGTTTGGAGAGATTAGGTTCTTGGCCATTTGTTATGTTTGCAAGTGGCAGGTATAATGGGTGTAAGTACTCTACAGTTCATGTTATGCTACAGATGTTGGTTGTCAAAAGTGCAGCTGCAGCTCTTACAGACATAGCAAATGAGTCTGTTCAGCTACTGGTAGCAGGAGGACTACAGCTACGTGCAATTCAGGTCAGTCAAGGTGCCAACACAATCCTCACAGGCACACACTTACTTCTAGAAAGGTCTTTCAACCCACATGAACATCAGGATGCAGTGCCTTGGCTGTTACTGCCAGGCGCACACAGCACCACAAGCCGCACTCTGCTTTTAATGCCTCACTGTACTGTGTATTTGTGTATATAGAGATATACTGACAAAATCAAAATGGTAGCTGCTGTTATTTTAAAAAAATCATAAACATTAGACCCATAGGATTATGTGAGCAACCAAGAGCTTACTGTGTCTCAGAGGCAGGGCTTGGAAGAGAATTTCAGACTTCTGTTTTGGATTAAGACAAATCAGATTCACTCAGAAAGGTTACCATTAAGGAAACTGTTCAGTGTTCTTGTCTCCTTATTCCTACATCAATTACATGAATTAAGAAATATTTTAAGGCAGAAGAAAAATACTGCAAACAACAGTTAATCCAACTGTCAATATGCTGGCCAACACGAAAGTTGCTCACCACAAATCAAGATTCCTTTCCCAGCAACTGCTATAACATCTTGGCTGGCACTGGGCAGCTCTGCATTCTGATGCTGATACCATGAGGCACTTAAATACCTGCTTAACTTTAAGCTCATGGCTTTAAGCACATGGCATTAACTGTAATGAGCATTCTTATATTCTTAATCACATATTTGGATTCATTGCTACAGCAGGCATGAAGAAATAATGGGCCATATCTTCAGTTTGTGTAAATTGCTGAGATTTAATTGAAATGAATAGAGTTGTGTCAATTTATAGCAGCTGATACCAGATCCCAGGGGTTCAGAATCTCACAAAGTGCAAGTCAGCCTCAGGTGCAGCTGTTACTGCAGAGCTGTGGCTCTCCAACTATCAAAACTCCTCTCTGCCTTTCTACCAAGCAGGCTTTAACGATCATATACCTCTTTTTTGAAACACTGAGAAGGGTGAATCCAGCATCTCAGTCAACTCACTTGCTCTCTCAGTAAAAGATTCTATTATCAAGGCCATGTGTGAGTTATTACCAAGAGCACTTTGGCTGTCAGATTTCACTGCAGATCCTGTAAAGCTTCACTTACCATTTTGCTGGGTGCCTTAAAAGCTTTTGCACATGACATTTCAAATAGAAAACAGATTAATACACATTTAAACAGACTTTATTTAGGTTATTTAAATCTCATCTTTCTTTTTTTGCTAATTCAACAGTCTTTCCAATAGGATTGATGTCTTCTTTTTGTTAGCACAGAAGACAGCTTGGCACAAATGACTCCTGTCCATCCTACTTGCACACTGACCTGTATTTCTGGAAGAAAAATACAGATATTTGGTTTTGGGGGAGGAAAAAGCTCAAAGCAAAACATTTCAAATATTTCAGGTCCTCTCACACAATCCCAAACACTGATCAGGAATTTGCAAAAACCTCCAGCAATTCCTGCTTCCACATATAATCCTGTGCCAAAAGACACCAAAATGCTGTTCCATTCTAACTTTTCAGAGTAAAGTGGTACCAGTGAATATTTTTACAGGTAATAACTAGATTCATAATGCCAACAGATCTGTAAGGTAAAGATGGCTTGCAAATTGCTTCTTCCAACCATAGTATGATTCTATTAACTGAGAATGTAATGCTGCTGAGAGGAGCAACTGTTTCCAAGTTTTTAAGCTGTAAAAGGCACTTCCAGCCTAAAAATTGGTCTGAACAAAGTAGGATTTGGGACCTGCTGGCACTTTCTTTCAAGAGAATCCTTGCTGTTCGACTTAGCAACGTTTTCTGACTCCTGGTAAGTGGCTCCTCACAGAGACCAGAGCAAAGATGTTCTGTTAAGGAGCACTGGCCATGCTGCAGAATAGGAGCTGCTGCTTTCCCAAAAATAACACCCTTTCTGAGAGAGGTAAGAGCTCTTAATTCCCTGTGTTCCAATTCCCACATGATCATTATCTCACATGTACTGGACACATATTTCCTTTTAGAGGGTGATTTCAAGTTAGGTACATTCCTTTCTCCACTTATCAGTGCAGAGAACATGAGCATCAAGTAGAATGCCTGAAGTTAAACAGTGCAACTCTCTATTGTAAGCTATTTACTTGACTTCAAAATAGCTATTAGATTTTAAGTTACGAGCTACATATGTTGAGAAGCTTAGAATTTTACAAGATGGTGGCACTCTGTGACAAGGTAAAGTTTAGAATCACTGGTTTAAGCAGCACAGTGCTTGCTATAGAGACAAGAGTGAGGAAACTTGCCATTCGCCAATTTCTTTACCAAGAAGTAAAGATTCTGAAAATTTCATATTTTACAAACAAACCAGTTCAAGTGCTTTCCTAGTCCTTTACATTCTTAGTCTCTTATAGATGAAATAAATCACCTCTAAAGCAGCCCCATCACAGTGCTTCCTGTGATACAAACCTTCAGATGTTTAAAAAACAACTACCAATAATGAGCAAAGCATACATACAAAAGAAAATACAAGCAGAAAACTAGTATGGTCTTAATGCATGGCATCTGGCTTGAAACAAACACCAAATTTGTTCATTTCCTCTTGTCTATTTATATTTCAGTTTTAATTCTTCTCCACTACTTTGTTACATTACTTCTTTAGGTAAGGGATAGAATAAGACAAAAAACCTGAGGTATTTTGCTTCCTTTTTTTAAGTGAAAAACTAGAGAAATTTCATTAAAACATTCACGTACAAGAAAGTAATCCATTATTATGGAAAGGGTTTAAGGATTAACAATATGAACTAAAACGCCTGAGCAACTCTACACATTTTCCTACTCTAAGACTGGTGCTTTCTATCTATGCTCATACTTAGCGTTACCCTCTGTTGCTGCAGCCCATCTAAAATTAGATCACAAGCTCTTCAGGGTAAGGATTGTGTTATGTTCTCTGCACAGTGCCTACTGTCATTTAGATGCCTGACATAAATAATAATGAAATGTTGTTATTTTTTTACTTTCATGTCTCAAACTTGAAAATACTATGAAGGTATAACCAAAATAATGCAGACGGCAGAGATAACAGTCAGCCTGTTTTAATGACTGAACATCAAATGTTTTGCCTGGATTATTTGCTCACTCCTTTTGATCTTTCTTTATTCTTTATAAATCTCTGTTGGTTTTGACCATTTTATCAGTATTTCTTTCCTAGTTAGCCTCTGAACCCAATTCCATAAGGAAAAATAGAGAAGCACACACCCAGTATACTAACCACCACTGCATCCAATGCACATATGGGTTCTGTGATATGAGCCACTACCCTAATGACAGCTAAGCATATTACTGCCTAGAAAATTAACTCACACACTGTGAATAATCACAGAAAAGAAATTTGTTTTGCTACAAGGTTGTTTTCCAGCTGTTTTAATGCAGACAATTTTTTCCTGAACCACAAATTGGAAAGAAAAAAAAATAAAAGGAAAGAAAGAAAAAGACTTTGAAAATCTGCATAATTTGAAAGTGCTTAATGTAAATTAGATAGATCAGTCTAATTTTATTTCAGTACTTTTTAATTGCATTTATAATTAGTAAAATACATTAATGCGCTACACAGAAGGTCAGGAGTTCTGGTGAAAGAATCTAATTAAAAGGCTCTACTGCATTTATGTCACACATGCGCTTCATAACCTTGAGGCCTTCCTGCAGCAGCAAAGGAGCTTTTTGTACTTCTCTTATTTACAACTTTTGTCTCCAACAGAAAAGGCATGACCATAGGAGTAGCACATGCAGTGTGAGTGTTGAGTGTTCTCATCTCTCCCCCTATCTGCACAACATGCTAATTATGACACTCTGGTCTATTTCATATTGTACACTTCCATGACAGACTAATAAATAAACCCAGGTTGGTTCCCTTTCTAATGAGGACTCTCAGATGCCCACCTGCTGCCCAGCCTTTCCCTCTGAGGAGCCCTGAATCAAATTGTGCAGCACACAGTTGACAGACAGAGAAAGATCTGAAGTTGGTGCCAGCCAGAGATTTGAGTACCCCTGGTGTCAGGTATTTATCCTGACACCTGAATCCACTAGCAGCATGTATTTAAATTAAAAAAAAGCTTACAGCAATAATCAGCAAGCAATAATTAGTGATGCTAATTTTTCTACTTAGAACTCATATTGTGCTTTTATTACATTTAAATTATACATGCTCAGGTGTTCAAATGCTCTTCTTTCATCACCCTCTTAGGTGGTAAAACATCATTAACATCCTTCCAGCACCGTAATGATTGCTCGGTAAGATTAGAGATCTCTGCCTTACAGAGTTTTACACATACCCCTGCAACTGGCCAAGCCCAAGTGAAATGAAAAAGGGCAGGCACACTCAGCATTATACATACACTGCTAGTCCACCTTTTGCCTCTCTACTAGTAATATAACTTGCAAGATTTGGAGTAATCACTGCAATTATAAATTTCTGAGATGTCAGCTCTGCCTGCGACAGAAGAAAAGTTACCTCAGTCTTCAACAGGAAGGAGAAACATTAGAAGAATGATTGCTCCTCCTCGGGATGAAACACTGAAGCTTTCAAAGATTTGTTGCTTTGTACCAGTCATAAAGGCTGGTCAGTGTCTGTGATTACTGTTTATTGGCCTGAACATCATAGTAAACAAAATAAGCTATGAAGTGTATAGTGTGAGTAAGCTAAAACTTACATAAAAATGAAGGATATTAATTTCTCTCTTTTATAGCCTCTCCTACCAGTTGTAAAGCAGCCACCAGCTCCTGTGGAAATATCTCTAATCATTCTTAAATAGAATGAAAATGATTCAGTTCACTCACTATCTGCTTTTACCTACTGGGACTGAAGAGATTAAGGTCTGCTGGAATAAAAGAATGGCAAAACCGGCAAGGCTGTGGGCTTGCTTAGCCTGACGGGAACGAATGATTAGAAAAGCTGCCTGCCTATGGGACAGAGCTGGCTCAGATGACCAGCAAGTTGGACACAAACGTTTTAAGAACTGGCAGCCACAAAAGCAAAACATGTGAATTGGCAAGAATGTGAAGGGAATATAGCATAAGAACTCTGTATGCAGAGCAGCAAGAAAGGAAGATAAGAAACCTTGGAAGCTGTGGACCAGGGAGAGAAGTGTCATTCACCCACCTAAGTTTTGCTTTGCCCCTCTAATGTAACTGTAAATATTGTTATTACAGCTGGCAGATAAACAGTGGCTTGCTTTGAAATGTCAGTCCTGAATTGTTGGCACTACTGTCAACTGTATTGCTTTCTGTTGGTGTCCAGCACCTACCAGGGGACCAAACTCATTTGGATTCCACAAAGAAATGATGGATATTGAAAGCCAGATGGCCCAAACCCAAAATAGTTCAGCTTAATGGCTTGCACTTTCAGAGACATGGAGAGCTGGGCAGTAGTGCAGGGGAAGGAACATTCCCAGGAGACATAGCAAGGCTGGAAGCAAAGCCTTCTGCCCCAGGCCATGACAGCCTCCATTAACCTCACCAGAGGACTAGCCATCCCTTCACATAAGAACTGCAGCAATAGTTACACACAGCTGCCACAAACACTGCATGATGCATCAAGAATCTTGAATCCATGCACCTTAATGAAATGCTCCCCTGATCCTAATTCACCAGAGAATCAGACAGTTGCTGAAAAGAATAAGTAGCAGGAAGTTCATGCTCAAAAGTAATGGCTCATTTTTGTTAAGCCAAATAGTTTTGGTTGCTGCCTGCATCACAGGATAGTTAATATGTGAGTGGAGTTGAAGCTGGTTGGCCATGTGTAACAAAAACCACAGGCTGTACTGAAAACACTGTTAATCCGTATTCTTGTCCCTCAACCACAGACCAACAAATTATCAGTGCCAATCCTAAAGTTATTTCTAAGATACAGTAGGTAAATTCAGCACTGCACATACTTGTGAAGGACACAAATGACCAGGTTCATAAATACAGGCCTCCTTACTCTCCAGTTCAGAATTTTTGTATCTTGCAAGTCAGTCCTATACAGAATTCACTGTTGATGATGTTCATAATTCCAAGACAGAAAAAACAGTCTAAAAATAGTTGAACTTCAGTTACATAATCTTCTTTAAAGTGCTGAACAGTACTCTTGAGAGAACTGATCCCAACTGCACTCATTTATTCCTAGTAAAGACTGCTAAGGTAGCTTCTCTGAAAGGTAAAACAAATCTCAAGGAAGTATCATTCAGCTGTAAGCAATATGGGAATTTTAAAAATGGGGGTTTAGTAATTTTTAATGTATTTTTAAATATCAATATAGGGCAGACACATCCTATCATGCAGGCTTATTTCTCATGAACAATGTGCTAAAATTCTGCAAGGATCTATTTTTGTGGTAATCTAACTCAGAAAGACTGATGCATTTAGGGAAAAACACAATTAGATTCCCAACACTCACCAACCTGATCACTTTCCAAAACTGCTATATAAATAAATGAATAAATAAAATTCACTCCTATAGCGAGAGCATATGAAGACTTACAGAACAGAGAAGGAAGCAAAAATCCTGGCTTAGGCCAACATAACCCTCTAAATCTCGACTTTGCAGACCATAATATACACAGATGGATTAATATGAAAAATAAAATCTGACACATGTATAATATTAGTCTTTTTTCTCCTAATGATTCAAACTCACATTATTAGCACTATTGTCTCCATCCGAATCTAGATGTCAATTTCTCATTCCACATGCAGGCGCTGGGTCAATGGTATAGCTAATGAATATCTGCCGGTGCAAATGCTTATTGTATCTTAGCCTAATTCTAGTAAAATTTAAATGGTCTATTAATTTTCTTAATAAATTTAGATATGGCTCCCGACTGCAATCTGTCTTTGATTAGCTAACAAAAGCGTATCAAGATCCTGCCAAGCTGATGGTTCAGGATATTTCAAACAAATCATCATCTGCATTTTAAAAAATATGTAAAAATCTGTTCATGCCTCTCTAGTACATTTTCAAAAGCCTGGTACAGATCCTCAGGTTTAGGCTGCCCAGGTGTCCTCAGTGCTCCTTTGTCTGGACTTGTTACAAATAACTGATTTTACCACCGTTGGAAAGTCTCAAAAGTGCATGTAGTTTCTGGACGAAGACCACGGCTCAGTAGCTCATTTGGGCATACAAATAACTTCAAAGATTTTCTTTATCTTTAGACCCAATAAGGTTTAACCATTTTCTTCAAAACATGTTGTTGCACCCTGACCAGCAGCATGGCCTGAAGATACAGTGCTGTATGGAGCCCAGAGCAGTGGTCAGTCACAAAAGAGAAGGTTCACTTCTGCTGACTTCAGACTTACACAGTGTTTAGCATCCCTCCACACTTAAAGAAAATGGACACTGAAAGAACAATTCACCTGACCTGTTTTAGACAGGTATGCCAAGGAAAATTATATTAATGGAAGCTACTTCTGGACTGGCTATGGAGAATGACAGTTCAATCAGATGTAAATGGATACAAAAGAAGTTATCCACACAGAAAAATTTTTCTCAAGATTTACATAGCATAGGACTAGAGTAACAACTGTGTCAATGTAAAAGGATTGCAAATACATATTGTTATTCAGGGTTTTTTGCTAAGGTGCTATTGCAAAGTGGCAATACAGGAAAAAAAAGGGGAATAAATAATATCATCAGTATCATCTAGAATCATTGGGGAAGACAACGGTCTTCCTCGTGAGATCATGATGAGTTTAGTCTGTTTAGTAAACAAAACACAAGTGGACGATGTCTACTGAGAAGATATATGTGAAAAATACCAAAGGAAAGTGCAGACGAGGGAAGAGGGAAAGCTATTAAAACTAAATAACATTGTGTAAAACCAGATAAACAGTCCAATAATAAGTTCAGTATTCCTAATAAAAGGGTTCTAACCACTGAATGAGCAAGCCTCTGACACAGGCTTCCAAAACCAGCAAATGGTGGAGTTTTGCAAGTTTACAAATATAGGACCTTAACTGATTACAGGGCTAGACCCTTCTTAGGTCTATCTTTTCATTTCAGATCAGTTGCTAAAGATGATAAAACACGACTCCAAGGTAGTAGAAGCCAGGGACATAACTCTACTAGCTGTACAAGACAGTGTACAAAACATGAACCTAGAGGGAGAAAAGTCCTGTAAAGAGGCCACTGCAAAATGTTTATCATTGTTGCAAAAAAACTAGGTTCCTTTAAAACTCATCAGAATCAGAATAAAGTTTTCCTGTGTTATACTGCAACACTGAAAAATCCCATGGGTACCAACCCAGATGATTCAAATATTATCTGTTACTATTTTATTATCTGTATTATTTTTCTGCACTAAGATGGAAATGATGATCTAACCCAAGATTCAAACAACTCAAAGAAGTGGATGTTTGAAGACAGATAATATTCAGCTTTCCTCATCAGAGTAGTTCAGAGGAAAATAAAGGTTTTTCAGCCTTTATTATCTCTGAACTGGGTTGGTTTTTTGTTTTTTTTTTTCTTGTTTTAGGGTTGGGTTGGGCTTTTTTTTTTTTTTTTACATTTTAATTACAGACTCTGAAGTCTCCTGCTGGTAGCTGTAATCAAAACTGAAAACTGATTAAATGATGCTATCTATGCCACTGGACAGCATTATTAGATCCCAGTACAAAAGACAATAAACCAGCACAATATTTTACTATATAATCAATAGTACCGCTCTTTTTACATTAAGTATTTCAGAACATTCCAATCAGGTCTTCACTACCTTCCCAGTCACATATGGATGTAACAGGCCACAGACATGCCACATGTCTCTCATCTATGGTATCAATCAGTTGTTCCCATTACACATAAGTATCTCTACGCACTCGAAGTCAGCAAAGCCCTAGTGTGTGGTAGGCGCTGCACAGAGCACTGCAACACGTCAAGCTGCATAGGTCATAGAAAGCCCCACATGTAACACCATTATAGATTCCTGAGTGCCATCTACTGGCACTTTAACTGTTAAGTAAACCTAAGAGAAAATTTAAAGTTCCCTATCAAAATTTCTGACATATGTATATTCATTTCATTCCACTTCATCCTATATGAAGTTCAGACAAATTTTAATGTATACTTTGTTTTTCGCTTTGGTGTATTCAACAGAAATGTTATGAAATTATCTATTAAAACATACATCTCAATGTCGAAATCAACAAAACATTGTACTTAGTTCAAGATTGAAATGTGTCTGGCTGAACTGACTTGCTGCTTATGGAAGTGAATAATACACCCATTCTCTTACATTACCAGCTGCTCTGCACTGGGCCTGTGTATGACATGGTATGTCATGACAACATTTTCAGGGGACAGTTTGATGGTGGTTGTAAAGCATAGTCCAGATAAGGAGCCTGGGGAGTCAAATGCAGATAGGAATTATAGAAATTAAAGGCCATGTGGACAAATAAGATTTGCCTCATTCAGAGATTTGCTAAAGAGGATCCCAGGCACTTCTGAAGGGCAAAAGAGCTCACAGCAGGTAGCAGGTCTTTTAGGACAAACTCCTCCAAACACAACAGTCCATCCAGGTATTCAGGAAAAAGAACAGATGTAGCAGGACACTGACTTGGCGGAGCAGGGAAGTCATTACTGGTCTCCAGCAAAATAGGATGTACACTGGAGGTGAAAGCAAAGACAGGCTACAAAGGAGGAAGATAGATGAGCTCACTGCTGAAGCATGCAGGCAGGGTAGCAGGAAAGCCAAAACCAGGAAAAGCTGTCATGGATTTACAAAGATAAATCATACCTGACCACACTGACTGCCTTCTGAGCTAAAATGATTAGGGACTTCCCACAGTTCTTTCCAACCTGTATAATTCCACGATGCTATGATATTGATTTTAGAAAGCACATTTCAGAAAAAAAAAAAAATCCCCTCTCCAAACCAAAGAACCCCAAAACATTCCCACCATTTTTAAAAGGAAAAAAAAATAAAAAATCAAAGCCCACAAAGCAAAGGACAAATCTGAGTAAGTTTCTGACTAGAGGTAACTGGAGAACGCAATGGGGAATCTCCTGTCAAGCATTTCTTAGGATTATGGCAAGGTATTATTCAGCCCACCAGAACGATCAGAGTGTCTTACTTCATGAAAGTCTTTCCTGTGGAAGGTGATCCAAGATCAGCAGTCTTTTCCACAACTTCTTTTTAAAAAATCGCAGATTAACAGAATGATTAGGGGAAAAAAAAACCAAAACTCTTTAAGAGAGAAATAAGTTTACCTAAAAGATTTTGAGTGGTTCTTTCTCCATTTAAGCATACCACTGAATGGATGCCTTTCTCAGTAATGTTGTATTTGGTATAAATAGAATTTCGTTAATTTGTTGATGTCTTCAAAGACTTCTTAATCATGAGATATGTTTGGATTCTTCCTCGTCTCGTTTTAACTAGTTAAAAAGCATCCAACACTTGTACTTCAGGGAGGGTACTTTAATTCAGGTTTCTTGATTGCCAACAGTAATCAGGTACTAGTTCATGAGCAATGTTAGTTAAGCACTGTGTTAATAAATAGTAATTTCAGTGAACTGAAAGAAGGCAACTTCAAAAGACGGCTATAACATACTTCCAGAGAAGCGTTCTTGACTCAGGACTATGTGAACTTCCAGGAATTTTAGGCCAAGTTTGCCTGGAATTAATCATCTCCTCTGTCTGGGTCATTATATTAACAGCTCACCATCTGCTGACCAAATGAGAAAAAACCCTCACAAAAAGAATTCACTCTAAGTGGATTTTGAGGACCTCAAAAATGCTGAGAACACGCAAGTTTTCAATGTAATTGTATAGCCTCTGAATAACCAATAACTCAATGAATCAACAGGCAGAAAGGTAAATTGTAAAGAAATATTCTGAGCTACACGTTGGAAACCAGAAAAAAGCTACAAAAGGTAGCTGTTGAAATGCTTCTAAGACCTGTCATACAAGCCTGATTTTGCTCAAAATGCACAGGAATAGAAATATAATGATACATCCTTCGTGCTTTGTAAGATATATTTTAATTATAAGACTTGAAATTAGAAAGCCTTAGGAAAGAGAAGCCCTCAGTCTTGACACAGGGTGGGGAGAAAAATCAAACTGAGAACAATATTAATCCAAACCACTCAAGTTGCCTGGAAATTTTTCCTTAGAAATTTCTTTCTAGATCTAGATTATGGATAGATCAAAGATTTTTAAATTATTTACTTTCAGTGGAACATTTAGACTTTGGTTATTGATGTTCAAAACTCAAATGCCCCAAACCTGGAATATTTCAGTTTAACAATATTCTAAATCCACTGAACTCCACAGTAAGAAAATTCCTACTTTAGTTCTGTTGCTATTCCTTTAAAGTAACAACAAGCAAGCAAAACCTCTTCATGAGCAAATATAAACAAACTTACAACACAAGAGCATCTGCACAAATTTGTCTCTAAGCTTCCACTTCTTGAAGACAACAGGACTACTCTAAAACTATGACTTTTTTATCTTTGCAAAGCTGAGGATTTTAACATTTTATTCTGCTAGCTAGTAGAGACTGATATTTAACACCTGGCTGTTTGTGCTGGTTTTGCTGGGGGAGAGTTGATTTTCCCCTCAGTATCTTGTGAATAGCTGACTTTTGGATTTGTGCTGGAATGAGTATTGATAATAGTGGGATGTTTTAGTTATTGCTGAGCAGGGCCCACACAGTCCCAAGGACTTTTCTGCTCCTCACCTCACCCCACCAGTGAGAAGGTTGAGGTGGGTACACAAGGATTTGGGAGGGGACACAGCCAGGACAGCTGACTCCAACTGAGCAGAGGGATATCCCATGCCGTATGGCATCATGCTTAGCGTGTGAAGCTGAGGGAAGAAGAAGGAAGAGGAGGATATTTGAAATGATGTCATCTCTCTTCCCAAGTCACAGTTCCACGTGATGGAGCCCTGCTGTCCTGGGGATGGCTAAACACCTTCCTGCCCATGGGAAGTGAGGAATGAATCCCTTGGTTTGCTTTGCTTGTGTGCACGGCTTCTGCTCCACCTTTTAAACTGCCTTGACTCACGGGTTTTTCTCACTTTTATCTTCTCATTCTCTTCCCCTTCCCACCAGGGGAAGGGGAGCAAGCGGCTGAGTGGAGTTCATGGCTGGGTTTAAATCATAAGACTTTTAAAAATGCTTTTTAATACATTATTTTAAAAACAAGCACTTTCAGTAACCAAACAGTCTTATAATACGAGTGTTTTCTGCATCAAAGCATCTTCAAAGAGAAGTCTAGTACTCTGGAAGTAATTTGGTCCTAGTTGCTCCTTATTAGCAGTACTGCCTACTTTCTCAGACACCTTTTGGGGTTGCTTTTGATTATTTTTCCCCTTTAGTTGGGTATCAGGATACTTATAAGCATAATTAATTCATACTTTGGACTCACAGGATTATGAAGTATTGTAGGATGGCAGCACTAAGACAGAATGCTCTAATTCACCAGCTGTCATGTATTTAATTAGAGATTTTGATGAATCTTTCCTACTTAGATGAGCCTTCATACTTTGTGTTCAATTAAAAAAAAGGAAAGATGGAAAGAAAGGAAAAGAAAAAGCCTTCTTTTGTACAAGGACTCCCGGATTCTGATAAACTTTTTGTTAGCATGGCAGACATGTCTATCACACTAATGTTAAACTTGGAGGCGAACCACTTGTCAGCTGCCAACACTGACATTGTCAGAGAAGCAGCAGCGAGGGTGCAGGCTCAAAAAATGAGGCTTCTATTACTCAGAGAGACAGAAAGAGCATGAACAGAGCTTCTTTCAAAAAGCAGGCAAATGTCATGAATTTGTACCCTCTCTGTATTTTATATATGAACATCATCCAGATGTTCACAAATGTTAAACCAATCAACATCTTTGCCCCTCCCAAAACAACCCAAGCTGACTTTCAAAAGATCTCAATAATAGCTTATTTCATATATTCTATATTAAGTAAGAATATTCAGCAAGAATTAAAGCTAGAAATGTAATTAAATGTATTTGAGCCATAGGCAATCTTTGTGTACACTGCATTAGCTCCAGCATATAGAACAGCAAGCGTGAAAAATGAGGTTATAAAACTGACTCTTGTTTATGCTGTTGTGAGACATGCTTTAAGCATTTTTGCATGAAAAATTCCCTTCTTACAATGGTAGTGTATAATGCATGGGCTACACTGTGGTATTTTCTATATCAGTGTCTATGTTACTAAATAAAGTACTTTTCTGACACAGGAATGCAGTTAGCACTGCATAAATATTTTAAATTTAACATTTTTTTAAACAGGTTTTATAGTTTCTGAAGTATGCAATAAATTGTTGCAGTAGAAAAAACTTCCTGCTATAATTTTATCTTGAATCTATTTCTTTCTCTCAGCATGCATATTAACAAATTGGTTCAACGATTTGCCTTTCTGTAAATCTTCCATTTTATTTAGGTTTGGCAAGCCTGACTCCCCCATGGAGAGTTCTTGATATCCCTTTCAGTTAGGTGGCCTAATGACAAACCAGAAACAGTGATGGAAGGAAAATCTTTAGAGAAGGCAGAAAAATGGTACGAGTAGTTTTTAGAGAGAAACTTAAATATCGTGCTCATTTTAGTTTTCCTCTACTAAATAGCCCTACCAATGTAAGGTGGTTCTTGATGTACCAAATGTTCTTATCTTAGATTAAGCTAGGAATTATTTAGCATTAATTATTAATTACTTAGCATTACCCATCTCTGCTCCCATTAAAGTCAATGTATGATTTAATATTTAAAAGGAGAAAAAAATTCAAACCTGGAGATATTTCCTTGATAAGGGACTGTGAGGGGTAAACAGACAACAAAAGGGTATAAGAATAGCTCTTTAGTGCATCCATGTGCAGTAAAAGTGTAATAATTGTGGAGATCAAGTGAAAATAGGTACTAGTTTCCTGGTTGCTGCCTAAAATAAGATCTCTTATGGAGGTGGGTACAAGGAGCTTAAAGGAAATCTTAAGTTTACAATTACTAGAAAACAACCCCCCTGAACAAATTACTCACCTGATGACCAAGGCTTTGTAAATAAGACTCACAGCACACTACAGGCTGACTAGAAACCAGATTTCTAGTTCTGTGAACAATTTGAGATTTTAATTTGGGGTATTCTGTCACCCCAGTGTGGAACATCATTCTTACTCCTGTATTTTTCCTTTTCCTTTCCCACTCACATTAGGGCTCAGTAGCACAAAGAGGCTTGAACTGAATGCTCATTTTGCAGAAGGACTGTGGATGACAGGTTCACAGTTCTCTATATATCAGTCATGTGGGTAAACCACTGGACCTCCGAGCACCTTGGGGCCCTCACCTGCTTGTCATATAGGTATTGGATCACCAACAGTCCCTAGGCCCAGCTAAGGAGTCCCACAAATTCTAAATTTTATAAGGTGGTGTCTCACTGAGCTCTCTGAACTCCCCAGCTACGGAGGAGAACAGGTGCTTGGCTGGGGAGACAGGCCACCTGGAGCCCTTTTCATGGGATGCAGGGTTACAAGACCTCAAGGATCCTAAAATTTTTATTTCAAGAAGCTAATGCAAGATGGGGATAAAACCAGACAGAGCAAGGGAGATGATAAATAAGCAAACTATTTGCCTGTCTGGGTTCTCTCAAATGTTTCAGTGGAAGCACCTCTTGGATTAATAGCACTGCTAATCATCATTCTGTTTTATGGCTGATGACTTCTAAGGCAGAGCTAAACTCAGGGAGTAATACTAAAAACCAACAGATCTTCCCATAAGCCACTCGGGGCTGTTTTGCCCAACCCCTGCTACAACACTGCATGTGTGTGGCAGGCACTGAAAGACTAATCCATGCTTTCAGTAAGGACAAAAGTTTATTTTTCTTAGTGGGTTATCTTTTGTTTTTTTTTTAATTTTCTGTGTACGATATGAAGTCTCCAAGGTGTGAAATATGTCTAAACTTGAGAACCACACACCTTGCAGATAATGTATTCAGCCATCTTCTAGAATCCATATGATTTAGCGCATCAAGATTATGGTGCCATGTAGAAACATGGCATCACCAGGCTTTTACAGCCATGCATCAGAAAAAACTTCTTAGCACAAAGTTAGCACTCGTTATTGAGGAGAACTCTCTTTTTCGAGAACTTTTGACTCATCTCCAATTCTCTTTGTTATATTCTAGAATTACTATAGCAATCTAAAATACAGGGGTATTTTCTAGCATGCTACCTCCTCAGAATGCAATGTCCCTGTGTTCCAGAAAAACTTTCAATTCTTTAATCTATTCCTACTGTATCTATAAATGTCATTTCTAAAGAAAAAGCAGATTTGCTCTCTGTCTATTGAATAAGCCTGGAATTTTGCATCAGACTCAAAACAATGAAACAGCTGCAGCTGAAAACTTTTCTTCCATCCATGATACTTATCTATAAAGGCATGCTTACCTTTTCATTTGCAATTCAAAATGTTTTCTGCTGACTGAAAATAACAAAAAACTATATGAACATATAAAGACATGTCCAGATTTTAGCCAAGACACACAGAAATATATGGCACTGACTACTACAGATAGGTTCACTTCAAGCATTAACACATGAATTCTGCTTTATGAAAACCTCAATTGCCCTTTTCTGTCAATGGCAAAGTGTAGCCCAGCTACCTCCAGGTCCTGAATTTCCAGTT
The DNA here is from genome assembly GCF_028554395.1 of Pezoporus wallicus. Classification (NCBI taxonomy): domain Eukaryota; kingdom Metazoa; phylum Chordata; class Aves; order Psittaciformes; family Psittacidae; genus Pezoporus; species Pezoporus wallicus. The sequence goes on along the minus strand of NW_026637610.1, from coordinate 996,118 downwards.
TCAGTGACAGAATCAGCTGCAGGATTATGCTTCAGAAAGATTTATTACAAGCAGAAAAATGTAACTAAACAATACTCCACAGAGTTTCCGAGAGACATCTGATAGTCTTGTACCATTTAGTAGTCTGATTATTTCTGCTAGTTTTTCCTGCAATAATACCACATGCAATGCTCTTTCACAGATCACTGTATCACATCATACATTTAAATACTCTTCTAAAATACTTATTCTCATAACATTATTCATGTCCTTTTCATCCCCTGCCTCCTCTCCTTGTCCACAGTATGCAAACCAGCAATGCTGGAACAGGATAGTTCATTATACTTTTAAATGAACAAATGTGTAATATGTTTCCATGATGCAGTTGGTAATCTGCATCACAAAAGTAGCAGATCTCTCTAAAATTCTCCTACAAATCTGACATTAAAAATGCTCTTTGTAGTATATTCAAGGGCTAATGTCACTGACAACCCCTTCGAAGGAAACCGTGGTCTCCAATTATTTCTCATGTGAAGCCTATGTGAATTCCTTTTGATAGTAGACAGTGCTATCAGAAATGATGATTAAATAATTGTCTTTAATTTTAATGGCCCCTTCCCCCTATTTGAAATATATATTTTGAAACAATTATGTTTATTAAATTAAAAACAGTACAACATTTTCCATTACTTACATAAGCTACAGGCACCTCTCAAAATACCTAAGTTCTTCAGTGAAGTTTACAGTATCTCTACAGGACAAACAAAATACAGTTAAGCATTTTCTTGAATTGAGGTCATGGCCCTATAAGAAGCCAAGTGATAGAACTGCTACTGAAGTATTTTTCTGATGGTACATTACAGCAAAAAGGACCTACCATGCCTGCATGCAACCCTCACTTCCTTATAAATACATACGCAAGAAGATGCAAGAACAAGACATGATCCTTATTAGATTTAGAAAGATTTGTTTGGTAGGGTGGTTTTGTTGGGTTTTTTTAATTATTTTATTTTAGTTTTGGTAAAGGGAATATATTCTACAACATGACTGTGCTTGAGCAAGGATGCTACCAGGGAATACCAGGGAATAGTTTGCTTGAAAGGCATATGCTCTGCTGTTTTGGTGAATAAACATAGGCAAAATCTGCTCCAATAATTCTTTCAGATTCTATCTAAGAACACTTTTGACTGACTAACATTTTTCTCTGAAGTGTAATAAACAAATCCTTATGGAGGAAAAAGTTTTGCTTTGCTATCCCCCAAAAAATAATATTCCATGAGAATGCTTCTCTGCCTCTTCATGTATTTATAGAATAACAGTTTGAAGGCTCCAGGAAAAGAAAAGCAGTATTTCTTTGGAAAAATAGATGAGATGGGTTATGTGTATGATCACAAAAAGACTTTTAAAACACACATAATGAATTCTGTGGTTTGTAAAATTCTCTTTGAATGATAATTAGTTTATGTATAAATCATATTCAGAAATATTTATGATGAAACTTCCATTCAAAATAAAACAGACAAATGCCTTTAACCTAACGAAATTGCATACTAAATTATTTCCAAGAACATTCCAATGTCAAGGTAACTCACTTAATTATCCATTATCATAGAAATGTAGACATAATGTTAATTAAAATGAAGGGGCAAAACCATTTCCATTTTTTATTAAGATCCATTGGCCTCTTGAACAGCTATTAGCCTTGCTGTCAGGGTTAGGTGGAGGACAAAATTTGCCCTGGTAGGTAGACCATTGCAAGCTGATTTCAACAGCTTAGGAACTGCAATGTCATAATGAGAGGCAATTGAAAAACTATCTGCAAGCCATTTGTATTGACAGCACACAGGAAGCTTTTGTACCACAACCATTATTTCTGCAGTGTACTTTGCAGCTGCAGTGCACAGTCACCTCAAACAATGAAAAGAATTATCCACGCTTGCAGCTGAGAATACAAATATACCTGCACCCTGTCGGCAATTCCAAGTGACATTCTGCAAACAAAATCTTCCAGCAGTATACTTGTCTTAGCTAGAACTCTGTCAGATTAATTATACTGCTTGCACACGCAGATATTTATTTTAGGAGTGGATTATCATATGCTGTAGGAAATTTTACCTTCAGGGCTGAACAGTATAGATGAAGGAGAGCAAAAGGCCTGTGTACATTATACAAATCTGGTTAAAGTCAACCACTTGGAGTAAAATAGCTGTAGAAATAAAATGGCAATTTTGAGAAACTTTTGTACTACCTTGTATCTGCACATCCAATTACAGTTCCATAGGAGCTGTTTTCTACGTTTGTCTGATACTGCTATTATAAAGCAGCAACTGTCTAATGAAAAATAGCTGCAGATTCAGAACACGAAACACTGCTCTTCCTTCTCACAGTAACAGCCCTACACCAATGTGGCAATAGCTAAATGAATGTTGCTGCTTTGACTCTGCTGGCATTCTACTGAACTTATTTTAAAAAAAATATGTTTATCTAAACAAGTTGCTGAAGTTATTTCACAAAACATATATGTTTGGGACAAAAATGCCTGTATAATTCTCATTTACATTCCCTTCTTTTTTTGTGCCATTCAAATACTTTCATAAAGCTGCAAACAACAGGACTTTCTTTTTTTAAAAAAAGTAAAATATTTGCTTAAGTAGATTTGAATGACTGGGGCAATAGCACCCAGTCTTGTGCTAAACTGATGTATTGAAAAGAATGAAATTCAGTAATTTTTGTTTTGTTCCACATTTCATTCCATACCATTTTATCCCTGAATCACATTTCTTTAGTCCAGAATCAAATTCAAATTGCTACTGTTACTTTTCTGATTTCTAGTTTTCAACATACACAGTGTACAGTGACATAAAAGACAACACTGATGTGGTTAACAGGACCTGGACTTGGTGAAACTAATGTCAATGCTGACCCTAATACTGAAGTAGCTTATTGTAACTAAAAAATCCTAAGGTGTGTATGTTCCATTTTGATTTTTAATGTAATGATTATTATTTAAAATATGTCAATGAATACCATGGGTAAGTGCTATGCACCAGAATATTTTTACAGTAATTAATGTATTTAAGTGTTTACAGATTTAATTTTTTTTCATAAAGCACTCTTCCACATTTTCACTCTATCACAATACTTTATTATCAGACTAGCTAAAAACCTGCTCCTCTTATGCAGATTAATGCCACTCTTCAGTCATGAAAATCTCCAGTGATGTTAAGTGATTCATGAAATTTAAAACGTATATTACTTCCTTCAGTCCTTTGAATGGTGAATTATAATTACTTTAATAATTCAGAATGACATAAAAATGAATCTAAGGTAATAACCGGCTTGCATCTTGCATATTACCTACCACATTTTGCATTTTAAAAGTAATCAGGGACAAATTAATTAACCAAATCTTTTTTTCTGACCAAAAAAAAAAAAAAAGGCACAGTTGCTGACAACAGAAAATCTCACTGAAGTGTACTGCTTCCAAATTGTTTGAATCTTCCTTTTCCATATTCCTAATCAACCTGAGACATTCCAAGAAATCCAGCTTATCACTGTAATTCTCTAAATGCCTAAACCTCTTAATTTTTAATTCAGAATTACTTTTCACTATTGTCTTACAGAATTTCGTTTGTGTTGGCTTTTCAGTGGTTCTGGGAGGAGAAGTTGGTTGGTTGGTTGCCCTGTGTCCATTCACTCCCCAATTTTGTGGTTAATGAATTGCCTGAATTAGATTTCTGCTAAAATAAGGGGGAAGACAGGGATAATTTTGAAGCACAGCACTAACCAGAGTGTTAAAAAAAAAACCAACCTGAATATGAAATAGGGTCTTCTAAGGACTCGGGTGTTACTATACTGCCAAATATAATTTTAGAATGTACAGCAATTAGAGAAATATAGATAGTGCTCAAAGGTCTCAAAATCTTTATATGCAAGCACACACAGTTTTAGCATATAAAGCACCTCATAAAGTGCAGGAAAATACATCAACAAACCTGTAAAACTGAGCTGGGACAACAAATAAGGGATTAATGCTAAGTAGATTCTTCTCAACTCCCCTCATACCTGTTCAGGACCTTCTTTAAGCTAACAACATGACTGGCTTTTGTAGGAGGCAGATGTCCTTTCATGTCTTCTTCCCAATAATCCCATGCGTCCTGAGGAGGTAAAGCAACAGTTACCTTCACAAGCACTAGTAGTTGTTTTCCAGTGAAAGGGCTGATTTCTGCAGCACCTCAAGACTTCCTTGCCAGCCACCCTACAGTCCAGGTAGACTTTGCATATAGGCAGCTGCAAGGCAGCCTCTCCATGCGCGTTCAGAAACCTCTGAGGACTGGGAATCATGGTGAAATCGTAGTTTTTCCCTACCCTGTATGAGATTTGTGTGGCATTTTAGCTGTTATAATCAAGTCAATCACATCTGAAGGATTCTGACAATACTGTGTTTAGGTCCTCAATTTGTAGAGTTTCTGTTTCCATGGCTACCCCACAGTCCACAGTTCTAAACTGCCATGGTAAAACAATTATAAAAATGAGCCAACTTAGTGTAATACAAGGCACTGCACATGGAACAATCTTGCCTCTCATTTCATCTCCCCCTCCCCCACTTTCTAAAGCTCTCATTTCTTGCTGTACACAGCCTCTCAAAGCAGACAAACACCTCTTTTAGAATCATAGAATAGTTATGGTTGGAAAGGACCTTAAGTTCATCCAGTTCCAACCCCCCTGCCATGGGCAAGGACACCTCACACTAAACCATGTCACCGACGGCTCTCTCCAACCTGGCCTTGAACACTGCGAGGGATGGAGCATCCACAACTTCCCTGGGCAACCCATTCCAGTGCCTCACCACCCTTACAGTAAAAAGCTTCCTCCTTATATCCAATCTAAACTTCCCCTGTTTAAGTTTTAACCTGTTACCTCTTGTCCTATCCCTACAGTCCCTAATGAAGAGTCCCTCCCCAGCATCCTTACAGGCCACCTTCAGATACTGCTAGGCTGCTATGAGGTTTCCACACAGCCTTCTCTTCTCCAGGCTGAACAGCTCCAACTTTCTCAGCCTATCTTCATATGGGAGGTGCTCCAGTCGCCTGATCATCCTCGTGGCCCTCCTCTGCACTTGTTCCAACAGTTCCATGTCCTTTTTATGTTGAGGACACCAGAACTGCACACAATACTACAAGTGATGTCTCATAAGAGCAGAGTAGAGGGGCAGGATCACCTCCTTCGACCTGCTGGTCACGCTCCTTTTGATGCAGCCTAGGATACGGTTGGCTTTCTGGGCTGCAAGTGCACACTGAAGCCAGCTCATGTTCATTTTCTCATCAATCAACACCCCCAAGTCTGTCTCTGCAGGGCTGCTCTGAATCTCTTCTCTGCCCAGCCTGTAGCTGTGCCTGGGATTGCTCAGACCCAGGTGTAGGACCTTGCACTTGGCATGGTTAAACTTCATGAGCTTGGCATCAGCCCACCTCACAAGCGTGTCAAGGTCCCTCTGGATGGCATTCCTTCCCTCCAGCGTATCAACTGAACCACACAGCTTGGTGTCATCGGCAAACTTGCTGAGGGCGCACTCAATCCCACTGTCCATGTCAGCAACAAAGATGTTGGACAAGACCGGTCCCAACACCCATTCCTGAGGGACACCACTCATTGCTGGTCTCCAGCCGGACTTTGAGCCACTGACCACAACTCTTTGCATGCAGCCATCCAGCCAGTTCTTTATCCGAGTGGTCCATCCATCAAATTGATGTTTCTCCAATTTAGAGACAAGGATGTCATGTGGGACAGCGTTGAACACTTTACACAAGAGCAGGTAGATGACATCAACTGCTCTACCCTTGTCCATCAGTTCTGTAGCCCCATCATAGAAGGCCACCAAATTGGTCAGGCAGGATTTCCCCTTAGTGAAGCCATGCTGGCTGTCACCAAGCACCTTGTGGATTTTCATGTGCCTTAGTATGCCATCCAGGAGAATCTGCTCCAAGATTTTGCCAGGCACAGAGGTGAGACTGACTGGTCTGTAATTCCCTGGGTCATCCATTTTCCCCTCCTTGAAAATGGGGGTCATTTCCTTTTTTCCAGTCATCGGAAACTTCATCTGACTGCCATGATTTCTCAAATATGATGGACAGTGGCTTAGCAACTTCATTTGCCAGCTCCTTCAGGACCCGCGGATGGATTTCGTCAGGTCCCATGGACTTGTGCATGTTCAGGTTCTTAAGATGGTCTTGAACCAGATCCTCTCCTGCAGTGGGCCCAAGGTCTTCATTTTCACAGTCCCTGCATTTGCTTTCCAAGGCTTGGGTGGTGTGGTTAGAGCATTTGCCAGTGAAGACTGAGGCAAAGAAGTCATTCAGAACCTCAGCCTTCTCCAAATCCAAGGTAGCCAGCTCTCCTGATAGCTTCCAGAGAGGGCCCACAGTCTGTCTTTTATTCACAATGTAGCTATAGAATCCCCACATCCCTACTCAAGTTTAATTTTAATTTTAAACAAATATTTAAAAAAAAAGTAAAAAAAATAAAAAATATTTGTTTAAAATAAAAATTAAACTTAAAAAAATTAAACTTTTATCGAAAACACACAATTATTGGACAAATTTTGTGTCTCCCCCCTAAATAACTTTACAACTCCTGTACACATCTAACAATAAGGTACAGCAGTTACTATAGTAACATTATTCTAGATATAAATAACACAATATCGCTTCTGATTCCTTTCAGCAAATAAAACAAAAAAAATGAGCACACTCTGGATTAACAGCATTATTTATTTAGAAGCCTTCATAGATTGTTATTTATATTCAAAACCAGCAGCTACTTTTGGTGCAGCATTCTGTCTTCTCCAAGTAATCAGGGCTACATCGAATAAACAAGATATTCTAGTTGCACTAGAGCTGTAATCTCATTTATCAGAAGGTCATGACTGACAGTGCTAAACTGATGGAAAAGGATGTTACATACCTTGAGGGCATCGATAAGCTTCAGTGGCTCTGAGCAACCCCACCAGGAACTGACACCCAGGGCCCAGGAGCTCTTACTAAGTCAGGGCCTCATCCCCGCCTCTTGCCCCAGCTGGCTCGCAGCTGGCTCCGCTGGCCAGAAGTTGCCAAAATGCTTCTGGTTTCAACAAAAATGATTCTTAGCTGGGACTGAATACCCTGAGGGTATTTTCCTCCTGCAAATGGTGGATGAGCCAACCAGGAGAGGAGCGCTGCTGGATCTCATCCTCACTAAGAAGGAGGATCTGGTCGAAGCAGTAAGGGTTGAGGGCTGCCTTGGTTGCAGCGACCACGAGATGGTGGAGTTCAGGATCTTGTGTGGTAGGACTAGTAGAATAGCAAGTAGAATTGCAACCCTGGACTTCAGCAGGGCAAACTTTGGCCTTTTCAAGCAATTGCTGGGGGAAATCCCATGGGCAAGGCTGTTTGAAGGTAAAGGGGCCCAAGATAGTTGGTTGGCATTCAAGGACTGCTTTTTCCGAGCTCAAGATAGGAGCATCCCAACACGTAGGAAGTCAAGGAAGAGGGCCAGGAGACCTGCGTGGCTAAATAGGGAATTGCTGAGTATGCTCAAGTGGAAGAGGAGAGTTTACAGGTCATGGAAGGAGGGGCTGGCCACTTGGGAGGAATATAAGGCTGCTGCTAGAGGATGTAGGAAGGCAGCTAGGATGACTAAGGCCTCCTTAGAATTAAACCTAGCGAGAAGGGTCAAGGACAGCAAAAGGGGCTTTTTCAAATACATGGCAGATAAAACTAACATCAGAGGCAATGTAGGCCCACTGATGAACGGGATGGGTGCCCTGGTGACAGAAGATAAAGAGATGGCAGAGTTACTGAATGCCTTCTTTGTCTCTGTCTACTCTGCTGCAGGCAGTCCTGAAGAGCCCTGTACCCCTGAGACCTTAGATGAAGTCAGGTCAACGGAGCGGTTTGCCTTAGTCGATGAGGAATGGGTTAGAGACCAGTTGAGCAATCTGGACATCCATAAATCCAGGGGTCCAGATGGGATGCACCCGTGGGTGCTGAGGGAACTGGCGGAAATCATTGCTAGACCACTCTCCATCATCTTTACCAAGTCTTGGGAAACGGGAGAGGTGCCTGAGGACTGGAGGAAAGCAAATGTCACTCCAGTCTTCAAAAAGGGCAAGAAGGAGGACCCGGGTAACTATAGACCGGTCAGCCTCACCTCCATCCCTGGGAAAGTGATGGAACACCTTATCCTTGGTGCCATCTTAAGGCATATCAAGGATAAGAAGGTTATGAGGGGCAGTCAACATGGCTTCACCAGGGGGAAATCATGTTTGACCAATCTCTTAGCCTTTTATGAGGAAATAACACGGTGGATGGATGATGGCAGAGCGGTGGATGTGGTCTACCTTGACTTCAGCAAAGCATTTGACACAGTCTCCCACAGCATCCTCACAGCTAAATTGAGGGAGTGTGGTCTGGATGATCAGGTAGTGAGGTGGACTGTGAACTGCCTGAAGGAGAGAAGCCAGAGAGTTGTAGTCTATGGGGCTGAGTCTAGTTGGAGGCCTGTAACTAGTGGAGTGCCTCAAGGGTCAGTACTGGGACCGGTATTATTTAATATATTCATCAATGATTTAGATGAGGGAATTGAGTGTACTATCGGCAAGTTTGCTGATGACACTAAGCTGGGAGGAGTGGCTGACACGCCAGAAGGCTGTGCTGCCATCCAGCGAGACCTGGACAGGCTGGAGAGTTGGGCAGGGAGTAACTTGATGAAATATAACAAGGGAAAGTGTAGAGTCCTGCATCTGGGCAGGAACAACCCCAGGTTCCAGTATAGGTTGGGGAACGACCTGTTAGAGAGCAGTGTAGGGGAGAGGGACCTGGGGGTCCTCGTGGACGACAGGATGACCATGAGCCAACACTGTGCCCTTGTGGCCAAGAAGGCCAATGGCATCCTGGGGTGTATTAGAAGGGGGGTGGTTAGTAGGTCGAGAGAGGTCCTGCTTCCCCTCTACTCTGCCCTGGTGAGACCCCATCTGGAATATTGTGTCCAGTTCTGGGCCCCTCAGTTCAAGAAGGACAGGGACCTGCTGGAGAGAGTCCAGCGCAGGGCAACGAAGATGATTAAGGGAGTGGAGCCTCTCCCTTATGAGGAAAGACTGAGGGAGCTGGGTCTCTATAGTTTGGAGAAGAGGAGACTGAGGGGTGACCTTATTAGTGTATATAAATATATAAAGGGGAGTGTCACGAGGATGGAGCCAGGCTCTACTCAGTGGCAAACAATGATAGGACAAGGGGTAATGGGTACAAACTGGAACACAAGAGGTTCCACTTAAACTTGAGAAGAAACTTCTTCTCAGTGAGGGTGACGGAACACTGGAACAGGCTGCCAGGGAGGTTGTGGAGTCTCCTTCCCTGGAGACATTCAAAACCCGCCTGGACACATTCCTGTGTAATCTTATCTAGGTGTTTCTGCTCCGGCAGGGGGATTGGACTAGATGATCTTTTGAGGTCCCTTCCAATCTCTAGCATACTGTGATACTGTGATACTGTGAGGGGAAGTTCTGCTAAAAACTCAACTGCAGAATTCTGTTTCTGTGGCACAGGTACTCATGGACTGTTTAAAAACAAAACAAACTTCAAAAAGCCACCTGACTGCTCTGCACAGGCAATGCTTGTCTGGGCAATCAGATCTGCTGAACATGATCCACCACTGCCTGACCTGTATCATGAAAGGCGTCTCTAGTGTAAGCATGCTGCACTTGTGTCTCCAGGTGGACCAGCAAGATCCCACAAAACATTGTTCTGCAGAATTCTTATATGCTGCATGGTCTATGTGATCACTCCAGTACCCACACAATCTGCAACAACTTACAAACCCCCCACCTATCCTAATCATGTACATAATACTGTCCTATGTCACTACCCCTGCCATCTGCAGGACCAGTTAGTTCCCGTTGACTATCTACCAGTACCTTACACAGGCACACTATGGTCACTGCTGCAGCAGGCACTGCCAAGGAGAGGCTCTGGGACTGCCAGCTTCACCACCTGGGGCACTGACCAACAGACCCAGCACTGAGCTGGGGTATGCACTGCAGGAGCCTCCTGGGGCAATCTGAGACTGCCCGAAATTGCCACAGAGTGGTACCAGAGCAGCTAGTCATTCGTTTTACTGGGAAAGTCCTGGGGTCGTCAGGCAATCAAGTCAGCGTAACCTCTATAAACCATTCTACATTCTCACCCAATGATGCCTAAGATGGAGAGTTCCTGGACCACACAGGGATCTGAGGACTAAAGAGCATCAAGCATGCACACAGACATGACCCTGATCCCCAGTCACACCACAGCTGTCACTAGAAAACCAACTGAACTTTGTCTTTGTATTTGAATCAGTGTAAATGCCATGGCTCTCACCACACTTCCTAAACAAATAAATTAAAATTTAAATAGAATTGGCAGCTGGTAAAAATATACCATTATTTCACCGTTTAAAAGAAGTTTAGTTTAGATAAGTATTTACTGAAGAGCAATCTCAAAGTAATAAAATCTGGAGGTTATGTCAGAAATCCTGGTAAACTGGGGTAATTCACTATGGATGAATCAATCATCAGTTACTATGCAACAAAAATTATTCTCAGCATAGTAATCGTACAAACAGTGCAAGATGGTCACTATTACAGTAATCCTGATTGTTGTGTTTGGTTTCACTTTATCTGCATTTGTCTACTCAGTTTTTCAATCACTCAACCCTGTGCAAAGAGGGGAGTTTCACCCGAAGGCAAACTCAGGGATCATGGATAAAATGTTACTGTTTTTTTTATGAGACAATAGACTGACAGACACACATCAGCTGCACGATGGTCAAACAGCTACTGCACTTTCCAAATATAGAATCTTTTTCACACAAATAAGCAAAGAACAATTAGGCAGTTTGACATACAACTTTTCAGAAGACCAGGAAACTGGTAGAAGGATCTGTTTGCAAAGCTTTCTGCAATAAATCCTTTCTGCCCGTATGTATAAGCAATAGAGTGAGACATCACATTAATACTATGAATAAATGTCGCAGACAGACATATTTAAACCACTGAGGGTTTTGTACAGAGTATCTTGTGATCCCAGACTGAATGTGACCTTTAGCTGAATGTGATAACAGAGTGAATGTGACCCATTGGACTCAAATGTCCAGAATGCATGAGTTCCAGAGTCCCCTTCATTACTGAATCAAATTTCCTCTGCTCACAATAAGCGATGCAAAGGACATAGGAAAGTTCAGGAAGGCACACAAAACACTTCTACATATTGCTGCTTAACATAGGCCAAAACTTCATCCCTCAAAGCCTACAACACGCTGCATGGTGGCCTGCAAACTGACAGTCACAGTGGCAAGACGCTACAATAAGAAAGCAAGTTTCAATCTTGAAGAAGGACAATTAAGCTCACAGGAAAGCAGTTCACTCTGAAAGACATCAAATCAGATCATGTGACTCTTCAAAACACCTGTTTCCTTTTTCAAAAACAGTTACATGAAAATTTTAAATTTTTAATATTATTTCAATTTGGAATGAAAACCAATCAAAACATTTAATGTTCCCTCTGAATTTCTGATGAGCTGTTTAATTTAAGTTCAGTATATGCAAGACAACAGCTCTTGAAGGGGTAATGTATTGGTTTGCAGTGAATGAAAAGTTTGACCAAAATCATGACAAATAGCAGTTCATTTCAGAGTGCTGCCGTTTCAGTATCATTTAAATAGCTCTGGAGTCTGGAATTTCAGGCTGGTGCTCTTTTGCAAGAAGGAAAAGGAAAGTGACAAGTTTTGGAGTATTAAAGCAACTCTACTTCTGTTTTTTAATTTCAAAACCACTAACACCAGTGTCTGCCAGCCTTTACACTCTCAGTTGGGAACTGAAGTTACGTCCTGAATCCAAAAGGAACAAAAGTATATCATATCATACATGGATTGTTCAGCAAATTAAATGACCATATTAGCTTACATGTTCAATTCCAGAAGTCCTTGTATCCATGCTCATGAGGAAGGTAAATAAGCAAGCTGCACCCAGGAAAAGTGTAAGGTAAATTCAATATTGCTGCAGATCATAAACACCAGGGATTGTTGTAGGTAATGCTTATCACAAGCAGAGTTATGGTCAAGGTAAATCAAATGCAACCCAAATCACACATTTCAGACAACACTTGCTTGTCTCATTTTTATTAAAGCCAAATATATAGTTTCTCCAACTTTTCCAAAGCCTTCTACATCAAAAAGGAGCAGGCTATTTTCTACCAAATCAGACTTATTTTCACAGAAATAGTCAAAGTCTTTATGCAAAAGTAATCACTGAAAAATATCTTTATAATTCAAACTTTTCCCATTAAGAAGAGTAATTAATTCACAAATACAAGGCATGCTGAACATTCCTAAAATATGGATTTTGTCTCGAATGAAGTGAGCAGTTTATAGCTCAAGCAAGGTGATGGCTCTAATAAATTATAAAGGCCTGTCCTCATGAGTGGGATTAATCTTACACATCATAAATACTGATTAGATATTCTATATGCAATATGGAAATAGAATGATAGGTTTATTCATTCCAATATTGTCAGGTATGATAAAACTGATTTAAAGTGATTTAAAGTAGCATTTCTAAACAAGGTGCACATCATGGTTACAGCAGAAAGCAAGAGAGGTCATTGACAAATCTACAATATCTACTGCCAATGAAACATGGATCATTCCATTCACCACTGCATCACACTGCATGATTTGAAAAGGTCAAGTCCACTGGCCCAACAACAAACCAGGAGTTCAGATGCAGGAGCACACGGAAACATTATCATTAACCTAAGAGAAGGTAATGAAAATACTGTTGCACACGCTTCATCTTCTGTATAACAAATCCTACCTGAAATCACTTTGAATTATCCTTTAAAAACATCCAAACTGGGCTTTAAAAGGTATCCAAGTCCGATTTTAAAATTGCTACCAATATAGGGTTTTCCATTAGCTTTTCCTGGAAGATTCTCCCAAACGACTAACCACATTTAGAAGCGCAAAATTGACTTTTTTTCTTTTCTTGTTTTTATCACCCCAAAATGCTCTCCTGTTTCGATTTCCTGACAGCAGCTCTCATGAAACTTTTTTTTTTTTTTTTTGGTAGACTGGAAAGCCTCCATTAACAAAGTTTTGCTCCTGCTGTAGTTACTTACCATTTGTGATCCTATAACCTCTTCCTGGTTAACCTCATCAGCTTTTGCTCACGGAATCTCTCACTACAATTGAAACTGAAAGGTAATTTAAGTTGGCTGAAAGTAATTACATCCGTTAGTCAGAACCATAGAACTAACAAGCCACTTTCCATACAAAGTCCTGTGGCATCATTAATGACCACAAGCCCTCTGGGTCTCTTCATTTGGACTCTAAAGAGAGCTTGGAGCAGAGCAGCACCTCTGTGAACTATGCTGGGACACAGGTATATTACTCATTAATCCTGTGATGGAAAATCCTCTTTCCCAAAATCCAGCTTTACTTTTGGCTTTGCCAGAAGCACCTGACTGATCTTCCTTTCTCTTTAGCTTATGTTGTATAGCTGGGTGCATGTTAAAAACCCAAACAACACATTTGAACTATATGATGACAAATGCAATACCAGATTCCTGATACTGAAATATTAGTTTCACAGTGTATTTGTCATTTTGTAGGCTTTATCACCATGCTGCGATCTCCATTTTCAGATCAGCTCATCTCATAAATCACAGTATGAGATAAGGATGACAAAATCTACTTATGACTGTATTAGTGGATTTTACTTTGCAGTCTTTCCCTTTGCTTTACTTTTGCAACCCTCCAACCTTTTACTCATTGAGTATCAAATCTGTCCAGAGGTATAAAGAAATACTAGTAATGGTAAATATAATGAAAGGTGATTGCTAATCTGGGCTGATTACTTAATACTACATAGGAAATCCTGTAACTCATTCAGTTTTTCTTAGAAGTTACTAGTGGAGCTCTTGAAAACGTGCAAATATACACTACTGACACTTGCACACTCCTCACATATAATGTAGAAATAAAGTGTAAGCTTTGCCTATATATAAAAATATATTTTGCATTTGGTTATGTCTGCCATTTAATCAGTAATAGACTGAAAATAAGAACATGTCTAGAATTTATGTCGGATATCTTTATTGTTCATGAAGACAACAGTTCCTTGATAACTTCCTGATCAAGAACTGTAATCTCATAGGATTATTATTCTCCTCAACTATAGCCATGCTCAGCTGCTCTGTGTTTGAGCCACATTAGGTCTGTGTTTATGCTAGACTCTACTGAAACTTCAAATGCAGAACAGCTTAGGTAAGAATGAAAGCAATTCCAGGGTGAACTAATACAGCAGCCGATAGTGGCTGATGTTGCAAAAAGTTCCAGACACCATCTAAAACTACCATCCTTTCCCTTGATAGAATTTCCGAGCAGATATATCTTAGGCAGTTTTGGCAAGGTAAAGGTTAATGGTAATTTTGACCATTACCAACAATACTTTGAACTGTCAAAATATATTTTCATTTTTTGAATTTCTATAAAAAAACATTAGCAACAGAAAAATCAACTTGCTATTCACTTGCACATTACATTCAACTCCATGCTGATACTTACTCAGCAGTCTATTTTTTCCCTGAATAAAGAAACTAACACGAGAGAGAGAGATTCCTGCCTGATTCTGCAATGATGGGGAGGAGGGAAACCACTTTTATTTCAGTGGTGATTTTATGATGTTTTCTTTCAGAGCTAAAGTGGGCTTTAACACCCTCAGAAATGACGGCAAAAGGACTGGGGAAGTATTCCATGCAGCTGGAGTCTTTACTAAGAATTCTTGGTGAGAGGCACCTTCATGAAGGCATGGACTATGTCAGTAGCTTTTTCACTTCAGAAGGGGTATAATAGACTCCTTTATATATTGGAGTCCTGTTCTGATCTTGATTGGAAGGGAATAAAAGATCCCCAAAGCACCGAACATCATAATTTGGATTGTGCTCACTATCTGTAATGAAGCAGTGCAAAGGACACAAACGTAAGAGTCCCAATTTAGAAAGGAGGGACAACTCAACACAATAGATCTGGTTATGTGTATGTATTCCCTGTTAAGAGAGTCTATAGGAAGACTCCTCCTAAATGTCTGCTTCTGTGCAACTTGAGCACAATTCATGGAGAAACTAGATCAAATCCTCTGCTTCCAGGGAGTAGTTTAGGTGAGTCCTAATAATGAATGGACACATAGGCTAAAAAACCTTTGTGCACTTAGAACAGGAGATATATAAACCAACATATAAACCAAAAATCATCAACTGTAACCATCTATAATCTCTGCTGTAAACTCCATCCCACCATAGGCAGTTTAACAGACAGTGCATCATGACTGTACAGCCCAGCTCTGACCCTGCACAGCTGCCAAAACTTCACTGAGACTGAGAGAAAGCTGTAATAGATAGGTAAGGAAGGTGAAAACTGGGGAGAGGTGAGACTGTTGAGCCAGAATCAAGGATTCAAGAGGAAAAATAGCAACACAAAAAAGTATAAAATCCCAAGGGGGATCAGGAGGTGGTGGTGGTGGTGAGGTTTAAGAAACAAAACAGGAAGGCACGTCAGGATGGTCAGGATGGTCAGGAATAGCTGAGTAATCTTACTGAGTTGTCAGCACCATCAGATACAACTGACCTTGTGGAAGAGAGCAGCTTGGAAGCACTGACTGGCTGTCCCAGAGAGTGGTGGAGACCAACCTCTCCTCTCCTGACTGATGCCTGTAGGGACAGCAAAGACCCTTCAAGTGCCTTAGGAAGAATCACAATATTAATTGTTACTCAGATAGCTTATTATAAACTGCCTATATTTTGTGTGTCAGTAATTGCTTTATACTTTTGTTACATATATTGTGTTTTACTTTGAACTTGAAATCTGAAAGTGGGGCATAACACAGTTTGTCTCACCCAAGTTACTGGATTTATTGAAAGCAGACAAAAGACATTTATTTCCTTTCCTACATCTTAAATTCAACAAAAGTTTCTACTCCAAGTTTCACTTTCAGTATAAAATATGTCCTTGTGGAAGCTGTTACAAATGTCAACACTTTAAGGAGCATGAATTTATGGTGGCATTGAATTTTAATGGCACTATAAATGTCTATAGTAATGGTGATATATCTATTGCAATAAATTGCTACGGATAAATATAAAAATAAATGTAAGATAAAAGATTGTGTATAAAATATGTTTTTACATACTCTTTAATGATTAAAAATCATAGAAAACTAGAAGTTATAAATCACTGAAAACTGCTGTTACATTTTACATGCTGTTTTACTCCTATAGCACACACATATGATTCTTTGGTCAGAAATTGCAACAACTTTAATGACGACAATCCAGATGATTTTTTGTTGACTTGAAAAAAAAGCTAACTGACATTAAGGATCATGGTAATACTGCTTTTAATGACCCTTGTAACTGAAGGCATACCTGCTATGAAAGGGAAATTTATGGAATTCTAGCATCAGTGGCTGGTAATGCTTCCTTCCCTCACACAGATCCCCATTATTCAACACAGCTCATCTCATTTTGGTTGAGGAGGACTCTTTTGTAGGACAAAGGTATTTTCACATTACTGTATAAGGAAAACTTAAAACCAAGGAATTCACAGACATGCAGAAGGACAGTATTTTCTCTGTGTAAGTCAAAAGTAGTACTTGATATAATGAATAATCAGTCTATACTGCCTTTAATTCACTGTCTTAAAAACCTTTATGTCCTTGATTTATTTTCTTAAAATGGGGGCAGTTGGAAATTACGAGATTTTTCCTTGACAGTCACTGAAGTTGATATCAATAAAACCTGCCTGTCCAGGAACAGCACTGTACGGGGGGGGGTGGGAGGAGCAGGGGAGAAAGGGGAATGGAAAGGAAGAAGGATAAAAAAAAAAAAAAAAAAGATAAAAAAAGCCCAAACAAATGGAGCTTGGACCAGGAATGAATACTGGCCAGGCAACCAGCAGGAATCCCAGAAAACACTATAGGCTAGGGCAGTGGGGTAGGGGAAGTCACTGTGGGAGTTCTTTGTTGTTATATACATTACAGTCACTTTAAATGTAAGAATTAGGTAATCTAAATTGCAGTAGTAAGATATCCTAAGAATCCACTGAAACCTCTGAGAAAGGAAAGCTGACCTGGAAAATTGTGCATTGGTGCTGTAATTTATGTGAATGGAGATTTGTGACAACTGGATAAATCTGAGCCTGTACATCACATCTATTTCTCACAAGTTGATCGGAAGTAGAAGCAGCTATAGATATTAGGGTATTATGATATTTTCAGCAGGACAAATTGTAACCCTGATCACTGCCTGTCCCTTCATTATGCTTAAGACAAAATCAGGGGCTAATGAGATTAAACTGTTTATGACTTGACTATCAGTGACACTTCAGTTTAACATATATAAGCAAGACCTAAGTGCATAATGAATGGACGTAGTCTAAATGTTGCCAGCTAAATAAATAACTGCAAATGAAAACTCTAGGACCTGACACGGCACTGTCAGCTGTTGCCACATACAGACTTTGAAAGATCTTGGTAAAAGGTGTTCCTGCAGTGCAGAAATCACAGCCAGGAGGTTGAAGCAGTAGGAGTTTTGGAACAGGGACTGTGTTTATCTCAGTGTCATACAAGCACCTTCTGTGCAAGTGGATTCTGTAGATAACTATGGATGTGGATGGAGAAATAGTTGCCAGAAAACAGCACTAGAAAAGTAGTGTGAAAGTGTCCCAAGAGAAGAGAAGTTCGAGAGACCAGTAATCCCGTTGAATCTGCGAGAGCTGAGAGACAAGTATCTGCCAAATCTGTCCAAGGCCACCAGCATACACTAGCATCAACAACAGGCTGTACAACATGGACCATGTCCAAGAGCACAGTGACTGCTGTATGCACACCAAGACTACAGGTTTATACGTACACCTGATGGAAGAAAGAAAATTGTGAAGTACTTTCTGAACATCTACTTGCAAGCCATCGGTATGACATCAGGATTGGGTGCCACTGCTAAACAAGCCTTCCACCTGGTGGAGGTTATGATGCATCATTTTTGTCCTCTAGCATGTTTCCTGTGGGAATTATGCAGATAATTTTGAAGAATCCCTGGAGTTGAATGGATGATAGAACCTTAATGTCAGATCGTTAGGATGAGATACTCAGGACTCATTTATGTTTAGTCTCAAGAAAATTAGGAAAGCAGAATTTAACCAATTAAAGTACTTTTTAAAAGTCTGCTTTGCTTGTTTCTTCCCCTAAAAATAGTAATCATTGAGACACAGACACTTGCAATAAACTTATCACAGGGACACTCTCACAATGAAGACAGCCCATTGATGACCTAACATGGGTAAAAGTACCATTTACAAATGCATGAAGGGAATAAAACAGAGGCTCAAATAAAATGTGTAAGAAGGAACAAGCTGAAACTTTCTAACAAATACTCTCCGGTAAAAGTTGTGGACTTACTGAAAAACTTCTGCAGATACTGAGTTGAAATTACTGTTATTTACACTACATAATCTTGATTCTCTTACTGGCATCTGGTACCATATGCTTTCTGCGACCTCATTGCAACAGAAAGAGCACAGTACACATAAACCACTATGTACTCATTTTCCACATCAATCATAATCTCTTTGCCTCTTAATTCTTTTCCATCCCTTGCAGGAAAAGGCAGGCAATCATATCACCTCTTCAGAACTCCTATGCAAATAAGAAATTTCCATTTGGTAAACTTTTTACATTGTATGTTTCCTTGTCTTGACCATTATAATTAATACTCATGGCATACTGTGAATATTAACATACTACAAAAATTAACATAGTAACTTACACACTTTCTCTGGGTAATGGCTATTGGAAAAATCCAAAAGAAAGATTCACCATTTATCTACTGCTTTGCTTTTTGGTGCTCATCTCTCAGCAAACAGCTATGGCCTCCCTGCTTCCATCAGCCACCTCTGAACACAGCAGGGGATGTGAATGCAGCTTACAGAGTCAGTCATCACAATACGGTGCAAACACCTGGCCCCATCAGCTTTGTTGTGGTTTGGGGTTAGATGGGTTTTTTTTCCTTACTTTATTGAATTCTTGTCTTTGGCTATTATCTTTTTTTCTTTTCTTTTTTTTTTTTCCTCTTCTTTTTTTTTTCTCCACAGCTTAGAGCCTTTTGTCTTTTAAAAATGCCAACTTGGAAAATCATTTTCCTGACAGAGACCAAAATGTTAATTGGTATACTGCTATAAGAACCCATTTGCTACATTTTAGAACCAAACATTTCCCTCCATTCTGCTTTTTAGTGTAATTTTCTCTTTTTCATTAAAAGGATACAACTAAAGTTATTAATAACTTAAGTTTCATTTTATCAGTAGTAGATACCGACATTCTTATGGCAGGTTAATAGAAACAGATATCTGGGCATATGAAATGTTTTATTAACATGCCACGGATGGCATATATCAACTTTCACTCTAAGAAGGCATCATTTCCATGCTGAGAGATGAACTTCTCTCACAAAGTTATCACATGAATATTTCAAACACAGTATCTTATCCTTAAAGTAGAGTCTTCCTTCATGCATAAAAATTCTAAGCCAAGACTGCATGATCTTTGGAAAACCCCTCCCCGTGCTTGAAGAAAATTCATGCAAATATAAAATGATACAATACCGCAATTGCGGCCTTGCTATTCTCTCTACAAGATGTAGACGAAAGAGGAGACAAGATGATTAATACAGGATTATTTTCATTTTTCAGTAACCTAATTATTTCATTTTGTTCACACTTTGATTGCATTTTGCTTTCTTGGATGTATTATTTCCACACACATGCACTTCACATGAAAGACCACAAGGGTCTCGGTCAAGCAAGATGAAACAGACATGGGAAGGGAGATGGAAATATCCTTGTCACAGTAATGGATGAGGTATAAACCACCATCCTTATATGCACAAAGGTATTTTAATATAACATGAAAGCTAATTAATTTCTTTTTTAACTGCATGTCATCAAGAAAGCTTTCAGCTTTCTATGAGGTACAGCCATTTGGAAGTGATGAAAAAGATCTTTCATTCCATGACAGTAAAAAAATAAAAAAATATATATTTAAAAAAAAAACAGAATAAAAGGAAGAGCACACCACAAAAAAAGAATCCCCCCAAATTGGGAAGAGAGAGAAAATCTGTTTAAGCTACTATAAAGTTTTGCCATAAATAACAACAGATGGGAACTGTGGGTTTACGCAAAGTACATGAGATCCCAGACAAAAGAATATCAGCACCACTGTCAAATGAGTAAACAGGGAGTTTTTCCTGCAATTCTAAGCCAATAAATTGCTGCAATCTATGTTTATGTGTGGCACAAAGCAACAGTCAGTTTAGACAGGACAGTCATTATAGTGATGTATTTGAACCACCTGCTGTCATGAACTGAGCTGCTACATCTTATCTTGACATAAAGCAGCAAGCTGAAGTTTTTGCTACAGCTTTTAAACAAACTGTGGTTGTAGATGAAGCCCAGCAGAGAGCTCAGCACCACCCAACTGCTTGTTCAGTCCCCTGTCATGGGATGGGGGAGAATCAGACAGGCAAAAGTGAGAAAATCTTGTGGCTTGAGATAAAGACAGTTTAATAAGTGAAGCAAAGTGGCACACACAAGCAAAGCAAACCAAGGAATTCATTCTACTACTTCCCAACAGCAGGCATATGTTTTGCCATTTCTAGAAAAGCAGGGTTTTGCTGTATGTAGCAGTTACTTGGAAAAACAGACACCACAATTCCAAACATTCCCCTTCCTCTCTTACTGCCTGCTGAACATAATGTCATATGGTCTGGAACATCCTTGGGTCAGTTGGGATCAGCTGTCCTGGCCATGTCCGCAGCCAGCTTCTTGTGCACCCCTAGTCTCCTTGCGGGTGGGTGGGGTGAGGAGCAGAAAAAGCCTTGACTCTGTGTAAGGACTGCACAACAATAACTAAAACATCCCGGTGCTATCAACACTTTGGTAACTAATTCAAAACAAATCAGCACACAGCTGCTATGAAGAAAATTAACTCCATCCCAGCCAAAACCATTACAACTGAATAGTCAAATAATGGAACATGACCGATTTATTGCACTTCAACAGCTGTTCTCAAAAAACAAAAGGGGGGGAAAGGAAAGGGTTTAGATAAGTTGTATGATATGGATCTCAACTGCTTTATGACAATAACTCAAGCACCTGGGGAGAAAGTTCAAAGGGGTGGTCTACATAGAACACACATAGGGGACATTTCTGATTTTTTATTTATCTGCATTCAGAGGTGATTATATTTTTTCTAACATCCTAGTTGGCAAACCTAAGAACAGGTGTGTAGGACTCTGCACATCTTGAGTTGTTGTTGAAATCTACATATCTTCTCATTCAGCTGCTAGGAATTTTTCTAACAATTTACCTTTAAAAAGATTTTCACATCAAGAATGCTCAGATATTCCCAAACATTATGAACACATGATAAAATGTTAAACAAAGAAATTTTAAGTAGAAGATAATTAGGTTTCCTCTCCAGTGCTAAGCAAAGGATTTAAAAATATAAAAATTGGTCTCTAAATTGAGTGTTAAAAGTGAGAGTTGCTACAATACTCTTGTAGTTGGCTGCAATGAAGCATTCACCAGCACATTTACTACAAGGACTAAAGAAGGGACTGACCGCAGATTTGTGTGAAGAGAACACCAGAAATGGGCTTTGCTTCAGTCTTCCCCTGAATTCCCAGTTTCTCTCAGTTTTGACAAGTGCATTCTGCACAGGCCCGCATTTGGCAAGCTTTATTTCCTGTGCCACACTGACCTGTGCTTCACGAAGGACAAGGGTCAAGTCATCGTGCTGCACATTTCCTTGAGAAAAGGAAGCTAGTAGATTTGTGAAAGCAATTCTTCTGCGCTGTTAATAATTTGAAACTCTTGGCAGGATTCCAGGGGGAACAAAGACTCTTGTTCTCTATGAATAAGCAGGTGTCAGTTTAGCTAGACCAATTTTCTGAAACAACTGCTTGTGCAAATTAAAGAAAGGACATGCAGACAGCATTAAGCTTAAAAAGGAAAACTATTCACAGCTTTCAGTAAGTTAAATCCTTAAATGACACTGACTGCTAAACTTCTAGAAAACCATGGGACTGACACAGATACATGTCTTGCAGTTTTGTCTACACCAGCTCGTTCTGCAGGATTAGTTTGCAACTGCCTCATGCTCAAGCATTTATTTTGCTAAAACAGTGAAAGCACAAAATAAAGCTTTGAGCTGTAAAGTCTTAAGGCTGCACACACCATTATAGCCTTGTGGAGTGACAAATCAGTATCTATGAAGACTTCAGCTACAGAGTCAACAAGGAGGATCTATATCTTCATTTTGGGAAATATTTCCAGGTAAAGCCCCAAGATAAACCAGCTTTCCTTATCAATCTGATTAATAAAAGGACATTTTCTTTCTCATCAGTTATGCTACAGACTCAAAATTGATTATAAAGTAACCCATTTGATGGCAGTTGTTATAATTTCTCTGGCACTCACATTGCATAAGAGTTCTTCGGATGCTTGCCCTAAGATCTGCATTTATAGAACACCATCTGGTACTTCACACTGATCAAGTTTTGTTGTTACCAACATACTATAAGGCCTTGTTTCCCTAAATATAGAAGCGTTAAAATTATCCACAGTGTTATTCATCTATTATACTGAACTAAATAGTGCTCCCACTGATTTGTGATTTTTTGTTATTGTTTTCTTAAAATGTACTCCCAGTATGAAATTTCGCCATTTCCAGAGTGTGTGATGACAGCTATACATAGACACTGCCTTCAGCAGTGTCTGAAATACAAATTCCTAAGCAGCAGAAATAGAAATTAAGAAGTGGCACTTTGAGTATCAATTTTTTTGGAGGGCACATGACCAAAGCACATGACCACAATAAGTGCTATTTGCAGTTTTGTTCACAAACTAGAATGCCCTTTGGTTAGAAGTCAGAGACACCACGAAGTCAAAACAGAAAAAATTTCAAGTACTTCTTTCCACGAGACACACAAAGATAGATGAAGCATTTCGGGTCCAGAGTTCTCAGCTCTGCACATTTCCTCAGGAAAGAACCGGAAAAAAAATAAAAAATACACAACACTATTCCCTAAGTTCCTAACACATATACTATGCTAGTACGGTCATGATATATCCATCAACCTGGTGACAAGTAGTTGTACCTGATGCAGAGGAAATGCATGAATAAAGAAACTCAGAGAAACTTCTGACAAGCTGTAAGAGGTAAGACTAAAGCAAAAATATCATAGAAAAAAAATTAACAAGTAGCCCCCTGCTGAAAGGGAATACCAGTATTACCATCCTCCAAGTCCTGAGAGGTTCCAAAAGATTCCGAGTACTGACAAGCCACATGCTAAGTCCATAAGGAGGCTACAGGAATGGATGTAGAAATTATCAGCCAAATGTAAATGCACAAGGAAAACACAGTAAATGTTGAGAAAATTTACAAAATGGGAAGTCTTGAAAGCAGGGGGGGCTGCAGCTGTCTAAATGCAATCCACTCTGCAAAGAAACAGGACTACAAGGTAACATCTCAGCACTAAGGAGCACCACCACAGGGGCTGCAATTCCCCTGTGCCAGAGGGCATGACTTCCAGTTACAGGAAGGCCCCTTTCCAATTTGTGACAGGATTAAAGGTCCTCAGAGTAAAAGATTCAGACTCAGACAGTTTTGGTTTTGATACTACTGGGGATACATGCTGCCACAAATACGCTCGTCAACCTACCAGTAGTGACATGAAATGTTAATTCATCACAGTAAGTCAGATAATCTTTTCTTATGTGTAAGATATTCTAAGTTATTTCCTATACTAACACATTTTTTAGAGGAAAAAGTAGGGGAAAAAATCAATTATTAAAAAAAAAAAGGCAGTAAAAGAAGAGAGGTATGACTGAAACCACACAGTAGGTCTACTTAAAGCACTTACAGCTGCCAGTCAGAGAGTTACAGCCAGCCCCAATGGAACACACTGAAATATCATTTATCATTTTTTAAAGTGTGGAGATGTTTCTGGCAGGTCTACAGTACCTACTCACTGTACAGTACTACATGGTAAAACTGGTATCAAAGATAAAAGACAATCTAAAATGCAATTAGACAAAACTAAGACCTTCAAGTTTTAGTTATCATTTCATACCAGCAAACTAAAATGTTTGCAATTATTGTACATATGCATCTCAAATTTACCCACTGCAATACATACACAAAGCACTACTCAAATTTGAGTCTGCAGACCCACACAGATGGGTTTCTGTACCAGGTCTGGGAGCAAATGCCCTATCTTGGATGCGAGTAAGGGGCCACAGCACCCCTCTCATAATAGGCTCTTACCAGAAGAACAACCCATCTGATCATAGGTTCTGACAGTTTCTGGTAGCTGCTTTGGTAGGCTTTTACTGCTTAAGCCAAATTATTGAAAAAGTTTCCTTTTTCCCTTAATCAGAGGTTAGTTAATAACTTCATTCTTTAGAGTTATTAACATTTTTGAGCTTCTTCAATTCACATGTTGATGTTCAAATCTGGTTAAGTGTGGTAGCCAGCTGAGCCCCAACGAATGGCCCTCATCCAAGTGAATATACAAGGAATGATCATGAGCTCTTTCTGACACTAGTGACCTCAGGAGTTGACCTACCAGCTGATGGAACATTATATCATGATATCCTTTCCACTTCTCTGGTGATTCCCCGAGTTATGCAGTGCTTGTGCAAAGCCCTGTGTGATAATGAACTGAAGGAAGAACAATGCATTCCCTTGTGTGAAAACAGAGATGATATGTAAGCTACATTTAAGCTATCTAAAAAAAAACAAAATCCCTCTAGCAATGTGATTGAATCACAATCTAAAACCTCAAAACTCAGGATAATAAAGTCAGATTTGTTTAGAATAGGGTCCTTTCAAAATTATTGCTAGTATAGCAGTACACGTTTAAACACATCTTACCCAGGAAACATATTTGTAGTACACTTTAGGCTGATATTTACAGTAGTTTAATCATATGCCTAAGTGTTTATCTGAAAATGAGCAAGAGGTTGCTTGTATGTTTAACTGTCATAAAACTAAACAAGCCCGGAATATTTAATTTAAAAGTGTGGGCATTTCAAGTTTCTATTTTTCTTACATAAATTAAAGGTTGGTATTCAATACTAAGGTATTCACGAACCATATGAGCTTCAAAGACAAGCTACAGATGGTGCCCCTTGACTTCCTTACACAAGAGGGAGCTGGAGGTCAACTTGCATAAATTACTGGCACATTTAG
This sequence comes from Pezoporus wallicus, assembly GCF_028554395.1. NCBI lineage: Eukaryota > Metazoa > Chordata > Aves > Psittaciformes > Psittacidae > Pezoporus > Pezoporus wallicus. Next base: position 970,767 of record NW_026637610.1, on the reverse strand, counting down.
GATCCCTCCTAGCAGGAATCCGATTGGTTTTGTGCCAGTACATCTTAATGATCAAAATTATTACAAAATCTTTCACTTAAGTACTAAGACACCAGTTTTCAGGTCTGTCTTCACAGTCAGCAGTGTACTTTTCTCAGTTTGCTGTGTGTTACTGTAAGTTAATCCACCCAAAGTTAAGCACCAATCCTTCACTGACATTCCTAAAGTTTGCCTTTAACTTTTCAAACTTTACTGGAAAGAAAAAAAAACAACAACAAACTAAAATTGACATTTTATGAAGTATGAAGGCAAGACTCCTACAAATATCCTCTTCTTGAGTAAGAATACAATCAATACTACGCAAGCTGATACCTTTGCCTACTGTATTACTGAGAACCAAAGCATGAAGGAGCAGTCTACTCCTATCTCTGCAATTGCCTTGATTCTTGAATCTCCTTTCCCTACTTTGAAAAGTAATACCCAGGACAAGCCCAAAGGATACATATGGCCTAAGAGCCATGAGAAAACTGGGGAGAAAGAAAAGTACGTGTCTGCAAGAAAACAAAATGAGACTTTTGTTTTTTTACAAGCAATAGTAACCAGGAATATTAAAAATTTGTTGCCTTCCAAGCAATATAATTTCATTCAGGAGTGAAGTACTTAATGCATTTCAAAATACCATTCAGATCATTGCCATTCAGATTGATTTATAATAATTAAAATCACTGTTGTGTATATTTGATTGTATGTGTTCACATGTGTAAAATACTTTTTGCCAGGGCTACAGCTGTCACTGAAATAATTATACTACACTGCCACTTCACATAATTCCCCTCCAGGTATAAGCTGGAGAGATAACGTTATTACTTTGGAATAACACTTAGAACCTCACACTCAGGAGGGAAGAGCTGCTTCACTGTGATGAAATAGATAAATTGGCACTACACAGGGTGCAATCAAGAGATCTGATACTAAGTCTGCATCTATTACCATAGCATCAAAATCCTGCAATATCATTGTAGCAGCCCTCTGATGTAAGTGTATTTCTAGATTACAGACATAAAACCAAAATCAAAACTCAAAAGGCAAAAACTGCAATAAGATTAAAGAACCTGGAATAAGACTTAAATTGAATTGACATATTTAAGTTTCAGGGTGCAAACTTAAAAGCCCTACCTAAATAAAAAAAAAACGAAAAAGCCAAAAATAAATACGATTTTTTTTAAAAAACAACTAATTATATAATTATGTATTTATAATAATTTTAACCAAATTATGAAAAAAGCTGTTATCTAAATTTTTGCTTCAAGATTCTCTGGGCCTGGAAAACAGTTGTGCATCAGGTGTGGGGTTGGTTATTTTTTTGTTGCTGAACACATTGTGCTCTATCTCAAGCCTATCTCAAAACCTCCTGTTTTGATCCACCGTCTTGGGTTCAGCAGTAGCAGTCATTTTTCTCCTTCTTCGTAGCTGGTGCAGTGTTGTATTTTGACTTTTGGCCTGGGAACAGAGCTGATAACACTGATGTTTTGGTCTGGCCAAGGACTTTGTAAGCCTCATGCTCTGCCAGGGAGGAAGGGAAGCTGGGAGGAAGCAGTGACAGGACACCTGACCCAAACTGACCAAAGAAGTATTCCATACCACAGCACGTCATGCCCAGGATGTAACTGAGAGTTACCTGGAAGGGCTAGTTGACTGAGGGGTTGGAGGAGGTACCGGTGCTTGGTCAGGCTGGGGGGGGCGAGTAATCAGTCGGCTGGTGCTGAGGTATTGTATTCTCTCCCCTTGTTATTTCCTTTATCATTATTATTATTGGTGTTGGCAGCAGTGATTTGTGTTATACCTTAGTTACTAAACTGTTCTTATCTCAGCCCGGGGGAGTTGCATTCTTTTCAATTCTCCTCTCCGTCCCTCCGGGAGTAGGGGGAGGAAAAGAAGGAGGGGAGTGAGTGAACGAGTTACCTGGCTTTGTTTAAACCACGACATGCACAATCTAGGTTCCCTTAGTGCGTCACTGCTTTCCCACAGAAAATCTTCAGAGGGATTTTCGGACTCACCATGACCTAATCCTGGCAACTGTGATACCTGTTCCCAGTTTGAGCCCTTCAGCCAGACCCCAGCACTCTAGTGTGCCAGCACTTTAAACTGCTCAGAGCCTCATCAAGACACAAGCTTCTATAAAACAAAGCCTTGTGCTGCTTTTAGCTGGGAGAGAGTTGATTTCCTTCCCAGTAGTCAGTAAGGGGCTGTGTTTTGGATTTGTGCTGTAAACACTAATACCACTAGGATGTTTCAGTTCTTGCTGAGCAGGGCTTACAGAGTCAAGGCCTTTTCTTGCTCCTCACCTCACCCCACCAGCGAGGAGGTTGCAAGGCACAAGGATCTGGGAGGGGACACAGCTAGGACCAGCTGACCCCAACTGACCAGAGGGGTATCCCATGCTGTCATGCTCAGCATGTGAAGCTAGGGGAAGAAGGAGGAAGTGGGGGACATGCTGGAGACCTGCTGTCCTGGGGATGGCTGAACACCTGCCAGCCCACAGGAAGTGGTGAATGAATCCCTTGGTTTGCTTTGCTTGTGTGCATGGCTTCCACTTTACCTGTTAAACTGCCTTTGTCTTGACCCATGGGTTCTCTCACTTTTCCAGTTCTCTCCCTCATCTCACCAGTGGGAACAGTGAGTGGCTGTGTGGGGCTATGTTACTGGCTGACGTTAAACCACAACAATGTCAAAACATTTCAATCTTTATGATAATAGCTCTTGCTGAAAAGACTGCTTACATATTCATTCCGTCAACTCTTGGGTATAAAATCTGCACACAGCCTTTGGAACAGGGACTGCAGCTCCAGCGTTCCTCTCTGTGAACAGGAAACCCCACAGGGGTGGCTCTCACTCTCCCACCACGTGGCCCATTTCAGCTGTGTCTCTTCTTTAAATCAAAGGTGCTCCTGGGGCCTCTATCACTCTCTTACAGCCACACATGGAGTTCTCAGTAAGAACAGAAATACTGAGCCTCTTCATGCACATCCTCAAAAATGTTACTGAGCTACTCAATAAAATTTGATCTCCCTGTGAGCATCCCATTTCAAATTAAATGAGAGACATCAGTTTTAATGCCCATCTCCAGGAGAGGATATAATCACCACAGCTTTTGTAAAGAGTAATGCGACTCCTTGTACCTAGATATTAGCAAAAGTGGGACAATAAAGGGCTGTGACTTGCAATAAACTGCAAAGCCCTGTTTCTCAGACAGGAGCACTAACTTCTCTAGATAGGAATCGAAAGGCCACTATATTATAAGAAAGCACACACAGGACTTGAGTCTCTCCTTCGGGCAGCAGATGCATAAAAGACCTCCACTGCAGTGACTAATTTTTGTTGCTCCAGCTTAGCCTCTTTGAGGATTTAAGTCTACATGACCTTGCCCGGGTCACATCATACTTTCCCACACGGCAAGAAGTAAAGGCTGACATCACAGTAACCCAAATCTCAGCCGGAAACCATGGTAACAGGATCATCTTGCTTCAGGCATGCTACCTTAGGTACTGAGTGCAAGTTCAAAATATTCAAAGTGAAATATACTGCTTTCAAGCACATCAATATTCTGGCACTGATTCCTTCAAATTATTACAGCACAGGTTTTCAAGATGGCCCACAGCTCCTATTAGAACCTTTAAGCATAAACTCTTCCAAATGGTCAACCATTTATCTTCATTCATCAAAGAACACGTAGTTAGAAAATTCTGTCCTAAAATCCCTTGAAACAGCAGTATAGAAAGACACAAGGTTTTCAATCTGTTCACCTGTGGATATTCTTAAAAGCTTTTTCTGTGAGTTTCTCCTTTAATAGAGAAAAATGCTACAGAAAGTACCACCAGGTGCGCAGCCTAACCAAAATGAAGAAAAAATAGGAAGAAAAAGCTTTTCTGCACTGACCAGCTCCTTTCATTTTCATTTATCTTATGGCTATTTGTAGAAATAGCAAGTCCAAGATTTTCTGACAGAAATGTGATTCTCATGTGATGCTTTTCCTTTAAGCAACCAGCAATGTAATGAAAAAAAAATAAAAAATGTAACCCTACTCTTCAAGCTTTTCTGCAGGGTATACACAAATTTATGACGAACATGCCTATGGCATGAGTACAATATCATGAGGATCACAGTACATTGTGTCTTGTGGATAATCACAGAAGCCTAATGCACAGGTTTTCTTATCAAAATGTGTAGTGAGATATGCGCACACCAGCAAAAAAGCAAAGGGACAGAGGGAACAGTACTGGTCAGATCTGAGTTGATATCTAATTCTTTGAAATCCAGTGATTCTTTATTCAAGTGCAGAGATCATCTACATGAATTTAAGCAGTTCATTAATCACAGTATAAGAAACTGTTTAAGACAATTGTATTTTCCATATAGAATACAATGAGAGTTCTCATTCCAGAATGTTTTGTAAGTTACTTAACTGCCTGATTCCCACTGAATTCTTATGGAGCAGGTTGTCCGTAGAGGATGTCTTTTCTTCCTGATAGCTGTTACACATGTTTAAGCAAGAGTCTCTTTTAAAAAGTAACTCTGTCATGTATCTGTTGATATTTTATATTATCCACATAAATGTCAAATACGTTTGTGAATATTACTATTTTATTGTCCTTAGTCTTCTAAGATGTAACACATAATTAATTACAGCCTTTCTTTTAATGAATGTCCTTGGCTGCTTATGTTGTCAGAAAGGGTAAACAGGAACACACCACTTTTTACCATTGGTTTCAGAAGGACTTCTTCCATTCTTTCTCTTCTTTATCTTTTTCTTAACACTAAATAGTTCTCACGCATACAGCCTATATGCAGACTCTAAATCAAATGCACAGAATATTCATCTGCAGAAAGACAATTTGTTTAGAGAAATAGCCAGTACATAGAGGCAGGAAAAGATACTTCAAGTCCATTTTTGAGTACAGAAGTATGATTTGCCTATGCAGTTCACCAATGGCTAAAATATCTAGAAAGCAAGACCTATCTGAGCCTTGGTTACTTGGGGATTTGGGAAAAATACATTCTGCTCAGAAATAAGTTAAAGGAAAGCTAATTTTTTTTACCGTATTTCCTGTTAGTCAGAGCCAGACAGTCAATGATTTTAGAAAACCAAAGAACTGGACTGAAAGCAACAGTAATATTATCATCTGATAACAATAGCTATAAAAATATTATTAATTCAGTAAGGTACTGGAAAAATTTATTCCCCTCAGACTTCTTCAGTTCTATGCAGAGAAGCAAAATGAGAAAGTACATCTTCAACTGCATTGTACATACTGATGAGTTGGGATAAGCCTGGATTGTGCCATCTGAAATACATATATGTAGTTATGTATTGGAACAATTTCAGTGTGTGTACATATTCATGTACTGAAAAGATAAATAAAATATACTTTGACTGTGATCTGGCTCTCCAGCCGTACGCATCCAACTGCAGAAAAGCACCATACGCAATGGAACTCATTGCTATGGATGACATAGAGGGGTTCTCCTCAGTTGAAAGATGACTTTCAAAAATGTTTCTTCTTCTGAGCATTACACATTTATCCCTATTCTAAGGCCTACTGCAATCTGATTATTTTTAAAAGACCTGCTAGCATGACTCTAGTCAACAACAGAAAGTAACTAGGACTATCTTATTCACCTTGTACTATGCATTCCATCCAAACTGTATGCCTGCTCCCCTGCTGGTGTGCCCTGGGAAGCTTATCGCATTAGCTAACATTGGCAACACTTTCCGTTGGCATCAGGATGTCTAAAATATGCATTGATATATTATGACCTATGTGCATAGCTATTAGTGGCTAAAAACCTTCCCTCCCTCCAGTGGGAGTGATGTTACACCCATTTAGGCTCTTTTTATATCAAATTTATTTGGAGGTAAACATGAATCAAACCTGATTCTGTGGCAAACAAGGTGTTTCAGGCAACAATGAACAGAAATTACAATCTGACAGGTTAGCCCTTTCGCTCAAGTTCCAAAGCTGCTGTTATGGTTGGAAAAACATTTATGCAAACTGCTCAGAAATTCACCGTGGTCTGCTGCCCATCCAATATCTTATTGCTCTAATGAAGTCTCATTCCAATGTAATCATACTTCCAGTAAAAACTGAATAGTACAGGAATGGGAGCTTCAACACATGTTATTCAGTTCAAAATACATGAAACACTATTAAACCTGGCTATAGAGTTTTTCAGGAGGGGGAAGGGAACATTTACTTGACTGCATTTAAAACACACTTTATTTGAAAATTTGATTTTACATTAAATATCCCTGCTGATCTTACTGCCACTTCCTTCTGTAGTAAACAAGATCCGGTGGAATCATACGGCTTATTTCAAATCCTAAAAGGTAATTAAGGCTGAGACAGTCCAGGAAAAAAAAAAAATCACCAATGGTTCCTCTGTGCCTAAGGGAAGTTTTAATTAAAAGTCACAGGAGAATAATCTGCAAGAAACAAAAATGAAATGGCTGCTGCTAATTTGCCTGGGTCTCAAGCAGATAAACAGTAAATATGCAACAACTAAAGTAGCTGTGATTTTGTTCATTTTAACACTTACTGGGAAATCTCTGTTCCCTTGTCTCCCTCCTGAGCACTCCTTGGCAATGCAAGACCTTGCAATGGGGCTGCAAACTGCAGTACAGCAAGTTTTTTCTATTCTGTAGTGCATGCTAAGCTTGCTACAGTGCTACACATATACAGTAGACTGTCAATTCCTCGAGTTTAAGGAAGGATTCCAGCTAATCACCCGCAAGCATCTGTAAAACAGTCCTGAAGCAACCTGGGTAAGGAAATCCCTTTTCCTCAGGCTAAGCTGTTTGCTGAGGCTGTGCTCCAGCTATTGGACACAATTCTGGGTTCTCAAATTGCTACACAAAAAAATTGGAGAGAACAGCCTTCCTTTGCTCTTTGAAAAAAAGAGGGAAAGGAAGGCAGAGGATCCCCCCTATCTGTTCTCTCCAACTGCTTTCATCAGTGAACTGCAGTTTGCAAGTCTATGTCTTCACCAGGTCCCCCACAAGGGATGACAAAATTTTGTTGGATAAAGAGGACAGCCTTACCCTGCCCGTGCTCCTATTCTAAACCCTAAGTTTACAGTGGTAACACAGAAGAGGGGTTTAACAGAGTGTATTCATCAGCCCACCACAGACCTCAACCTCAGGAACTAGGGAAATAACTGCTACCTTTTCTGCTCCTGGCCTCCAAGAGCCTTGCTAAATGTTAGATGAAGAAACTTGGGATCTAGCCTTTGGTTTAGGAAGAAGGAAGTATGATGTGCTGCATGCATACAAAATTACCAAAGCAATATTCATTTGCTAACTAGATGAATAACTGCCATATATTTTATTTCTTTCCTCCAAAGGGCAAATTTCATCATAGGTAAAAAGATATCACTTATATTTGCTCAAAGATCTTACCCCAACTTCATTCTGACCAACTGACATAATAGATTAAATCAATAAAACAATCCCCCCTTCCTATTTTTTAATCCCTCTAATTAATTTTTGGTAGTACTTTCTCTGCATTCACAACAAAGAAAATCACATCTGGTTTGGGTTTTCTTCTTGTTACACAAGTAAAACAATCTCTACTCCCATTTATACACACACACAATAATTCTGAATTTTAAGAGGAGGGCAGCTTTACTTATTATTCAGTCATTTCCAGATAAAATGAGCTGAAAATCAGTTCTTCCTACAGTGCATGTTGAATTGTGCTATTATCCTACACACAGCAGGTGCCAATTTTTACAAAATCATAAAGAGTTGCAATTATAAGTAGAATTACTTGTTAAAAGTTAAGGAGCAGATAAACAGCAAACAGGAATGTTGATTATCTAAAAAGTGGAGAAAAAAAGGAAAATTATCTGTGTCTGATGAGACCAGGGTATTATTTTTTGTTCTAAGGGACAAGACGTATTTCTTCAAAAGGTAATGGTTGCTTTAGAATATTTTTAAAGGCCAGTATTTTAAGTGTTTCTTACGTTATCTATATAGGCATTTTTCCTTTGAAACATTTACAGATACTATCATTAACTATTGTGGCATTGAAAAACAGAGATGCTGCATCCACTTACACTGCTTAGCAGCTACATTTTGAGAAATCTGAAAGGGAATTGAAGAGGCAGTGTCTGAAAAGTGGCTCTGCTGTACTTATCCATCCAGTTAGCTACTGTTCTTGCCTTCCAGCCCTACAGCATCTTTCACATTGAAAGCCCTGATTCCAGAACTATCTGCATGGTGCTCTTCCTGATCCACTACGCTACTTCACAAAGCCAGTGTACGTGATAGAGACTGTTAACAGAGTACCTGGACAATTACCAAGGCTAAGTTATGTAAAGCTCATTTTGCCACAATTTACCCCCATCAGTTTAATCTGGGAGGTGGCACAGTGTCACAGACCAAAGTCTTATGTATGAAATGACATATGACCCAATGATATTTATTTTTTCTACAGAGGAAATGTATAGGCATCTGTATAAGGGACCCAGATGGCAAAACAGGCAAAAGAAGAGTACAAATCCTATACAGGATTTTAACCATCCTCTCTGAAAGTAAACATTATGGTATTTACAGAAATAGATTTCAAGCTAAACTGCAGCCCAATGTAAGGTTTACAGATACAGAAAAAAAGTCACAGTGGAGCAGATCAGCAGCTCACTATCCTGCTCCTGCTCTGCCTGTCAGATGTTTTCAGGGAACTCTGCAAGAACTGCCTTTTGGAAACACACCCCCTAATGCTTAATTACACAATATCATGCCCACTGAGGAACTGTTCTTTCTAACCTCTGTAGGAAGAAAACTGTTTTAATCCTCTAGTACAAGCTAAAAAAACTCAAAAGGACAAACCCCATCCTGAGCTGAAACAGCTCAGGTTAGAACAGTTTTTACAATAACAGTTTAGCTCATTTTGTGCAGTCAATTGCAAAATTCTGCAATATTCAAGAACAGGAGATGCTATGCAAATGCAGTATATTCCTGGCAATATTTTAAATGGCTGACCATGCTTTTGACACATGAAATCTCTAAAACTACATTTCCCTGCATGGGTGCACCTGGAAACATGCATATTAGCCAGTTCCCTTTTTAACAAAGCGACAGATACCTGATACTGGATAAGGAACACATTTCAAAAAACTGAGTTGCTTAGCTATGTATGAATTTGATAAAAAAGAACTGCAACTTCCCATACGAATTGTAAGCTAAGTAATATGTAGTCCACAAGGTATACCCAAAACATTTTGGCTATCACACTTTGAGATGAATAACTGTGGTGCAGCTGGCAGCCAAGTACCCACCCAGCTCCTCAGTCAAGCCTCTGCGGTACTGGGGAGAAAACAGGGAGAACAAGAGCAAGAAAACTTATGGGTCAAAATAAAGCCAGGGAAGTCATTCACCAGTTACCGTTGCAGTCAAAACACACTCATCTTGCAGAAAATTTGACTTAATTTATTGCCAACTAACATAAATTATCTCTCCCCCTTCTCAGTGCCACAGGTTTCACTCAGTCCCCAGCTGTATAGTTTCATCATAGTATACCACTGCCGTTATTACACAGTTCATATTTTTCCTGGAAAAGCAAAGAAAAAGACTGAGCTTTCCACTGTTTCAAGGTAATAACAATTTTTGTGTATGTTTCGGGAGGGGGGGGAGAGTTTGTTCGTCCACTTGTACTCTGACAGGAATGAAAGAGGCAAATATCTTCAAGCGAAGCAATTTTAAAAATAGACAGATTACTCATATCTTCATAGACAGGTTGTAATGAATACACAAAGGAAGAAAGAATCTGACAGACATAGTGAATATACTCCTGAAAACTGGAAACAGTGGAGAAAGGCTTCTGGTCTACCAGAGCTGATACCTTAATTAGGCAATTATAACTACTAAACACTGACAAAGCTCCAGGCCTTGGCGAATTAAAACCAAGAAATCTGTAGCAAAGTAGGAAGGGGAAAAGGAAAGCCCTTGGCAGGATTTGTGATAACTTAGTAAGTAAGGAAGGGACTATAAGAGAACTGGAGTAGCAGTTAATGTAATTCTTTTCACTTTAAACGGTTCCAAGACCTATCTAGAAAGCCCAAGCTTTTTATCCTGGACTCAGTTATGTAGAAGGCAAAAGATTTTTAAACCAGGCTGAGAAATGCATGTCTTAGAAAAAGGAGGTTATGACTGACAAATTTACTTTAATTCTTTTCATATGCTAGCTACCTGGAGACAGTAGCAGTGTAATGGATAATTTATCTGGAACTGAGAAATGCACTTTGATAGTGTGCCACAAAGAAGATTGATATGAAAAGGTGGCAAGCATGTTTTTGAGAACTAACCAAACAAATTCAAACAGATTCAAAGAAACAGGCCAGTTGTTGGGTGCGGAGCAGAGTGTGGGATGTCCTGGGTACATTACAACTGACATGTTTAAATTACTTTCTAAAGTAGTGACCTTGGAAATGGTATGTTCAGAATTATTACATTTGGTAATGGCACACAATTTCTAAGACAACAAAAACTGAGAAGAAAGAACAAACAATTTCAGAAGGATGTGGGTCATTTTAGGTTTATAGTCTTATTCATAGCTCACATACTCCACTCTAAAACACAGTACTTTAGGACAGGTACCTAAAGTAATTTCACAGTACTGAAAGGTGACCACAGAGAATACAAGTGAGTGGGAAAAACAACAAAGTATTGTGCTTAGCAAAAAAGATCATCTTCTAACTAATTACAGAGAAAAGCCAAAAAAGTTGTGGAGTATTTACCATTAAAATATACACAAAAGGAGGGGGACTATTCTAAAAATGCACAATTGGACATCATTTATGACAATCAAAGCCATGGTGAGTACAACCAAGAAAGTAATGGTGCCATTTTCCTGTTCCAATATTGGCTGATAAATATCTAAAAATAAAATACAACTTAGATTAAATGCTCAAGAATGCTGTTTTCTGGACATTAAGGATTTGTTGCCATGTGTCAGACTGTCAATCCGAAGAGAGGGCTTAACCTTCAGCAAACACCACTAGCATCTGAGTGGCAGCATATGGTAACTTTTCCTTTTATGTGACTATTCAGGTTGTGTATATATGTGAGTCTGTTGGTTTTACTAGTAAAGCTTACAGTGATAATTTTGGCAGAGCTGTTGCCTAATGACTTTCAAATATAATTAAAACCATATTTTGATATAAACTGTACTGCCAAAGTCAAATATATACCAGCTAAGTGAAATTAACCTTCAAGTGATACTTGAATAACAGTAAACCACAAGGGTATGTAAGAGCTTAGATATACTGTAGTTTAATTATGTTACAATAATTCACTTCATTAATCTCCTAGGAAACAATAACCACAAAAGTTAAATACTTCAATTAACAAACCCTATTTCAAACTTAATTTTAATTTTATATGACTTTGCAATATTATCCAGTGCAATTATATGAAAGACAAACAAAAGATAAAGACAATATTAACTTCTCTGGAGAAGATATCAAAAATATCCTCACCTTTTCAACCTGTGACAGGAAAGAAACAAGGCGAGGTCTACTCTGACTTATTTCTGTCCCAGTCTATGCCACAATGACTCTGTTTCATCTGCAAATAATCTCAGGATTTATCAATTCACAGGTTCTGCTAGGTCACAAGTACTCTGTGGATGGGTTTGGTTCTCTCTGCTACCAACATTCCTAATTTAAACATCACTTCCCTGTGAGGACTACCAGTTTGGATAACACACTGTAACTTAACAATGATGATTTAATGGGCATTTGGGTTTTTTGCCCTTATGTTGGATTATGCAACCCTTTTTAAAATTACATGCAGAAATAAATCTGTCTCTGTCACTACACTTGCCAAACACCTTCAATTCCTCAGGGCTTCTTTAGCTACTTACACTGTTAGAACTGCTGCTGTAGGCACCAAAAACGATCTTCATGGATCACAAGATCCCACCATATACAGAACATCCCTCAGTGCCTGCAATGTTTCTGGCTTGGAGCAGTATGGATAAGGTGACATTCTGTGTCAGGAATGCCATGTCCCAGAAGACAGGCATAATGCAGAAGAAAATTCTGTAGGTAAAAACATCAACAACATGAACACCTGAGGATAACTGCCTTATACAGGGCTCTTAGGACTTGGTCCGTAATCACAAATATCATGATACACAGAAAAGGAAACTGATACAAATGAAGCACCTCCCAACGGCAAGGGAAGCCTGGCATCCTCAGCATTGTAACTTGGAAGATACCAGTACAAGAGTTCAGCACAGAGGTACAAGAAAGAAGCTCTCTGCTATATCTAACACCAAAACATCAGTTTCTTAGGAATATTCTTATTTGCCTACAAGACAAATAGAGCTAGTATTTTTTTGTTTAATGAGTCTAAGTTCATACCCACTGTAGGTATTTTCCATGTGGATTAAGCCAGGTATCACTTCGTTTACAGCTATAAATCCAAGCCTCATTTTTAAAAACTTCTTTATAGATTATAGTTCTCATTCAATTGCAATGCCAAAATAACAAGTACAATGTTACTCTTGATTACTTTAATTTTAGCTTTTTAACAAGTATCACATTTATTCCAGAACATTTCTGTGAAACTACACTCTGCTTACTTAGCTTCTGCTTTTTGACCTTCTTTCTTTATAGCTCTCCAAGGAGAAAATGAGATATCTTTATCAAATCAGTGAGCAATAAACAAGAGGTTCATGTTCCCATAGAACAAAAAATAACAGCATTGAGAAAGCCACGTTCAAAAATATATATGTTGCAGAGAGAATAAAACTCATTCATTTATAACATTTTTCCATTAAAACAATGTAATAACTACTGAAGTTCAAATGATATATGAGTGTCTCCTTGAAGAAGATATTCTGTACATCTGATAAACCATAAATACTATAGGATGTATCTCAGGCAGAACAAGCACATCTTTGTGTGATCCTGGAAAATATAGAGTGCCTATGAGGATGAGTTATGTAGGTGAACCAATTTAATATATCTATTTGCCTGGTGGACACCCACAATTTGCAATTTAATCATCCACAAGTTACGGTGTGTTCATAATTGTATTAGACTTTGAAATAAGGTAACACTGGTTATATTAAGCTTAAAAAATAGCCCACCTTTTCATGTTTACAATAATTTATAAAGGACATAGTAGCTACAAGCAAGGTAAATTAAAGCATTAGAGCTGCACTGAACAAAAGACAGTATATTGCAGCCAAACTTCTAATCCACAACATATAACAACATTCTCATTGCTATCTTTTACATTACAGATTTATACAAGGATAAAACCTTGGCATTGTCATTCTGTGATACGGGCAAGATTTTTTTATTTTTCTTCTGTAAGCCATTCTGAAGAATATCAAGACTTTCAGAGTGAAAATCAAATTGATCAGTCTTGAATCTCTATTAACAACTTAGAGGCACAGGCATTATGCCTACAGACCCAAAGCCTGGCAAAATTAGATTATAACAGTATCTTCTATAAAATTGTTTAAAAATCTCTGAACTAGATAGACAAGGTTCATATTTCGGTGGCTCAGACACTCACCTGGAATAAATCCCAGTCATTTTCTAGCCCTTTTTTCTTTAGTAAACATTTCATTACTTTGAAGAAAATTTAAGCATTTATTCATGGAAAGATTGAGAGAGATCATACTATAATAATTGAGGCTAGCACATAGTTTTTGGAGGCAACAGACCTTGGTTCAAATCTCTATTATGAATTAAGCAGACATTTAAACATGATCCTCCTATTTTATTCAAAGTAAATCACTACTAGCAACAGAAGGAAACCTTTCTTTCACACTACATCTGATCATTTTATGAGTAGGACTCTTTGATATGCACTGGGAGGTACACACTCCCTCAGGTACATGAAGCATTGGACCTCTTGCACATGCCTAAAAGACCAAAACAAACAACAGAAAAAAACATTCATGTAACAAAGTTCATGGGACAATGTGTGTTCATAGGGGTGGAAACAGGGGAGTTACTGAGGGCATCCTTCCATCTTTTCACTGGTTCCTGGATTATAGTTTTATCCTGAGGATCAAAGTTAAACTGGAAGAGGAGGAAAAGGACAGATCTGCAGGGTGACAGGAAGCTGGTCTTGTTCACGAAACTTCAAGAAAGGAGCTGCTCTCTGATTTTACCAGTAGAGAAGGGCTCTTCAACCTTCTTGGCTTGTACAAACCCCTTTCTGATGGAGAATCAGGTCTTCACCAGCACCCTTGTTCACAGGCCTAAAATCTCTGTGTGACAAGGGCTGGGTAGTGGTGAACAAAAGGCTGGGTTACACTCAGTGCAATTTTAGGCAGACACCGAAAGCAAAGACTCCAAAAGCAAAGGAAATAAAGAGGCCTCACTTGGTTTAAGTCTCTCAGCAGTGGATGACAGCTTCACAATGGTCCTGAATTTCTGGTGTCTTTTGCAAAAGGGACAGGGGATTATATCTATGTATATATTTAACAAGTTTTAGCAAACGAAGGCCAATAACTAACTCTTCTTTATCTAAAGGTCTTTATAAAGATTTTCAAGCGTGGGAGAGTGTACTCATCAAAGATGACAAGCATGTAGCTGTCTTGGCCACAATGAGTACATTGAAATCTGTAACAGAGAGAGGTCTCAAGCACTTCCTAGGGAAGAAATTCATGGCATCAGTTCACAAATGGTGTCTCTTGGTATAAGCAAGGTAATTTCATGTCATTACTATGTTTACAGCTACTAATTACAGTATTTAAATATGGTATGAGAATACTCCAAAAGCAAAATATTATTATCTGTACTCACCTATTGCATTCATTCTGCTGACACTTTGAGGACTGCAAACATAGAAAGGTTAAAGCAAAAGAAAAGCAGCACAGGATTTCAGGTAGATGTATACTGCAAAACAGTATGATGGAGTACCCAGTTCTTGTCAGGGAACAAGCAGAGTAATGATACACCATTTGCTGTATTGATCCAGGGAATGTGCTTAGCCATTTTGTTTCTTCCAAGACAAGATATAGAAACTGGTGCACTTCACATTTCTGAGAAAAATGACGAAATTGCTGCCTAGCAAAAGTGGATTTTTTATATAAAGCATCTAAGACATTAGATGTTCCTTTTTCTAGTACATGGTCACATTGGTTAAAGAATCTGTCAGCAATCACATTACAAAAATCAGAACAATAACGCATTTCATAAAACTTCCAGATTTTGTTGCCTTCCTCTAACAATTTTACTGGCACCATCCTAGAGACTGATGTTTTTTCTTTAACAATTAATACAGCAAGTAAATAAGATATTAACAGCAAGTAAATCTCAGGCCACATAAATGCTATGGGTCCAGATGGAATCTACTCCTGGGATTCCATCTGGAAGAGAAGTGGATAGCATTGCTGCAAAACCACTGTCTATCATCTATGAAAAGTCATTGAGATCAGGATATGTCCCTGATGACTGGAGGAGGGCAAATCCATCTACAAGAAGGGCCCAAAAAAAGGACACAGGGAACTTGAGGACCACTAATCATACTTCAGTCCCTAGGAAAGTCCTACTTGGAAGAAGTTCTCCTAGAAACTATCACAAACCAAATGAAGTAAGTTTTTTAGAAAAGCCAACAAAGATTTACCAAAGGCAAATCATGCTAGAATAACCTGATCAACTTCTACAACAAAGTAACATTTTCTGTCAACACAGTAAGCGCAGTAGATATTGTTTACCTGGACTTCAGCAAAGCCTTTTGACACAATTTCCCACAGTCTTCTCCTGGACAAACCAGCAAGGGACAGGTGGGATGGGTGATCTGCAAGATGGGTAAGAAATTGGCTCACAGGCCACGTTCATAGGGTGGTAATCCACACTTTTTACTTAGGAAAAGACTGAAGGAGTTAAGTCTTAAAAAGCTTAGGGGGAAGTTCATCGCAGTATTCCAATACTTAACAGGCAGCTAGGGAGAGTCAGCTAGAGAGAGGACAGAGGCTTTCTTCATAAGAAGCTACATGGAGAAGACATGGGGCAATAGGTACAAGTTGCATCAGAAAGGTTTCATTTTGATAGAAGAGTTTTTTTACACTAAGAAAATCAGTCCCTGGAACAACCTCTCTATGAATGTGGTAGAGTCCCCATCAGTGCAGGTTTTCAAAACGTGACTAGACAGGGTGCTAGATAATCCCATCCAGGTTCCCTATTCGACAAAATTGGGCCAGTCAATCTTCTAAGGCCCCTTTCAATATGGGCTGTCAAAGGTACTACAATTCTTCCCTCAGAAGCTAGTCAATAATAGTATGGATTATATTCTTTCAGAGGCTGCAATAAAGAGAAAATAAAGCATAGCTAACATAAAATTCCTGTTAACTCCAGTCTTCTTGCTCTATTATCAGTGAAAGCTTTAAAAAAGACAAAAGAAAAACAAAAAAAAAACCAAAAAAACAACCACCAAAAAACCAGAACACTGTAAAGCCCTCTCATTCCTCCCCAAAAGACAATCATATAACAAGATCTCTAATAAAAAAGGAAAAGATTAATTGGAGAGCTGCCTTGAGAGACCAAATGTTCCAGACCTGACAGTTTTATAATGTAAGTAATTAGGGAAACATTATGAGTTATGTTATCAGAGCCAGCAGCATGATCAGCAATTGTTTGTATTTCAGGGTCTATTCATGAGTACAGTATACAGAAAGTAGAGCACTAAAAGCAGATGAAACAGATGTTGATGGAATAGAGCTGACTTCTCAGCTAAATGCTGCTCTCATCCTGCCAATGACTTCCATGAATTTATCCCCATTAAAAGAAGTTTAATCTTCAATAAAAAGAAAAACAAGGAAACTGTTGCCTATGAACACAGTCTGTAGAAGTTAACACAGAATAGAGCTCTGCCGATGCCATGTCAAGTCATCTTCTTTTGTAAAGTGAAAACTGAAGATGAACACAGCAGTTCAGGGGCAGGGAATAAAACCTATTTTATTAACTTCTACTCATTTCTACATCTGAACCTGAGCAACCTTTCTAGTTTCTTGAATAATCTTGGTTCCAGTGGGGGATCATATGTGACTCCCTCTCTCAGGACATGGCTGGACAAGAGTTGAAAAGAAACA
This sequence comes from Pezoporus wallicus, assembly GCF_028554395.1. NCBI lineage: Eukaryota > Metazoa > Chordata > Aves > Psittaciformes > Psittacidae > Pezoporus > Pezoporus wallicus. The sequence goes on along the minus strand of NW_026637610.1, from coordinate 953,674 downwards.
AGAGCCTCAACACCCAAAACTGAGAAAGCATGTGCCCCTGAAATGGTAATGCGAATGCCACTAACCATTTGCCAAATCAAACAGGAGGGAATTACTAAATGGGGGAAAAAAAAGCAATATGTCAGCTTGAAAGAAATATCCAAACAGCATAAAAATTTGTAACAAAGGAGAGAGAGAAGATGGTGACATTTTATCAGTAGGACATCAGCTTGGTATTTGACAGAAGGAACCCTAGCAGCATCAAAGCCCCCACTTCAGTCTGAGGGAGATGGGTGTTGTACCCCATGACAAGGGCTGTGAGAGGGCTGCATGCAAAAGAGGGCAAGTGTGTAACAGGGACTACAAAATTTAGGGATTAATTCTAAAAGACTGTTTAGAAATTTGTAGGTACATATTACTATTTCACAAGTGCCAAGTATTATCTATGGTATGGCAGGTTGTTTCTGAATGTATAGTTCACTGATTGCCAGTTAATTACAGGCCATTAATAAACCAAAAACCAGCCTTGATTGTGATTCAATTTAAAGAATATAAATTGATTTTACCTCTGTGACAGTTGTTTGGGTTTTGGTTTTGCACTTTTTTTTTTTTATTAAAACATTTATTTAGCTTTCTTTTCTCCTTACTTCTGTAGCTGTTTGAGACAATAACTGGCAACATATGTACATATAGAGGGGTAGATGTGGTTTTTCTTGATTTCAGTAAGGCATTTGATACTGTCTCCCACAGCATCCTCATAGATGAGCTAAGGAAGTGTGGGCTTGATGATCAGGTAGTGAGGTGGATCAAGAACTGGGTGGAAGGAAGAAGGCAGAAAGTTGTGGTCAATGGGGCAGAATCTAGCTGGAGGTCTGTGACTAGTGGAGTCCATCAGGGGTCGGTGCTGGGACCAGTGCTGCTTAATATTTTCATCAATGACCTGGATGAGGGAACTGAATGTACCCTCAGCAAGTTTGCTGATGATACTAAACTGGGAGGAGTGGCTGACACACCAGAGGGCTGTGTTGCCATTCAGCGAGACCTGGACAGGCTGGAGAGTCGGGCGAGGAGGAACTTGATGAAATTCAACAAGGGCAAGTGTAGAGTCTTGCATATGGGGAAGAACCCCATGTACCAGTACAGGTTGGGAGTTGACCTGCTGGACAGTAGTGAAGGGGAAAGGGACCTGGGGGTCCTGGTGGATAGGAGGATGACCATGAGCCAACACTGTGCCCTTGTGGCCAAGAAGGCCAATGGCATCCTAGGGTGCATTAGAAAGGGTGTGGTTAGCAGGTCAAGAGAGGTTCTCCTCCCCCTCTACTCTGCCTTGGTGAGACCACATCTGGAATATTGTGTCCAGTTCTGGGCCCCACAGTTCAAGGACAGGGAATTGCTTGAAAGAGTCCAGTGCAGAGCTACAAAGATGATTAAGGGAATGGAACATCTCTCTTATGAGGAGAGGCTGAGGGAGCTGGGACTCTTTAGCTTGGAGGAGACTGAGGGGTGACCTCATCAATATTTACAAATATGTAAAGGGTGAGTGTCAGGATGATGGAGCTAGGTTTTTTTCAGTGATGTCCAGTGACAGGACAAGGGGCAATGAGTGTAAACTGGAGCATAGGAGGTTCCATGTGAACATCAGGAAAAAATTCTTTACTGTGAGAGTGACAGAGCACTGGAACAGGTTACCCAGGGGGGTTGTGGAGTCTCCTACATTGGAGATATTCAAGGCCTGCCTGGACAAGTTCCTGTGTGATGTACCCTAGGTTACCCTGCTCTTGCAGGGGGATTGGACTAGATGATCTTCTGAGGTCCCTTCCAACCCTTAGGATTCTGTGATATATAGTAATTCCAGCTGAATAGAAACCTGTTTTGCAATCAATACTATTTTTGACTTTGTCAAATGAGAATTGGCAAACACCATATAAAGGATCACAGATATAGCAAAACATGGGATGCTTATGAAAACCAAAATTATAAATATATAAAAAAAATTGTCTTCCATCACGTATGTGTCATATATCTGATCCCAAATCACATGAAAAATTCTACAAGTGCATGCAGTGTTTCCCTATAGCAATTGATAAGGCAATTAATGCTCCAAAATGAAAACAGTATTGAATTTACAGCTTGATTAGATATTTGAGGAAAACTCCAGAGAAAATCAAAACAATGCAAGTTTCAATTAATAAAAGCTGTCTTTTCTCGCAAAATATTCTAGTCAAAGTAGTGGTATTAAAAAAAAAGAAACCTCCTTGGGAAAATACATGTTTAATAAAGAACTTCTATGAAAACTACATTTTAAATAATCCTTCTGATATATTCTCTACTCTTATTACCAAGTGCAGGAAAACAACGGGGAAATGTTGCAGGAGTAACTTAAGAGCCAGCATCTTCAGGCTGGAGGAGAGGCAAGAGACAGATACTGTTTGTGAGCACATGCATTGCCAGTTTAAGCGAAAAGACAATATTTAGTATCTGCTGCTCACCCTGTACCAGGTGGAGCTATAGGCTCACATCCATGTCTGCTATGAGAGCAGAGGTTTGCATTACCCTACTTCTTCAGCTTGGCTTGTAGAAAATCCTGAACTAGATAAAAAGGGATCATAAAAATATATGGATTTGGGCAGGGTAAATTTCATTTCACCTTTCTAACTCATGAAAACTCATTAACAAGTTACTTCTAGTAACTCGTGACACATTTTAACACTGACATAGTAACAGGTTGATCTTTTACTAAAGCCACTGAAGAGGACATCCAAGTGGATAAATATTATACTATGTATATAAATTTTGTTATCAAAATAGTCTGAGTGGCTTTTGGTTCCAGAGATTCAAGTCCTAAACAGCTGCTTCAGTCCTTGCATTACAGACAGAAAAAATATCAAGGTAATCAGCATCACATCAGTATTTTTTATAGTTGAACAAAAGGTTCGAATTGTAACTACTGAATAATTACAAGCAACAGTATTTATTAGTATGCAAAGGAGTTCGATCTGTTTTGTTTCCAGAGCAGCTCAAAGGATAAAAAGCCAAGGAAGCGGTACATATTATAAGAAATCACACACAAAAATTCCCTCTTTGTCTCAGTGAACATCTTTACTCTGGAGGCACAGAGTGTAGAGCTTCTTGCTGAGACTAAAAAGAAAAAAAAAAAAAAAGTCTGCTTAATTTCTATTTCCAGTGATGCATTGTGCCTTCAGAACTCATTCAATTGAAAAAGTACAAAGGTTTCCATTTACAGAAGTTTTGTCAAAATGATTACAGAAGTTGTCATGGAACAATTTCCAAAACAAACTGTGTTATTTTCCTTTTATGGTCCCCTTGACATTTTTAGTTCTTTAGTGGTGGCAGAAGTTTCTATTTCCACAAGAGTGGCAGTGTTTTCTCTGATAAATAACAAAAGTTAAAAAATAAATAAATAAAAAAAAACAACACAGAGGCATCTGGGAGTGTATTGAAAAGCCAAAACACTGTTAACTTCTTTGTGTTTGTATGTATAAATGTATATGTATAGGAGAAAAATGAAACAACAGAGGGAAGATAACATTTTTAAAGCATTTTAAAGGTACTGCTTCTCACAAATTCCTGACAAATTCATTTTTGCCTCTGTATATGCAGGCATTCTTACAGACCCATTGTGAGCAAATGACAGAACAAAAATTATGTATGTGTGCTTTCAGAAACCACACAAAAGGTGAACTGTAAAATAAAATCTCAAGAAACATGTCATTTCATTCTAGCAGTACATGAAGAAACACAATACATATTCTGAGAAAACAGGGCTCTACTTCATGGAAAGAAAATGAGCAGTTTAAACAATATGGTCAACTATTTCCTACTGTGCCATTTTATAAAAAAAAATGTTATACCAAGACGTTAGAGATGGAGGGGGAGCTCAGAATTTGATATAAGGTGTTTGCTCCATAAAAATAATCACAGAATCACAGAATCATAGAATCGTTAGGGTTGGAAAGGACCTTAAGATCATCTAGTTCCAACCCCCCTGCCATGGGCAGGGACACCTCACACTAAACCATGCCACCCAAGGCTCTGCCCAGCCTGTCCTTGAAAACCACCAGGGATAGAGCATGCACAACTTGCCTGGGCAACCCATTCCAGTGCCTCACCACCCTTACAGTAAAAAACTTCCTCCTTATATGCAATCTAAACTTCCCGTTTAAGTTTTAACCCGTTACCCCTTGTCCTATCACTACAGTCCCTTGTGAAGAGTCCTTTCCCAGCATCCTTGTAGGGCCCCTTCAGATACTGGAAGGCTGCTATGAGTTCTCCACACAGCCTTTTCTTCTCCAGGCTCAACAGCCCCAACTTTCTCAACCTATCTTCATACAGGAGGTGCTCCAGACCCCTGATCATCCTCGTGGCCCTCCTCTGCACTTGTTCCTACAGTTCCATGTCCTTTTTATGTTGAGGACCCCAGAACTGCACACAATACTCCAGGTGAGGTCTCACAAGAGCAGAGGGGCAGGACCACCTCCTTTGACCTGCTGGTCATGCTCCTTTTGATGCAGCCCAGGACACGGTTGGCTTTCTGGGCTGCAAGCGCACACTGCAGCTGGCTCATGTTCATTTTCTCATCGACCAACATCCCCAAGTCTTTCTCCACAGGCTGCTGTGAATCTCTTCTCTGCCCAACCTGTAGCTGTGCCTGGGATTGCTCCGACCCAGGTGTAGGACCTTGCACTTGTCACGGTTACCATGTATCTGAAATTTGATCTCCTCTCCGTGCTAAATAATCTCAGATCTCTCAGTCTCTCCTCATACCTCTGACACTCCAACCCCTTAATCATCTTTGCGTCCTGTTGCTTGGCTCACTCCAGTATGTACATATTTCTCTTGTAGTAGTGGAGCCCAGAACTGGGCATAGCAGTCTAGATGTGGCCTCACCAGTGCTGAGTGCAGGGGATAATCACCTCTCTTTACCTGCTCTACCTTTACAATGCTTATCCTAATGACAAATGAATGTTTTAAAAAATGATGTTTCTTGCAGTCATCTCACAGAAACTTTGTGAATAGCTGATAAGATCCTCTAAGATGCTCAGAGCGCAGTTCCCTTACATATTAATGGACTGTGTATCTATCAGAACTACTACCTACGCAACAAATCTGTAGCCTCTCAGACAAAAGGAAATCTCAGGGGGCACACATCCTGTGTTGTAAGATGAGTTATTTTCACTGCCTCTGTAAGTTGAAATAAAAATAACTTAGAAACATCTTGGTACTTAAGAGTGTTTGCACCAGACTTGAGGGATGCTACTGTCAAATTAGCCTCTTAAAACAGAAACTAAGGAGACTTGGTTTCCCAAGAGAGTGTAGAATGCAATAGCTGGTTTCCAGTTTCCACACTATTGCACTTTCTTTCACATTTAGACTTGCTTTCACTTACAGTTCAGAGAAACACAGAATCATACAGCTTAGATGAGGCCTCTGAAAGTCATCCATTCCCACCTGCTTTGAGCTGGGCTAGTCAGAGCAGGCTGCTCAGGAATACTCCAGTGAAGTACTGAGCATCTCCAGTCTCCAGTAACTGAGATTCCTTCCCCCACCCAATCTGTTCTGGTTTTGACCACTTTCAGGATAAAAATGTTTTCCTTTTATATATATATATATATATATACACACATATGTATATATCCATCTGGAATTTTCCACATTAAAGCTTCTGTCCTCAGACTGTCAATCATATATATATACATATATATGCCAATATATAACCCTGGTAGTAAAAACCAGCACAGTATTAGCAAATTACCTAAGTATGTATGCAAGATTCCAACAAGCCTATATGGTACTTCACTGAAGTGCAGGTCACCACATCTTTATTATTGTTATTACCCTGAATACAAATGCACAAGAAGCAGCTCCACACCATGCTATGTCAAAATCAGTCTCCAGGTAAATATGCACTGATCTATCAGGTACAGAACAGTGGTAGCTAGAATATACGGCCAGTACCAGCTATTTTCCAGTGATGAAATCCAAAATCCAATCCTAGCGTTTACTCCTGTTGTGCTGCCAAACAGACTCATTGCCTAGTAAGCCTCAGTGAAAAGAACAGACTATCCCCTTCCCTCGGTACATCACCCCATACAGGATCTGCAAGGGCACCTTGACTTAACATGTTTACACCAGGTTTTAAAATGGCAAATACAATGAAACCAAAGAACTCCCAAGTGAAAAAAATGGGAGAGGCATAGTTAAATCCTGTTATCTGCACTGAAGACTGTCAGAATAAAGAAACAAATCAGAAAATTATATCCAGTAAATGCCACTACTTTTTAAGGTATGCTTGAGTTTTAGCAACTATAACTATAAATTGCTGTGTACATGTATATCAAACACATATATTTCTAATATACTAGAAGCATACTAGCAGTATATGAAATTGTACTACTATACTTCTACTAGGTAACTAATTGCCTGTATTTATTGTTTGCAACATAGACAGGTATAGCTCCCTGTCAAGCCCCTTCAGAAATTCACTGAGCTTTAAGTCCCAGTGAACAGCTGAAGGATTTCCTATACCTTTCATGAATTACAACGGAAGTAAATCAAAGCCTTAGTTAAGAAACAGCTTCAGATGGGAAGTCTGCAGCTCAAGCACAGGCAATAGGGTCTTTGAAGGGTACTTAGTTATGAAATGACAATAGGGTCCATCTTCTTCCATGAAATACTATTTTGGCCTCTCTCTAACGTTCCATGAAACAGTGCACAATCTTAGAAGTTAACAGAGATAATTTAAGCATGAACTTAACATATCTTTTGCAGACTGGGACAGAGGACACCTCGGGTATGTCCTTACCTTCCATAGTCTCTGAAGATGCTCCCTGCATAAGCAGGCAGACTGCTGAAATTAGTATCTAAGTGAAATTCCTGTTATGCTGTTCTTTCCAATGAATGAAACAAATTCACAAATTCACAACAAAGCACACTGGAACTGCCTGCTTATACAAACACAGCTAAACCCTACAGACTTTGTGCTCTAGAGTCTTCAATGCAGCTTGCCTTTCCCACGAGTGTCTCATCTGAAAAGTAGCGTACTTCCAAAACAGGCGAGTTCAAGAAGGCATTTCTTTGTAATTATTTGTAACTGGTTCTAAATATGAGACAAACAATAACAAAACAGAACTTGTTTTCTCCTGTTCTGTAATCAAAGTTTATATGTGGTCACAGACAAATGAGAGCTTTTGTGAATATTCTTCCCATTCCCCCTCCCCAAATACAAAAAATACCCCCCCGCCTACTTTACCAAGCACTTAAATTCCCTTTTATCACTTGTGTTCAGATTTATACTAGCTTCACTAAGGATTCTATCATAGCACACAACACCCATCAGAGGTTTACAGAAGATGATCCAATACAAATATTTGACAAACAACATGCATATAAGGGGGAAGGGGAGGTCTATATATGGGAACATGAAGTTCTAGAAATATAAATAATGGAAACTATCAGTAACTTAATGATAAAACAAAATACTGATAATTAAATTATTTTAATAGTATGTCAAGATGAAGAATAAGAGTCTTGGGAAATGAGACTGGTAAATTATTATCCCTCAGGCTTGTTCTACACATTGTTGTTCAAGTGTGAAAAAGACAATACGTAAACTCCTTAGCTATACATTTAGCTTTAACACCGTATTAGTGTCCACAACCTCAGAGCTACTATCTTCAGAAACATTCTGTCATTCTCACCCTTCTGGATCAACTAGACTAGTGATAAAGATTTAGAAACAAGAAATTACAAACTTGATGGATACGTGGATTTTTTAAAGACCTTAATATATGCAGACAGACATGGATGTACATATCCATAGTGTGTATATATATACACACACATGCATTCATGTACAAAGATAGCACATTTGATACAGTAAGGCACTCCTTTCAAATGGGATTAGTCAATTAATATCAATTTCTTTAACCCTGTAAATCTAGAAGAAGCTGCCACTTAAATTCCTTCCTTATAAACACTCAAGGCCAAATCCCAGCGTCCTTCAGGAGCTCAGACATCTCCATGTGATTTACTGAGTTTTTTCAACTAAACTGACTACAGTATAGGTGTCTGACAGACACGAAATATATTTTAAATATAAATGAATGCAACCAAGCTCAAATATGCAAATCATACAACTATATTACAATGCTAGAAGTATAACAACTAATTTGTTGTGTACAGTAATTGGATTCTCTTTGCACAGGTTATTTATTGCACATATATCAACAGAACATGCACATTAACACTTGGAATATTTCCATTTGTGCTTTCTACTCTCACAAAAGCTATTTTGCCGTTTCTCACTTTTGTAGAGATTCTTTATCCTTTTTTTAATTGTAAAAACTCTCAATAAGTACAGTGGATTATTCTCAATTGTTTTTAACTAGTTTTTTGTATCTCGTTGAATCTAACAGCTTAAAAGCTTTGGCTTCAACTGCATTTTTTAACCTTCTGCCCTTATAAATATAGACACTTTTTCTTAACAGGATTTCAAATTTGATGTGCCCTGAGCTGCAATGCCAGAAGGATTACTTAAATTGTTGAAATTTAATTCTAAATCATTATGGATTTGATCACATAACTGAAGGGGCTTTACTGCATATTGTACAGGGACATGCCACACAAGCCTTTTTCACATCAGAATGCTTAGGAAAAAAAGCAGTTGTAGGGCAAGCTGATTATACTTTAGATTTTGGGGTTATGACTCTGAAAATTATGATTTTTAATAGTACAGTTTCACATACTTCCATTTAAGTAGATACTTTAAAGGTCAAGATCAAGTGATTCCTAGGTGTCTAAATATGGAAGTAAGATTGAAGATGAATGACAAAAATAGTTTATCAGATTTATCACATTGCTGGCATCTCTTCCACATGAGAATCAGATTCTCTAGCAAGAAAGCTTATGGGTTTGGACAAGAACTTTGTTCCTTTTGCAGCAGGCACAAGAGGGAAAAAAACCCTAAGTGTGAGGAGTCACGACCCTTGAAGTATAGGAAGGAAAACTACGAGGAACATGATGCATGAAGAATATGCAACACAAGCAACCAGGATGACAGGAAAGATTTTCAGATGATTAAACAGCCAACACAAACAGAAACGCCAAGGGAACTAGCTGTTCAAGTCTTTTAGAAAGGTAAAACGTTAGTGTTGCACACTGAATGCCATTAGAGGAAGAAAAATGACTGGCCTACAATCATTGAACAATAAAACTTTACTCTACTCTGATCTTTTCTGTAAAATACACCGAAGAGTTTCATTCAACATTATCTATATCAAACCCCTAACTCCTGTAAGGGCTGAATGCTGTCTCTTCAAAAACAACTAAAAGTTCCTACTTCAAGCAAAAACTTTAATATTTTAATAGACATGAACTTGCTTATAATAAATACCTTTAAATTTTCATTTTTTCAAGCTCTTCGAGCATTATTCTACAGAAATTTTGACATGACTTCGTAAAGTAAAATTCAGTACTCTACAAAGACAGTATTTATCTTACGGTCTGCTTAAAAGTTGAATGCCTTTTGGGATCCCTGAATTCCTACAGGACAACTCCATAGAGCTCCTACATGAAAACTGGGTGTCTGTGGGGTCACTGCGAAGAGTATTGCACAATTTATCAGATCTGACATCTGCTATTTAAACGAGTTGAGATTTGTCTTCATTCCCTTCAATAGCCCTTCCAAACAATTTTTTTCTGCTCTCTATTTAACCACCAGGAGCAGCCACCAAGATGTTTACGGAGCTACAGCAAAAGGCAGGAGACACTGAGAGAACTGGGTTTAATCAGCCTGAAGTTAAAAAGTTGAGGGGGTTATTCTTGCCTTAGTTCCTTCCAGTGCTGGAAAGCTACCAACTACCTGGGGAACAGTGAAATACATCAGTTAAAATATGGACAAAAACAGCATCAAAAATATTTTCAACTGAGAATGAAAACAGACATTGAAATACAGGCATTTCCCATGCAATAAAAATTCTGAGTTTTGACTAGCCCTAAGAGCAGTGTTTTCCTTTGAGGTAAACACAGAGACAAAGCAAAACAAGCCAAAACCTTCAGGAACCATCACTAATGCTATCCCTCAAATCTAGTCTGTCTTGCCTTTTCTCTGAAATTACAGTAGTGTTAGAAATCCAGATATATAAGATTTCAGCCTTTCATCAACTTGTATTACACTCCTTGGCAAGTGATGTCCAAATTTCTACTCTCAATATACTCTTCTTTTGTGCGCAATATCCATTACTGCACTTTTCATGGGTTCACTGCGGACCGCCTCTCCTATCTGTCTGTGGCTTGAAGTTTTCTACTTTGACTCCAGTGCCTCCCTTAGCCCTGGGCATCTGGCAGCCAGCCAAGGTCAACCCACCATAAACGGTAACCCAGTGATATAATGAACTATTAATTTTTTTTAAAGCTACTAAAAGCTGCTGCATGTTTCTTAAAGGATACCTGACAATTTTAATTTCTCTGGATATGCCCTGCCCTTAACAGGAAAACTGCTAAACAGGATATATCTCACTAAATACATCATACTGCGAGACAAATTTTCCCCATCCCCATCTGAAATCTTCTCATAGTGGTAGCAATACTTACCAACAGTGATCAAGCACCCATTCTTTCAGACAAAAGGAATTTATGAGCCTACTTTGCAAACCTAAAGTTTAATTTCACGTTTGTTATTTTTTTACAGTTGTAATCACCAGTTGCGGTATTTCTTAAAATCAATAACGGACTGAGCATTCTCTTTTGTGATAATTCAACATATTAAGCACAAACCCATCACGAAATTATCTCAATGAATAATACGTCAAAATAATGCAGTGCACTTTAGCTCATATTCTGCTGATAGATTTAAAAGGAGTCTTTAGGAAATGTTAATGTTGTTTTGAAGATGAATCTACTTACAACAGACACACTCTGACAAATGATTTCTTTTCAAACCAGCAACATGCAAGGGCTGGGTGAAAGATGATATAAACTTAATGAAAGTTTGAAAAACATAACAGGACTGAAGGCAGTGCATCAATTTCTGAATCTCCAATCAAGAAGGTAATGTCCTTAATAGTTTTTTAGAGCTCTGCCTCTCAGAGCTATAAAGTTAAGTTATCCAGCTCATGCAGCTCCAGTCTTTTCCAGGCTCACTTTTCTCCCCAGTGTGAGATTATGAAATCCATTTATCTTCAGCCGGTAGAATAGTGTAGCTATAGACACAAAATATGCTGCTATCAAGTAAACAAAAAAGTGCAGTGAAGTCTTCTGATATTTATTAACTGCTTAGTGTTTCTTTATTAGATGAATAATATAAACTCAGCTTCTACAAAATCCCCAAACCTTCACATATAATTGACCAAAGTATGTTACTGCAATGAATACTGAAAAAATGAAGCTTACTTTCACCATCCAAAAAACACCTCCAAGTCTCAACTTTTTATTTAATAAAGTGATACAAACCAAATCCTAATTCCCCGATAACATACACCATGTCTACCCTACTCAATTTTGTCACACACACACTGAGAAATAATCATGAGATATTAATAACCTCTACATTAACTTAGGCCAGCTTCTTCCAGAGACACAAATTCCACCCACGCAGACTTGAAGCAATGGGGCAGAAATCTCAGGAAGAATTACTGCTGCTATTACAATGCCAACAAGTTCAACCAATAGTAAAATTTTCATCAACATTGCCATCTTAGTTAAAACTAGATATGCTGCTTCCTGCTCCTAATGCTTCATTCAGTTGAGGAAAACCAAGTACTGTCCAACTGGTAGCAAGCAGGTAGAATGAGCAGGGAACAAGGAACACGATTAAACATCATACTGTGAAATATATGCTAACATTTCATTTAGTAATCCAAGGAACCCATCTCAAAATAATTAGCATCCAGAAATAAACAGCTGAATGCAGTGAACACATGTACACCTGTACACAGTTTAGCCATTCTGCTGAGAACTGTAGCCATCTTTTAAGATTCAAACATTTAAAACCCCAGATGACTGGAATTGTTCAGACACATGGCTGTCAGTTATGCTTTGGGAAAAATGGAATCTTTCCCAGAATCTAGTATGGGTTTTGATTTTTGCTCTCAAGTTTCTCTGTCAGTTCAACAACAGAAACAAAATCTCCAAATTTCACATTAGGGTTCAATTTAATTAACAGTAGACTAAAAACTCCTTCAATTTTTAGTTAAAGTAACCAAGTTATTTTAATTTTAAGACCTTTGAATATAGTTTTAATATTTATTTACATTATCATGACACACCAGATATCCCATTTAAACCTAAAATGCATTTGTCCTACCTATCATACAAATTCAAAAAAAACCAGAGTGGATCCTGATCACCACTTGCTAACATTCTAAAAGGAAAAGGTAAAAGATAGACCAGAGGAACAGTAACAACAGTATTTGCAGTTTCTGCATTGCCAGCATTCCAATTCTCTCTGCAAAGCAGATGAATCCTGAAAAATAATCAGAATGCTTTGCAGGTGTGTTCTGTCAGTATTTCAGGAATGATTTACTGACACTGTCCCACACAACATCCTTGTCTCTAAATTGGAGCGACATCAATTTGATGGATGGACCACTCTGTGGATAAAGAACTGGCTGGATGCCCACACGCAAAGAGTTGTGGTCAACGGCTCAATGTCCGGCTGGAGACCAGTAACAGGTGGTGTCCCTCACGGATCTGTGTTGGGACCGGTCTTGTTTAACATCTTCGTCGCTGACATGGACAGTGGGATTGAGTGCGCCCTCAGCAAGTTTGCTGATGACACCAAGCTGTGTGGTTTGGTTGATACGCTGGAGGGAAGGAATGCCATCCAGAGGGACCTTGACACACTTGTGAGGTAGGCTGATGCCAGCCTCATGAAGTTTAACCATGACAAGTGCAAGGTCCTACACCTGGGTCGGAGCAATCCCAGGCACAGCTGCAGGTCGGGCAAGGAAGAGATTCAGAGCAGCCCTGCAGAGAAGGACTTGGGAGTGCTGGTTGATGAGAAAATGACCATGAGCCGGCATTATGCACTTGCAGCCCAGAAAGCCAACCGTATCCTGGGCTGCATCAAAAGGAGTGTGACTAGCAGGTTGAAGGAGGTGATCCTGCCCCTCTACTCTGCTCTTGTGAGACCTCACTTGTAGTATTGTGTGCAGTTCTGGTGTCCTCAACATAAAAAGGACATGGAACTCTTGGAACAAGTGCAGAGGAGGGCCACAAGGATGATCAGGGGACTGGAGCACCTCCTGTATGAAGACAGGCTGAGAAAGTTGGGGCTGATGAGCCTGGAGAAGAGAAGGCTGTGTGGAGACCTCATAGCACCCTTCCAGTATCTGAAGGGGCCTATAGGGATGCTGGAGAGGGACCCTTTATTAGGGACTGTAGTGATAGGACAAGGGGTAACGGGTTAAAACTTAAACAGGGGAAGTTTAGATTGGATATAAGGAGGAAATTCTTTCCTGTTAGGGTGGTGAGGCACTGGAATAGGTTTCCCAGGGAGGTTGTGAATGTTCCATCCCTGCCAGTGTTCAAGACCAGGTTGGACGAAGCCTTGGGTGATATGGTTTAGTGTGAGGTGTCCCTGCCCATGGCAGGGGGCGTTGGAAGTAGGTGATCTTAATGTCCTTTCCAACCCTAACTATTCTATGATTCTATGATTCTAATTAGAGATGATAGGTAAGACAGAGCCATACCTGCCTATCTGTCTGGAAGTGAAGACACGCAAAGCACTTGATCACTGAACAAGAGCATCAGCAGAGTGATGAAAAATAGGACGGATGGGAAGTTAGGGGTTACTTCTTTTCTTCCTCCATGACTTTCTCAGTTCCTCTTCCTCTCTCAAGAGTCCTTGGATAAGAATTGGAAGACAGGTGCTCCAGAACTGAAGGAAAACAATAAGTTAGAAGATGAGCATAAATGTCAGGGCAAATCCAGACAAAAGATGGGACATGAGAGAAACGGTGGGCAACAGAACTGCTAAGAAATTTCTGTATCTGTGACAAAGAAAGCCATCTGAAGAGAGGAATATGTCAATAAATAATTCAAACACAGAAATAAAAATCAATCTAATCTTCATGCAGACTGTTTCTACTACCAGTAGGGCACTTAAGAGCCCCAGAAATATATAACCCAGACTTCCATTATCTAGCCTGATCTCTTTGCCTGTATAAATCACAGAATCCCAGTCTACACCAACAGACAGATCCAGATCTCAGACAACATCATAGTTGAAAAACTATGTCTATTCTTACGGACTTAGAAGGTTTGTGATGTTCATGGCAGTGTTGCTCCTACAAACAAAGGGTGTGTTTTCTCTAAGGGAAAGTAAAACATAACAGAAACGCACCCCACCCCCTATGCTTATCAACAGCAAGACAATTATGATGAACCCTGGAGATGATAACCTTTTATAAATATCTAGGCACCTTCAAGAATCCCTTTTCTCATACACACAGGACCTGGGTAATAATAACAGATGCTGCAGTCATGCAGAAATTCAGCATCTGTCTCAAAATTCCCATGGATGTGATAATCAACATCAGAATTAACTTTTGCGTATATTTGTGTGGTCACATTTTCAGCTGAATTAAAGAGGCATACAATACAGAAATGGAGGGCAGAAGAGCCACAGAAGTAGAGTCCAGAAAATATTCGACCAAAGTTCACTTAATCCGTCTCCCTCAGTTGTGCAAGTGTGTGAGTGGATGACTTTATATGGACACCAGAGTCTGGAACAACCGAAAACCTGTACAGCAGCTAAATAATACTTCAGGGCTCTTACATTTTTTGTTATTAATTTACTAATTGTTTCTGTTACATGTACCATTTTCAGGGAAAGCAAATCTATTCAACTGTACTTGAAGTCTGTCGGTATGCTTAATATACCCAATAGTTGAGATTTCCTCAGAAATAACATTTCCTAGCTGCTTTATTTCAAAGCACTATATAACCACATGTCGATCTTGAAACTGTTTTTGCTAAAATTAAAAACAAACTGTCATGTCTGCATTTCATCAGTTAATGATTTGGTTTTATTTCTGAAATTACCTCATTTCCGAGTCCTCTACTTAAAAATCATTATAAAAGTGGAAATATTCATAATTTAAATTGCTTATAATTGGAGTTAAACCAAAATTATTTTAAATAACCAAAATGTATTTAGACTTTTCATTGCTTTCCATTTTCCAGAAATTCTTATCTTTGTTTAGGATCAAAATGCTAAGGAAGGGTAGAATAAAAGAGTAAATAAACAAAAATCCTTTTACACATTTAACTCTCCACAGATACACACCAGCAGGTCTATATTCCCACATTTTTCTGGGTTACCATGGTTATCTCCTTTCCTTACGTGTTTGAACCAGAAAAAAAAAAAAAGTAATAATCAGAAAACTACATATTCTGCTGCATCCTGTAATTCCCTTCTTTATGGTAGTTTAAAGATTCAGCGTAAAAGGGCAGTATGATTCACATGCCCTGGACAGCATTAGGGACGTCACGTTACCAGGAGGGTCTCTAATCAGAATGACCTGCTCTGCTTTATTTCAGAGCCATGTGGGCAGTGATCAGCACTTACCAGTTAAAATGGTCGAGCAATAATTTTTTAATTCTTGGACCCCTCACAGAGGCCAACAGTGCACAAGCAATGATAAGGCTTTTAATGCATGCAAATTTGCAAGGCATGATGCATTTAAAAATCCCTCATCTGAGTAAGCTGTAAAGAAGCCAGCAGGAGGAATAATTAATTTACATTAATAGCTCTCACTGTAGTTTGCTGTAGTGCCCGAGTTAAAAAAATGATCTGGAGAGCCAGAAGTAAGAGTTCACACTTCAACAGCTATTTGCATTCTGATTCTCTGAAAACCTTTAAGTGCACAATTAGATATCAAACACTTGGTACATTTAACAGAGAGCAAGATCTGCCAACAGCAAACTACAGTAACACAGCAATTTGCCAACCAGTGGCAAAACCCGGTTTTCATAGGCATTGAGTTTACAATTAGGGAATCATTTCACAGTGAGTCCTCATTATCTTGCATGATGGCAACCGATGAATCATTCTCATAAAAAGTCTTCTGAAGTAAAAAAAGTGATTGCATAATTGTACCACAATATGATACACCAGGTTTAATTGAATGGAGTAATCCAAAGTAACATTAGCCTCATGAATTTCATGCCCTTTTAATACCACCTTGAAAACTACAGTACAGAAGAACTCCTACATGAAAATGTGGTTAGCATGTACAACAGCTGTTATCTTTCAGTTTCAGCTGTTCAGTCTCTAAATTTTAAATTTTATTTAGTTCACATTTAGCTCCAACCTAACACTCTGCAATCAGGACATATATTTGCTTCCAAAAAATTAAAATTATGATAAACCAGAATAGAGAGAAGTCCCACAGAAATAATCTCAAATAATTTTATTTATCACCTAATTTTGAGCCAGAATGGCTCTCAGCATCATAATTCTATCAATAGAATAGCATGTGACCCAAGATATGACTCCGCATGACCACACATGAACAAAGGTGCCAAGCGGTGCATTTAGTTCAGATCACACTATTTTAAGACAGTGAGAACTTATTTTCATTCTCTGTGTGGCAGGCTACATTTTGCTTTCCACTGTGGAATGAGTTGTATGAAAGTCAATGTAACAGACACTATTTTCAGAACACATTGCTTAACTTCTAGTGAACAAGTGCAGTAGTCAGTGAGTTAAATGGAAATATTAAGTAGTTGCTTTCTCATGAAAACAATATGCTTACAATCTGTTCTACATTAATCACAGTTGCAGAGGGCTGAATTACATTTCCCTACCTATGGTAAATACTACCTTAATGGGATATAGCGTTGAGGGGAACCAGTAGGATAAAAGTGAAAGAAAGATATGACAAGACACTCAGCATTAAGTTGCTCTCAAGGAAAAATTATGGCAAAGCATCCACATTAGAAGAAAAAGTTAGTTAATGTCTCCTGACTTGCCTTTTATTTCCTTTGCCTTGTGTAGGGAAATATGAAGCGAGGAAACAGGTGTCAGGAATGCTGACAGTCTTTGCAAACTGTGATGAATGTTGAGCATGGTTTTTTGGCTACGTGGCAAGAATCATCTCCACAGCTGTATTCAGATATATGCATGCATGCACATCCAGGGAAATATACTGACTTCTTTAAACATAGGGATGTACTTTATTATGCTTGCCTTCTTTTGCAACCACTGTGCTTTAGTATGCTTTTCCTACCCCTGAAGGTATGACAAGCAGCAAGGATGTTCAAGGGACAATGCACCAGGCTAATTAATGACCTCGGGGAAGGGGGGGGGGGGGGGGGTGAGAGGGGAGGAAAGCAGGAAGACAAACAAAATCCTTCTGGCTAGAGAACTTTCAATTCAATCACATTTTCTAACCTGTTCTTAAACAGTGGATCTTTTTTTTTTCTTTACTTGCTATGCTTTTTCAGGCTTTGATTTCATTACCAGTCACCTCTCCATCTTTCAGACACTTCCCACTGCACATGACCTTTAGTGGAAAGAAAGAACAGTAATTCTCATACATTACCATGCTGTGTCTCGAGGTGCAGAACGATCTCATTATCTGTTCCACACCAGTTTATAAACCCTGATTATTCATGCAATGATATGAGTGGAGCTTCACAAATGTGAGAGATCATGTCACAGACCTTATATTCATTAAGTTTCATTTTATTTCAGTTTATTAAGTTTGGGTTTTACTTTTACTTTCGCAAACTAGTGCTTAAACCATCTCATAGAAGACTACTGTATTGTTTCGAGTGGAATATCACACACATTCTAGGGTCTAGAATGTACAAATTCTTTCCAGAAAAAAACATCAAATATGAGAACAGTGATCATGGAATTGTTTGGGCTGGGCTTCTTCTAAGGCCAGCTATTCTGGGGAGGGACATCTTCTGGTAGAAGAGGTTGCTCAAGGCCCCATCTAATACTGAAACTAGTATTTCATTATAAATAGACACTTAGACATGGACAAGGATACAAGGATTCGCAAGATATGGAAGGCATGAAACAAGAGGACCAGATGTCCTCTCTAACTAATGTAGGCCTTCCTCCTGTTGGTAAGGCCTGAGAAATAGGTAAACAGCTTCAAAAAGAAAGCAGTTAGAGGAGCCTCTCCTCTAAATTAAATTAGCCCAAACAAGAGTTTGTAACTAATTGGCAAGATTAAACATCATTCCACTGTCTTGAAGGATTTCCTTAAACCCTCAGAGACCACTCCTAAAATTCACAGTGCCTGCACCATAGCCTTATCTACCCAAATTACAATATAGAATGAGTAATGTGAATTGGGTGGGCATTTTGTGGTATTATAATGAATATGTACCACAAAGGTATATAAACTGTATATAGGTATAAAACTATATACAAAGGTATCATACAGGTATATAAACTGTAAACTGTCTCTTCTCCGTGCACATTATAGGCGGAGCGGTCCCTGATGCACCTGGTACCATAATAAAATAACGCCAGCTTTTTAATCACCTCATTGTGGTTTGAGAGCTTATTTCCCAGACTTCGGCGAGACACCCAAGCTGACGGTGACCTAATCACACACAAGGCCCAAGGACCGCCAGCACCGTCTGGTCCCTCCGGAGCCCAGGAATATCCCCTAGCCCGGATACCTCACAAGGCTCACGCTCTCCAGCTTCCCGCCTTTCAAACTCCTCTCTAAAGTCCCTCCTCTCTCGCGCAGCACAAATCTCGCGAGATGTGCTGCGAGCCTCTCACAGGGCTCGTGCTCCCACTCAGATCGCGGAGCTGCTGCTGACGTGCTCCAGTTTTATCCAGAGGGGCAAGTATCGCGTTCATATTGTTCGTACATTTCTTTGTATGTTTAAGGATTAGTACTGCATTCTTATAAAACAACGGTGGATGAACAGATACATATTTATTTTAGGCCCTTCTAACGTGCCCAGTAGAACAGTGTCTGACACATCACAGCTGTGGAGTTCAGTGCACACCAGATTTCTTTTTGACACAGGATTTACAAGAACATAGTACCTTCTAACTCCTCATTCCATAAATGAGAAGTCAGTCTTTTCTTAACAGCATTTGTAGAAAACCTCTGCGTGTGTCAGCACCAGTGTAATCATGTTTACCAAAAAGGAACTACAGAACAAATAATAACATCATAAAGTTTCTTCACAGATCTTTCTCAAACCTGGAGTAAAACACTCCTGGAAGAGAGGCACGTAAGGACTGTTCAATCCTTGTCCTCTCAGAGAGACAATACACCTGCACCTCAACTGAACAGGGAGCTGCATTCCAGCAGCACCGGGAGGGGATACATGGCAGCAAAAAAAACTCGGGGGGAATGGGGATAGTAGGCCCCTTTGGTTTTCTTTCATTAAGGAAAATACACCAGTCGCAACATTCTGAAGGCATACACTGAGTATTGAATAGGAAATTTGTGCACCACACACAATGCCTGTCTGTTTATAATGAAGTAGGCGAACCATCTCTGATCCAGGGAGAATGGATTAAGAAAGCGCATTCTCTTCGATAGGGACAACACTGTCGTGTTATTATCAACTCTTTTTGAGAAATATGGGACCATAAACACCTTAATACCTCCTGGAGGTGCAATAGGGCTGGACCAAGTAATCCAGGAGATTTCTGGTATGAGTCACAACCAACACCTTAGGATAGATGACGATGAGACAGCACAGGTGACAATAAAACAACTAGAGGATACGTTCTGTTGGACTTGCTACAAGTAAAAATAAAAACCAGTAACAGCTGTGAAGGTTGAAGGCAGTCTTAGCTAAAGTAGCACTGAATTTCTTGAGTTTGTCATCACCAGAGAAGAAAGGAAGACAAACAGTACAATTTTGAGGGACAGGGGCAACCTGAAGAGTACCAAATGTGATTACAGTGCTCTATAGATAGATAAATCACAAGATGGGATGGAGAAAACACCAAGGATACCTTAGAGTGAGATAGTAGTGCAAAAATAGACTTGATATAAGTGAACATACACATTTATATTCCTGGGAAACAGACTGAACAAAATAAGCTATGAACTACTTTCAGAAAGGTATAATTAAAAAAAATTAAATAACACAAACGGGGCTTATTGCATTACGTTAAGTTCAAAGAGTGTTCTTAAAAACTATTTTTAAAGGCTTCATGGATTTTTTGTATTGTATTAGAAAGGCTTAACTTAAAAGAAGTTCTTAGTGATTCTATCCCATTTACTCCATAAAGAATACTGGATATTATTGAAGATGATGCTGGTTGAGTGTTTCGCTGTTGTAAACAGACGGAGAAGAAGGATCTATACCAGCTAAAAGTCAGATAGGAATACACCCCTAAATGTAGTGAGAAGTAATGTAGAGAAAGAATCAGTGTAACTCATCTCTACAAAGTAAATCCTTGCATAATTTAATTTTTACTTCCTTGTAACATGTAGTTTTGGCATATGGGTCGAGTTTCTATTAATAAAATTTAAGTCAGAGCTATATACTTTGTAAACCTACTAAGCCTTCTGCATGACAAAGAACTTCAGAGTTTTGCTATATACTATGCAGAAGGCATCTGTATTTAAATGTGAAATAACAGACAGTATATTGCATACAATTAAGTTGTTCAAAGGCTAACTACTCTCACTCTTTTAATACTTACATCTTTTTGTTGTCTGAATTAAACTTTTACTTGGGGATTTTTTCCACATTCTCTTCTGGATAAGAAGCTATCTTCTTATACCGGTATTAGAAGACAATATTCAATTTATCTCAGGCATACGTGAACTAAATAGACTTAAGTTAGTTACTTCTACTCATGCTTTTGACTAATTTTTTTTTTTTCTTTTTTTTGCGTACATTTCAGCATGGTCAGATTTTTCTTTAAATGGATTTGCCATTATAGTAACCATCTCTCTAATACAAGATACATACACATTTTTCCAAAATTTAAACTTTTCTTGCAGATTGATAAATTACTGAATATGATGGCAGATGCTGTGTTAATATTAATTTAGAAATACAGTAAGAACTCAAAGTAAGGCAATTAAATTCAAATGCCTTGTGGTATGAGAAAAGAAAAAAGATACTTAAATTAACTTTTTTTTTTTTTAAAAGGAGCACTAACCAAAATATCTAGAAATATATCATCATCATTTGTGTTCTCTTTACCATACCAGCTACTAAAACTGTAACTAATTCTCCAAATACAGCACTAGACATTTTGCTGAAATGAATCACATGCTTGTATGCGGATGAAACAGCACCATCATCCTACCTCTGGTTGCCTCAAAAGGAACTCTCTCAAGCAAGACTGAGAAAGTTAAGCTTCTATATATGGTACTCAAGCAAAATCATATCTTTCACTGTGAGAAAGCTGGAGGCACAGCATTCTCAAAGGAAAGTTGCAGATCACTGAATTTATTTCCTGCCTCACTGTGTTACAGCCTGGAATTAGCACCTGAAGGCCTAACCTAAAATAGAGTGACAGTTATTGTCAAAGCCTAATCCTTAATCCTGAGGCTTATTCATGTCAGAGAACATCGCTGTTCTCCAAAGTTTTTTCAGGAGACAGACTCCTGAGATGAAGTTGAAGCCTGGCAGATGGCTTGGGAAGGAATGGGGGAAACACTCCTGATTTCTTGTATTTAGCTGGGCAATAAACTAACATTTGTAGATAAGCAAAGTCATTTCCAGATTGTATCAGCCAAAAAAATGTGGCTATCTCATTTGATTGTAGTGTATTAGCACACAACTTCGGTTTCACTTGGGAATTCTGCTGGAGAAAACAGCAGGTCATTTTTCAGACAAGCACAATAGAATCAACCAAGATTAAAAACTGAAATAGAAGATAGACCTTTCTTTCCCATCTTTTGAAGTGTTCTCAAAACCTTTCCTGTCATATTGATGGTCCACTTAAAACTTTTTCATCTCAATCTGATTATTTTGTTCAGACTGCTTCAGAGATTAGCCTGAAAAAAGTTTTAACCATACTGTTCAGCAAATGCCAAGAGCTCATCTTCCTGTGTGATTACTTCCCTACACTGTATTTCCATAAATAGAGGATTATACAGCCCACTGTAAAGCCCACTTATTTCACTATTACCAAAGGAAATTTTATTGTCATAAGAACCTACATGCATCTTTATCAGTTCAGTTTACTAAAAAACAGTTGGAAAGAAAAAAATATCCATATTCCATTCTCACAGAAGATGTAATTAATCATAAATCTCAGGGTGTATGGAACTGTTGTACGGGTTTTGAAATCTCCATGATATGTCGAAAACCACTGAATTTGCTGTTTTGTGATGTTGCAAAACAAAAATTGCTTGGTATTCAAGTTCAATTTCCATGTTTTTGTTTATTTATCTATTCTGCCCTCAGTGTTTTCTGTTTTTCTTATTATTTGGCTTAAAGGATAGGCTTGACTAGGATTAAGACAGCTGTGTTTTGAACATTGCCAATTGTATTCAGTTTAAAGTACTTAGACTTGATCCAACTATTGTATTGCTAGCTCACCATGAATACTAGGATAGCTGGCTGTCACCATTACTTTTATAATAATTTTGATTTTTTCAATCCGTATTTCTCTATAGAATCATAGAATCATAGAATCATTAGGGTTGGAAAGGACCTTAAGATCATCTAGTTCCAACCCCCTGCCGTGGGCAGGGACACCTAACGCTAAATCATATCACCCAAGGCCTCGTCCAACCTGGCCTTGAACACTGCCAGGGATGGAGCATTCACAACCTCCCTTGGCAACCCATTCCAGTGCCTCACCACCCTAACAGGAAAGAATTTCCTCCTTATATCCAATCTAAACTTCCCCTGTTTAAGTTTTAACCCGTTACCCCTTGTCCTGTCACTACAGTCTCTAATGAAGAGTCCCTCTCCAGCATCCCTACAGGCCCCCTTCAGATACTGGAAGGGTGCTATGAGGTTTCCACACAGCCTTCTCTTCTCCAGGCTCAACAGCTCCAACTTCCTCAGCCTGTCTTCATACGGGAGGTGCTCCAGTCCCCTGATCATCCTCGTGGCCCTCCTCTGCACTTGTTCCAACAGTTCCATGTCCTTTTTATGTTGAGGACACCAGAACTGCACACAATACTCCAGGTGAGGTCTCACAAGAGCAGAGTAGAGGGGTAGGATCACCTCCTTCAACCTGCTGGTCACACTCCTTTTGATGCAGCCTAGGATACGGTTGGCTTTCTGGGCTGCAAATGCACACTGACTGCTCATGTTCATTTTCTCATCAACCAACACCCCCAAGTCCTTCTCTGCAGGGCTGCTCTGAATCTCTTCTCTGCCCAACCTGCAGCTGTGCCTGGGATTGCTCCGACCCAGGTGTAGGACCTTGCACTTGTCATGGTTAAACCTCATGAGGTTGGCATCAGCCCACCTCACAAGTGTGTCAAAGTCCCTCTGGATGGCATTCCTTCCCTCCAGCGTATCAACTGAACCACACAGCTTGGTGTCATTGGCAAACTTGCTGAGGGCGCACTCAATCCCACTGTCCATGTCAGCGACGAAGATGTTAAACAAGACCAGTCCCAACACCGATCCCTGAGGGACACCACTCGTTACTGGTCTCCAGCCGGACATTGAGCCATTGACCACATTTTTGTGTATGGCCACCCGGCCAGTTCTTTATCCACCGAGTGGTCCATCCATCAAATTGATGTCGCTCCAATTTAGAGACAAGGATGTTGTGTGGGACAGTGTCGAACGCTTTGCACAAGTCCAGGTAGATGACATCAACTGCTCTACCCCTGTCCATCAGTTCTGTAGCCCCATAATAGAAGGCCACCATATCTGCCTGCATAAACCAACACAGCATTTACTTCTAGTTTAAGTGCTGTGAAGACTAGTCTTAGTTCTGTTTCAAATTGAAAGGCTGAGGTTTGGGCAGTGGTGTTGAGGCTGGAACAAATAGTGTCCTGAACAGAGCTGTATTTTACAATGAGCTGTACCTCTTATAAATGTAATGTTACATTGCTACTATTCTGACATAAATAAGAAACTTGTGCAGTCAGATATGCTTCTGCAAACTGTGTCTTTTTTTTGGTCCTCAGCCTATACCATCCACAAGTCCCTTTCAGTAATGGAACTTCAGATCCAGATTGTGATACTGTTAAACACACATAAAACTGTCCAACTATTATAAAACTTGAGCTCATCAAAAGGTACTTTTCATCATCTTTAGGACTTTATCAGCAATTTTGATTTTGCAAAATTATGAGATAATTGAAGGGGATCACACTAATCCAGAGGAGATGGAAAGTATAAAGAGGACCTCAGAGTTTAAAACTGCCCAGTACATCTTCTAGTATTTATATTGCACCTGCCTGAACACACTGTATATTGCTTCTCACTAGACACCACATCAGTAACACCTTGCTAGCTGTGTATTACAGCTAAGCCCTGTCCACTTGCTTAAATAAAGTGAGCAGAATGCTAAGGTACTGTAGAGGAGTCCCATGAGTATTGTTTTCTACATTCTGTCTGAAGCTGTTCCTTAGTTTCACAAGAACAGTGGTATCCATGCAGTGCTTAATCATTCCTCTCCCTCCAAAGATTTCACTTTAAAGAATATTCACAGTATTTCCATGAATACATAAAATCCTCTCCCTTGATTTTAAATAAAAAAAAAGCCACTGAATTGTAAAACCAACCAGAGCCTGAAAACCTGGCTGTTTCTCTTTAAATATTTCAGTAATGTATTCATTGATTAAAGTATTTCATACTCAATTCTGTGCAATCAGCAGAATTACCATTACTCATAGCATCACTCGTTCGGAATCATCATCATCAAAATGCTAAGGCTATGAAAAGATTAAATTTGTATTGGCTTTTAAGCACTAATACTAAAATAAACACTTCAGCAATAAACATATCAGCTAAGTGGAACTGCAGTCTTTTCCATAATCTGAGGAAAAGTAAACGCTCATGAACTGTTTTGCATATACTAGAGGAGTTAGAATTGCAGAAATTTCTGTTCATCTGGTTTTATGTTAAAACTGACAGTCATGGCAGTTTTTCCCCAAATTTAAGTCCCTCAATTCCATTCCTGTGATAGATGCCAGTACTTTTAGCTTACCATTAGCTGCGTTTCTAAAGCTCTGAAGAAAATCTGGAAGTTCTAAGGACAGTCCTATTTTTTTTCTTTTTGCTTGCCTGCCAGTAAGAAGGTCTTCCCATGTTACTGGTGTGAGGACTTGCAAACTTTATATTAAAACATTTGCTCAATATTTTAAAGCAGAACATTTTAATCACTTGCAATTTTACAGACAAATATACACTAAAGGAATCTTAAAGTAAAACTATAGAAAAAGCCTCCAGCAATTGAAGTTATGTATGTCCCTTTTGATATTATCTGATTAATTCTGAACAGCCTGGTAACAGTAGGGCTTCAGAAACTTAACATCTATGCTGGAAATAAAAATCTGTAACAAACCCTGTGGTTTAAGCAGTTCTTCACCTATATCACCATCAGCAACCCAGCAGTTGGTGATGGAAACATCTCTCTGCGCAGGATACATTTCTGTTGCGCTATCACATACCCTGTTTTGTAGATGTCCCAGTCTGTATCACACAGCCATTCAGTTTCATTCAAATGGATTTTTTGCTATTCATAGCAACAGTATTAGAATTAAATCCTTAAGATGAGAAGTTACATTAGGACTTGAGTGAAGTCCTGAAGAAGGACTGTAGCAAAGCTCTGTAAACACAAGAAACTTTACCTTTTCTATTTCCCTGACATGGAAAGTGAAAAAAGAGAATACTCTCTAATAATAGCATCATTCCCTAGGTTATTTTCCAAATGTTTAATGAATTCAATTTCTGATTCTAATCTAACATTATTTCAACTCCCAACAATTCTTAAATAGAATGTTTACAAGATGGAGTGCATACACTGTTTCTAATTACTTTACAGTTACCTAGTTTGAAGTTAATTACATCCTTGGTTGGGACAACCCAGTTCATAACTGCTAATTCACCTTAGTTATTCAAATGGATTTATTTTATTTTTAATGCATTACTCAAATGCAGATATAGATCAAGCCTGATGTTTTCCTTTTACAAGAGAGACCCTTACACAGCTTATTATTTGCATAACTTTGTGAAGACATTTCTTCATTAAAAATAATGACAACAATTTTTTAATGGACTTGCTATTAATAAAATGCCCTCTTTTACATTTAAGGCTGAAAGCCCAATCTTGCACACAGATGAGTACTTTCAGCAAGGTTGATAACAGTGTCAGAGTACCACCTTTCCTTCTGAGTGGTTTTCAACATTTTCAGTTTCTGGAAGACAGTTTTTCCAGTGGAGAGAAAGTCCTTGTATAGCAAATATAAAGGTCCTGAACACAGGTAGGGTTTGCAAAGATTTTATTGCACATGCTTTAGAGGAACCTGCAGACCAGATCGAAAACCATTGCTCAGAAAAGCAGAAGCATGCAACTTTGACTTCTGGCTCCCTGGGGATAAAGCAATACTCAGGTGCAACCCAACCTCAATGTCCAGCTCTGTTGGTGACTCAGATAAATCACACTAAATTAATTTTGCTTTATTATACCAAAATTTTCATTTGCAAAGTGAGGATAATTTATGAAGCACACAGAGATCCTATGATAAACAGCACTGAAAAGCAGCCAAATGCTGCTATTGATGAATTAGCTGTGGCAACAGAGCTTTTTTTGGAAAAAAAAAAATGTCCAAATCTTATTCTAGGAACAGTGTTCCATTCCCCAAAATTTGCATTAGCACTTTGATAAGAAGTACAACAAGCTCTGAATTTCTTTGGAGGGAGCACAGAACAGCTTGTCTCTCCAGTCTATTATAATTACCAAACTGCACTGGAAGCTTGGCAATTTTGGATTTCATAACACCAATGACTGACGTTCCTAATCAGTACTATTGTTTTTCTCCACTGGCTGAATTTCTAAATGCCAACCTGCATAGCGTACACTAAAAACAGGCATTAAAGAAAATAATATCAATGTTTAGCACAATTAAATGCCTCAGCAAAGCATACAGGAAAGGATAGCATTCCTATAAATAATGGATCATTGCAGTCTGATAATCTTTATCCTCCTACACTAATGAGATGATAATCTTACTCCTGTGTCCTTGCCTTTCAATTTCAGTGCTGCAGTGGCTGAAGTGCCTTAGCAGCAATACTTATCATCTTGCTTTGAAATTTGTAAATGAAAGAACCTTACAAAAGAGGACAACAGAAACAGCCTAATGGAGATACAATGCAGAACACTTCTGCTTTAGGACCTGATCAACCCTGACACCAATATTTTTTTTCCTTTTTGTTCTAGTGTTAGATCTAAGGCCAGGAGAATTCATAAAGTTATGTATTTGGTTCACATTGATTCATTCAGGGCACATCTCTAATCTGCATAAAGACCACAGATCTCTAGGGTATCCCAAACTACCTCCAGAAGCAGAATCAGCATATTCAAAAGCAACATCAACACTAAGCTGATATCTCTCACTCTTCATTTATGAGCAGAGCTCGTATATATTTCTGAATAGCACTGTACTGAAGAATGTCTACAAGAGTAGTAACTGTTACAGATTTTGTGGCCAGAGATTGCGTGATGAGTTATACAAGTATTAAAAAATCATTTCATTTCAGAAATGCTAAACTTGCATTTTTACCTTTCATTTTGAAGGAGTGTTTTTGATGCAATTGACAGGAAAAATAACAGAAAGGAAGTAAGAAGGATAATGTGAAAAACAAATGGATTATCAAACGTGATTTTAAAGCTACCTTAGTTATAAATACTAAACTAATTTGCCCACACAGGCCAAATACTATTATATTTAAGTTGAACCCAAGGAATCCTATAAACCCATGATGTCTTAATTTGACCATCCCCAAGGCTGGGTGTGTCACTTTGCTATGGTGTGGAAAACTATCTTAACTTGATGTGACCAAGATCAGTTGGAAATCAGCAAAAGTTTGATTTCCCACACAGACTTCAGCAGGCCAGAACCAGCACCTGTAAGTTCTAGATTCAAAATGTAGAGTATTGGTTCTGACAGATTCAAACTGAAATAAAACAAAAAACAACATTGTAATGACTATGCCACACATTCTATTTATTGATCAAAAAATATCTGAAGTAGAACACTCCACATACAAATTACACTTACAGCCACTGTCAACATACAGAAACATTCAGATGATTCACTAAACCACATGTATTTCTTTTCAAAATTGACCAGTTCTTCAAGTCTAGATCCATGGTCACAGATCTCCCATTAAAAGAAATTAGATAAACTTTTATGTCTGTCTCTCTGAACTCATGATGTACAGTTAAATTTTTTTCTAGCTATAGTGAACTGGAAAGGACTGAGAAGCATTTAACTAGACAGAGACTTTAGCTTAAACGTCGGATGATGGAAAAGCATATGGAAATCTCAGTGTCTTCTAGCTCTGTAGACTGCTTTCAAATTTCTCACTTCCATGAGAACCAACAAAGCCAAAAATAGACCAGCATGGTTTGGAGGTGACATTCAGAAATGGATGCAACTGTTGGAGTCTGTCCTACAGTACTATTCAGTGAAGCTTATATATGTATGATTGCTTGCAAAATCTGTTCTTTTGTAGACTGGGCAGAAGACATGTTGGGTTTTTTTTTCTAGCCCATGAAAATGTTAAAAGATATCACAGTCTGTTTGCCTACTGAATCTCAGTAAAGTGTCAGAATCTTCAATGCACTGAATTTATCAAAGTCAATCAGTATGCTTTGTTAAACAGTTTTTATGTGCTTTTGCCTCATAGTTCACTTTTTTTTAAATATGTATCTAAATTGAAGTAAAATTTTAAAATAGAATAATTAAATCAACTTGGGGGAGAATAGGTGCCAGTTTGAAAATATACAGAATAGAGTGAATACTTTGATAACTTCAGAACTTTTCTTCAAAGTGTTCTGAGTTGGGAGCATTACTGTAGCAAGTTCTCTATTGTTTATGGTTGCAAGTTCTGCAAATTGTTATTTTTTGTTAAAATATCTTTCTGCAAATTTCTAAATACATCTTTTTCCTTCACTTTCAAATCATAAGGAAGTAGAAAAGTCCCATATTCATTTAATCCTAGAAACTGGTTTATCTGCAACCTTGCAAATATCAGGCATCTGCAGATTGTTTTGAAGACTTGCCTTTTACAAGGTCATTCAGTCAGTACAACATTCAAAGACCAAAAGCCTGCGCATGTCAGAACTAATTTTTTTGTCTGCAATGTCATCTTCAAAGTCTGCTAAGAGCTTGGAAGAGGCTACAGTCCCTTGGTAGCCCAGTGTTTTGTGGCATGTAGTTTGATAAATGCTTTTATCAGGAAAAGTGTCACAAAAAAGTCTTTACGAACCCTACCAAGTTCTGTGCTTTGGTATCAATACACTCCTAGAAACATTGGCACTGCTTAAATATTACTCTTGTAAAACTTTGACAGGTTTGAGCATGTGCCAGTTCTAATGATCTTTGTCTTAACCCTTTCACCTCATGACAAGCTGTACCCTTATACTTCTCTCTCAATATCGCAACATTCCCAGTTTCATTTTCTGCAAATTTCTCTGAAAACCTCAGTGCAGCTGACAGCAGCCTCTCTCTTTTCTTATTCATTTGGATGTGCTATGGGAGATGCACTTCCACATGGCAGAGACAGACTGTCCCTTAAGACCTCTTTGGTGACTAGATCACAGCAAGAATGACAGACATGACACTAGGAACAAAACCATGTATTTTTATTGGGCTCTGGAAAAAGTATTTATCATTCAGAAGCATTCTTTTTTGATTTGGTTGGGAGACAGGGACCAGACTCTGTGCCCCAGGATTTACTGGCTAAAGGACTTCAAGGCAGTGACAGGCCAGATTGGGAAAAAAAAAAAAGTTAAGTTAAGCATAATACCAGTAAGGAAACAAACCATTAACAACAACAATAAACCATGAGTGATTCAGCATCTGTTCCTTTTGCCCTTTCTGCTTTCCTCTGGTGGTCTTCTTTCATTTTCTCCTTGCCTTTAATGGTTCTTTCTAACATTATTCCTTTCACTTCCTCCAGCAGGATTTTTAATGTATTTATCCAAAGGTCTATGAACCATTGGCACTTTTTTAACCTCTTGTCATTTGTTTTCTTTTAACAAAATGGACTGTAACTGCATATGAAGAATACCTATAGTTGAATGCACAGTGTTTTTAGCACTGAGTTTGGGAATGTCCTTAGCCAGCAGAGGCACTATGACTGCAGTGTGTCCTGGATGCCTGGGGAAATGAGATGTTGGGAATTCACAGGCCACCAAGATTCCTACTGTATGATAAGGAGGCTGCTTGGATTAGACTGGAATAGAGGTGTAACTGTTTTAACAAAGAACATACAGGTACATGGAGATGGCAGGAAGTTTTTCACTTTAACATGGTAAGCATCTCTACCAGATAAACTGGTATTGGAGAAGAAACACAGAACAGAAACAATAGAATAAAAAGTAACATTTCTTTTTCAAGGATCCATGAGATGTAAAAGGAACAATCAAGGGAGAAAGAAAATAATGGACCTGCAGATGATGACCAAGACACAGACCTAAGTCATAAAAGGTAGCACTGCCAGGTAACACAGAAGGATCCCAGTAAAGATCAGTACTTATTCTTAAACTTTCTTGCTTCATGGGAGAAAGCGAGTATGAAATCCTGTCCATTTCCTATTAGAAATCAGGATTTAGAAGGCCAAATCTTTTTATCAGTAAGTGGATACAAGTATGTACTTAATCTGAGTGCTAGATAGATATTTTGACAAAGAATTCCCAAAGAGTGATCAGGGCACAGTAACAGGCACCTTTTCTCAGGCTACTGCAAACAATCTTCCAAATCACCAGCAGAAGGCAGTGAAGCATGAAAAATATGACCCTCCAGAGGAGCACTGCCTCAACTCAAAGACTCATTTGTAAGCAAAAATTATACCAGGTAGGGTTTGTTTTTTTAAATAGACTGACATTTAAAATGCTAATACAAGTGTCATGCAAAGAAACACGTACCTTTAACACACAATGGCATTCTAGAAATGCAAGGAAGTTACTTACAGTTCTTTTGGTAGGTATGTGTTGAACCTGACATATGTGTTAAAACCAGTATCCATCACACAAAGTCATGTTTTTACCTACTGTACTTCATGCATCTGCTTCTTCCCTTGCAGAATGCTAGTTGCAAATTCTGTTTTCATTCATCTGTGCCTCAGGTGCAGCAATACTTGTGATCACCTTGATAACTCCCCTACTGTACATTGCTGCTCCACATCCTCATCTTTCTAGGTATCATCTCAGCCTCATCAAGCCTTGCTGGCACTGTTTATATCTCAGGGGATAATTTGTAACAATTTACAGATGTTTGCTTTATCAGTTTAGCTTCAAATTCTTTTGAGCATGTTCTCTGCATCGTGTATTTCAAAGTAATGAACCACAGTTAAAAGAGTTAGTTCTGAATCAAGCAAAGATTTGAATACAGGTTGACTCCACAAACAGAGAAAAAGAGGAAAAAATCAAAATACTATGAATACTATTTTATGACAAAAAAACCCACAACTTTTAAAACCCTAAACAATAACTACAGAATTGTGTAAGTATACATTACTCTGCACTTCAGGACAAATATGCCTGTTAGACATGGGGGCTGTTATTTCATGTTTATTTATATCAAATGTTCTCATGCAAGTGTCAGTTATGATAATACAGGCTGACGGTCAGGTCTGAACTGCCTTCATGTTCAACGGTGTTTGCTTCAGAAAGCTCCATTGTGTGCTATGACAGTTAAACACTCTGCTCTCATAACAACTGCACTTGGGGAAGAATTGGGCTTTTTAGAATTATCCATTTAATATACCCCTTTGAAAGTATCTATTTCTAAAAAACCCAGAGAGAAGCAATTGTGTTGATAGGGATCATTTCTTCTGTGTTCAACACTATTGAAATCTGTGCTGCCATGGGAATTATGGTTCTTCATGGCTAATCACAAGGGCAGCCGTAGCACAAGCATCTCTATTCATGACAAGGGACTGTTAATCCTGAAGTTTTCAGTGGCTTGACTACCTTGAGAGCCAGAAAGAAATGCATTCAGGCATTCAGTACCACAAACTGGGAGACAAATTAGCTATAGCTCCTAATTTTCACTCAGGGAAAAAAAACAAAAACACCCTATAGGGAACCCCTAATTAAGATTCTTCACCTAATTAAGTTCATCATCAAATGAAACAAGAAGGGCCACAACCATTAGTAAGTACAGGCCACAGCCTCCATCATCTGGTTGCAGGTGACTCATTTCAATGCATTCCATTCCAGAAGATTATAGAGAGGCTTCAGCCAACTGCTTGAGCTGATGAACTTCTGTTATACAGCACTTTGGGAGAGTACCATATTTAATTTTCACCTACAGACATTAAAACAAGCTTTTTAAAAGGAATTTGAGGCATCACTACAGGAAAATAGGCCAGGTATGTCGGGAGAATCTAACTGCCAGTCTGTTCCCTCTCAGGAGCCACATTTGAAAATTTTACCCTTTGTTTTTAACTCATCTCTTTCATAGCACATCATAAAAACACACCTCAAAATGGCAGAACTGCTTTAGAATTAAAGACCAAAATTTCTGCTCTCTTGCTTATGCACTGCCCAGTAAATAATGACAAATGGTTGTTATTCTATTCATTTTATTAATGGGATCATGCCAGTTCAGGTAAACATTGCAAATAATTATAACTAACAATCTATCACTCCACTTGCCCTCTTCTTTTCTCAGCCCCTTTTATTTGTTTTTTTTCCTCCTGACTGCCAGCTGCTGGTACAGATGTCACTTCCTGCCAGATGTTTTCATAAAAACCTCAATTAGTATCTCCCCACAGATGATACAGCTGTAGAGGTGACTGCACAAATACAGACTTTTGTAAGTACATGAGGCTAAATGAGAATCTGTTGCTCTCTACTCATCAGTTTATCCAATGATTATTCATTGCAGGTGAAAATTTCATCTGCATTATTCTAACTAAAATAAAATAAGCCAAACCACTACTTTTAGAACAGACAGTGCATAATAACATATTGAAGAGCGATACAGAACTCAACCCTTCAGCAATGAGAGAGGTTCTGTAAGAATAGGGAGTTGTGGTCAGTCCATAAAAGCTCCTCTCTGCCACTCCTTCCTTCTGACACTTTTCCCTTCTCCAGTGTGGGCTTCTTCTACAGGCTGCAGTCATTCCACGTAACCCTCCTCTAGCATGAGCTCCTCTCCATGTGGAGCCATTCCTGTCAGGACAACCTGCTCCATCACGTGCTCTCCCAAGTGCTGCATTTTTTTTTCAGCCACCTGCTCCATGGAGGACCATGCATCAGAGGAATCTCTGCTTGGTGCCTGCAGCACCTCCTGCTCCCTCCTTCTCTCACCTGGGTGCTCACAGGACAGGATCTCATGCATCTTCGCCCTCACCACTGAGCAGGGGTTTGCTCTTTCTTGAGTAAGGAACCAGCCTGAAATATTTGTGTCTGACATGGGCACCTGGCCTCTCCTCAGCTCCCCTGCTACCAAAACTTCACCACAGACACCCCCTACAGGGCCCACTCATCCTGTGAGGCTGCTGCTTTAAACTGGGTGCCCAGTCACAGTAATGACATAAACCACCCCATGAATAAAGACTTTTGCTTTGAGGTTTTAGAGAAAGTAGTATAACTGAAATTGAATACAAGATGAGAGATGAATACAGAATGTAAAATATTCTGTTGTGCAGTAACATATTGTGCTTAGGTTCTGATCTTGCTCCATTTTAACCTGTAATCACTCCTTAAACTTCTGAGACCAACAAGCCTTGTATCATTACAATAATAGCTTTAATAAAAGAATGAGGTTTAAAGCATTACCTTCTCAGCATCTGAAAATAGAGAGATAATTAAGCCTGATTTTCTTCAAAGCCTTCCACCCTCCTAATGAGGTCTAATGAATTCAGTATTGAAGATTTAACAACAGGTGCCTTTACATTAGGAGGCCACACTGTACAGGCATAAACAGCACCTGCAAGCATTTTCCTCGAGAATGCTAAAAAAGGCCTCAAAACTGCTCCCTCCAGCAACAGCTGTCTTGCTAAATAAATAAGTAAATGGCATTATCTAATATTCATAACTTGCCCAGACCCTGTGCTCGACCCCAGCACTGTAGTGTCTTTTTCTATTACAAGTACTGATTCATTCTCATAATACATGCACTGGTCCCAACTACTGTGAAGGTTTAATTTTCACCCCAGTGTTCTCTTCAGAGTTAACAGCTGTTCCACACAATATGACTTAGAATCAACTCACAGAATGGGTTAAGAAAAGCATCTCGGAGTAAGATCCCCTCACTGCTGCATAAGAGGTAAAGAACAGAAATTGCTTACATCAGTTCACAGCCCCACAGTGACAGCTAACTTAGCAACAAAGAGAGAAACTTAGTTGATCCTGCATATTCTGAAGAGAGCCTCTGTGAGTGGGTCAGTGGCCATTGGTGCTCACTTTTATTGCACCTGAATTCAAGGCATTTCCTTTTCTGCCAAGAAGATGATCCTCAGTGCCCACATGTTCTCATTCTCATCTCTTACTGTTTCACCCAAGGCGAAGGCAATTTCTCAACGTTTCTTCCTCTTATCAAGCAAATGAACCAGTGAGAACTCAGAGAAGCACATTAAAAACTGGTGCTGACTCTCACAAACTTTAGTTACCCATGACAGCAACACAAGGGTGTCTTTCCATAGTATCTCCTCAGGAACTTCTGGAAAAAACCAGATATGGCTGGTCTCACTTCTAATTAGGAAACTAATTACTCTCCTGCCTTTTGGTCCCTATCCCTGGGTATAAGATCCCTAAAACTACAACCTTCTCAAATACCAACTAAAGACATTCAAAACACTGAAGCCAAGCAACTTAAAAGGTCTTTTTCACTAATAATTATGGTACAGACTCTCAGTTTCCAACTCATCTACCTTTTGTGCTTTGTCTTCGTGAAAGCTACATGCTGTCCTGCTTCAAAGTCATGACGTGAGGAGAATTCCTCACAGAAATCTGTTCCCCAGACTCCTGTGCCTGTAAGTCTTTTCACACAGCCCTTTGTGATTTATGTTCATCCCTAAGCAGTCCAGCTGTTTACCTACCCTATTCCCACAAGAGCATTTTAGAGACAGTCTAAAAATTTCTAATTCTTACAGCACTCAACACGTTTCCTTCCCACCCATGTCTTCTGACTTGTCTTGATCTACAGAGGTAAACACATATTTATTTAAGGTGGTTAAGAGACAAAGAGATGGAAATTAACAGAATCTCAGTTTAGTGATTGCTGTCACTAACCATCACTGCTTATTTCACATGCTTAAAGAGGAAACGCATACACAGTGAATTACGTGATCTGAAGACTTAATATATGATTTAATAAACCATGTTATGTTTAATAAGCTAAAATATATAAATCACATTATTTGATTTAATAAATATGCTCCAAATCACAGATAACTCTCATACGTCCTTTTATAAAAAAAGTTGGTCATTTTAATCATAAGCGACACCCATATAAAAAAAAGACATTAAATATACCCAACCTTCCTAAGGAGAAATATATCCGTGATACCCAAGAGACAGTGATACCACACACACATTCTTAACCAGGAGACTCCTGCTCAGACTGTACAAACACC
Organism: Pezoporus wallicus; assembly: GCF_028554395.1. Taxonomy (NCBI): domain Eukaryota; kingdom Metazoa; phylum Chordata; class Aves; order Psittaciformes; family Psittacidae; genus Pezoporus; species Pezoporus wallicus. Next base: position 917,983 of record NW_026637610.1, on the reverse strand, counting down.
GCGGACAGCGTTAGCATTATGGTCATTGTTCAACCGTTGTGGCACATTCCACTCGCAGCTTCTGCTCTGGAGGGAGCAATGGCTGAGTATGATTAATCAAGAGTGTATTTGTTGCAGGAACTAATGGAAGGAACAGTGCTAAGCATTTTTCAAAAATGAATAATAACCCAGGTACCTGACACCTGCATGTGATGTGAAGCATTACAAACAAATGAGGAGTAATAGAGCTTACTGGGCATAAAACATTACTGTTTTATAAAAGTAAGTGCAGAATAAGCAAACTGGAAGTAATCACCCAGAGCACTTCTACCACCTAAATAACCTTTAAACTTTCCGAGGTCCTACAAAATAACATGACTGATTAGCATCTGCACAAGTCTGTAAAGGGGAACGGGACATAAATTTGTTGAAGACTAGAATTTTAGAACTTAAGTCCTACATTAGCTCTGTTACTGTTCAGATACTAAAACACTGAGTTAACTGTTTTAATGATCCACATCTTGCTATTTTGTTTCCTGAACTTTTAAAGTGCTTGGAGAAATATTATTCAGTCTTTAGGTATTTGCCAAATTAATGTCTGGACCCTGCCAGGCTTTTTAAGAAGAAATGACAATTAATTGTTTCCTTATATTGCACATTATCTAATATACTTTGCTAGAGATCTATCTTGCTAACAGTCTCCCTGCTTAGAACTTTAGAGAGGGACAAAAATAAGCACTTTTAAAGGAAACCAAGACTGATACATATGCGGATGGCAGGTGTACAGCTGGACAATACCCTGTTTAGAAGGGTTTGCAGTTACTGCATTTGCTGGGGAAAATACTGCCCATTTGCCCATAGCTTCTTTCTGGAGAGCTGGAAGTCACATTTTAGCATACAACTATATTAATCCCACCCTAAATCACTACTAATTTATCAATTTTAGCAGACAACTATTGCTGGTTCCATGTTTTCCTATTTTGTTTTTTAGGGGGTGTTTTTTTTTTTAATATGATTTTTTTGGGTTTGATTGTGGTTTTCTAAATCTGCTTTAGGTTCTTGCTACGAGTTTTAATGTATGGAAAGACTTTAGGGTTCTTTGGTGGAAATACTCTCAATTTATACCAAAAACAAAGAGGAAATTTATTGGTCACTCTATAATAAATTGCCATTAAAAAGGAGAATGAATTCACAGTATACATTGACCAGCATTTGAAAGAAAAGGATCACTGAGAAAGTATTTGGATTCCCCAACTGTAGCACCTTTAAGTTAAATCCAAGGACTTGGATTTTTTTGTGGATTTTTATTCCATAAATGGACTTTGAAGAACAGGCAGAGTAGAGAAAACTTGTGAGACTAATATTTGCTGATCTTCAGAATTCTGGAAGTTCAGAAAGTTGAAAACTTAGAACTTTGGGGAGACAGCTATTGTTAAATCCTTTTGTTTTATACATCACATTCTGCAGAGAAAAAAAAATATAAAGAAAATCTTATGGCTTTGCTATGAGAAAGTTAAGAGAACAATTAACACACCTAGAACACAGTTAAATACGGAGAATGCAAGGCAAGTACACGGACAGCATAACAGTTCAATGTCTATATGGTAAAACTGACCAGCATGAAAATCTTTGCTATCTTATTTCTCCTGAAACTGAAGTGGATTTTTAAATGCTTTTCAGAAGACAATGCAGTACATTCTGCACTGAAAAAAAAATTAGATACTGAGTAGGCTGACTGACATCAGGGGTTGAATTTACATTTGGCACACTTTAAATGTTCAAATCGAAAGGAGTGAAAGCCTTTGTTTTGAAACACAAAAATATCATGCTGTGGAAAAAGAGAGAGAATGAGACAGTGAAAATAACTGATGGATTGAGAGATAAACATTGGGCACTGTTGTTTATTCAAGCAGCTAGCAGCACCAAATAAGGTTTTCCTAATATTATTACTGTGGTGATTAACATCCCTTTTCACACTTAGAAATCATTCCTGAAACTCAAAAGTGAATTGATTTCTCCCCACTATAATTAATTACTCTGCATTTAATTGCAGGAAGCTGGGTATTTTTTCAGCTCTGCACTTGCTAAATAGTGGCTTAATTCTGCTCACTTTCAGCTCTGTTCTACGTGGGACCAGTGAATGCCAGGGTGTCAGGGTGATGAAGTATCTGCTCCTAGACTTCTCTCTCTATAAAGCAAGGTCTGCCATACTACATCTCTGACTTAAGAGGCAAGCAGCTAGATTTCAGTTTTAAATAAGGTATCAGAGACAAAAGACAGGATTGTAAAATTATTCACTGATGCTTAACAAGCCCAGCCAAGTGTTCTGCTGGCTGTAATGAAAATGGTGTCTTGAGAGTTTCTGTGTCACTGTAAATAGCAGGGGTCATCTGGGCTACAGGCCATCACATCGGTATTTGAGAGAAAATTCCTATAAAAAGCAAGTGAGAAAAACAGAGACTAAAGATTGCTGAGGAGATATCAAAAATACCCTATTTTATTTTCAGGTACTTTTTTTTTGTTTGGTCAAGCTGCTGCTTGACAGGGAGAGAACAAAGAAATGATGTTAATGTTTCCTGTTTAGCAGCTGCAAGCATTTCTGGGTGTGAGATTTCAAATAATATAATCAAGTGAATTCTGCTATTTGAGTTTTTGCTTTTATTGTTTTGATACACTGCACTAACATCAGCAAGAGTGGTAGAACATGTGGCCCTACTTAAATGCTAGGTATGGAAGCAACAGGGATAAGCTACATGTAGTGTAGCTTAATAATAAAATAATAAAAATAAATAATAATATATTAATGCATAAAATAGTAAAATATTAATATAAGATAATAAAATTAATAATAATAGCAGCAGAATTGAACCAGCTTGGACTATTCCTTTATTTGCCGGCACTTAATGGAATTTATTGGCACTTAATGAGATTGATAATATAAATTTAGATTTTATTAAAAATAGAACACCTCTGTAAATTGCTAGTGGTATAGATGTATTTTTCTGAGCCAGTAAGTACTCCTTTAACACAATCACAAATAATCAAATGCAGAATATAATCATTGCGTCACATCAAATCAGCTTTTTCAGGCTCTGCCAAAGGATTCCTTCCTTTCAGGACCTTTGTTCTTTTATTACAAAAAATACACAATAGGGCCTAAGGCCCATAATTAACACATTGCTTAAGTGTTTCCTATGCCACTGGAACAATGTTTGAAAGAACACAAAACTGGCTTTCAGATCCTAACCCATATCCAATTCCCCATGCACAAGGTAATAATATGAAACTAGTTTACATATGTACACATATGTGCACACACACTTTCCAGAAATAATCATGTCTTTTTTTTGTGTTGATGAGATACTTAAAAAGCCCTTGGGGCATAGAGCACTGAACTGGTTACTTTGTATTACCTTCCTACTTTAGCTTATTTGAGCTTCCTAACCTATAAATATGGGCAACACTGAGGAAGGAAGAATAAAGGTTTTAACAGGTAGCTCTGCTTAAAACGCACAGTGTGAGGGAACTGAACTGTTGGGGTGAAAGACCTTCCTGAACATTAAAGTTACTTCATGTTTGCCTCTAACAGCCAGCGCAGGGAAAACCACCCAAGTACTTCTGCTGTGGCTTATCAGCATCAGGTAGTTAGACACAAACCTCAGATCTCGCACAACAGAATATGTCCAAAGCCTGGAAATGATCTCCAGTGCTGCATCTCAAACATTCCCATAGGGGTTACAACTAACTGAAAGTAATATATGTAAAATTAAAAGATGACCTTTAGTTGATCTCTATTTCCCAAGCTCTAGGGTCCACACGTTAAGTGCTCTCAACAGCTGCTAGGACTAGAAACTGTCTCACTAAAGAAACATGAAGCAGAGTATCATAAGACTCAAGGAACTTTACCTGTGCATAGAAGTCCCAGCTGCTTTAGAACTGCAGTCAAAAGTCAACTTTAATGTTTTCACAATTGTTATGAGTGCATCATAAAGCTTTATTAGCAAGACCATGGCCTGCAGGTTGAGAGAAGCAATCCTTCCTCTATATTCACATCTGCATCCAGTTAGGAGCTTCAGACATCACCACAGAAGTGCAAGACCAGCAGAGATGATGAGGATGGTCGGAGATGGCAGCACTGAGGACACAGGAGTGACAGAGAACTGGGTTCATTCAGGCCTGAGAAGGGAAGGCTAATAGAAGATAGGGCTCCCTTCAGCTACCTAGTGGCAGAGTACAGGAAAGAGAGCAACAGGCTCTTCTCACAAGGGTACGGTGAGAAGATAAGAGGAAACAGGCACACCCTGGAATACAGCAGCTCCTGACTAGATAGAAGGAAAACAGACTTAACCAGGAAGATGGTTAAACACTGGAAGAGAGGCCCAGAAATGCTACAGGATACCCACCCTTGGAGAGAATAAAAATTCAGCACCTATGGTACTCAGAAAGTGAAGAAGAGAATAAGGAAGTGTGAAACAATCCTTAAAATTAGTATCTGTATATCCTGGTAACATTCTGATTATTTTAGTTGTTATTTCAGTCAAGAATCAAAACCAGTCATGCTAAATCAACAGATAAAGCATACAGAAGAAAAGCAGAGATAACAAAAACTCTCTGAACAAACATAAGCAGTAGTAACATCACAAGTAACATCACATCCTGCACACCATAATTAATTCATCATGTAATCCAAAAATTTAACAATCATTACAATATGTTGAGATAGCATCAAAGAATGAAGCATTTGTGAAAGAAGAATGTATTTTCAGAATCAGACTTCAGTGATGACTGAAGACAAAAGTTAAAAGGTGCTGGTTAAAGAAACTTGCCATGGCCTCACATCATAATAATAGGCTCTTACTGAAAACTGTTTAATTTCTGCAGGCTGGGATTCTCTTCTCCCTGCATGTTCCTTCCTCATATTAAAAACACCTCTGCAATTATAAATGCTCTTATTCAAGCAAACATTTTTCCCCACTCTGTAGCTGCATATTTTAATATTGCAGTAGATTAGAAATCATAGCTTTCTAAAAAGCAAAAAGCTGTGTCCTAAGAACTACTTCCTCTTCTAAAATGCTAATTTACTTTAGATGAAGTGCATTATTGTCATGTGACAATTTATTCAAAAGGAAAAAAGAAACCAAGGAAGACATCTATGTGTGTACTTGGACTGCAACAATACAAAATTGTACCTTTTGAAAAGCTTTTTATTATTTCCTTACCATGAACTTTTGCCTTTTTGAATTGCTAATTCTGTTAATGGGTTCATTTTGCTCCAAAATTTGCATCATGAAAATTATCACCCCTACAAGGTCCTCCATGTACAAAACAGTTTGCATATTTTGTTGCAAAGGTTACATTTGTTATACTGGCAAATAGTAGGATGTCTTGAAACAGCAAAAATGTAAGAAACTACATTAGAATTAGTGGTATAAAAGTACTTTTTAGCATTTAAAAAAGAAAAAAAAGCAGAGATATGCCTTTATTTTTATTCAATTTGTTTATTAATCCAAAACCATCTAAATAAGTCTATGATCATTGCTTTGTCTTTCAGATTAGGGACAGAGCAGCCAAGTAGAACTGGAACTTTGGCCACCATAGTACAACTCCTGATTTTCAAATTTCTACTGTGCTGTTCCCAGTTGTTGGGAGTTTTTGTGAGTACACAAAGTACAGCTTAAAAGCCTCATCTTAAACTCAGGAAGTTAGCATTTTTTCTCAGCTGTTTACAGACACTGTTCTCTATGAAAGGCAGTGTCCAATAGCTGCAGGACAGAGAATACAGAGGAAATTATGCTGTGAATCATGCGCAGCAGATACCACGCCTTTGTTCTTGACTTGTTCCGGATCTAACAAAAACGTGTCTTGACTCAGGTTTTGAGGCGCCTGTCTCAGAGAAATGCTAATGAACTGAACAGCTACCTGCAGATTTTAATGCTAAAGAAAATGTCTAGGAACTAGTATATTTCACATTTAATGATAAATATAAAATTACATCATCTTACTTCTGTTCCCAAATAAACCAATGGCATAAGCATACCCCGGCTGAGGATTCAGATACACAGATTTCAGATACTGTAACATACAAACTTAGTCTTTCCCCAGACGGAGTGAAAGTCAGAAATACTCATATAGCCCTGACATTCTCAAAGCTACATGTTGATTAAGATGCCTGAGATTTTCTTCTAACCTGTACTTCTGTGTGGGCTAAACAGCCTTGTATCATCACAAGAAATAAGCCCACAACAGTGCCAAAGTAACCACCAGACATGGTGGCTTCATTAAACTACACAGGACTTAGGGAACTAGTAAAAAAATCCTTCTGGGAATAACAGCTGATAATACTAGTGTGGGGGTTGGAATGCATCAAAGCTGTCAGAGACCATGGGAAGGAGAAACTACAGCTGGCAATTAAGAGTGACCATGAGAAGGAAGAACTACAGCAGGCAATTAAGAGTGACCTGTCCCTGACTGGTACGTGGAAGATGTTGGAACTGGCAAGGAACAAGGACGTCGGCACTGGAAAGAGGCTGTTGATAAGAAAATCAGATAGACCTTTCACCTGATGTAACCACAAGGCAAACACAGATGTGCTTTGCTAATTGCTTTGAAGCATATAAATATCGTGTAATCTTTTCAATAAACGATCCAGCTTGCACTCTACCTCTGGGTCCATGCCTCCATCCTCACATACTAGGGTGTTGAACTAGATGACATTTGAAGGTCCCTTCCAACCCAAACTCTTCTATGAGTCTATGATACTGCACTTAACTTTCTAAAAACATTATTGTAAAACATTTTCTCTAGAAAAGACTGAGAACAGTGCAAATGGGCATGTACACATTGGAACATATATTCACACAGCTCAGAAGTCCTTTGAAAGCTTGGTGTTACAGACCAAACAAAAAGGCAAGGCCTAAGTTGTAGTGTTTGTGCATTTTGTATTATTTTAAGACAGGGTAAAATAATCTCAAGTGCTAATAGGGCTTTACTGCATCAGAGGTTGAGCAAAATATTAACAAACTTTTTTTATTATTTTTTTTTTTATGGGCCACCATTCCCATACAAAAGGCTGTTCAAGTATGCTGGGCGACAAGGCTCCATACTTTAGCAAGGCTAAGGGGAACCCCTTTGGGCAACACAGCAGAACAGAATAGTTAGCACAATCTGCAAAGCAGCTGCAACAGACACTGCAAACTTAACATCAGTAGTCTATGTACCACAGTTTTAGAAGCCCTGAAATGAATCAGGCACCAGTAGCTCCCAGGACAATGTCATATGTCCAAATACACTACAAATATTCTACAAAAAAATACCTTATGAAGCAAATTCTAACTTCTTTAAACTCCTTAACTATCCCGGTATCACAGTAACAACTGAAGAGGTAATCTCAGTCCGCATAACAAGTGGCATACACATTTCAGTGTGAAATACAATTTTTGAAGTACATTAAGTTCTGAAAGCAACTGCTTTTACTGTTAGAGGCGTTGTCTAAGGTAATACATAAGCATGAAAAAATACATGGTGCTGGAAGAATACAGTGTTCTGAGTTGTAATTGTCACCTCACAGATCTGTTTATAATACAGTGAACCTTTAGAAAAGATTACCTGTAGTTCTTGCTGTGAAAACGGTACTTTATGAAAACAAGAAAAGTAAGACCAACCTGAGCAGCTTACTGTATATACAGTTACCAGTTCTGAAATCTAAATTGATCTGCCTGTCCTCTGATGGCCACTAAAGGATGCATGACTCTAATGCTGTGGACCCATTCATAGAATCATAGAATAGTTATGGTTGGAAAGGACCTTAAGATCATCTACTTCCAACCCCCCTGCCATGGGCAGGGACACCTCACACTAAATCATATCACCCAAGGCTTCGTCCAGCCTGGCCTTGAATGCTGCCAGGGATGGAGCATTCACAACCTGCCTGGGCAACCCATTCCAGTGCCTCACCACCCTAACAGGAAAGAATTTCTTCCTTACATCCAATCTAAACTTCCCTTATCTAAGTTTGAACCCATTACCCCTTGTCCTGTCACTATAGTCCTTAATGAAGAGTCCCTCCTCAGCATCCCTACAGGCCCCCTTCAGATACTGAAAGGCTGCTATGAGGTTTCCACACAGCCTTTTCCTCTCCAGGCTGAAAGGCCCCAACTTTCTCAACCTATCTTTATATGGGAGGTGCTCCAGTCCCCTGATCATCCTCGTGACCCTCCTCTGCACTTGTTCCAACAGTTCCATGTCCTTTTTATGTTGAGGACACCAGAATTGCACACAATACTCCAGGTGAGGTCTCACAAGAGCAGAGTAGAGGGGCAGGATCACCTCCTTCAACCTGCTGGTCATGCTCCTTTTGATGCAGCCCAGGATAGATGCAGCCCACATCTCAGAAGCTGCTAGTGGATGTTTCCATCAAAGTTTTCATTTCAGTATCACATTCAAAACGCTTGCTATTCTACAGTATTCCACTTACTCTCTTTTAAAATGAATCAACCTTAATCTTTTGATTTCAGTGATATGATTTTACGTACTTCAGATCAAAACCACAACAAAACAGGAATTCCCCATACTCCTTACATACTGTAGTTCTAAATTTTCATTGCTTTTTAGTATTCTGCTATAAGACTGGTTCAGCCATCATTAGTATGTGCTCTGCATATCCAAACTGCTTTCCTGGTATTAGCAATGCAGTCTTGTTACAAAGTAATCTCAACGAGTCAATACAAACCAGTAGCTTGAAACAGCAGTGACTCAAGGCCTGAGGAGGGCAAACTCTTATCTCCGTATCTTTCTTGATTTACTGGAATACAAATGTGAGATAAACAGGACCCACGCTTCATTAAGAGTGACAAGGTACTTTTCTAGGATCATAGGGTACATACAAAACACAAGCTCCAGGGGATTTTGAAACAGAAGGTCTTTTGAGAGGAAAGAGTCTCAGCTGAAGGTTAACTACATGCTTAATGTGCACCACTAATGTTGATGGCCCTTGGGCTCATTGCTAAACCTTCAAAGTTCTGTATAAATACAGAACAGTTAAGTGTCCTAAAAAGCTCTTTAAAAATATAGCCATGACCCACACACAGTCCTTCTGTATTAGGGAAGAGCACTGTCACATTCAGGGAAGTTCTTGCACTAGCAATGTTTGTTTGGGGAAGAAAAAAAAAAAAAATTAAAATTCCTCCTTGTTACATGTATGTGATTTCTTAATCTTAAGTCAGAATGATTGGCTGTACTGACGGAACCTAACGAGGTTACCCAACATAAAGGAATAAATGCTCCGTAAAATCATCAGGTGCAAGTTCTCACACATCGAGACAAAAATCTTCACCCTCCATTCCAATTAAGCCTACCTTGAACTGGTATTCCAAAACAAAAGGCAAGAAAAATACTACTGAAAGAAAAATCAATCTTGTAGCACTTCTCTAGTGTCCAAGTCCACAGGCTTGGACAAGACTAAGATGACTACGGAGTAAGTGAAAAACAGGGACAGAGTAAAAGTAGATGAATGAAACATGCACAAGCCTCCCTCCCTGTCCTTATTAGTTCTGCAGCCATTTTTCAAAATGCTGTTGACACCATAATAGTCTCCAGAGAGAACATGTTAACTAAAGAGACAGCAGCTTCATTTATCAACAGTGGTACAGCAGATTTGCCTGAAGAAATTATGCCAACCTGCTAATACAGCTCATAAGAAATTGGTAGAAAACCAAGTCATGCTACAAAAAGTCAAGGTTAAACGGCAAGATTTTACTATAATTACAAGGGATTTCAGATTTGTTCATTCTAGAGATTATGTTCTACAAGGAACACATAGCCAAACATGGAGCTGAACAGACCAAAAAATTTCTCAAACAGCATGGAATAGTAAACATTTTTCTTGGAGAAACCTGAGCTCCCATGTCCAATCCTGGAAAAATAAAGGAAGCTTAAAAGGTTTTGCCCACAAAGATTGCATGATGCTCTGTTGATGGAGATGCTCTGTTACAGCTGAAGTGGGAAAAGATGTTAAAATACTGTGTTTCTGTACAGAGAACTTGAACTTCAGGTAACGCAGTACAGTTCCTCAGATAATTCAGTGTCATGGTTTAACCCCAGCTGGCAGCTAAGTACCACACAGCTGCTCACACAGCATTATTTGTTAAAAAAATTAAGTCCTCAGAATTCTGTATTAGAAAACAAATCACAGAAAACAAACTGGATGAAAGGGTAATATGCAAGAACAGGGCCTCTGTAATTACACTTCATTTATACTATCCACTTTAAGTTATTTTATTCACAATGGGAGGAAGGTAAAACGAATTTGTGTGGTTTGACAGTGCATATAAAATCTAGGCCTATGCAAACACAGTTAAACATTTTCTTGCTTTTGTTTCAGTTACATTGAGTTTGGGTTGTACACAAAGATAAGTTTTCTGAAGCTGTATCACCCAGACCAAGCAGTCTTTGATAACCCTGGGTCTATGGCAGAACCTTCTGTGTCTACATCTCATATTTGAAAAGGAAACTAAGGACTTTAAATACGTTCACAAGCATCTTACAAGCTGTAATGCACAGATAATAGAAATTGCAGAAAATGCCAATACTGTATTCTGATTAGCAAGCAGAACTTCACTCCATTGCTTGGAGTTCTAGAGTTCCTGCTAGAAGAGCAAATACATATGCATTAACATGTTGCACGGGTAAATCTAGAACCCTGAGACCAGCATATTAAAAGCAGCAGCATAAGGGCTCTTCCTCAGATTCTGCTGTTAGTTTGGGCTCAAGGGCCTTTTACTATGAAAAATCAAATGTGACTTACAACTTACTTTTAAAGGGGGAGATGGGGGGGCCGGGGGGAGATACATGCATGGAAAGCTGTGTTATATCGCTTAATGCACTAAGCTGTAACTTATTCATCTGTTTCTTTTTTTTTGAAAACGAACTTCCTAATACAGTCCTTCAAGGAAAAGAGAAATGTTCAGAAAGGCAGAACCTTGAATAGGAAAAAAAAAGTCACAAGCACACCTCAGCAAAGACCATGAAACTAAAGCAAGCTGGATGCATCTTAGGCCCTTGCTAAGTCTTTAAAGCAATCAAATGTTGATATAACAGCCTTTTAATTGATACAAAATACTATTCATGTATAGGAACATTAGTGAAAAGAAATGCAGTTTGCCCGTGTATTGATGCTTGAGTGAACAGAATACTGAGGTAAACTCATCTGAGACTAGAGAGTTATTTAACTGTTGTGTTATTAAGAATCCTGTTGCTTTTTATAACCCTCTGTCATGACCTAAAGGGTTACCTATTCACAAATGTACAGAGATCACAACCATGGATTTTCAGGATTCCAAACCACACAGAAACATGGAGGCTTTGTCCTCTATTTCTCTATTATAATTACCAGAAACACCACAAAAATCACCAACCACAGCTACATTTTGCAGTTACCAATCAGTTCAATGTGATACATGCCAGTTCCTTGAAGGGCTTTAATCAAAACTTTGAAAAGGCCCATAAAGTTTTAATGCAATATTTTCATTAAAAAAAAAAAAACAAGCAAAAAACAAAGCCAGCAGGATGCATTACCATAAAGTACAGTTGCATAACTGCAGTAAATTCCTTTTGTTTTCCTTTTTTTTTTTTTACATTTTTCCTATGGCATATAAAAGCTGTCTTATTTGTGTAGAGTATTAAAAGGCTACTGGCTACATCTTAGCATAGAGGATATACAAAAATACCTGTCTTTTACTTAAGTTTTTAATCACAGAATATTGGAGATATGTATGTGACAGTGGTTCTGTCCTAGTTCTTTCAACTGAATAAATGTGCTCTTAACTGAGAAAAAGAGATATGTCAGTTCAGGGCCAAAGGAATTCACAAAGACGTATTCAGGACTCAGGAGAAAAGATAAAGAGACTCCTAAAATTAGCATTAATAGCAAGCACACAGTGTAATCTCAGAATGTTTTTAAAGCATTAGGGACATAACACCTGAAGGCTACAAACACATCTTACATGAATACTTCATATGAATTAGCATCTGCTGTTGGTGTTACTCACTGAAATCACACACACACAGATAGGTGAACAGAAATGTGGTTTCTGCTCTTCATAATATATTTAAATATGTACTCCCAATGATTATGAGAGCCTTAAGGCAGACATAGAGTGAATTTTCACCCTCTCCAGTACAATATTATCAATACTGCTGGACTGAGCTTTTGCCAATGACCTTGGACTGTAACAAATGAAGTCTTGTAGCTCTGCAGAGAGCATACAAAGCAGTTCCCTTGAAAAGAACTTGGAGAGGCACCATTAGAGATTTCCCATGCCTACGGATATTGTGTGATTTAAGTGCTATGTTACCACACTACGAATGGTTGTGCCACATGTCCCTGGGTGAAGATTCACAGAGCAATCTCTCAAAGGTAAAATATATTGCCCAGCTGCAATCCCCCCAGTCCCGTTGCAGTTCTGCAGCTGTTTAACAGTCAGTGATGAAAGTAGTTTCTAGGTGGGTCAGGATGCTCTTTGTGAGCTGCTCTATAGGACAAAAGGCAAAACCAGATGCACTTAAGAGCTGTTAAGAGAAACAATCTCACCTTATTGTCACCTGGTGAGTTCTTTTCTGTCCATAATTTTATTTCATATGTATAAAAATTCAGTAGAATAAAAACAAAAGATACAGATGGCAAACAGGTCACCTGACCTCCTGCCTGAAAATGCAGTGGCCCAAGCAGTGTATTTTTGCATGAAGTTTGATTTGAAATAACAGAACCTGTTCAGCCAGAAAACTGGAAACATTTATTTTAAAAAATGAAAATGTTTGGTTTTTTTTTTGTAGTAGCATTCAAGAATGTCTTGTCAAGTCAGTGACTCTTCCCCCCAGTTAGGGTAAATATTAAAATTTTATTGTTAAATAGAAAGACTATTTTTAATTTTAAAAGACTGATTCTACTTTCTGTATTTAAAAATACAGGAAAACAGTATAACTTCACTAAAAGAGGAAAAACTTGTTTTGCGAGCTGGGAAAGGTAATTTGACTTTAGTTAACTTTAATTAACTTTTACACCTGCACTTACCCAATGAGCCGAGGGGGAAGATTAGCCACAGTATAAGATGCTAACAGAAGCTTAACTCAATATTTATTATTCATCCCATCATTCTGTAGGAAATAATCCATTTAATGAGCAAACAGGAATTACAAATTTTAGAACACATTTTAAACATCATGGACATTTATGTCAATGGAGGTAACAGATGATCTGGATTTGTGAGGCAATAGGCTGTCATTTCCCCACCACCACTTATTTCTCTTCTCCACTGTTGTTTTTTATCTCAAATCTTTCATCCACACTGGTTCAGAACTAAAACTCTGCAGGCTGGATTCAATGACAGCTTCTCCTGTCAGGACACATTACTGTGGGTAGTTCTGCTTCTGGTTTTCCGTCTCATTTCTCTGGTGTACAGTGTCTTTTTTGAAAATCCTTTGTTAATCATATTTGTTTCACTAGTTGTTTTTTAAACTACTTATTTCGGTTTTAGATCTATTGCCTAACAGTAGGCAGGGAATTTTCCAGCAATATTAGATCTATGATTCCATTTAGCAAAAACTGTTTCAAAACTGGAGATATTGTAAAAGAACATTGCTGCTGTTAGAGTTTTTATGGCTCAGATTCCAGTCTCTTTTAAGCTCTAGATCCTTGCATTCGTTCCAGTGACTCACATTTTGTTGCTACACTCATGAAGTGTTTTATTAATGGAGACTGAATAACAAACACCCACACTCTGGCACAATCCATTTCAGGCCTCACAGTTTTATTTTCTCTTTACTTGGACTTTTGCACATTCATTTATCATATTTCAGACGTTTTACGCCTTGATCACACCATTACCGAAATGTTTAATCTTACCCCCAGTTTATTCTGACAATATTTGGCATTAGTAACAGCTATAACTCACTAAAAACATTGAACTGGCAAACATATTCATGTGAGATCTTTCAGGGGCTTTTAGATAATCAAAAATCATGTGGCATAAAGCACATACTTAGCCACATACTAGAATTCGGAATTATTCTACCATGACTTTTTGTATACAAATGTAGACAAATAAGAATCAGCAGGTTTCTTCCAATGCAACATATAAATTTAAAATAAAACAGCAGCAACTTAGAAAACATCTATATTCCCCAAGCAGGCAGAAGCCCCATTCAACTGAATGATCAAAAGACAGAATTAAGCCAAGATGATGTTCAGGTTCAAAATGTACTCAGAGAAAATATCAGGAAAAATGTTTATTACAGGTTATTAAAGGCAAAAACAGAGACCTCCTTAACAAGCCATTTTATCCAATCATAAGTTGAAGACATTTAGGAACATATTAAAGATTATTACACGTCTGCTTGTTCTTATAGGTTCACAATACCTGTTACTGGCCATACTAGAATAAAACATCATGCACAATAGTCTCACCAAGTATGTCATCCTCTTAACAAGAGTTTCTGTCTTACTTAGGCAGGAAATTACTGGTAGTTTTCTTAGGATGTAAATTGGAAAACACTGATGAGCAGCATGCAGAATTCACAATTCTTTCAATTACTCTCATAAACCCTTCCTTTTTTAAGAATGTCAATACTACTAACAAGATTGCTTTGAGGAGCTTATTTCTTTCTGCCTTCTTTTTAATATTATTCTCCATTAAGTGGATGTTTAGCTATTTCCTCAGAAGCTAATCCTATCTCTCACTATACACCCTACCTTCATAGCCCCAGTAGAACTACATGAACAGTCGAAGAGAGGATCAATAGTTTTAAAATAAATCAAAAAGCATCTTCCCTTAAAAATAATAAAATTAACAGTCTATTTCCAGCCATTTGGTTTTTAACCTAAATACATTCAGACTGCCAGAATCTCCAAATATGGTAACTGCAGATTAAATTGGTTTAAATTGTGCACATAATTTGTACTTGTCAAACTCATTTACATGCAAAACCATATTATATATGTCTATTCAAACAGGTACACCACAAGTGCTTATTCTGGGTCTGACAGATTACTGCTAAAATGGCTGTTATGAAATGCTTTGATCTTTCTCAAATGGACTGTTCACATGCTTCAGGTTAAGAATATCTTTAAGTACTCCGTGATATGAGTACATTTATGAAATCCCTTCTTCAATTCTCTCACTTCTTGTAAAAGGTCACTCAATTTGAGAAAGGTAGTGTAAGAACATTGTTTCCTGTTGGGCCAATAAGATGGCAATTATGAACAGTTTCACGGAGAGGTGCCTGACACGTTCTGGACTTTGTTGACTTGAACTCTTAGATGTCAAAATTATATCCTATAAAAACTCGCTGACATTTGACATTGGTAAAGACATGGACATTGTCCTCGTGCACCCATGCTAATACATCCTAGAGGACAGTGTTTGCTGCGTGCTATCAGGTAACCCACTATGAAGATTTCTGGAACAAAATGAAACCCCATGATTTCTCCAGGATGCAGTAAGACAGTACCCTCCAAGCCAGATTTGGCTCTCTTAGGGGAAAACATACGTCTACTACCAACAAAAGAAATGTATTGTTCAACACAGTGTACAACTTAAATAGTAGGTACCTATTCAATCTCTGTCAAAGCAGTGCTTTCCCAGCAAAAGAAAAATACCTGTCCTAACAATAAGCCACATTTTCTATACCTAATATTTATAAGGAGCAACTGGATTATAAAAAAATATCTAATATTTTTTCTTCCAATAAGGAAGAGAAAATATGCAAATACAAGTTTAAATTATTTTATTAAAGAAAAAATATTGAAATGTTCTGCATTCAGAATAGCTTCTCTTCTACCATTATTATTATACGTATTCCCTTCCAGGAAAGAGTAAAACTGTTGAAATACTACTCCATCAAATTCACCAAGAAACACATTTTATGCTTACCAGACAGACTAGATGATTTGAGAGGCAGCAGTGGCCTCTTCAAAGCAGAACCAGAGTCAAGTACAGGAAGCAAAAAAATGGAGTACCAGTGCCCCACATTTAATACAGCAGAAGATGAATTCAGTGCAAATCATTTTTCCAGAAAAACTCATCCTGAGTAATATGTTGAGGGTTGAATTTCATCTCTGAAGTACAATCATTGAATCCTCAAAAAGATGAGAAAACATTTCTGTAGATTGCGAACTACAATTTCCTAGAAATTGTCACTAGATGGCATCTTGTCATCATACTTTACATCTCAGAGTTCATCACCACTGTCATTCCCCTGTGACAGAAAACATTGAACACAGTGTCCTGATGAGGTTTCAGTTTACTGTAACGCATAGAATCCTGGTTTTACCACTGTGCAGTGCGTACCATCCTACTGGACCCTCAAACATGGCAGAAAATCAATATCCACACATTGGCTCTTACACCCATAGCAATGCATACATAAAAGCAATAGCAAAACTATTAAGAGGAGTTAAAAGAAGCCATTGGGGGGTAGGCTGTTTGTGGTTGTTTTTTTGGTTGTTTTTTTTTTTTTTTTAATGAGTTATTTATACTGCTTACCCATCAGAATTCTCAAAAGTTTTTACTGCTGCCTTTCAGAAGCATGTTTGCTGGTTGGCTTTAAATTTTTTAATTCTGGGGCTTGGTACTTTACAAACATTGTTAAAATTAACAGAATGCAAATGAAAACCAAAGAAAGTATTAACCCTGCTATAAATATCTAATATTAAAGATTCATTAATTTATTTGCCTCCAAGAAAATAACAAAACCATCAAAAGGAACAGTATGTTATTGTCATAACACTGCTAAATGGAATTTGGTTGATGGGCAGCTGTACAAAAGTTAAAATCTTGGTTGTGCAAATCAATCATTTTATTCTTTTGTTTTCCAGTAGCACGTTTTTGCAGCTACTAACTGAAAGCCAAGGAAAATGAAAAGATTCAAAGGAAAAGCTGAGCAAAATTATCACATTTCCTTTAGTTTCATTCCAGTTATATAAAGCAGAGATCTACAAAACTGCTGTATGAAATGTATATTTATACCCCATTTATTACAGTCTCTTGCATTCCATCTATGGGAGCACACTCCACCCCACAATTTAATACATCAACTTCCATACAGCTTTTGTACAACTTTCATGCAGACACAGCTTTTTCCTGCTGTTTCTTAATCTGTTTGCTTATTCTTAGATTGCAAGAAGTATGCTTACAAGCTCCTTCCTATAAATCTGTTAGAATTGCCAAAAATTGAATAGTACTAACAAAAGCAAAGGCATTTGGTTTTCTCCTTTGCATATTCTGCTGTTCCTTTTAAAAGGAGAACCCTGTTTCAGTTCATTTAACCCACAGGGTACATTCCCTAATATTCCAAGTAGAAGAGCTATGCAGCCAAATGTGTCTGAGCACTTTCAAACACCAGTTTGGTTTATCCTTCATGAGTAACATAAAGACCTAATATAGACACTCACACTTTACCTGCATTTCAGCAGCTCTCTAGATTCACCTGCTGGTTGGCATTTGCAACTGGAAATTCCCAGCAACTGGAAATTGGTTATTCTTATTTTATTTAGAGACTGACTTTTACTTCCTTGGTTGAAGAACAGAATTTCTGACAGTGAAAGGGAGGAAGGCTGCTAAGAGAACAAGGCGTTGCTACTCTACTGCCAACCAAGCAAGACAATGCCAGACTTTATTTTAAACAAAGAAATCAAAATGTCAACCTCTGTCAACTTATTCTAGTGATCTGCTTTTCTAAGAATAATAAACAGATCCAACTTTGTAGACATCCATACCATTACCCCTCTAGGCAAGGCAGAACTCTGATAACAAACATTCAGCAACCTATGCACCTAATTCAACAGGCAAGTCATAACCTGATGGAAGAGGAAAAGGATATCAACATATTACAGGAGTTTGAATGTAAAAATAACTGGTTTATCCTCATTTCATTTATCATTAAATAACATCTACAGTTTGAGGGTTTTCTCTATACAGCCTACACTAGTAACACTGCCTTATCATCTAAATGATGCCAGAGTATTTAGAAAGAGTCTATTTCCAGTTAACGTAGACTGCAACCTCTAGCCGCTAGGAAAGCTCATCTGATGTGAGCCCCACAGCCACATGCAATAATGAGCAACAACACTGTAAACATATAAAGACATAACAAATAAAAGCTAAAGCTCTACAACTGCTTTTAACTTCCTGTCTGCTGTGAATTAACGAAGCAACAGATTTCATGTGCCTCAATCCCCAAAAGTAGTCAGATGTTGTGATGTAAAACCTGACAAAATCTTCCCCTGTTAGGCATCTCAGATAAAATTTTGATCTCATTCTGAATTTAATTCACAGGCATTGAAACCCATAAGCTCTCAGATTCACATGAGACAGCTGTAAGGAATTCTCTTGTATTTCACAGCAGTTTTATGGCTTAGATTCAGAACTAAAAAAAAAAAAACAACACACCTATAAAGATTTTCCACCAGAATTTTATTCTCACAAGTGAGAACCGTTCTACAATATCACTTGCGACACCTGCACAACATGCTTTCCCTTCTCCCATGTGCAGAAGAGTCTCCCCTCCTGCCCAACAAGTTATTCAAATGCTCTGTGATGACGAGTAAGGAGGAGCTGGGTTTTCGGTTTTCAGCTTCAATTCTGTTCTTTTCCTTGGTACTGACAGATTTATTCATTTGTTCTCTTTTTTTTTTTTTTTTTTTTAGAATGCTTGTCCTAAGATACATTACATTCAATAGAAATCTAAAATTTAAAGAAAAATACTTTTTTTCAAGCCATTATCTCCACCTAATAGATCTATCTCCTGAAGCAGCGAGATAAGTTACCTTCAGGTAGTTAGCATATGTTTATTCTAGATCAAAGACAAATCTTGCAGCAATTTTATTTCTCAGAAAAAAATCATTCTTGTCCCTGCTGAATTACCCTGAAGACTCCCATTTTACTCCCAGTACCTTTTCTCAACGTCTCTTGATTAAAAACAGTACACAATGTTTGTTATCAAATATCAGTGTATATAGGGAAGAGTTTGAGAAATAGACTAGGGAAAATGTCAAACCTTAAATAAGCACAAATGCAATTTTAAGGCAGCCTACAAGAAGAGTATGAAACTGCAGACAGAGTACAACACTTAGAGGAAGCCATAAGAAAAATGGACCAAACTGGCAGAATCCTAACCCAAATCCAGGCCTCGAGATTCTGGCAGTTAGCAATTGAGAAGCTTCCTGAAGCTTCCCAATAGTAATTTCTTCAGTCAGTTTTTCTTATCTCCACAGATATAACTGATTGCCTGATGAGTTTTAAGAACAAAAGAAAGGTTTTAAAATGCACAATCACTCAGCCTAATGAAAACATCTTGAATTATTTAACAAACAATCTATTAAGTAGCTATACCTATCAAGAAACACCAAGTTTGACAGATCTGGTTCACCACTAAATTACCACTGTAGTTTTATATCACTGTAACTCCAGCCATTTCAATAAAGTCTCAATCATGTAACAGAAGTAAATTCAATTTGAGTTTCAGCTGCATTAGACTTTCACACCGGATCTGTCACCAAGAACAGGAATAGCACCCAGCAATTATTAAAAAAAAATACCTGGAAATAAGCCTTTCAGGCTCTGAAACTGGGGCAGTATTCAATAATTCATTCTCAGATCCATTTGAATTCTCATCTGTCAACTCTCCTTTTATTACCAGATTGTTCTATAAGCAGTGATCTGGCAACACATTTGAAAAATCCATGTATTCCTCTCATCCATCACAACAAACAATTTTCCAAGCAACAACAGAGACAGTGTAATTTCAAGAGAAATATCTCAACTCTTAACTCATTACTTTTATGCCATGGTTGTGTGCCATCAGAAATAGCATGAAAAACACAAAACTCTTTTCTGTTTCTGTCACAACCCTCTTCAGTATATTGAAATACACTGGCAAACTTGCCTTTAAAACCCTTCCTCTTGACCCTCAAATAAGCAAGAAAAGCAGTAATTAAACGCCTGAGTTACTGAGGCTCAAGCAGGACAACTGAAAGCTTGTTTTTAAGGTGGTACTTTGAAGTTCAAGGACACTTTCTTACAGGCAACAACAACCAGAGATCATAAAGTAAATAAGTACGTAAACAGATCAGAACTTCCAGGTTAAGTTTGGCCAACAAATTCTGTGAAGCCCCCATCCCACCCACCTCTTTTTATGGGAAGACAAAGCTTTTCAGTATGACAGATATTTGTAAGAACATGTTCTGCACTTGTAACAGACCATTTTCTGTTCTAAAAAACACATTGAGCCAAAAAAACATATTCTTCAAAACACTCATTTTTAACTGATACAAGCCTGATTTCAATGCAAATATAGGAGGCACAAAACCAAGTTTCTAAAATAAACCTTTACCTCTGACAACACTATTTTACAAGTTAACTTTTGACAAACCAACAGAAAGATGCTTCTCAGTAGCCAGCTGTTCTAAACAGGAAGGAGGTATCAGTGTCAGTGCAGAAAGAATCATTGAAAGTTGAGTATTCTTTGTACATACTAAGGATTACAAAAAGTACGTATTAAGCATCACAAAAAATAATACTTAAAGTAGAGTATTCTTAGTACATACGAAGTATTCTTCAAAAACTTAGTACGTGGAGTAAAAAAGGATTTTGTTAAATCACCATACCAGTCAGATAATCTTTCATATATATTTTGATCTTTCAAGATGTTTTCATATTTACAGTAATGGGACTAAGCAGTTTCAACAAGCAGTGACTTCCAACTGAAACACAGTGTTCATGTGGAAGAAATCCAACAACCTCCTTCTTTCAAGGAGCTTTTAATGTTTAAGGTTCATGTTTAAAATAGCATTAATCATGCCTGCAAACAGGAAAAAAATGTTTGCCAAGCACTTGACATATTGCTTATTTCTGTATTCCAACATAAACCCACATTCCTACAACCTCAAATCTGAGATAATGCAATTTAGATAATCAGAGAAAAAAAAACACAAACCCCAAATGTGCACAGAGTGACTCAATGCCAATTACTGGCATTATCCAACAAGAGGCACTTGAAAAGGTCTCGTGTAGGATATTAGGGTTTAAGAGATAAAAAAAAAGATTCAAGGGACTTGACTGCAATGAATGATTAATTCTTCGTGACATCAGAGCTGAATATCATCAGCATCTTTGTAAATCAGGCCTATAGCATCTTAATATAAACTTATTTCATGGTACACTTCTTTCCTGCCAAGTGATAAAGTTACACAGAAAATCAAGAAGGATAGGTGCAGTACAGAGACAGGCTAGATTATTTCTATCCTTTAAAACCAGTGTAAGGTAGTTCATTGGTTCCTCCTCCTGCTCAGTTTTCAAGCAAATGGTGGGATCACTCTTGTGAACACTTTTAACGCTGAACTCGTCCTAACTCACATGGACTTGTTTTGTTTACCCTCAGCTGGGGATATCATTACACCATGAAACTGCAGCAAGGCTTGCAGCAGTTGCACCCTGCCCTACAGTTTGCTTGGGCACTCTCCCTTGCATAGCAGTGAGACAACCTGAAGCCCAGCCTGCATGTTGATACGATACAGTGAGTAGCACACACTAGATTCACTGGGCTATTAATGAACTTACACTGCAATGACTGCAATCAGTTTGTAAGACAGATCTTTGCTGTACTATATGTTCAAATATTAAAAAGCATTTAAGCAAATTCAAGCACAGTCACTTCAAAAGCAGTAAGGTGTCACAAGTAAAAACAGGTTTCAGTGATTGACTTAAACTATTTAAAAGCAAATCTAAGCTCAGCTACAGAGTCTATTCAGCAAGATGCTTCTACTTACTGGACCTTGAGGATTGTTCTTGGCACTGGAAACCAGAGTCATAACATCAGATTTATAGTCCTGAGGAAAAAAAAAAGGGGGAGGGGAATGGGGGTTGGAATAAAACCAAACCGATTAAACAGAATAGTTTGCACTTTATATAAAAGGAATAAAGATCAACATGGAGCACAAGTATAATTAGGATCAAAGGAGCCATTACTAAGACGTTTGATTACGGAGACTTCCATTGCCATTCATCTTTTGTACTGTGCCCTCTTTACTAAGTTAAAAACCTTTTGGGGCTTACTATAATGATCCCCAAGAAGACCAGTGTTCTTTTCCCTTTTCTTTTAGACAAGTGTGTGTAGAAAGGACAGGATGATGATAGAGCTACCACCTTTCAGCAGTTCAGTCAAGAAGTGCAGTGCGCTTCCAGAACTAGACCTGCATGGCCTCGCCATGGAAGTTTGGAGGACAGTTTCTCAGCTGCCTAAAATTCTCTTGGCATCTTACAAAAAATGACACTGTTCCATCAGAAGAGCCCTGGTTTATCTGCCCACTTGGCTACAGCCATATAATGTTGCAAACCACTACAGCATGGGCCATGTAAAATTCCTAGTTTTCTACCCCTTGTGAAGCGCCTCCTACACCCCCAACTAGCATTCCACAAATGTGGACACAGAACAGCTTGTAGCTCAGGCACATCTTCTGAAGGCTTGCAGTTACAGCTGAGGAGACCAGAGTGCAGGGACAGGGGGAAAGATTATTACTCTAGTACAGATAGTGTAAGACAAGCTGACTACACTGCTGTTAATGCAAAAATAAAGGCTTAGGGAGGTTTTTAATAGGCGATGGAAGTGCCACAGTATCTAAATACAGACACAATGAATACAAGTGCAAGACTCGAGTCAATAACTGGAGCTATTTTTTTAAAAGGCTATGTTAGAAAGTAGTCGGCATGTTCAGCTTGTGCATCTTCCCTAATGAATGCAGCCATTACATCCACATTTCTATGTTGAAAAGGTCTACCAGGGCCAGGCTCTTGTTGTTTTGCCTTTCCTGTCAGTAAGACCAGATCTGCATGTTGAAGTGAAGCTACAGTTCCTCCTAATGCCTGGGAATTAAGGTCTGATAAGCTGAAACTGAGGCATGTCTGACAAGGACAGTAGAATAACTGCTATGAACTTTTTATAATTATTATTTTCAATACGCTTCCAAATACTAAGCTTACAGATCCTTTATTTATAGGAGATGTGCTATGATCCGGTAGACAGAACTTATTTCAGGGAGTTGCTAGCAATACGCTGGTACTTCACTGCATAACCTTCTGCATTTCACTCTTCTGCATCCCAGTTTATCCATTAATACATGGAGGTCTATACCACTTTCCCACCTAAAAAGAATCTTAATGTCTGTATAGTGTCTCAAGAGACAGCTGTTACAGAAACACAGCAGCTTGAAACAGACTATATTTGCCACTAAGGCATAAAAAGAATTTATGGGCTGCAAAAGTTAACAGCTCTAGTAGCAAAAATATTCTCCTTTCTAAGTTTTCCTCCATGTATTCCAAATCAAGTCACAAAAGAATCTTCTTACACAAGTAGTGTCCACTTAGTGTACTAGCTCCTGAAAGGTATAAATAGGAATATCAGTTGCTCTCTGTTAAACTTAGCTATTGTATATATCAACACCAAAAAACAGACTTTACAAGATATGTATAGATGCCAGGCTACCATCAAAATCAGCACGGAGACAAATTCCTACAGTTCAATTGCATCTGTTTCCCACAAAGGAAAGCGGTCTCTTCTGTCTGCTGTAAGAAGGTACAAGCTTTCTGAGACTGACATCAAACAAAACCACCAACCAAATTACCTGTTCTGTTTTCTAGCCTCTGCATAATTTAATAGCACTTCCATGTCTGTACTCCCTGCTGCATCATTGATAAACTCTGCATTTCCTACCTTTTCAGGTTTTCCTCACATTTCCTCATTTCACTCCCCTGCTTGCTTCTTTTCCTTCATCTTAGCTCCTCTATCTTACTGCTGCCACCCATGGTTGTGCCACTCTATACCCATTTTACTACTGCTTTATTATGCACCTTATTCAAACAGGATATGTACACAGAGTTACAGTAGAATGCCTGTTCAGCTATTTATATGCAATGCCCATTACCTTCCACTCTGTTTTCTAATTCACATGCTCTTTCTTGTTACAGAGCTATCATGCAGTAGGTTGCACAGCTGACCTTAGATCGTAGTTTCACAGTGCTTTTAAAGGGCACTGTACAGATTCAGACTCCATAAGCTAACCATTTTGCAGGGGTGTTGCTCTTGGTAAACTTGCTAGGAGAGGCAGGCTGGCAGTCACACAAAGAGATGGCAGATTTTATTCTGAGTAACTCTTTTGTAGAAGGCAATGACCCAAGTTCCAAATACACAGGACATTTTAAAGAGGTATTTTGCAAATACACTTTATTTCTGCCCCCTCCCTGCCCCAGCTTGTTTCCAAGTACTGCACAGCTCTGAACCATTAAGAGATTAATAAACAGATTTGGACCACTGTTGCACGGGGGACACCAAAGCTTGTGATGTGCTCCATGTTAACAATACGCTTACCACCTGTCATAATCCAGGGCATATTGAGCCAGAAAGCTAAAGCAAAATCAGCAAAACTTCTCAGGCAAAGGCAATTTTCAGAGGGACAGGAACTCCCATCAGTAGCTCAAATGAATCTAAGCCTGTGAGCAAGAGCCTGAATGTCTGCCCCAGTAGTGCAATCAGCTTGGCCTGGACAGGCATCCGATAAACACCAATCTCCTGCTCTTGTGTCACGAAGATGGAAATAGTCATCCACTAACGTCTGCAATAATACCATTCAGGTGCAGCTTTCTGATAGACAAAAGGGATTAATTCTCTACTCCCAGCCCAAGGATGATCGTAATGACTTTCATGCAAGACATTTTCCTATAAGCTATTTTTGTATTTAAAACAAAATCTTTTGTGGTGTTGCATTCACACTCATTTTCAGGTAATATAGCCTAATAATCTCATATGTTTAGTTTATGCAAAGTGCAACTGACAAACCAATTAACTACGCACTTGTCTTGGAACCTACAGAAAATGAAACTGTGTCGCTGCAGCACTTGTGGCAGCACAATAAACTTCCTCCCTCCTACAGAACTATACTTTATGCTCCTATCAGAACATGATAGGAATAGGTACGGTATGGAACTATACTTCACATTGCCTCATCTATGTAATTTCCTTTAGGTCTCTTGGTTCCATGAACATTTGTATTTTGAGATGATTTCTCTTGCTACTCAAAAGATGGAATTACAACAATCATTTACATGCTGTTATCAAGGTCTGCTCTGGTATAAAAGACAGCTGTGCTGTCTTTACATCAGGCTTTCTAGAAGTTTCTACTAATTTCCCCTTCTGTCTGCCCTTACAGAAATCATGAAATAGATTTGAAACGCTCCCTGAATTTTCCATGGGGCACACCCTTTTCCCCACCCCTCAAACTGAAAGTTTCGACTAAATGTCAGCTCACAGACACTGCTATCCATTCTTCTGCCTTAAATGGGAAAAATAAATTTTGGCACTCTTTCCCCAGTGTTGAAAGTCTTAGATACTCCCTGGGGATAGAAAGAATCAATGCAAGAAAGATCCATATTTTCTTTCTTGGAACACTACTACTTCCAGCAATTTATTTGACTGACTATGCCTTCTATTACCATGTAAATTGTTTCAGGCTGCAGGAAAAAAAAAAGTATTAATCTCCCCTCAGTAAGTCATAAAAAAAAAAAAAATCAATTTCAAGGTCAATTTAGTCTAAATAACACCTGCTGCCCTTTTTGTAACATGCAGACTCCCCTGAAACACTAAGTTGCTGTCTATAAAGGCATCAATATGTGATGGTTCACATCAATCAAGGCAACGTATGGTACAGTACAGCCGATATTCAGTGAACCATCCAAGGCTTAAAAGAAGATTCAAAACAGGTCCCTTGTCACCAGACATTTTCAGCATAAGCATGAGGCTTTGGAACAGAAAAATAAAGCTGAGGAACTCGTGTGTAAGAGGTCTGAGTCTGCAAGAAGCTTGTACCTCCTAAGGATTGGGAGTATTAAGGGATTCTCAGCTCCATGCAGAAAGTATTCAAATCCACAACGGGTGGGCCTCAGAGCAAGAGCTTTAGTGAAGGGAAAATAAAAATAGTAACATAAGGAGAAAAGTGGAATGGAAAGACAAGGAACAGAAAGGAAATAGGGAGATGGTGGGGGTGTTTCCCCGTAAACCAAGAATTCAGGAGAGAAAAGCAACATGAAAATTTCTCTTCTGCTGGTAATGAAGACTTTTAAGTGAAGAAACACTTTCCTTTTGGTCAAAAATGGTCCCATTCTTTTGGGAATACTTAATATTAGGTTGTCAGGGTAGCAGAAGACTACATTTGATGACTCTGTATATCCTGTACATTCATGCACTGTTTCCTGGAAAGTTCACTTTGAACTCTGTTACCAATCTGGTCCAGATAAAAAACTACAAAAAACCCACAGGACTGGAAGGACTGGTGAATTTGTTTCTCCTTGTTGTGATAGCTCTTTCCCACAAGGTTAATACAACTGGTTTTCCTTTCCCATGTACAATGTACAGCAGTGCTGGTGCCTCTCTAAATGTAAAGTACCCAATGGAGTACTTCTGAGCTGCCAAGTAGTGAAGAAGGATAGTTATCTAGGACCAAACTGGAGTTCAGAGAGAGGATTCTTTTACAAGCAGCCCAGACATTCCGAAGTCTTTGTGGCACCCATTAGGTTGGAAGCTGAGGAGCATGCCAAGCTGCCACATCTAATAAAAGATTTTTTGTTACAGCCTTTTTATTTCTTCCCCTTGGCTCCTCAGCATAAGGCAATCCATACCTAAGCAGCAAAAGTTCCTGAATGAAGGAAATATTCAGATATTGAGTAGTCTTCTAAGACTTCTCTAATCAAAATAAAGCAATGTCTTGAACGCTTTTGAAAAGGACTGAAAACATAAGGCTGCACAAGGCTGAGCAGAGAGCAAATTGAAATCAGTTTATAGAAGATGGTTTCACAGCAAGAGCCCTTTAAACCATGAACAGATTTTGGCTTCCCTAACAGAGACATAATTGAAATTCTTCTCTAGAATAAGACATCTCCCAAAGGTTTTTGCCAAGCACACAAGAGTGACATTCCCATGCAGAATGCTACCACAGCAGAACTGCCCCTTTAGCAGCTGGCTGGAAAAAGTTGTGTTGTCGGAGGCCTTTCTACATGTTCTTGCATAGGTGAATGTGGCAGGGGGGTTCACTCACTATTCTACACAGCAGAAATAAATTCCAATTATACACAGAGAGGAGTGAGCTGTGTTATTTAGGGCAGGGACTAAGTTAAAAGTCAGACAATACCTCCCCTACTTCACAATCTGTAATTAGCAGCGGAATGTGGTTCAATTTTATATATATAATCTTAAATATAAAGCTGAATACATATAAAGACATCTGGAAGAACAAATTTCACTTAGAAGAATTAAAATATCATTTAATCACCTCTAATATTGGCATACAGAGTATAACAATTCCCTTATGATATTATACTACTGAAAATTATCTTTAAAGACTAAGGAATATTTCCTTTTTCCAAAAGATCGGAATCAGTGAATCAAATCAAAGGTTAATTAGAAAGAAATTTGAAAATATAAAAGCTCAGAATAATGTATTTATTGGATATTGGAAAATTTTTATTTATTAGAAAAAAGATTTTCATTGTTGAAAACCATGATTCTGAATCATATTTACTGTAAGCTGCTCCATGAAACCTTACTATCACAAGCCATCAAAGATAATGGTTGTGATTCAGGAGCTGCCAATATGCTTACTGACTCAATGAGTCAAAAAACAAATACAAGATTTACTAGAACTGAGAAGCATATTAATGTTGTAGCATGTAAAATCATACAAATATCCATTTTACACTTGAACAAGTGTAATAGCATGAGATTCCACAGTAGAAAGAAGAAATAAAAGTCTGGAATGGCTGTTCAGGAGCACAAAAGATTAGAAACATAAGGGAAGAATGACTTTTTTTACAATAGTATTTGTTGACATTAAAGGAAATGGATACAAACAGCAATATCAGATGCACAGCAGGAAGGAATAGCATAAGAAATTAGAGGAACTTTATTCCAATGGGAAATTATCTCTTCAACATGCCCAGCAGAAGCTTCAAAATGCTGAACAATGAAGCCCTGGAAGAAAGATGGGAAGATGCTTCCTGAAGATGAAAAATGTAACCAATGCAAGAAGAAACCTAGAATATTTCTAACTACATCTGCCCAACTGAATCATTAAACATCTCCCAGTCTTCAAGTAATCAGTGAAGTGGGTAAATTACTGCAGGATCTGCTGTGAAATCAAGTTGAAGAAAAAGACAAAACAAGTCAAGAGTTAAATAAATACTTTCAAAATGTAATCACAAAGAAAAGCACCAAGATGAGGATGTCTGACATCACTTGTTTATCTCCCGAGTAGAATTACATCAGGTTTACTGAGGCAGAAGCTTTCAGTAACCTACAAGGCTCCCAGCCACATTTATCTATGAGTGTTAAAAGACAATCAGGAATGGATCTACAGAGTAATAATAATCATCACCGAGGTCTCACAGCTCCTGGAGTTCATCCTTGCCCTGTAATAGCCAGTAAACATCCCCACGTATCTTGGAAAATCAGTATTGCCCTTGGGTACAGGCAATACTGATTGGTAGACCTCAAAGTAAAACATTTCAGCTGAGTTCAGATAAGAAAAAAAAGTTTCTGGCTTTTCTGGAAGCTCAGAAAAACCCAGCTGGGTCAGCCTCACATGATGTCTCAAATGACTCCTGCTTTGCACCAACCAAAGCAGACCATAGGGAAATAGTAAATTCATTAACTCTCCAAAATTTTCTTTAACTTAAAAACAAAAGATCAGACACAGGAATGTATCCTGATTTATTTTCTACCACCCCACCCCCAGCACAGAAAGATTTCTTATACTACATGATTTTCAATCAGTGCTTGTTTTCAGAGCTATTTCTCCAGAGTGGTCGACCAGCCTTATCACAGTAACAGAAAACACTACCAGTAGAAGATACTTTTTATGTGATTCTATGGCATGAGTTAGAATGGAGCTATGCACAAATCTGACTTAGTATCTAATCAGCATCATGATTTGTAAATGGCACGTTAACGTGCTAATAGCAATGAATTTCAACCACCTTTTATTCTCCTACTCCAGAATACTCAAGATGAGTTGCAATATGCAAGTTTCTAGGACTGAGACTTCAGAAAATAACCAAATAATCATTTTTGTTGTGTCACTAGGAATAAATCTTTGAAGCTTACTCATTTACAATTTAACTGGTATCTCCTATAGTTATTGTAAAATTAACTGGTAGCTACATGTTGTGGACTTGTTAAGAAAAACACAACACACTTTTTCCAGTCTCTGATATGTTACATACAGGCCCATATATATTCAGTGTTTCTGCCTGTATATACCTAGGCAGAAGTACTAAAAATCTGTGTGTTGAGCCAACATGATAGAAGTTCGTGCATATGGAATGCTGTTACTGTAACAGAGTCTTGACTCAGAAAGGAAGTATTTCACTGTTGTGGAAAACCAGAAGCTCACCCAGGCTAAAGGACAGCTGCACATACCCCTGCACTCAGTGGCCTTAGGAAACACAGCTGAGCACTCCCCAGCTTCCAGGTGAATACTAGACAGCATCATCTAGCTTTCACAAGCATTTTCATTTTTCCTTCTTGCTAATAGCAATAGCATGCCATGGATCCTCCATCCACGACTTTTAAATCAGGACTAATAAAGATACATGTTCTAAATATTAATATTACACCTTGTGTTGCGATAGTTGAGATGTAGCCTTCTTTCTTCTCCTATCATAGCAGTATGCTGTGTGCTGCCCACAACTTGGGTAGTTCCTCCTAAGAGCATTTAAATCCCAACTTTGCTTTATTCAGAACAAACTTTAAATGTATACACCAGCTGTTATTTGCTAATACATTGTAACTGTAATAACTGTTCTCTGAATGTGGTTTCAATGCACAGCTGCAATTACAAGCCACCTCCTGCTCTGAATACTTACTGGTTTAGCACAGATTTCCTGTAGGACTGAGAAAACTACAGTTACATATTTCAGTTTTCATTATACTACTATTATTCACGTTGTTTTTCAGGAAGGTTGATGAAGCCTGAAATAAGAGGAGATTTCTTTTCTCTATTGAAGAAGTACATATAAATGCAAACAAAAGTGAGGAATTTATTCCAAATCCTATGATAGCTCTCCAATAAATAAAAGTAAAATTAAGATTCAGTTGCATGCAGCTATTACAAGCTCATATAACTCCCTGGCAAGATAGCACTTACAGCTCTATGTTTATTTCTGTCAGCATAATATGAGGAACGTTCTATCAGTTGGAACCGGATTACAAAAAATAAGATTCAATTTAAGAATAAATGGCATGAGTCCTGAGGGCAATTTAAAATTTGTGTATTTAAGAAAAATAAATCTATGCGACTTGCAAGAAATAATACTTTGCGCAGTAAGTTTATGAAGGTGTACAAGCTATGCAATTATGCAGATAGAGCTCACATGCTACAATACAAGTGAGTTTAAGAGAACCAGCAGTAAAAATGTAGTCACAATAGAAAAGAAAGGCAATAAAAAACCCGATGCTCTGAGCAAGTACTGTAATATGCAGAGAACTGGATGCACAAAGAACAGAATTTAAGGCAAAAATCCCTGTACCGCTTCCCCACAGCTGACTCCTTCCTTTCTGCCACTGGGTTAAGCCTGATTCCACAAGCATCACAGAATCTGGAAGAACAGAAGTTAAATGAGTTCTGCAAGAATTTTCAATATCTCTGTAGTGCTTTAAGATACTACAACTTAGAGGAAGAACACACAACTGAACTAAAAACTGAATGAGAACATCCCTTGGTACCATGCTGCGCTGTACCTATTGCTGCCTCCTAAAGACTTCTCCTCAAGGAGAACTGTAGGGAAGTGAAACCCTTGGTAGCGCAGAGGCATCAGTTGTAGTGACAGCTATGGCCTATAGTAACAAGTTGAATTTCATCACTATTTCAAGACCACAAATACATGCCAAGTGTGAATTTTCATATAAAAGCTTTTTCTTGCTAATGACCTGCTTAGAAGCATCCACCTTTTCTAAGCTATTTAGCTGCCAATTCAAGTAGTAACTGAAATGTGTCAACACCAAACTTTCACCTTCTGGAGAACAACAAATTCAGATCAATAGAAACATGATGAACCTAAATCAAAGATCCAGAAAAATGGAGAATCCTTCCATTGACTCAAGATCAAGGAGGAAAATGGCAACAGGATGGCCTACATAGATGCAAGCCTGGTTCAGAAGCATTGTCATTCTGCTTAACTTCTGTATGATTCCAGATTTTTAACAGTGAAACTATTCAGAAACAATTTGATGGTCTCTTTTATTCAAATGTGTTCCTTTCTGAGGCACCAGCCCTTGGCAGAGAGCAACACCATGACATACACACGGATATTTCTAACTGGCAGTGACATTTTCTATTTGTTAGGAGTCTCCAGCATTTACTGCCACTGTTGAAAAATAATTCCTTAAACCACAGGTATAGGCAGAGCATGTACCTGTATTAATATGGAAATGAAAGAGCATAAACGTACAGAATGGTGGCTTGACTTCCTTTTGGTCAGGGAGAGAAACCTTGAAGTAATATCAGAGCCAGCATCTTGTCTCTAGACCTTCACCTCTCATGTTCCTGAGAGTGTTCTTAGCACAAATCAGGGCACATGAGAGTAGATAATAGTTTCCAACTACGGAACTCAGGCCGCCCTTTACAAACTGAATGTGTCCATTTAAATAAGGGAAGAAACCCTATATTTAGGCTTTCTGAAAGTAATCTGCATTCCTTGGGCTGCAGTAAAATCTTTGCAATGATCACTGTCTTACTATAGACTAGCTCATATCCACAAAAACCTCTAAGCAAAGGAGAGAGGGCAGGTGTACTTTCCTTCAAGAAATACAAATGCATTGAAACAACTCCCAAAACCCAGAGAAATTAAGGCACAGGCCTTTCCATGAAGATGCAGGGGAAGCAGCAGCAGTCCTCAGGAAGAGGGGAAAACATGGAAACAGCATGGACCAAAGAGACCACCCCTTGCCTGTGAGGCAGACCTAGGCAGCTCACCACTAGCCCCTGTGCAGGTGGCCCTGTGAACATTTAACAAGACATCTTCACCCCTTTGAAGATGAAACACTTGAGTTGTGTCCTACATAAGCCACTGAAATCAGACTTCTCCACAAGCTAAAATTTATTGCTATAAGTAACAAAAATCCTTTCATTTATTCATGATTAAACTTTCATGTCTCTTGTTGCTCCCTGAATATAGCTGGCCATCAGAGAGATTCGTGGCTGGTTTAGTTTCAAGGCATGAAGATGTGCAGTCAAAGCAGATGGCTGCAATCATATGTGACAGGTGAGGATTTGCTTCTGAAACATACATCAAATTCCAGAGAAAGAAGATCTGTAATACTTTCAAAACACTGACAGAATTCCTAAAAATAAGCTTTTAGGAAGATTAACAATTTCTGAAGAAAGCTTAAAGGACAGAAGAAATGTGTAGAATGAAGAAACATTTAACATAGTTCCCCTTGGAACCTGGCAATTTTCTACATCTTTACTGAAAGCTGCGTGGGGAGAGGTTTTACCAGTTTCACCTTAGTGATGGACCCAGCCCTGGTACCCCGCTGTAACAGCCATGGTTTCTGACTCAGAGTTATAATTTGGTCACTGGGTCTTCTTTCTTTCTTTTGCCAGAAGTAAATTGTGTCAAGACTCAGTTCTCCCCTCCATACTGTTGTGTTAGCTGCCTGTAACCCACCTGTTGCCCTCAGTTTCATTACAATTTAGTTAATGATTTGCCAGAGGCTGCTTTGTTCCCTGTATGACTATACGATGAAAGAAGGAGCTCCTGCAAGCGTGTAGAGGACATGGCACCTACCTGCCTCAAGAAGGCATGTAGCAAGTCTTAAGTGCCCAGTCCACTGACTACCTATGGCTCAGTTTAGTCAGGATTCAATGGTACAATGAGCAACATCTCACACACGTAAAACTGGGTACCAAGAAAATGATGCGGAAAAGGTAGAGAAGGCATAGGAGAAGGAGAAAGCTCTACTAAAAGACACTTTTGTTTTATAAACTTACTTCCACTGAAGGTCCTTCTACTGGGTGGCAAAGCAATTGCAGCTCTTTACAGATTTTGCTCTCTCATTTACAATACAGGAACCCTAACTGAGCTCACTGAACTCAGAGGGTTTATTTGCTGGGTTGTTAAAACCACTTCCATTGTTTTTCACACATCTATTATCAGCTGCCTTTTTGTCTTTCTCCAGTTATTTTGGTTTAGGTTGTTTGTGGGTTTTGGTGGTTCGGTTTGGTTTTTTTCCTTTGTTTTTATTTTGTTTTGGTTGGGGTTTTGGGGGGTTTTGTGTTTTTTTTTTGGGGGGGGGGTGGTTGGTTTTGTTGGTTTTGGTTTTTGTGTTTTTTTTTTTTTAACAGAAGGAATGAAACTGAACACAGTTGTCAAAATACAGACACAGCAAGGACTCCCACAGTGACATAATAATATTCTTTTGTTCTCTGGTCTTTCAATAAGAAAGACTTTCTTGTAAGATACTACGCGGCTTTCCAGTAGATTTTTCACACTTTGCTACAAAGCATCCAGCAGCAGACACTACAACCTGATACCCCAACCCCATACTGCTCACTGGCCTATTGTATTACAGGAGATCCCTCATTCCTGTTGCTCAATGGAAAAAACTTCAGCTACCAATTGCATAAGAGGTTTCGTCTTGTGCACTATGACATAAGTTACATAGGGTTTTCCTGGGGCTCCCAGCACTTACATCCTTATAGCAGAGACAACTCCTCAGTATTCCCTATGATACAAACTACTCCTGACTTAAAAGTATCATTAACTTTTGTATTTAGGAAGATCCACTGCTACAAGACAAAAAAACAGAGTTTGTGCCCGTCATCATACATTTTGAGATTACAAGACTGGCTATTTGTAAAATAAACATTGATTTCACCATAGGTGGACTTACAAATTAGATGATACCGAGATGTAAATTTCAACATTGGCTTGGCTTTAACAAACCAAACTGAATATAATGCCAGTGCATCACTGCCAACACGCTGAACATAGAAACATAGGAGGAAACACCCATCCACAATTTACACCAGTCAATCTGTGCAGAAAAGCATGAACTCAGTGCTCACATGAGCGTCCATGCACACATTATGACAGCACACAGGTTGAGCTGCAGAATTTGCTCTAACATTTAGGGTTGAAACACACTGCTGGACAGGAAAGCACTGCAGCTTCCAGTTGTTGCTGGTACCTCCTCTTCCATGGACCCATGGGAAACAGTTAAATTCAAACACAGCTGCAGTTCCAGATCAAGTGTGTTTTATACCTTGTACTGCTTGTCCAAATGTCACTGCACCAACAGGAGGTACATTTAAGCAGCCAGTACTGACTCCTGGTGTTTTGATGTGTTTCAAATACAAAACCAGCTCCCTGGTTACTTACTAAGCTGAATTTACATAGGAAGTTACTCTGCCTGGGACCTCTTGTGTTATCTGAGGCTCACCAATTCTTAAATCAGAGCCCCTGCTTTATAAATCAAATGACATCTAGTTAAAAACCCCTAGCAATATTAGAGCTCACAGTTCAGCAGTAGTGACTGTACCTATGAGGAATAAAATGTGCATAGAGCCAAAAAAAATATTGTCCCAAAGAAAATGATTTCCTTTACATGCAACGAAGTTTCCACTAATTTAGTAACAACAGTC
This sequence comes from Pezoporus wallicus, assembly GCF_028554395.1. Lineage (NCBI taxonomy): Eukaryota > Metazoa > Chordata > Aves > Psittaciformes > Psittacidae > Pezoporus > Pezoporus wallicus. Next base: position 883,272 of record NW_026637610.1, on the reverse strand, counting down.
AGCCTGTAAATAACATATCTCTGCAATAGAGGTTGGCCTTTTCTTGCTGCATGTCCAGCTCTCCAAAGAGAAATGTTGGATTTTGGCATGTTTCACATTGGCCTTTACTCTTTCGCTCCTCAGTAATTTCATCTTAGGAAGCAATGAAAAAGATTATTGTCTTAAAGGAAAAGAATCCTACATACAGATTGCAGAATTTGATACTAGAAGCCATAATACCCCTTTATATTCAGCAAGAAGCACTGGTAAGCACTGAAACTGTCTTATATCCAGTGTTCACAGTATAGTTGCCTGAAGGTTTAAACATGAGTTTAATACTAATTCTGTGTTACATTTTTTACCAGCATAGCTACACACTTCAATCACCATGGGCTGTGAAGACACTGCTGACATCTCCCATTTTACTGGAGGGAAGGCTGAGCTGTGAAATCAGACACCAGCCCTCACCTTCCATTACACACTGATGTGCCTGCACTGGTTCAAGCAGGGAGTGGTAATGAGGAACGAATTAAACCTGCTCAACTGAGTCCCCAACAGAACATAAAAATTACTGCTGAAATACTGGCAAAACAGGAGTGGCTGCTCCCTGTTCTTCTGGGTTCAAAAGCTGTAACACAGATGAAAACATTGAACAGAACAAGGCCCTTAATCATGGAATTGAAAATCTCTATGAAAATTAGGAGGTGGCTTGGAGTTTTTTATTTAGAACTAATTTTTGCAGGAGAAAGAGTTCCTGTTGTGTTTCAGTGGTATAAATCTGAAATTGCTTGGCAATACAACATACACATTTTATAAAATCTCGGGAAAGCAGCAGTCCAAAGTGTTAAGATGACACCTATGAACACTAAGGTTTTCCTTCTATCAAATTAAACTATCAAAATCTCAAATAAGGCTAAGTTTAAATATTTCAAAGGGTCAAATGCTGGTTTCAGTGTCATTTCATTTCCCTCTCTGGATCTTTATCTTTTTTAAACAGCAGCTATGTTTATGCTCAAAAATAGCAAGAAATGAATGTTCTTTCCAGAGCATCCTGTGCTTCTTGCCAAGTCACACTGTGAATCTGCTTAACTAGAATTTACAAGTCAATTGATACAGTGGTTACTTCTGACACACATCAGTCATCCTGTCCCACTGATGGACGAGGCAAGCTGACTACAAAACGTGCTGTCAGTTTTTAAAGCACTGCCTTAACCAAACAGAAATGGGCTAATAGCGATGCCAAGTTGTCACTCCATATTTATCAACAAGAAGGAATAATTTTTAGGAAAATAATAAGCCCTCCTCACAATACTGTTAAATGACCTGAAAAACTTTCCTAAGGGACTGAACCCATAGGACAAAGTTTCATTTTATCTTCATAGATCTTGACAGCTCAATTTCCCAAGTTCCCAGGGACTTTCAGCAGTGCTGAACAAAGGCAGTAACAAATGTCAGTGTTTACTTTGAGATCTCTTTGTTAAAGCTCTCTGTACTCAGCAGTCTCTTTAATAACACTCTATAGGCACAGGCAAAGCATGTTCTGCATAAAGCAGTTGGGAGTGACTCAGCAGAGTCTGTCTGTTATGTTTAAGCAAGATGGCACTGCTGTATATAAGTAACGTATGTAGAAGGTTTTTCTAATTCAAACTCTCAGCTCAATGTGACCATAAATTATCATTTGAATACATTATAACACTGCTCAGATTCAGTCACTTCCCACAAGCTCTTCCTTATTCCACACAATAACACTAGAAGCAATGGATTTTTCCTTTGGTGCAGGAGTTTGTAGTAAACCATCTTTAAAGACCTCCCTAATGTCCTCCAGATTCTTTTGTAAAAAACTCTCTTCACCACCATCCCTACAGACATGGTCTGCAATGACAGCTGGTACAAAGGGTCAAACTGTCAACCCTTGTAACCCACATCCCCCTCTTGTTTGCATCCACCAGTTCCATCTTACTGCTCGTGTCATACACTTTGGACATGTGGAAATACGGAAAGGACTTTCAATATTACCACAAGACCAAAGAAGAAAAATCAGACATACAGAAAACAGTCATAAGCAGGGCACCAGGAGTCTGTCCAATGGCTGTCTTCCTCCCCCTTTTTCCTTTGAAACTCTTTGAAGTTGAAGGAAGTTTTAGAGATGGGTATTTTCCTTTCCTCTGTCAAAATACCAAAACATTAACATTTTCCTTTCAATAGACTGATGCACTGTTCCCTATTTTCAGTGCTGGTGGCACAGACCACAAGCTGAGGTACATAACACTGATCCTTCCCACACACGGTCTCATAACAAACACATGACAGTCCTAACAATGCAGTTAGTGCCTCAGTGAAACCGTGTTGAGGTAGCTGTTATCCTTCTATGCTACATGATTATTTCCATGTGAGAACTAAACAGGAATAAATCATGCAGGCTATAGCCCTTTGAGGGAAGGCTGCACGCAAGTAATTTTCATTCCACATGCTCGTCTGCTGTACTCGTCCCCTAACCCACCCAAATTTCCTTCCTTGCTCATGTCAAATGACAAATATCAAGTCAATAAATAACAAATTTAGTCAATGCCTTAACTTTTAGTCTTACACAGAATAACAAAAAAGGAAAACAAATTTCATTTTTGGGGTGGGGTTTTGGTGGTTTTTTTTCCCCAATATGGTATGGTGTAGCAAATTTGACAGCATATCTCACTTGCCTCCTGAAATTTGCAGTTCTTGTAACTGCTCTACTTATCTTAATCCATTTTGGAAGTTCATCTTGACATGTGGGAACTCCTTACATCACTACTACTGGTCAAAGGGTGTTTTCCTCACTGCACTACCAACAGAACACTAAAAGCTGGAATGTGCCTGGGCTGAATCCTTTGTGTTTAGTACTTATGCTTTTTCAGTAGTAAAATCAATACATATCATTAGTTCAGCTAGCAGTTTTATTTATCAAGCAATCATATATCAAATACACATTGAACAGCGAGATATTTTCATCTGTTCCACATCCAATTCATATTGGTGTACGTGCACCCATGCACTTCAGCCCATGAAATGAAAGCAATTGCCAAGATCAATGAATTATTCTCAAGCATTAATTTTACCTATGACTGAGTCAACTGCCTTGACTAAAAAAAAAAAAAAATTATATTGGTTGTTTTTAGGGGTTTGTTTTGAAGTGGTTTCTGTGGGTTTTTTAAAATTGTGTACATTTTCCCTTTCAGAAAGGAGAAACTTTGAAAGGCCTATTGATGTTGTATTTATGAATTGTTACTTACATATTTCACAGAATCATTAGCATTGGAAAGGACCTCAAGATCATCAAGTTCCAACCCCCCTGCCGTGGGCAGGGACACCTCACACTAAACCAGGTCACCCAAGGCCTCTTCCAGCCTGGTCTTGAACACTGCCAGGGATGGAGCATTCACAACTTCCCTGGGCAACCCATTCCAGTGCCTCACCACCCTAACAGGAAAGAATTTCTTCCTTATATCCAATCTAAACTTCCCCTGTTTAAGTTTGAACCCGTTACCCCTTGTCCTATCACTACAGTCCCTAATGAAGGGTCCCTCCCCAGCATCCCTATAGGCCCCCTTCAGATACTGGAAGGCTGCTATGAGGTCTCCACGCAGCCTTCTCTTCTCCAGGCTCAACAGCCCCAACTTCCTCAGCCTGTCTTCACACGGGAGGTGCTCCAGTCCCCTGATCATCCTTGTGGCCCTCCTCTGCACTTGTTCCAACAGTTCCATGTCCTTTTTATGTTGAGGACACCAGAACTGCACACAATACTCCAAGTGAGGCCTCACGAGAGCAGAGGAAAGGGGCAGGATCACCTCCTTCCACCTGCTGGTCACGCTCCTTTTGATGCAGCCCAGGATGCTGCTGGCTTTCTGGGCTGCGAGTGCACACTGAAGCCGGCTCATGTTCATTTTCTCATGGACCAGCACCCCCAAGTCTGTCTCTGCAGGGCTGCTCTGAATCTCTTCTCTGCCCAACCTGTAGCTGTGCCTGAGATTGCTCCAACCCAGGTGTAGGACCTTGCACTTGTCATTGTTAAACTTCATAAGGTTGGCATCAGCCCACCTCACAAGCGTGTCAGGGTCCCTCTGGACGGCATTCCTTCCCTCCAGCATATCAACTGAACCACACAGCTTGGTGTCATCAGCAAACTTGCTGAGGGCGCACTCAATCCCACTGTCCATGTCAGCAACAAAGATGTTGAACAAGACCGGTCCCAACACCAGTCCTTGAGGGACCCCACTCGTTACTGGTCTCCAGCTGGACATTGAGCCATTGACCACAACTCTTTGCATGTGGCCATCCAGCCAGTTCTTTATCCACCGAGTGGTCCATGCATCAAATTATATAGTCATACAGAGACAAGGATGTAGTGTGGGACAGTGTCAAACACTTTACACAAGTCCAGGTAGATGACATCAACTGCTCTACCCCTGTCCATCAGTTCTGTAGCCCCATCACAGAAGGCCACCAAATTGGTCAGGCAGGATTTCCTCTTAGTGAAGCCATGCTGGCTGTCACCAAGCACCTTGTTGATTTTCGTGTGCCTTAGCATGCCTTCCAGGGGAATCTGCTCCAAGATTTTGCCAGGCACAGAGGTGAGACTGACTGGTCTGTAATTCCCTGGGTCATCCCATTTTCCCCTTCCTGAAAATGGGGGTGGTATTTCCCTTTTTCCAGTCGTCGGGAACTTCACCTGACTGCCATTATTTCTCAAATATGAGGCCAGAATTTAAAGTTCCTCAGGTACACAAGAATCTCTAACCAGATATACATAAAATAATACTACTATTTAACCAGTTATATTACAATATTGCTTAAGTATCCACTATTATAAATATTGATTTATCTGATTTGATTTCAAATAAACATGTGGTTTTTTTTTTAAAGTGTATTTGCAAACAGTTCAGATCTTGAATCACACATTCAGATAAAGGAAAAGCAGAACAATGATTTGAGAAGGTATTTGCAGGAAGTGTACTGCACTTCTTTCTTGCCTTTTTTCCAGCAAAACCAGCTGACAGATTCTGATCTTTTCAATCCTCTTTCCAAGCATTCAATTTTATCAACTGCTAAGCATAAATATTATATATATACATTATATATAGTTAAGGTGGATAACTCTGACCTTACAATAAAAATCAGAATCCAACCTGATCTGAACTGGGGGATAGTATTTGCACCGCTAGCAATCTAGAAATAAGCATCATCAGTAGGCACTGACCAATTACATAGCGATTAGACAAGTGAGCAAATCAGCTCAGGTTCAGAATTTCTCACTTAGAACCCTAAAGAAAACTGCACATGTCTCTAATCCCCCACTTATCTCTGCTCTCAATCTTTCTTCAGGCCACAAATATCCCGCCTCTGTAAGACAGAGCTACAGTTCTGCTTGGTGGTTAGACCTGACCTTATGAAAACATTTTCAGAGCATGCAAAAAACCTGCACATTAATATTCACATCTGTAGTTTGAATCACCTAATTTGCTGAACAGAAAATATTCCAGATATAGCAAAAAAGAGAGGGTACAAGTACACTTTACAGATGCATTCTAATGAAATAAAGGCATCTAACTTCTTCCAAAGCTGGAAAAAAAATGTTTTCAGCTTTATATTTTGGGGAGGGGTTAACTCTGATTTACACATTATCTTAAAAAGTTTCTATTCCATTGAACAGAAGCACTTATTATGGACATAAACCATTTTTAATATTCATCCACTGCATGATGTGGGATGGCAGGATATGCTGCCATATACACGAAAAGCCACACCTGTATGATGCAGAGGCAATTTCCATATATTTTGCATATTTTCAAATTAAAAGGTGAACTACCAAATTCAAACTACATTATAAAAGTTACTGCACTCAAATGTTCCTAGGTTCTTTGCTTGTTAACAAAAGTTCTACAAAAAACAACAGGCAGATGCAGAAAGATTAAACATCAGGTTCAACACGACCCGATATATGGGCAAACCCTCCAGTTCCACAGCAAAATACGAAACAGATTTCACTTTAGGTTTTAAGTCCATGAGTATGCAATATATAGCAGTAAACATGAAAAAAATTTAGAAAGTAATTTATACTAGGAATTAAACTCTACAGCTAACTCCTGCCTTATAACTAAATATCAAAACCCCACCAAAACATCTCCACACACCCCAGAACTCTGCAATGTGATGTCTCAGTCTAGTTCTACAGCAAAGCCACAGCACATAATGAGTTATTAACAACTTCTTTGTCTTAGAAGCTAAAACAGATGAAATATTTGTTGCTGTTTTGGTAAGGGGTTTTTGGTTGGTTTGAGTTTGGTTTATTGCCGTTTTTGTTTTAACTGATAATTCATTTACATTGTGCTGAATATCCTCAGCATTATCCTTGTTATAATTAAAGTCCTAGGGCCATCCTATCAAGCCTACCTAACAGGAAACAACAATTCCCAAGACTAAATTATATCCAAATCCTTGAAGACTGCAAATAATCACACTCCCTCCTAAGATAACTTGTCTCTGTATTGGTGCCGTTAACAAAACGCAGGTGTTTTCAAAGGCTGTCTCTCCACTGAGAAGTATAGCAGCCACAATGCTTTGCTGCTCCTTTGTTTACCAACTGTAGCCCAAGACACTGCCCCACATTTTCTCACAGGACACATCTAAAGGGGATGCACTGTAGCTTTAGGGTTGATGTTGGCAGGGTGGGATGCAGGAAAACCACCGCACTCCAAGAGTTCACAACCTGGTGTGTGCAGTAGGCATGACAGTTAAGTTACACACCAGGAACAGCGAGCTCCAAGAGGAAGCAACAGCAAGAACATTGGTAACAGAGTGGTGATGTGATGAGGGTGCGTTCCTTTTTAAATAACATATCCGAGTCAAACCTATGGTCTTGAGAGTCAAACTAAAGCTTAGAGTGGTCCTCCCATTGATAATAGGTACTCCAGGGCAATTACAGAGGTGGCCTTCTGATTGTAGACAGTCAGACTTCAACAAAAGCAATTGCTTTAGCTGTAAATTGTAGATTCTAGGGCAGTTAACAGCAATGCAACTGGGCTACAGGAGTTTCTGCACTACTTTAATCCGTTAGAGCTTTTTTTTTCCTAATTAAAAAAAAATACTTTAATTTCCAACTCAAGACTCAATATTTAATGAAAATGAGTTACCAAGAAAGTATATGGGGGCTTTACTGCCCATTTAAACCAACATGTTTGACAGACTATTGTCTTTTGATAACATATTTGGCCAACAACTTTTTCCAAACACTAGTACATTCAAAAAGGGAGATAAACAGGATCAAAGAGAAGTGAATATAGAAATAAAGGAAACAAGCAATGAAGACAGAACAATAACACCGTGAATTAAGTAGAAAAAGCAGACTATCCAATGCAAGTCATTCCATACAGCCACCTACCTAACCTCATTTAAAAGCCTTCAGTTATGAAAATTCTGCTTTGCCCAAGTCATTTATTCCTGTGCTTAATTTTAAGCTTTCAGTTAGAAAGCCTTTCTTAATACCAACTCTAGATCTCTTTTGCTATAATTTAAACCCATTACGTTTTTGCTCTTCTCCCTCCGGATCTGCATTATTATCATTACCTTAATCTCTGCACCAGCCTTTTAGACATCTGAAGACTACTAGTGTGTCTTCATGCATTTTTCTTTCCTTTAGGCTAAACAACCCTCACTTTGTTAACCTTAACTCATAGACAATAATTCAATACATAAAAAGTCTATTTTACCTAAGTTTAGGCAGGAGATGGCATAACAGGGACTGAAGTGGAGCCAGAACACCATGCTGCTGTTTAAGGGTGAAAGATATTGAATTTGGCAGCAATTTTTGAAAGTGGCATAAGCACCTGAATGATTGACAGTTACAGACATGCACACACCTACACAGACATCTCTGCTTTTTGGGATATTTTAACATTGGTGGATCAAGCCTTAAAGGATTTCCATACCTTTGTATTTTTAAACATGTGCACATGTAGCCAAGCCAGCTCTCCGAGTTAGAGGTGTGTTCCCCAATGCAATTTTCATTTCAAAATCCCAAAAGATGTGGTTTATTCAGCTTTCAGAAGCTGGTTAATTTATTCAAGTCTGGAAAGCACAACCACAGATGGCAGCTTTTGGCTCCGGTACCAAACTCACAACTGCAACTCCCTTCAGATGCAGAGTTTTCATTTGGCCCATAACACGAGAGGCAGCTGTGAAATTTATAATGTTGTGAGTCTTGCAGATTATAACCTCACAAAGTATTCAGTTACTCTCAACTCTGTACTTAGGGATTCTGGATGTGTTCGTGCGTATAGGATCTGAGCAGCAGTGACTCTCCGAGTGAAGGACGCAGGATGCATGTTCCAGTGTCAAATTCTTCATGCCCACTCCTCTCTAGCAACTCAGTCCCACTCTTAACAAAAAACACTGCTGATACAGATGGAAATACACCCACCCAAGTGCAGACAGTGCTTTTATTTGGAGAAATAACTCTTTAAACATAATGAACAACTGAAGACAGCAAAGAGCAAACACATTATTTGTCCTTTTTCTGCTTCGGACTCAGAAGCCAATAGGGGTAATACTAGCTCTACTATTATACTAATCATGGAAGAGCAGTTAGGTATTAGGCTGGCTGTTGCATGACAGTTCTTCACCCACTCCTTTTAAAACCTGGTGAACTTTGCAAAGTTGAAGAGAACTAAATTAATCAGAGAATTTGAACTTGGAAAAACAAAACAGGGAACTAAAAGGAAATGTATTTCTGAACTGTATATTGGCTTTCCTAATGAACTGTTTCCAGCCTAACAAAAACATATATATTCTGTACTAGAATCAGTGGTGTCTTACAGCAATTTGCATCAAACATTTAAATTTTATATTCATTAGCAGCAGTCTGGGGGAAAAAAACCTACATCCCTAAGCATCTATGCCACAAATAAAACCCAATCTCTTTCAGTGCATAAAGAAGCTTCTGACCTAGTTAATTATTAGGTATATTTATCAAGGAAAAATATTTCTTTGGTTATAGCTGAAGACCAGAAATTTCTCCTACTCAATATCTAGATCAACAATTTTAATGACCATAACAATTAGTTTTCTCTTTTGGGTTCAAGTGTCTTTTGAGCCACAAAACACTGAAGTGAAGCATGCTGTCCCAGTCAGCCCAAGTAATGGCACTGTGTCCTGTGCACAGCCACCCAAGCTACTGACTGAAGCATTACCCTGCATACACAGGGACCATGATGCAGAAACCAGAGCTCCGCTGTGCTGAGCATCAATGCTTGCTTGGATCCTGTAAGCACAAAGGGAAAGTGACAGCAGGGAGAAAAATGAGGTTGGGAAAACAATAGACTAAATCTGGTAAAACAAGCATCTGCTAAAGCACACCAGCTGTCCAGCCACACCAGGAGTACTGCTGGTGTCACAGCACAGTAGAGTTTTGACATGGTACTCACAGATCATTTCTTTTTGAAAAGCTCCAAATGTCAAGTAATACACAGTTTCCAAGAAACACAGATATACTGACTTAGTGAAGGTTTACATTCAATGACTCCTGTGGTAAGAAAAATGGATATGCAGCTGACATAAAGACTAAAATCCAGTAGTGCTCTTAAAGGCAGAATTCACAATCCCAGGCACTTACCTGAATGAGCCTGGCTTCATTACATGGGTCAAGGACCTAAGATTACAGTGATCTTTATATTTAATAAGGATTCTCTCTCATAGAGGTTCAGGCTGCGTGCTGGAAGAAAAAGGCAAGTTCCTGAAAATGCTATTGCAGATGAACTGGCCCGACTGAAATATGTCAGGAAAGGGGCGTTAGGAAAAGATGCCTTTATTACCGAGCCAGCTGAGCAAGACGGAGACTACTAGGAGCCTGGAAAGAGAATTAAGAAGTTAGTTTGGATGACACTCACCTTAGATTGACTACTCTAGGACACAAGAAATTCCAGTTTTCTGAAGAACAGCTCTTATTGTTCTGTAGAACAATGCTTATCTATATCCACAGCTTGTATGCCTTTCATTCTTTAGTGCAGACTAACAAAATGGTACGCGACACAGACACAGAACTCAAGGTAGCAATGGCTATGGTCAAGAAGCCATTACTACTAATGGCTAAACCAATCTATTAATCAGGACAGAGAAATTTTTAGCAATTTCTTAGAAATATTGTAACAACATAGAACTCCCTACCTTCCTGCATGAAAAATATCCTAGAATATTTCATTGTCAGAGTTCAACAGTGGCTGAGTGAACTACACCTCACACAATCCACAGCCACGCTTTTGGTCCACCTACCCCTGTGGGACTTCAGCTCACCAGAGAGGTAGAATCATAGCATCAACTAGGTTGGTAAAGACCTTTAAGAGCATAAAGTCCATTCTAAATACTTACAGCCAACTGGGACATAAGAACACTTTATGGAGAGAATGTGTATAAACCAATGTCTAATTAAGGTGATGACAGAGCTATACTTGTCTTTTTTTATTTTCTTAAATACAATTTCATTTTAGTCCAAGTATTTAATTCCATGATTGCAGAATGGCATGCTGACTGTAAGCATCATAAACAGATTATTCATTCCCATATCATTTCAATCTGCAAAGAGCGTTGGCTTCTTAAGTGGCATCTGCAGCTTACCAGACTGACTGCAAACGTAGCTCCCTAGGAGCCATTAGGTCTTTTAGAAATATTTAGGACATTTTTAAAAGCTTTGTTATTTAGCTTCTAATAGTTCCATCAGGACCATTAAATCTATCAGGTAAATAGGTCTTCAGAATTATTATTTTTTAACCACACATTAGTGGTTCCTAATGACTGTGAAGATACTGTTACACTCCATTGAGTATGCTTACAGCACATTGATATGCACAGTAAAATGCACGTAAATACATGTGTATTGACTTCTCTTAAATGTTGCCTGCTTTCAGAGTTAAAACACCATTTAATGTGTTTCCTAAAATAATCAAAATTGTATAATTAGAACAAGTTAAAGTGTAACCACTTTAAATGTGCACATTAAATAATTTTGTTTCCACTGTCCCAAAATCCTTTGCTAAATAGGAGCAGTACATACAAAAGCAGGCAATTTTACAAAGCTATAATATAATCCCTTTTCCTTTGTTATGGTTTACCAACAGCAAGCAAAATTCCTTCTGCCCGGTAGGCTATGCACTGCATTGAAAATCAGAGAATATATGTTATAAACCAAGTTGCATCATTTGGATAAAAATATGTTATATAATAAAACCATCATTACAAATATAATTGTGATTTCATCCTTAGCTGGAAATGTGTATTAAAATAATTACAAGAGTTTTGTTTCCAGCAAAAAGCAAGTACCCTCAAGCTACCCATATAATTGCAGTTCAGTCCACCTGGCATTTCACTGTGGGCAAAAGGAATTGAGACCATGCCTTTAATTAGGAAATAGGAAGCAAAACAACTGAGTTCACTGGAGAGATACAAATAGGTGAATTTATGCATAATATCTAGCATAGACCTAACTAGGTATTAACTCTATCTTCACAGAAAAGATATTGGGGTGGTTTGATTTCAGCTAATCAGTGGGTGTGCACAGACAATTTGAAGAGACCTTGCAGACAGAAGCAACAGCTGCCTGTCCTAAGCATCCATAAATGAAGTCAGAAGAAATGGCTTTGAGAATTGACAAATTCCCTTGGAGCAAGAGCAGACTACAGCTTTACTCTTCCCAAAGTGACTGAATAAAAGATATTCTAAAGAAAGCAAGCAAAAAAGTTTAAACCAAGGCAACAAGATATTTTTCACTGGCATGTGATCCATGCCAACTAAGAAAGGCTAGCAAAGAGCCCTCAGGAAGAAGACACAAACACTCAGAGCTAATTATGAGTCTGCCATCAAATGTTTGTTTGAATCTCAGTGTACTCTGTATACAAGTATAGGGAGGGGTGTAAGAAAAGGTCAGTAACACCAAGAAATAATAACATAATGGGCAATAAGTTGTATATTAAGCAAGTATTGTTTTCAGTCATTTCCTCAAGGCAGTTCCTGTCTAACTGCCCAAAGTCAGAACACACATCCATTAAGTCTACTTTTCTTCAACAGTAAATCACCAGATGGGATTGCCATTTACTTGCCTACTAGGACAGCTTCTTTACAGACATGCTGCCAAGTCAAAACAACGCAGATTTTCCCTAGTTCCACCATTAACCATGAACTGCTCTGTAGTTTGACCTTCTGTTGAAATACTACCACTCTATTTTATAAGATGCTCAATATATATGTAAAAACATCATATATATGAAATATTATGTATAGATTAGATATAATAAATTTATGTATGTGATTAATCTACTATAATATATATTGTTCTATATTAAAATATATTTTCAATAATTAAATATTGTTAGTAATATAGTACAGAACATAATTATATATAGCACAGAATAAAACTCAAATTTCAAGGTATGCTCAAATGAAACACATGGCTTTAAGTGGAACTGAAGCTTCCCCTCACTTTTTGCCCAACACGAAGTCCCAATGAAACTGATTTTTTGAACCAAATCTAATTGTAACTCACTACACTGCATCTGCATTGAAAGCATCTTGAAATTTCCAAAAGAACCTATGGACAAGTTCTATACCCTCTGTGTGGTACAAGCATCCAAATTTAATTTAGCTCATGAATCATTCTTTTGCTACATACGGGAAGTCAAAAAACCCCGCCAGATACTGAAAACACAGACCTGTGAAGTTTCATAGCTGGGGGATTTGGCACTCAGCTGATTAATCAATACATCAGTACGAAACATGAAACTTTAGCACTGGGGCTCTTGCTTACTGATGGGTGAAGGTATAGGAGACCTGCAGCAGAATTATCCTTACTTCTATCATCTCAATCTGTTTTCTATTGATTTTTCTTACACAGCAGTAAGTTGTGTTTAACTTTAGTAACAACGACTGCTTCAAAATACCTTGAATTGATCAGACATAAGGATTTCCTGTTAAGTAGAAATTAAAAATATATTTCTTCCAGTATCACAATCAGGAAATGCCTTCCTCTTTGCAAAGGTATAAATGAAAATATTGTAATGTTCCACTAGCCATTTTGTTGACTTGGCAAATCATTAGGACAACATCTCCCAGAGGTGATCTCACCAGAGGCAAAAGTTTTTCTCTGTTAACACACATGCACAACACAAAGATTGCACAGCTCACCTTGTAACAGGTACCAGAACATACCGTACTTGTAGGAACTGAGAAACATAAAATACTAGCAATAATGCAATATAACAATGTAAACAAAAACACATTTATAAGCAAAGCTTGTGAAATAAAAGCTGCCAGAGTAGGCAACAGAATGCTTCAATATTTTGTTATTGCATCAGACAGCAATTTTCAAAAAGCTTTTTTGTCAGGTCCAACACGTATCAAACTGACTGAAATATTTTGTCTCTTCTGAGCTATAAACTTCTGCAAATGCTGCAAATCTTTCTAGAGAAATTAGAGATGTTTAACATCTTCAGGGAAGTTCAGAAGGATTCTATACTGTCTGGTATGGATAAAGAACAAAAAAGAAAACAGACAATTGCTGATAAAACTGACAAATTGCTGATATCTGCAAACACACCAAAGAAAACAAAGATAAACTGCCTTAATAAAGGCAAAATTATGAATTTAAGACTTGTACAGCATAATAAATAACCTTATTTTGCTATCAGTTTGTATCAAATTAACCAAATTCATGACGTAAGTGCCATTTGCCTAGCTCTATCAGCCAGAAGTGTCAAGATTTGGACCACACGCTTCCATTTCCAAGCTGAAGGCTGCTTATTAGACTTGGCAACATTCTTTCTCTGAATTTTGTTTTTCTTTCTTCAATAAGCAAAAAGTAAAAATGTAAATATACATTTAGGGGTTTGATTCTTTTTAAATCTAAGACTATTATTGTTCTTTTAAACAGAATTGTGGTCAATAGCACATACTTCTGGCTAAAGCCTTATGACCCCAAGAGCTTTTACACAGATCACCTCTAAAAGGAAAAGTCTATTTAAGATGAAACTAAACCATATGCTGCTGCTTTTTATTTAGGCTTCGTGGCTGCATTTGGTGCATTTCTGTCTCCTAAGGAAAAAGGAAAAAAAGTAGTTATCTTCTACTTATTTGATAAACACCCACACTGACAGGGCAACGTCTAAGATCATCAGATCACTGTAGTTGCTCTAGTTGACAGCTGCTTCCATGGTTTACAGCAGTTGAGTTCATTGCACAAGCTCTTGTAAATGCAAGCTTTTAGATTTGCATCTCTGCACTCTGGTATGCAAGCAATAAAGAGACTTGAGTATCTGCGCCTCGCAGTTCAAGGGTAACTTTCCTAACACCTTCACTTTTCATAATGGCTAAAATGACTTTTTCCTCCTCTTCCTTCATGAGAAGCAGAAGTTTATTATTTTTTTCAGATGCGTTTGTTCAACTGAAGTCTGATGCTACACTCCAGATCATTGTAACTTCCAATTTCCTGTATCTCTTCAACATTTCACATCTTAAAGCATTAGAATCTGTTCCATAACATTTATCTACTGTAGAAATCTCACACCATTTCAAAACAGTCAAGAGAAAAATCTCCCACTGGTACACTCTCTGGGTAGTGAATGATGTGTATCTTGAGAGAAATATTGTGGAATCGATGCTAGAGATCAATCACGTTAAAGAAATACAGTCATTTGGGACAGTAACTTTTGCAGGGCAGAAAGCGACTCCACTAAAAAAAACACTTCAGGCACAATGTACATTTGTATGCATATGATTGTGTAGAAGTTCATTTATAATAGATCTCGGGAGATGCTGTAGCATGCATGCAGAGATTGAGGACTCTGCAAGAGATATTTACTATTGCTCTCCCCACATTTTATTATGGAAGGTTTATCATTAATATTAAAGTTTAATTCCCCCAAAGCAGTGCATTAATACACTCATAAACTTTAATACCTAGAGCTTTGTGCCCACCTTCATCATACATTGAACACAATTGTTGAACAGCAGTTCTATACTTTCCTAGGGTTCTTTTTCATAATAAAGGGATTTCAGAAATATTTCAAGACCAGAGTCATTTTGATGCACTACATTTTGCCTAATTTAAAATGTCTGCCATGCAGAAAATGGATTTCTATGGTTTTCAGAGGAAAAACAAAGGCTGCAGACCCCTGGCTCTCACAGCTCACTGTTTTCAAGCAATTCTGCTAATCACGTATGGACCTTTTAGTATATTTTTTATTGCTTGCCCCTAAAACCCGCTTTCAAGTTCACGCATAATCATTTGGTTTTATGCCCTTCCATTATTTAAAAGTCATCTATAGGTCTGTGTAATAAACTTAGCATTGGCAGTAATTTCCCACTACAGATCACTCTGCTGTTCCAAATACTGTAAATAATTCTAACAGGCCAGTGCCTGTCCTAAGGATCCCCTCTGCTCCCTACACATACCAAGGTATCTTATTAAGCAGCTAGTTAGCATCATGGCACATAATAACAATACTTGTGTGTTGTACACACTGAGAAGTGACATCCAAGGACACAGCCAACACACGAAAAAGAAGGAAGACATGTTAAAAAAGAAAACAGGAAAATAAAATCAATTTAGTTGCAATGAAAGAAAGCAAACAGCAGCCTTACTTACAGGGAGAAAAGAAGAGTACTCCCAAAAACATTATCATTTGTCAGAATTGCTGCTGCTCTTTCTTTGACATCATGGCACATACAGAAGAAAGAAGGAGGAATTCACATTATCAGGACAGCTTTAAAACCAGCTTCTAGTATCTGACACAGGATATACCAAGAACCAACACAGCCACAGACAAAAAACCCTAACCCAAACAACTGTCTGAGAGAAACCTTAATTCAGTATATAATTTATTTAATTTGGTTTCTGATGCCTATAATTGGTTCAATCCTCAAGAACAGCTGGCAGGCACCAAGAGAAAACACATAGGACAGCAGCAGAGAAGGGTTTAATTAATTTTTAAAACCTTTGTATTTTATTTAGCTTCTGCTGCCATCTACAGTAATCATCACAAATCTGCACAAAAACCAGGTACAGCACGAAGAGCAACAAAACAACCCTTCAGCACAGTAACATCAGGGCTAGAAATGCACCAGGGGACTTTCACCGCCACTGGAAGATCTAATGAACCTCTTTGTAGATAAACTCCCTCTTTCAGTTAGGGCCCAAAAATTCATTTACAGCTACTCGTCAGCTCTGTAAACGAATTAACTCATCCACATAGCACACAGATAGAAGCACAGGCTCCCTGAGTCTGTGTAGATCAACAAAGCAGTGACACTTGCTATGAACCCACAGAAGTTTTAATGTCTCTAAAGGATTATCCCATGGATATGACTAGCTCATCTCAGTTGCTAATTTTTCCATATGGTCACATCACAAAAAGGTGGACGCTCTAAGGATTTAATTTGTTCAAACTATATTTCACTGGTTACTGTAATTACTTGAAATTTTCACATTCCAGATAACACCAAGTAATGCTGCATTCCTTCTAAAACCTGTACATCTAATAATGTATCTGTGGTACAAGTGATGTTTTCCAGAATGAAACAAAGATCACCAAGCAAGAATGCAGCATATGATTTAATGTTAAAATTAACTTGGAAATAAATAATTTGGAAAGACACTATACCTTATACCCTAGCTTACTCATTCAACAACCAATGCATGATTCCTAGCTCTTTAAGTCTGAACAGCAGTCTCTCTGTGATTTTCATCTCAGCATTATCAGTGCTATACAGCATTCACTTTCAGAATATATTGAGTTAAATCTGTTTGGTTGGTTGTCCCTGTCCCCCCATCCTTCCCCGTCCCCCCCCCCCCGCCCGCGTGATTTGTAGCTTTTCCTTTGGGGAATTTCTGCTGTTCCAACAGTTTGCAGATTTCTGCTGTCTACTGCATAATGACACCCATCTTTTTTTCTAGTCTAAATGCAGTCATTACTGAGGTCCCCATGTATAGTGTCAGTGAGGAGTAACATTGAAATAGCTACGTTTTGACCAATACACTGCATTAAGAGACAGGCTTTAATGCAGCCTACAGCATTCTTACTCCACTGATGGATTGTCTGGGACCAGGCTCAAACTCAGGTGTCACAGCAGTGGAGGGTATGATTGCCAGAGTGCTGTCTAGTGAGCATCTCTGCTGAAATCCAGGGTTCTCAGATGAGCCCTAAGGAAAAGTTACCTAAAGGAAAACATTACTGGGGGGGGGAACCCATCTTCTTTCACTTTTCCAACACTGTGACAAAAATTTAATATTCAAACTCATGAAGTACAAGCACAGAGAATATTTCTGAGGATCTAAGAAAGCCAGCTTAACCTTTTTTATTCGTAATTTTTCATAACTCTGTATTTGGTACTTATGCATTGTTCAAAGGATAAAGCATCAAAATATTTGCTCATCTAAACTTCTGCCATAACACTGTTAGCTGAAAAAGGTACAAAGTATAACTGGACTGAGAACCTAATTTAAGCCATAAGAAAAATCTTCTTAAGATAAGCAAATACTAGTGTTAAAGTGAACACAGTTTTCTGGCTAGCTGTTAGCACACATGAGCACTATTCTTAAGATTTTCAGCAAAACTGGAACTTGAAACTGGCTTTGCAGTATTTTTCCCTCTGTTTTTCATTGCTGCAGAAGACTCTACCTGATGCAGCAACATCAGGTAGAGTTTCAGCTTCTGATTAAAGGACTAGACCAGGCAGGCAGCCTGTAATGGTTACTGCTTTCACTCTACTGTAACCCAGCACTACTCCCCTAACCATGGGCTGCCACCCGCAGTTGATGCCTGTTATGTGCCAAGACAGCCACAAGGAGATGGGGCTAGAGCTGTTTTGCCATTCTTGGAATTGGTTTCTTTGCCTACTTTAGTCTTGCTATGCTGCAGTTACAAATTACACTAGGAACAGCATGGAACAGAAGCAGCCAAAGTGGAGACTTTGGTGGGTGATAAGGTGCATGACAGCCTGTGTTTTGGCAGTTCTGCTTCTCCACGCTACTTCCCAGAAACACAGAGGTGTTACAATCATAACACGTTTACTGAATTTATAGAACTTCCCTGCAAAGACCAATGAAGACAAATAGCTGGACTGTATTATTCTTGACAACCCCCTCCCCCCCCCCAAAGAAAAAAAGAAAACCAAACAAAAAACTTGAAGAAAAGCCATCCAGACAAATTAGAATCCTGCATCACTTGAACAGCTTCAGGAACTTGCTGTAATTTTCAAAACTGCTTTGAAATGCTGAGACAGAAACACCCATTTTAAAAACTAACTTGTAGACAGAAATCACAAAATTTCATACCTGTAGCACATTTGTTCTGAAGCTTTGTACTTTCTGTTGTATGCATTGTACAATGGAAGTAAACCCAAGAGAGCTTGAAGAATCTGTCAGATTCCCTTCCAAGTGTGATGAAGCAAAAACAATCATCTTCTGGGGGTGCTGTAACACTGAGACACACTTAGGCTTCCTTCCGGGCCTGTCCATTTCAGTTTCAGCACACATGGCCAGTTCACCAAATGAAAGGTTTTCACACCAGTGCTAACACTCAGAAGTGTTTCAGAGAGAGCTCAATTTCTACCTTTCCTTCTTCCAGCAATCACCAAATTAACAACCTGGTAACAAACCAAACCCCTTGCATACCAGTAAGTACAGATACTATGAATATTAAAATAAAAGGTCCACAATATGCTTCCCCTTCTTAAAGAAGGCAAAATATTAAGTCAACAGGGAGAAAAATGAGACCCAAGAAGAGAATCCCTTAGAATACTCTCAGAAAATACCTGTTCTGCTGATCTTGCTTCACACAATTCCATTAAATGAATTCCTACAGAATTGGGATTATGCCCAGCACTCCTCCTTTGCATAAAATATACAAGTTTTTGCCCAACCGTTGGAAAAAAAAAATCTCAGAGCTGATCTTGAAGTGTCTTTTCCCTACTTGCTATGCATATAAAATCCATGAGGATACAGATTCTTAAGCCAGTGATCCGTACTTCTAAACAGCTTGCTGCAGTTTAGACGTGAAACCCTGTAACCTAGAAGACAATCTTTCCTGAAATAAGCTTCTTACAGCTGAGTTAGGGGTTTTAAAAAATAAAACAAGCATTGAAGTTTTATTAATAGAGCTGAAATCTGTAGGCTAAAAAATATGCAATAAATCTACCAAACCTATTCACAATTTACATATTTTTGCCTCTGTATACTTTAAGGCCAAGTATATTTATTTATTCAAGAGTCCCATCACTAAAATGTCGCATGAACCTTGAAAAACAGCTTCAGAGCTAAATAAAAATATGTTTATACTGTACTGCACCTATAACATGCGAGTCTGTGAAAACAGTGGTGAACAAGCTTTGCCAAGTTACTTCTGAAACCAAATATGACTCATTTCAGAAAAGGATTGAGTATATCTGCAGTTAAAAGGACAGGAAAAAAAACTTCTGTCCAAATCACACTGCTGACCACTTTTAGCATTCTGATTGATGAACTATTTCCCAAGTCAAAAAGTTATTATTAACTATGAAGCAAGAAGTAACATGAATGGGAAATGCAGTTACTTACTCTTTAATAGCAGGATTTTTTTTACACAGGAGTGTAATAAGTGTCACTGTTCACACAGGGTACCAGGTATCAAAACCAGTAACTGCTAATATACAATCAAGTGTACGAAATTCTAAAATTTATGGGCTGCAGTCTTTTTACTGCCGAATAAAAAAGAAATCTAGGATTTTGCAATCTGGGTTTGTTGTAATTAAAGCCATCATTATAAATTTGTGACATGCAAGAGTTGCAAACGAGAAATGCATTCACGTGACACCAACTAATTTGTTTCCTGGAAATATACCTGAAAATGTTCAAATAAAGAAGGTGGTGAGAAAGAAGGTCTTGTCATTGAGGTACTTCTTGCACTTCAAAAGTCTAATTAATTACTAATTCTGGCATTAATTCCCAACACAGAGTTAGTTAAACTCACCCATTTCAGTTGCCATTTGTAGAACAGGAACAATGCTTTATCCTACTTCTTCTTCAAGCATCCACTTTATGATTAACTCATTTAAAGATCTTTTATTTTAATGCCTTTACAGAGCATGCACTGCACTAAGGCTTCCTGCCTTCATAAATTAAGAGCATGACAAGGATGCCCACTGCATGTGGGCTTGCTTTACAAGCAGCCTTCAAAGCTAGTTTTCTTCACAAAGCGGCTGACCAAAAGCCTCGTAGCTGGACATCTCAAAGAACTTGAAGTGCTGCTAATAGCAAAATTTTAACATCTTCATGCAGCTACACAGTGAGGAACAATGACACTAAGAGAGAAATAAAATCTCAAAGGGATACAATACTTGCAAATCTGTTTGTAACTCCAGATCAAATGCAAGATCATATTAAAATTAAAAACACATTAAAATAAAACTGTGCTAGGAATATATCGCAAGAAATGAGCTACATTCTATAGAAACATCTGATGAACTTTGGAATCTGAGCTTCAGGGAAGCAAGCAGCTCTGCCAGGCCATGGCAGTGGCAGCTTGGGGACTGGGCAGGCATGGCCACACACATGAAGCACACAGAGAAAAGGAAGCCTGCATGCTTTTCAGTAAGTACATTTAAGATGTATCAAGACAAAAAACTCACGAGAACAACCTTGAATGGGTTAAAAACCAAACAAAAAGCAATACAAACCCCTTGTAAAGGGCAATTGTGCCCTTATGAAATCAAATAGCGGCACACAGGCCAGTGCCCTATTTCAAATGGCCAATCCTAAGAAGTGAACACTGCACCACCTGGGTGAACAAAGTAGATGATATTTCAGTTGCAAAGCAGTCACCTATGGAGTTGTGACCATGGGGTTCATAAAGTCAGGACATCATTTCACACTCTACAGACCTTATACATTTTCAGTAACCTGAAAGCATCATAAAGGCAGAGAATAGAGCTAATACACAGACGTCTGCAAAGCAAAACAACTGCAATGCAGTTCCTGCAGTGCAGACAGTCCCTGAGGTGGTGCCAACTCACTCCAAATGCCCCCAAGTATAGAGAGGCAGGCAGCCTTCCCACCTCACACCTCTTCCTCAATTTCTCACATCCAACACTATCTACATACTCCAGAACTGAAGCTTCACACACAATACCACTGAATTACGAACAGTTTGATATAAATGATTTTGCCAGACTGACAGTTTTATCATAAGAAACCACTAATAATGAAAGAAAACAGTTCCATGATAATTTGACTGGCTAAAACTGACTGCCACGTCAGTTTTAAACTTAGCACTGTGATCTTGACCAACTGAGGATATGTTTTGAGCTTTTGGGGAACGGAAGTCTCCACCTGCTTTATAGCCTTCACAAGTAACACGGAAGGATTTTAAGAGTTGTTTCATTTAAGGTGTTTACCACCAACAGTTAAAAAGGTCTACTTCTATACTACTTCTCTACCTATACAGAATTGGGCAACATCTGGAGAAAGCAGTTATTTATCTGGGGCACCTGAGATACCTGTAAGATACTATATTTTCAGAATCAAATGGCTTATTTTATAAAAACTGAGATGATTTATAGCAAACCAAGGAAAAAAAAAAACACAAGACAGGGCATTAAAATAAATAATTCACTGGAGGCTTTCAATAGCTCCAGTAAGTGCCCCTGATCAGAGCGGAAGCACACTGGCCAAAGCAAAGCAGGAGTACTTCCTCATAGGGTTTGGAGGCTGGGGAGGAAGGTGGGGTGGTGGGAATGGACTTTGCATTACAGAAAAGTTTTCTGTAGCTTGTCATGGTGATCATCATCACAGTTATTGGAGCAAGAATAACTGCTGATAGCAAAATCAAACTGATTGCTTAAAAAGCCCAAAAACCTTGTCTTTGTTCCCTTTGTTTGGTGGTTGGGGTTTGTTTGGGTGTGGGGTTTTTTGTTTGGTTTGTTTTTTTTTTTTGTTTAGTTTGTTTTTTTTTTTGGTTTGTTGGATTTTTTTTTTTTTTGGGGGGGGGGGGGGGGGGGGGGGGGGGGGGGGGGGGGGGGGGGAGTGTTGTTTTTTTTTTTTTATAAAGAAGCAATTCCTGCTAAACCAAGTATCAGTATTCAGAAGAATTCTTATTCTGTACACACTCCATAAGCCACTGAATATTGCTTCAGTTGCAACCTCCAGTAATAAATGTGCTGAATGTTTTAGATTTAAAATAATGAGAATAACAAATATCTTTAGCAGGCAGCATTTGATTCTGAAATATGAGGGCTGAAATGGAAGGGAAGAGTGGTACATTTTATCTTGGTTGACAAATACTCACAAGCAGCTGCAGCTCTAGGCTTAAGTGCAGCACACTGCTTGCAGAAAACGAATAGAATACAGAAATTCTTCAGCCCAGTTGTCTATGAAAATATTCCCAGTACACCCTAGGAAATTACTGTAGACAAGATACCTTTCAGAGCGCCAGTTTCCACAGAGACAGTGCATATGGTGTGGGCAATTTTCACCAGTCAACCACATCATTAAATTTCAGACATGGATAAACAGCAAGTAGCTGTACTGAACTTGCACAATTTAGGAAAACCATGTATGTCCAAGCACTCTGAATCACCTACACAGCATACACCAAGTTATTATTACAAATTTTAAAAGATAATGTTTCTGATTAAAAGTAAATGAAAAGTTATACAAAATACAAACCAATACTAAAATTATACCTACAACAATCTTTCCCTCACATCACCATGTTCAAACATGAAACCCTTCTCCAAGGGGCATTCAAGTCAATAGGCAGAGTTTTCATACCTTCAGTGGGCTTTAGTCTGGGCTCAGTTAGGTAATCAAACTAGCATTTCCTAAGAACTTTCCTAGAAGCTCCTGCCGAGCTTCAGGTTTCAGCCTTAAAGGGAAAATAAACTTAACTCTGAAGATGTAATCCCAGCTATGAGAATGCACTGAAGCAGCATTAGGTGGAGTCAGCAAGGAAAAGGTTTAGAGGAGGAAGGTTTATTGATCATAAAATTAGTCAAAGAAGTGATGTAAATCATGAAATAAGGAGGTAAATAGGTGAGTATACCTGAAGGTTGAGAGAAAAAATTCTTCCTGACAAAGAAGACAGTGAGAGGTGACCAAAGACCTTAATAGTTTGAGGGTGGTTTTTCAATTACTTCAGTGGCCATAGGACTGGACCCATGAGGAACCCCCAAGCAAATGCAGATAGGACCAAAATGAATAGAAAAGACTAGAGAGGCATCCCTGTTTGTGGAAACACTCAACCAAAACTTACTTTTAGTACAAGATGACCACGAAGGGCCTGAGGTAGACCCAAAAAAGAAGGTGCTGATGGAGGCTGTATTTTTCTACTATGATCAGGATTACAAGCAATCCTCTCCTCTAATGTACTTAACTCTATTTGAAAAAGAAGATGCAGAATAGGCCTATGATTAACTTTATTTTAGAAGTAACACCTTAAGTCAGAAAAACTTGCCTAATACAATTGAGAGCAGAGGCACAGAGACAGCAATTTCCCATTCTGTGTCATGTCCTGACAGCAGGCTGACACTCTATTTTAAAAGTACTGAACAATTTGAAAGGTTTGCAGATAGCAGGGATTTAAACGTACTTTGAGCTGAGATTTGCTCATCATTTGTTTCATAAAAAAAACCACAAACAAACAGAAACAAACAAACAAAAAAAAAAATCACAAAAACTGCAAATAGAAAACCCTTACTCCCCTTATAATTACAAACACACTCCTCTGGGGAGAAAGGCTAAGGTCATATGCTGGGAGCTGCAGAAAGAAACATGCAACAGTTAGCCACATAGCATCAATCATATTGGAATCTGGTTTTAGGTGTGTTCTGCAAGTAAATCTAGCTACAAAGCATAATAAAAGCATGAAACATCTCTAGCAGCAGTGTGAGGAGCAGGGGATCTGCTCTAGTGACTCTTTACACCAAAGTTTATAACAAGCAAAAGGCCAAAACAGTTAATAAAAGATTAGAGACATCTACAAGGACATTCCACAGGAAATAAAAAGTCATATAATAGCTATAGCTGCCTTATCACACTAACACAAATCCACTTCATAAACTGCCTTTTTAGTACTTTTTACTCCCTGCAACTAGAAATGAGACTGATTGATGTCATTTTGTAGCAATAACAAAAATACAAGTCCAACAAGAAGGGGAGGATGGGTAAATGGGACAAAGAGCAGGAAACAATAGCAAAGATACTGTAACTACACCCGCCAGTACAGTTACATCTTACATTAGAAAGGATCTGGGGAAGAAAAAAGTTTGAAACATTAAATCTTAATAACTAGATCAAACAACTGCTGTATCAACTGTACGCTAAGCCTCATAAGAGAGAAATGCAAGTCACACAGTCTCACCAAACATCTTGTCATTCACATTCTGCACTTACTATATTTACCTGTTGTGTGTGCATGTGAAAATAGCCCAGTAATATCAATCAATGCCAAGACAGAAACTGAGATAAAGAAACTTCCAGTTCTGTTTTTTTTGTGATGTATTTTTATAGTCTCGACTCCTTCGTTCCTACTTGAGACTGCAGGTACTGCCACACAGGCAGCAGCTTACGCTACTGCTGCAACAGTCCTTGTAAGAGGAGTGCACAACCCACCAGGTAGAAACTTGTGTTTAATCTGTAATGCTCAAGAAGTCAGGAAGCTCCCTTCACCTGAGCTACACCATTGAGTCCAAAAACTGTCAGAAGACAAGTCTGCTACACCCTGCCATCCTTTCCTCTGTATCTGAGATGCCACATAAAGCAGCATGACCCAGAAGGGCAGCCAGAGACACAGGCAGAACAAGACAAACCACATTATTATTGTTAAATTTTTTTTCTTTCTGCAATTGATTGTGACTTAAGGACTTCAGCTAGTTCTGCTAAAAATTCAAAATAAATTGTTTGGTGTTGTAGATTACACCACAATGAGAGGAACTGCTGTTACACCAGAGAGCAGTTGGCCTTACTTGAAAGGCTTTGTCAAATGAAATTAGCCAGAACATATCAAAGAGACATACACCTCTAGTGTTAAAGTGGCTTTTGTAATGCATGTTTTTCCTAAGATAGTCTGATGGCCAAGTATCCAAAATTGTTGCTTCTCAGGAGACTCTTAACATTCTGCCACCTTTGATTCCTTCAGATAGTCACAACCAAATGACAATTCTTCAGCACAGTGTAAGTGTCCCAGTTGGATTAGGAACCAAGGATGACATTAGCATCAGTAAGCATCCCACACTGTAGCAGATCCCAAAGGTACAGGAGGAGGCTGGGAAGCATGCAGTACTGAAACTGCTACTGGCATTTTTAGAAAAAGGAAAGTACTTACTTTGGTGTCTCAGTCTGAGCCACAAGCCAGAGGTTAAAGGACCTTTAAATGGTGCCTTTTCAATAAACTGAAAGGTAATGAAGAGTTGTATCTGGCTAAATATCACTCTGCAGCCTCATCCCATCCACCAGGGCAGGCACTTGCTGCATCTGGGGGTTGCATCACCCAGGCAGGGGCTTCACAGCTGGGCAGTTCAAATCAGGATCTGCTGGGTGAAGCCAGCTGAAAGATGCCAGCAATGCTGAGCAGTCCCACAACTCAGTCAGGCAAACACTTTCTCTTTGAGCGAGCAGCATTTTATTTAAAAGTCAAAGCAAGTTGCAGAGCTTTTTATAAAGCTCTTACTTAAAAAATATTCTAACAATTTTCCTATTGTAAAGAGTTGCAGTTCATTCCTGGAACCCCATTATCATGTCCAAGCTATAGTATTTTAGATTACATATTAAATGAGTATATAAGCAATGAAATGCTTCTTTTGGTGAATGTGGTGATCTTTCATTGTGCCACAGGCAATTATCCTTATGGATTGAAATCCATAGCTCCCAGAACTACTGGGCAATTAGTGAGAATTACTACAAATCCCTGCCTAACTTGCTGTTGCAGTCATAGATCAAATGGTAAACTGACTACCTCTCCCCAGAGACTGAGATCTGCAAGTTTCTGTTTACAGTAAGTTAGCTACTAGAACAGTTTTGGAACAGATATTTCCCGAGACCTGCCTTCTGAATCTTTCAGGAATTCAGATTCAGATCTCCAGAAGCATCTGAGCAGCTCTAGAATGACTAACTCTGCACTCAGTTTACATTCTCATATCACTAATTACCTAGGTCAAACCCTTAATTTATCTAAATGTGCTCATGCATGATGGGATCTGCCCACACACTTCCAGTTCAAAAGGTGAACAAGAGTAGAACTATTTAAAATGACTAAAGTGTCATCTTAAACCTTTAGAAAGTTGGTGCTATTTAGCTCTTAAGGCCATTTGGATCTTCTGAAACCGTACTACAGATAAAAAAAAATCTCCTAATAATTTGGAGCCTGGTCCTGCAGTCACAAAAAAGTGATCATCCAGCTTCCCTCCTTCCTTTTATTTCCATGTTTTGTTTCTACGATTTCCTTGTTTCTCATTCCTATCAGAACTCTCACTTGTCCCTTTTTTGCCTTTTTCCTTCTCTACTGTTTCATTGTTTTCCTTCATATTCCACATCCCATAGATCAGGTGAGCGCTGCAGAAGCTGAAAAAAATAGGAAGCAAGCACCAAGAATTTAGAAACCAGTCTATGGACACTCACTACTCACGACAGGTCAGGCCAGTAAAACTCATGTATTCAGAAGGCACAAAAACACAACCTCAGAAGATTAGGAGAAACATTTTAAAGCAAAACCAGCAAAGAGAAAATGGGGGAGGCGCGGGTGGCAAGCAGGACTCTGCGGCATTGTGTCAGACCTGCTTCCCCTCCCTGCTGCCCGCAACCTGCTCTCGGTCCCTCAACGCGGAACGGGCGGCGCAGCTCCGACCGTGCCCTGCAGAGGGCGCAGCTGCTCCGCCAGAGGCTCGGCGCGGAGGTCGCAGCGAGCGGCACTCGGGAACGCAGGTTTATTGATCACCGCAGCTCCGCTCGAGGAAAGACAAATCGTGGTACAGTTTCTGCCAGCTCTACCCGTGCCAGCATTCAGAGCTGTATTTTCTAGAGGCAACCTCCTACCATGAGCCTATTTTGTTCTGTGCCACCTCGCAATTTTATGAGACAATCATTTAAAAACTGACAGATTGCTCCACACCCTGTGGAGTCTGAGGCTTTTCCCTTCATGCCACTGTTCATAAAGGGCAGAGAGCTCACTAGAAATCCATTTAGAGACAATTCTGTGAACACATTATTACTACTTTCTTCTTCACATAGAGATTTCACTTCTCTTTTCTCAAGACTTTTACATGATAATTTTCTTTTCCCCTAAGGAGCACACAGGCTCCTGGGGTTTTACTTACCCATAAAGCTACGCTGTGATGACACGATTTCTTTCATAGCCTGCACTGTATTACAGACAGAACAGTATTCTGCCAGTATAGAGGGGAAATTTACCCTTCAGCTCAAAGGGCTTCACTCCAAGATCAACTGTTTCTGGACTAAAATTTTGGGGAAATATGTGCTTACCAACACCAGCAACATCTTTAAAGGCTCAACAGACCTGAAGATACCCTGAATTCTAGTCTTAAGATAGTTCAAGAATACATGACACTGCATAAGGAAAATAAGAGGGAAGGAGGGATATGTAGGGGTGGAAAAAAAGGATTAAATTGAACAAGGTGTTTGGAAAGGAAATAATTAGGAGAGATCAGAAGGTACAACACAACTAAGAGTTGAGCTTCAGGATGTGTGCATTCCAAGAGGATTTTGTATTTCAGACACAATCTTCTAGACCTGTATATTTGAATTCTACACTAGTCCAACATAAATAGCAATGCTCTGCTGCATTCCAGGGTGAACTAAAGAGCAAAGATTGTCCTGGTATATTAACAAACTAATGACATCATATGCTGCTGTCATCAGTCTAGCAGATACATACAGCCATGCAGAGCCACCTGTGGTTAACCCCAAAGAGGGAAGACCCCAGCTTGGGAGGTTCAGTGCCAGCCTGAGTGGCTCAATTGAAGAGCACAAGTGAAATCATTTCAGTCACTGAACATCCATCTATTCCACCCCTGAGAGGGATGCGCTGCACTTGGCCAGCTCACCCTTCCCTTTGGCACAGGCCACACAGGATATCCATCATATAGCTGATTTCAAGTGCTTATAAGAACAGCTTTGTATTCTAGGAAGCTCTTCCTTGTGTTTCACTGGATGCCAGCTACACTGTGCTTAATCCATCACATTTGTAGCCATCTACTGCCAAGAAGCAAATACTCATTGAGTATTTTATAGCTATTGCATTTTGCAGAGACAAACTGTGACTACCTAGATCAGAATAAATAATAACAATAAAGACTTCAGTGATTTGATTTGTTTAAGCACATCCAAACCATTTCACTTCAGAAATAAGACAAGACATGAATACAAGGCACATGCCCATCCTTTACACTGCAAGAACCTACCTTTATGTAGCCTACTTTCTTGCTTCAGTACAAACTATACAAGTCCCTGAGGTGGCACTGTTCATCTCTATCATTTAAATTATTTTCGCTTATTGTAATAAAGTCAGAAAAATAAACTGGTTGGAACTCCACTGTGAAAATAATTGAGTGGTACACTGAGTCAAAAGGTCTGGAATAGAACAGGGATAGTTATTAGAAACAAAGTGAAAAAACTCAATGAAAATTGCATTTCACAATCTGCAATTCTTAGGTTGGTTACTTAGAACACAGAATTTGAACAGGTGTATTTCTAACCAGTGCAAGTCTATCTTAATGAGTTTCACTGCAGTTCTACAAGTTGTACAGCTCTCACTTGAGATCTACACGTAATTTGAACAGTTACCTCCTCCTTCCCAGTTTAACAAGCACTCAGCATTACAAGGTACCACTTTTTACAAGGTTGATACTTTGTTAATTAAACAAATTCTATCATTTCTACTGACAAGTGGGATAATCTTTGACATTGCAATAACTGCTACGCAGATGAACACCAGAGTCCAGGGTAATCAAGAACACCACAGCTAAAATTGAGATGTGGAATTACTAAGGATTTACAATTGCAGAACTGCAATTGGCCACACTCCTTAGATCCATGGAATAACTGGAATGTCTGTAGCAGGAAATGCAGAGAAGCAAACTGCTGAAAGACAAATGGGTACTAGTGAAACGCTGGTGTTGTGAGGAATGGAAGAAGACAAATTCATAAGGACTGTGTTGAGTCAGTAACAAACTGCATTTTTACTACCTTTCATCCATAGTTAACTCTCCCACACAAAAAGGGGGCACAGATCTTACAACTCTGTTCTTCAACTATTTCAGTAACTTAGACAGTGGACTCAAAGCAATCCTTAACATACAAAAAGACAACCACTGTAAAGACTCATTGCTTCTAGAAGTATACAGTTGTATCAGCTCTTGGTCACATACCTTTTATAAAAATTAAATACAGTTCTATCCATAAAACCACAAAATATTTGTCTACTACAAGCAGCAATCATAGGCAGCATCAGGGAATAAAAAGTGGACCCACAAGCACCAGAAGTGCTAGATCACTGCATCAAATGAGACTTCAGAATTAGCACCACTTACTACTTGGGACAGACCACAGGAATCATGGTCACAAAATATTGGAAGCACTGCACGAAATAGTTTGGCATTATGTGCAAAAAAATCCTTAGCAGTTTTACAGCTCTCAGCAAGGATAAAAGGTGACAAGGAAAAATAGTGAAATCTTTATTCAAGTCCTGATGTGGATACAGAATTTTTATTTAGAAATACTAAAATATTTTCATTCCAGACATACTGTCTGTATTACCAATTCTAACAGCTCATAAAAGGAGCATTCATTATCAATTACTACAGAGTTAGAGCTGCATTTTATCTATAAACTGTGTGACAAGAGATATTTTCTTCATAATGGCAAGAATGTAATCTTTTGTAGCCCTTATCCCACCAGTAACAAAGTGCTTTGATTTCCAAACCTGAAAAAAGCAAGAGCAAGAAAGATTTTAAGAACAGAATTGTTCTTAACTAGAATTCTTCAGTTAAATAGTTCATTTTAGGTGAATAATTAAACCCCCACAGTAATGAATGCTGTTCTTTCAACCCTTTAAGAATTTGGAGTCAGATAAGGAAACCTAATGACTTCATTTTCTCAGTCCCCAATATGGAGAATGAATGCTCAAAGTGTAAGCCACAGATACCTGGTTTTTCTTTCAGTATACTGTAGACATCTTATGTGCCCAGGAAAATCAACTATCACTTCTGTGCCTCAATTCCTCATTACAGGAAAAACTAGGTTACATACAAGGGTATTAACAGTTACATAATGTCTGGCTATTGTAACTAGCTTTGCAGAAACCTTATGTTAGAGTATATATACACTATGTACCATTTATATTTATATATATATATACACACACATATGGAAATGTTGTTACACTAGTTAAATCACTAACTAGTCTTGGTAAAAGAGTCACAGGTTGCAACTTGGGAAATTCCAACTGGACGCAAGAGGGAAAAAAAAAGCTTTCTAGTAAGAGTGACTTAACACTGGAACAGGTTTTCCAGAGGGGTTCTGGAATCTCCATCACTGGGATACCCGTTGGATTGAAAATTGATCAGACAAGGCCCTAACAGCTTCCTCTAACTTTGAATTAGCCGCACTTTATTCAACTGCTGTACCTGATGACACTCGTATTTCTTACAGTCTGAATCTGTGGTTCCATTTTACCTTGAATGTCAATGGCTCTCACTTGTGGAAGCACTGTGGAAAACAGTTTAAGCAAACTTAGTTGGTAATACCTAACAAATGTAGGTTAAAGTCCATAATTCTAAATACACTGGAATTTAGCCTGGCACTTAGTGTAACAATCTGCTCTACTGCAATTAGCAGGCTAGGCAAGCTTAATGGGGCTTCAAAGTTTATGATACACAATAGTTCATCTCATCCAGTCAGCTATTCCTGGTTCTCCCAATTTTAGTTTTAGCCTTTGCATATTTGATAAAGGTTTATAAGTTTCAACAAGTGAAACAGAGAAAACCAGAGTCAGCTTAAACTGTCAGGGGTTTAACACACTAAGGGAACCCTATAATTACTTTCAAATCACTTCTCTGGATTATAAAGGCTTTTGATGGCTCCAGCCAAACCTTGCACAGATTCCAGCTCGGCACTGGACCTTCTATAGAGCCACTCAGTGCTGGACAGCCCTGGGGGCTCCAAAGCATTTGCCAGCTTTTCACACAATTTCAATCCATATGTTCCAGTGTGTCCTGGTTTTGGACACAATGCCAGAATTCTCCAGGTCAGTAAGATACAAAACTGTTTCTCTGTTAAATAAAAGCAGTCTGTCTCAGGCTGAAATGAGTGATTACATGCAAGAGGATGTTTCTCCAAGGAGAAAATTCACTAAATATAACCCACTTCGGTTCTGCATTTTGTGGCATTACCAACACAGAAATCCAGTGAGAAACGCAGGAGGCAGTTTCCTTGTGCAAGTCACACAGGGCTGATTGCTGCATCCCCAGATGCAGCATTTAGTAACAACTAGAACTGCAGATAGATACTTTCAAAGTTAAACAGCAAACATCATCTTTGGCTCCTGTTAGTCTCAATGCAAACTGTGTGATTAACTGAAGTGATCAAGAATTTCTGAAATAGCATTTTTATATTGAAATTTCACACATAAATAGCAATAAAACTTCTTCATGAGGACCTAGAGGCTACTATGACAAGGTCAGCCATATTCCACAGCATTTTTCGTGCCTTCCAGACCTGCAGAGTTTATAATACAGGAAGAAGTGCTCAAATAAGATTTAATCTCTTCGAATAATTGTTCTCTAACTAAAATTTCATAATGCTAAGTTTAAAATATTAACACAAACATAAGACTGATGTGTGAGGCACTCCATAGAGCTCCAATGCAAGTGTTTAAAGACTACTTCCCCGTCTGCTTTGCTGCCCTGCTGTCTCCTTCCACAGTTTCCAATGTTTTCACCTGAGTTCACCTAGCTAGGACCGCAGCTGCATCAGCCAGTGCTTGCTGACTCTCGAAGCTGTATATATGCTCCCAATAACTTCAGAATGATTTGTACTTGGTCAGGTCCATCTGCTCCCCAGTTTCCACCTGCAGCTGCTCAGGAGACTCTTACTCCATTCCAATCCAGGTCTCTGAAAGATGTCACCCAGGTTTGAAATCTTCCACAATCAAGTGGTTTACTCCAGTGTGATCTCACCAGAGCATCATGCACCGAAGTCTGGCTCATGGGATGCACGAGAAGGCAAGACAACCATGACGGCAGCTGTCTGCCAAGCATCCAAATGCCTCCTGTGCCTGGAGGCAAGTCTGCTGCTATTTGTACAAGGAAGGGGAAACGGGAGAATGGCAGATGAAAACTCAGAAAGAGGAAGTGGAATTTCTTGCTTCTTGCAAATAGCAGTTGCTGTCTGGGGATAGGGAGGAGATTGTTAATGTTGGGCCTAGAACACAGACCTGGACATGGCTTACCAGCTCCCTCTTAAACCCCTTTTCAAGGCCACAATCTACACCTTCCTCTTTACTCATCTCCATCTGGTATCAATGTTCATGTTCCAGTTTTGGACACAAATGATGGACTTCTGATCATTGTATTATATTGTCAGGCATCTTTCACATAGCACAGAGGAATCTGCGAGGGTATGTCTGGATACAAAGGAAGATACATAGCATGTACTTTTAGGATTTGGATAGGAAGCCACAGGAAAAGGTGTCAGACAGCTAGCAGTCTAAGTGCTAAGATCTGGCTAACCTGAACACTGAAGTCTGCATCACTCATTACATATTCCTAAATTTCTTCTGCTAATGCCACTTGCCATTTTATCATGTTTTCCTGTGTAAATTGGGCAGTGCTGTGCCTGACTGCCTTCCTTATACATCCTTAAGCATCACAAAAGTGCCTGGGATCTCAAATGTAAACTCAGACTGCCCTTCCAGGTGCCTTTTGAAAACCAAATATAATTTCACTCATATACAAGCCACACTACCACACACAAAACAGAAAATATGAAACTAATGTAAAGCTTGCTGTTATTGCTGTGTCACTGATACCACCTGAGTGAGCTCCAGGACTGGGGACTTGCACCTACAACAGGAATGGGCATTTATTTTAGTGCTTTCTCACTCCTTGAAAAAGGCAAAGGTTATATGAACCAAGATCTAAGCAGAAGGCGGCTACAAACTCTCACAGCCTCTATCTCTTGAGAACACTGGAAATTTCAAATCTTTTGTTACTTCCAGCTGTGACTGATCAGACAGGGAAAAGGCAAAGCCTGACATTTGGTATGATTTCCTAGACCAAAACACAGGCCATAGCTAAAATAAAATCAATGCCAAACTAACAATGAAAAGGCAGCATGTGTAGCACAGCAGGGTTGGAAACCAACTTAAATAAGTGGCCCATGAATGCAACTTGGTGCTATGAGCAACACTGAAAACACTGTGACAGAGGCTCCAAGGCTAAACCCAGGTCACGGGAGAGGTACACACAGAACAGGGGAGAACCCACTGAAAAAGTGAAAATGAGCTTATACAGTTAGAAAAACTTGCGGAATCTACCTCTGTGAACCATTCCTGTACTTCCACGTTTTTTTCTTAGTTATGCCCCTTTCAAAGCTATATAGAACCATAGAATCAACTAGGCTGGAAAAGACAGTTAAGATAAAGTCCAACCATTACCATTATGCAAGAATAATGCCCCAAAACCCAACCTCTGCAGTGAAGGTTAAAGGTAGTCATTGCCTTTAGTAAAGGCTGATCCATCTCACTTATTGGGGTATTCTACTTATGAAAAAGTGTTTGCTCATTAGGAAAAATGGGCTTTTGCCCATGCATGCTGACCACTCATGGCTACACGCAGTCTGGCTAATACTGTATAAATATCAACTTAATCACAGCAAAGGTGAAAGTTGCCAATGAAAACAAAATCATGTTACCTCGCCAAAAAGAACAAACCCCACGAGGTATGGTTACTGCAGACTACCAAGGCAAGCAAGCAACAGAGTGGTAACTCACTACATGCACATGGATGTACACACATTTTAGCTGTTACACAAGTAAATACAGCAATAATATATGGAATATATAGGCTATAACTACACAACTACACCTGCCATACTTACACCAAATGTTAAACTGAACAACAGACTAGAAATTAAACTGAGAAGCTGGAAGGATAACTGAAGAGCAAAAGAAGTGTCAGAAAGTTTTCAGACCTAGTGGGAAAAACTGTACTGAATACCAGACTTTACAGTGACAAAAGCACTGCCAGAAAGCACTGCATGGCAGCAGTTACTAGAGATGCAAAGAGGGAAATACCTTTAAAACCCCAAAGGAGTTTGGAGTTGTGACTGAGTAAGCTCACAGTGACCATTCTTAGCAGGCAGAGAGAAGAGACTACAATTATAGCCATCACCTTGAAGCTCTGTGTGAACAACAGCATCAGATCCTCAATAGCATGCTGCCAGTCAAAATCACAGTGCCTGTAAGTTACTTTACTCTCTAGTAATTCAGCAGCTCCTTTCCACCGTTTCAAGCTGTTTACTGGGGCTCAAGCTACCTAACTGCCATCCTAATTTACATCTACTTTGATAACTGCTTTACTGTACTTAGACTATATTTAATAATTTATTATTAAAACTTTAATTACCAGTCTTAATATGGAAAATCTCACAGATGCCGATAATTTAAGCCGGAAAAATAGTAACCACATCTGTTAGCACAGCCACACCGTGTGGTGTATCAGCTGGAGGGCCTGTGAAGACTGGTACATCTCCAGCTCTCTCCCAGTGTGATGAACTGACAGAAGCATGTGCTGAGTACACATTTTCTGCTGTTAGTCTCAGAGCCAAGTAAATTAACTAGATGATTTGTCAGGCTCTTAACTATTTGCATTGCTGACAAGGAGATAGCATTCATCAGTAAGTAACAATGCAATCTAGTTACTGTTTCAGGAGGAAAA
Source organism: Pezoporus wallicus (assembly GCF_028554395.1). NCBI lineage: Eukaryota > Metazoa > Chordata > Aves > Psittaciformes > Psittacidae > Pezoporus > Pezoporus wallicus. Next base: position 848,304 of record NW_026637610.1, on the reverse strand, counting down.
TGTATCAGAGAAATTGAAAAGTAGAAGCATGACTGGCAGCTGCCATATATACAAGATCTTTATTTTCAACTCTTCTTGTATTATCCTGAGCAGAGCTCAGAAATTTCAGTTTTGGCCTTTGGGCATTTTTTTCTAGTAGCTGTGATTATTTTAAGAACCTTGGAAAGAAAAAATTCCAACCATGGCCAGGCATCTCAAATTTGCTGTGGTTGTTTTTTTCCCCATTAGCACTACCCTTTGTTTATTGAGGGTAGGAATTTATTTAGATTGCACTTGGGGCCCTCTTCATAAAGGAGTAATTATCATTACATTGCAGTAATTTAAATTAGTATGCAATAAAGCACTTCATGTTATCTATGAGTCATCACATTTTCTCACAAGTGATCCACAATGGGCAGCTACCATTATGCATGAAAGGAGTGTGCCACTCCAAAATCCAGTGCAGTCAGCAGGAAAATAAGCATGAGCTACACTGAACACATTAAGTGTACAAATAAAAAGAGAAAAAATAGAAAATGAGAGTGTAGCAGCATATCGCTGTCGTAGATTCTTGCAAGTCCTGCAATTTTCTTAGGTACTCGCCAAAAACAATACTGCAGAGCAATCACTGCATTAAACAAATACAAACAAAAACGTTTTTAAGCTTAGCTCACCTCTCATCTTAGGAAACCTTTTCATGAACTCTAAAATTCAGGCTGAAGACTAGAGCAGTAGTTTATTAAGATCTTTCTCTTTTTACTGAGGATAGATACCTTGCAATCATTACGTAACAGGTTTTCTTTCAAGCTGCAGGCCAAAAAGAGTGATTGTCTTTGCAAAACTGAGGCATGTCATTTCACTTGGGAGTTCCAAAGCCCAAGTTTTGGAGATACAAATCCCCTCTGATATTTGAATATTGATTTTAATTGAGAAGATGCCCTCTCAAATCATAATAAACAAATCATACCAGAAAAACATTACAAAACAGCAACAGAGAAAGCCTATTATGTTTCACCATTTCTTGAAAGAACAATAGCTACAAGACCAATCTTGCAACAAAATGCATGATTTCCATGAATAAAATCTTGGTATACAATTTTCAGATTTTCCCTAGAGACCTGAATATGCAGTTTCACAGTTTGTTCATATTACTTACAGCTTACTCATTTTATCATTGGGGGAAAAAATTAATATTCCAGCACAAAAGCAGAAGGGAACCCATGTTACTGATAGAAATGATAGACAATGGAAAAGAGAGCATTCTTTCAGTGCTTTTTAGACCACAGCTGAGACAATATCCATTGTCATTGAGTCAGGAGTCATTGAGGTTAAGTGGCTTTAACCAACAAAATTTATTGGGTATTTATTCTCACCCCATACAACTAAGACCAGACTTCCATTGAACATCTCAGCAATTAGGTGGATGAATAACCACCTTGAAAGTACAGGACCACACACAGTAGTACTCTTGCTAATAATAATTCCTTATGCTGCCAGCTATAGGTAACTCCTAATGTGGGTTTTCTCTACCACTTCTGTAAAGCTATTCTACTTTGCACAATACATAAACACACCCCCATCAGAAGCAAATGAGGAAACCATCCCATGGCCTAATGACAAATTCACTGAGAGGAATGAGACCACTATAAAGGGTGGAAGGAATAGTCATTGCTACTATGCTTCAGTGCTTTCTGTTAAATAATTACTGGATCAGGGACTTAACTTTTGTCTGGTTTAATAAATATTTCATTATCTTACAATGTTTAATTTTTCACTCTTCTGAGTAGCCATGGTTGGAAACTGGTTGGACTGAGGTCCCCTCATTGCTATTCCATGCAGCATGACAGTAAGGGCCTGGCAGCCGCATCCATGCTTTCCTCTTCCACTGCACAGCACCCAGCTTTGATTGTGTAGATCAAAAAGTCTCACGCAGCACGATATAAGCTCATATCTGGTCTCCACCAAATCACCCAGCAAGGTCTATATGAGGCATTATAGACCCTATCTATAGATGGAGAACACAGAAGTAACTATTCATACAAGCCTATGTTATCAGATGCGATAACGTAAACCAGCTTATGTACATAGTACAGGACTGTTTCCCAAGTTGGAAACAGTTCTACAGAAGGAACTGAACAGGGACTGTAAAGCAGAAAAGAACTGAAAGCAGGTTGTAAAGCAGAAATCACTCTCATATTCACCTCCATATTAACCTCAAGGTTAATCCAAGCCTGTATATGAATTGAAAAAAAGCATACTACAAGAATAGGGCACTGCTAACCTACAATAAAGGCAGCCATATCTGCATTTATGAGTTCAACAGGCTCACTCATCTCACAGTTTATGCAATTTCTCTGCTAAATGGATCTAGGGTTTGCCGCTTGGGCTCTGTACATAGTACTAACGCCATGAAAAAAAGAACCTGTTAGGTAGAAGTATTATGAAGATCCCATTCTTTCTGTTGCCACTACAGATTTCACTGCTTAAGGGGTCTCCATTGAGTTCATGGATTGTCCAGATACTCCAATAACTTGCTTTCAATCCCATTATCCAAGTAATTTCTATACATAATAAAAAGGTTTAGTCTTGACAATAATTCTTGCAAAATTTTACATCGGTATCAATTTTACTTCCTAGATTTTAATTGAAGAGAGCATATTTTGTCACAAGGGAAATAAAATGTTAGTCTATCCAACAGCCTTGTGGCATCAGTAGAAATTATGTTAGTTCCTCATTAAGCAACAATAATAGAGTTGGGATCAATAAAAAAAATACATTTACGTTGCCCTAAGGTGTTGAATAGTTTGGTTCAATTATATACTCCTGGGCCAAATATTTCAAGACTCAGTACTAAACCCCAAACTTTTGTGCAATGCTTAAGAAATGTCTTTTTATTGTCAAGTAACATACATTTGAATTGTAATGAAATAAAGACACATGCTGAGAAAGTTGGGGCTGTTCAGCCAGAAGAAGAGAAGGCTGCGCAGAAGCCTAACAGAAGCCTTCCAGTATCTGAAGTGGGCCTACAAGGATGCTGAAGAGGGACTCTTCATCAGGGTCTGTAGTGATAGGACAATGAGTAATGAGTTTAAATTGAGACAGGGGAGGTTCAGGTTGGATATATGGAAAAAGTTCTTTATTGTGAGGGTGGTGAGGCACTGGGACAGGTTGCCCAAAGAAGTGGTAAATGCTCCATCCCTGTCAGTGTTTAAGGCCAGGTTGAACAGAGCCCAGGGTGACATGGTCCAGTAGGAGGTGTCCCTGCCAATGGCAGGGGGGCTGGAAATAGATGACCTTAAGGTCCTTTCCAACCTGAACCATTCTAGGATTCTATGAGCAGCATTTCTAAGCATCTTAAGACTTTGGTTTAGGAGACTGTAGCCCATGCAAATTTGAGAAGTCACACACACATTATCATGGTCAAAGTTATGCATCTGTGGGCAAAATTATAAATCAGACTAGGGATTAACTTTTGACCTGGAACCACCAGCAGTAATAATAATGATCATTGTCATGTGTATTCCTGGGCTAAGTAGCTAAACTTGAAACCTATCTTCAATAATAATAATAAACCAAATATATAATATACTTCTTTTTACACATTCCTTACTGGAATCTCCACTTTTTATGGTCAAAGCCTCCACTTCATTTTCTATTCTTGGCCTATCTACACTCTGAACGCTAATAGCAAAGTAAGATTCACAATAACTTCCCACTGCTGGCCCCCTTGTCCTGTGAGCATCCAGCTTTGGACTTACCTCTTGTACAAAAGTTTCCCAAGATTCCCTACTGATACACAGCAGTGTTCAGTTCTTAATTATGAAATGGGCATTTACGCAAGTAAAGGCAGACCTTTCAATCACTTCTTTTCAACTGAATGAAAAGTTCTGAAAATACAATATAACTTGCCATCTTCTTACTTGAATACATGCATTTAGGAAAGCAACTACCCAAGAAGAATGCAACAAGGCACCTGACTTCTTCCTCTCCCCAGGTCCCTGTTTGGATTTATTGCTCACTTCAGTGACAACTTGTAACCCCATCTAAGCCCACCTCCAAGAAAGACAGGTATGATCCTTGAAGCCCTAGGATTCACAGCATCATACAAAGTGACAGCTATTGGGATTGTGACTATTTTCTGCTATACCTATGCTGATGTTTCTTTGCATAACCATAAAACATCTCCCCTACTAGCATGTACATGCATCCCACTGCAGGATTCCTCATCAACTGGGAATCTAGATTCCTCAGCAGCCTCTTTGTAGGCGCTCAGCAAGCCCCATGAGGAATAAACCACTCTATTCCAAGGTGCAGGAGAAATCTCTCTTCAACAGAAACAGCTTTCATCAACATAACACACAAGGTTAAGAAGAAATGGAAACAGCAATCCAAAGTTCAGAGCCACAAGGCAGCAAGTTCAATCCTGCCTTTGAACTCAAGGAAATAGGCAAGAGTGTGCTAACTGAAAGAATCAGTCACTTCCTTTCTAAGGTTGCCAAAGAAGAAAAGAAAGGGCACATTTTTCTGTTTACAAATTTGCAGCACTTAGAGCAACCCTCCTGCAGTTATTTTGTAGTAGACTGTCGAATGTTTAAACAACTCAGCTTCATTTTGACATCCAATAAATCTCATCAGCAGTTTGCTGCTTCGCATACCACAAAGTAACAGATGTCAAATTATGTGCAACTACATTTTCCATCTCTTCCTCCTTCTTGCTTGAGTATTTATTTTGCAGCAGCACCTACAGGCCACCAACCTGCAACAGACCACCAACCTGCAACAGACCCCAGCTGTTCTGGGCACTATACATCCACAGTATTTGAATCAAAGGATAGCTGTATACCAGAGATGAAAGCAAGTGTAGGTGAACATAGGTGTAGAAAGAATATATAGCTCTTACTTCCCACAAAGAAGATATACTAAATAAATTCATGCCCTATATACCAGGCTGTTTCTTTGGACAGAAAGAGAATCCATCAAAAGCTGAAACTGAGGACATCAGATCATATTCATTTTGACACTGAAATGTTAAGTAATATTCAGGTTGTCAGACCTTTGGCATTTGAGTCTGTGGGGGAGACCACTTTTAATATAGGCTTTTTGCATACATATATTCTTTGTTACCTGCAAAACTGGGGAAGATCTGAAAAACTGATACTTCCTCCTTCTATAGGCACCTGGCAGTTTATATAAATAGTGTGAGTAAACTAATACTCTCATTCAGTAACATCTCACCTTCACTTTGTAGTAGCAGGAATGACTACAGTGAGTATTTGTCTGCTATCTCCTTCATCCTTCATGCTCTTTCATTAAGGAATACTACTGTATGCAAAATTAAGAGTATACTTACAAACTTACCTTAAGGAATATAAAGATACTAGAATTAATGAAGACTAACAATGACATAAGTAAGAATAAAACTGAACCATGAACCTTAGCTGCTGCTCCATTTACAGCATATTCTGACATAATTTCACACCACTGATGATATCAATAGTTATGCCTCAGGAAATGAAGCAACACAATGAAGTTCCAAACCAGACACACTAGGTAACTGCTAGCAATGCCACAACTCGGGACAGCAACTAAACTCTCATTCTAAATGCAAATTATTACTGTATAAGTGGGTTCCAGGTTAATGAACACAGGGATAGGGGGAATAATGAAAATATAAACATAAGTAATATCAACAATATAAAAACTCACACTATCAGGAGTACTGGAGAAAAAGTTTAATTTCTCTGAAAACGAAATGAATTTTATATTTTTAAAAATGCTTGGGTTTGCTTTGGGTTTCATTTTTTTTTTTTCCCTTTCAGGCAATACTCTAGTAGACCAAGGAAGAAAAAGGAGGGAAGAAACCACCAAAATGCACGTTTCCTACTTGACCTACATTATTTCAAGTGATCAATTACATTTCATCTACCTGTCCTGAAGCTGTCTTATGCTCATATATAACCCTCCAAATCTGACTAACAGACATGCAGAGATGCAGATACACAAGTGACATTCAACATAGAGGAGGCTGCTGTCCTTGTGACTCTATTTGATATTAAATACTGCAAGTAACTCTTATTTTGAGCAAGGCTCAAAAGATTACATTTCAGTGGATCAAAGAAAAATGCTTTTCCAAATGATTATTCAATCTCTGAACTCTAATTAGCAGTATTTGACTAAAAAGGACAAAACAATAACGTCCTAGGATTCTTCAACAACTGTATTCATCAACACAGTAGTCCCTACTGCTAGAATCTAAAAGCTCCAAATACATTGAGACCTTTTTCAAGTAGGGGTGGAACAAAGCCTTTCAGATATCTGTCCTGGGTTCAGCAACCAGGACAATATCTTAACAGTAGGGCTGACCTACAGACCAAGCATCTACTTATCTCTCACTTAACAATTCAGATATTAAAAATCAACTATTGTTATCAAAATGCCATTAATCTGGCTTCTTGCAGTGAAGTCACTCCTTAAGTATCCACAGAGATTTGGGATATATGAAACATACTAAAATGCCATGTTCCCATCAAGATTGCTACCTACTCCCACGTACACATTTTCACTCAGCAGCTTCAAAACATTTGTTGAAAAAAATGTAAACTTCATTCTGAGGATTATTCTTGTGCTCAGAAACCTGACTGAGAACATGGTGTCATCACTGTTCAAACACATGGCAAGAGACAGCCCATGGTCTGATGAGTTTATAATCTAACTAGACAGGGCAAACCAAGTGTGAGGAAGTGACTTGCTCAAGGACACAGAGCACATCATCATCAGAAAAGCAAAGAGAATCCAGGCCTTCTGTTAGCTCAGTGCTCTACTCAGTAAATCATACTTTCTCTGGAAATAACAAACATTATGAATCCGCAATTGTAATAATTCTTTCCCTTTAAATCAGTTTCTACTGAGAAATCACTCTGTACAATCTTCCCCACATGCACAAATGCTCATTTACTTAAACTAACAAGCCTTATCCCAAAGGAAAATACTCTGGAAAGGTCTGATTCCCAAGAACAAACTGTTAAGAAGGTCTTCATACAAGAGCAAATAAAAATGTGTTGAAACTTGGAGTGCTGAGCAAAACAACAACAACAAAAAAATACACTTGAAAGTAAAACACAGCTGAAGAGCAGGAAGAGAGTATTTCTTCAATATTAGAATAGGCACACCCCTCCTATCAAATGTATGCCCTGTGTACCCAAGCTAAACCTTGATAACATATATTGCTATTAGTGATACTTGAGACTAGCACCCGTTGTTGCCATTTTTGGTTTTAATGGATCTCAGGCATTTAAGTTTCCTCTACAAAGCAAATGACCTGTGCTTATTATTAAAGCACATAATCTGCATTTAAACCTGACTTCTCTGTGTTTGGCCAGGTATCAAAATATCCCTCTCAAAATGTGTGAAGCATGAGAAATCCATCTGAGCCAGCTGAAAGCTCTTTCTGCCCTTTTATTTTTGTTCAGGTAATTTTAAGATTCATTTTGACACACATTTGTTGTTATTGTTCTCCATCTCTCCGAAATGCTGTAAACTGACTCACAGGTGGATTGCTGAACAACTCCCTGGTTATGAGGACAAAACTAACATACCTAGGGCCTGGATACAGACCTCTTTCTGCCTTGGACATCTCAGGCAATGCAGCCCCACTGTTGTATGCAACCACAGGTTGCGCAGCAAGACTGTCTGCTGACTTCAGATACAGTAGCCTGCGACCTGCCCTGCCTGTTCATGGGCACTAGGAATCTGTGCTAGGGCCTTGAGCCCTTACACTAGAAAAAAAAAACCTCCAAGAATCTAAGCTAAGCATTTTGCTCAGACAGGATAGGATCTAAGGGCTGAGAAGGTCAGATCAGGAGCATCCACAGACAGCCCTGTGTGCTTGGTCTGACAGCCATGCATGAGGCTGGCTTGATCAAGCTTCTAGATCTTGACCAAAAAGTTGTATAGAGACATGATGTGGCAAGTACAAACAAATGTTCTTCCTGCCTGACCTTCCTTTCAGCAATCAGTTTATTGATGTGAAGCTTGAACTTTGCATGACAAGGAGATCTGCAGAGAGATTTAGTTAAAATTGGAAAAATCCTAGGAATCAAGTTGGATTTCTTCATTGTTTTTATCAATATTGCAGTAACAAAAACTAGTATTATGCAAAGGTATAACAGGACATATAGACTGTGCCCTTGCAAACACCACTGACTTCAAGAGACAAAACTGTTCTTGTTACTCACTACAAACTAAAATCTGCTTACAGATTGCCTTCAATGTTGAGGAACAGTTAAAGGTCATAGTTTTTTGCACAGCACTGCTCATAATGGACCACTTCTACTATGAAAAGATAATGCAGCCTGTCAATTTAGACTTACTTGTTATCAGTAGCAACAAAGAGTAGTCAGTCTGCTGGCTTCTCTGAGGAAAACAAAGATTCTTTAAAATACTATTTTCACATCATTACACTCATTTCAAATACTGTGTGCTTGAAATCAGTTCTTTTTAATTTAGCAGAATTCAAAAAACCTAAGTACAAAATTAGTGACTACACTCACATGTGGTTTTCTCCACATTTAATGAGGTTACACAGGAGCCTTGTTTTGTTCCCACTCTACACACATGCAAAATGAGTAAGTGCTGTGGATGCAGACAAATGACTGCTGAACACCATTTTGAAAATCAAATAGGATTAAAGTAAGATGTAAACAAATTCTTATATTTGACTAGAAAATGTAGACAAATGGACTCTCAATCTTACAAAGTATTAAGCTACTGAAGTCACTGGAACTTAAAAACATGCCTAAAATTCAGGTTTAAGGGGTCTCTTGTACTGGATTTCTAAATAAAGGACTTCATTAAATAAATGCATCCATTAAACATCTTTTAAATACCATCAAGCACCATGATAAAAGGTTCCAATAACCAATCCATTTTTCTGATTTTTCTGATGATTTTACAGATAAATAAATTGTCTTTTGTGACAAAAATGTTGCTACTTCTATTTTCCATTAGTCCATGCTAACAGTTCAGACCACCCATTAATACACCTTCTTAACAACTCTGCATCATGCCTGTTATGATTTCACTCTCACAGAGCTTGCATTCACTTTACTGATGGAGCATTATTATTAAAAATGCCTTCTCTTTATTTTGAAGAGTAAAGTATCCTCAAATTAAACACCCATTTTACCATGCCTGGGAGGCATCAACTGCCCAGCACACAAAAAAAAAAACCTTCAAAAGATATATTTTGATGTGGTTTTATTAAAAATCAGGATTACAGTTAAGAGGCTTAAATCATAAGGAGGGAGTCCATAGACAAGTTTACAATTTTGTTTATAAACTAGTTAGAGACTTTAGATTAAAAAGAACTTCTGCTCAGAAGTGCCCAACTTCCAAAAATGTTACAAGTTTAAGGACTTAATCAGTATCTGACAGTCAAAACATAAGTGAGGCGATAAGATGGGCCTTAACTACATTACTCTATTCACATGTCAGACAAAAACTAAAGACACCAGCCACCTCCTTTCTTTATCCTCCTTTCAGGTAGTTGTAGAGAGTGATAAGGTAGCCACTGAGCCTTCTCTTCTCCAGATTAAAAAAATCCCCAGTTCCCTCAGCCACTCCTCATAACAATTGTTCTCCAGACCTTTCACTAGCTTTGCTGCCCTTCTCTAGACCTGCTCCAGCAGCTTTATCTTTTAGTGATGGTACCAAAATTGAACACAGTATTCAAGGTACAACACAGGATTTGCAGTGCATCTTCCTGGAAATTCCTTAACATACAGTTCCACAGCTATCAGGCCCTTCTTTCTCGTCCAGAAAAAAACAAACCCAATTCTCTCAGCCTATGCTAATAATTCAGGTGCTTCAACCCCCAGCCACCTTAATTAGGGGCCCTCTTCTGGCCTCACTCAAGTTTACCTACACTTCTCCTGTACAGAGGCAATTAAAAATGGTATGTCATATTCCAGATTTGATCTAATGAGTGGCAGGTAAAAGGGAATACCAGCTTCCCTAGATCTACTGCTGTGCTTACCTGATGCAGCATAGCCATCATCCCTGCCGCAACATACAGCAGACTTGCTTTTAGCCTTCTGCCCACCAGAACCCCAGTCTTGTTCATCAGAGCTGCTACCCAGCCATCCAGTCACCAGGTGGTACCACTGCAGGGTTTAACCCATTTCAACCACAGTTGTTTTTATTTTCCCTATTAATCTTGATTAAATTCCTATTCCTCCAGCCTTTCTAGGTCACCCTGAAAGACAGCCCTTGAGTTCATTACCTGCACCCCAATATGATGCAAACTTGACAAAGGTGCACTCCATCACCTGTTCCAGATCATTGACAAAGATATTAAACTTAATAGTTCTAACCTGGACCTCCAAAGGCTACATTTGTAACTAGCTTCCAGGTAGAGTATACAGCACTAATAACAAAGTCAACAGAGCAGTTCCACCTTTTTCTCTTCAATTTTGCTTAACAGATATCACTAACATCCATTTTTTTCTTTGTTAATGTTAACTAAAGATTGTTCAATGCAATCTTTAGTTAATAAATAATACACTGCCTAATGTCAGTCCAACATAAATAGGCGCAAAATTCATTTTAGCAGAGTCACAGGTAGAACAAATCTAGCTCTGTTTCATGGTACAAAATGCAAATGCAGAAACAACACTGTAAGAACTGTAAGTTCTACAATCTTTTCAAGACAGATTACAGTACTGGGACACATGCTGTCCTCTGTAAATAATGGCTGCCACTATCACAACCCTTACTCAAATGTGCTAATTACATCCTGTTATCAAATGATGATGCAATTAACCAGGGTCACTATTTCAGCTATACTTCATGCTCTTTTAGTGACCTAAAAGAATAAATTCAGGTATGTTCCTCCTTCTTAAACTTCCAAAATAATGAAATATAAAGGTTCCTCCATGCACTGTCATGACTTACAGCTTCTTCTTGTCTGTCTGTGATACTGTGGATCACCCAGGCCTGTAAATTACAGGACTTAAGGTTAAGTAAATTTTGCAATTTATCAGATACCTCATACACATCTTGAAATCTTTTTCTCAAATTCAGAAGATGACACAACTTAGAGGATGTAATCTTTCACAGATCAAGTCATACCGTTACACTTTCCTAGCATCTCAATTGCTATAAATCACAGCAGCTTCCTTAATTTGAAAAGGCTTCACATGACAATTTAGCCTTGCACATTAAGAATGGTTTATTTGTGAACTCGTCAAATGTAACTGCTTCCGATTTTCTTCCAGGAAGTCTGCCTGGCTTTCATCCTTATTAACACTGCAGTCTCCCAAACCTCTGTGAAACTCAGGATAATTAATTCCCAAAAGAGCTTCCTTTATGCATTAAGATGTAAACTTTGAGCTCATAAGACAAAGACACCTGTGGCCCTCAGCCTTCCACTTCCTGAAATAAGTGAAACCAAGTATCTAACACATCATCCCTCAGTCTTGCTTTCCATTAGAGCTACTTAGGGCAATGACAGCTAAGCAATTCCTCAACATTTGACAGCTAGACCAAACCAGTGGCGTAACACACTAGTACTAGTGGCAGAAGCTTATGGAACCAAATACCTACACAGGCATAATTGTAGACACCGAACATACTTCTACTACACATGCACTGAAAATGCATGGGGTGACAGAAGCACCCATATCAAATGCATAGAGTGATAGAAGCACCCATATCATTCCTGGGTATTTTGGACTTCTGAGTGTCCTCTCGCCTTACAAGATTCAAGTAAAGATGAAAGAATGTAAATTCACTCAGAATTGGGAACTCCACCTCACCAAGCAGAACTGACCTTTAGAAGCTCTATAGAGCCTAGGATCTGATACCTGGGCACCTACATTGCTTTATGTACAACTACCTCTTAATCCTACACTTCCAAAGTTAGAAGTGAAGAAACATATAAACCAATATGGAATAAGGCAAGTTAATTCATACCAATGTGGGTAACTAGGAGAATGCACTTTCAGCTGTTTTAACAAGCTAGATGTTACCACAGAAACATTAGCAGACCCAAAGGGTGCAGGTTTGATGCATATTGACTGCTAAATGCTCAAAATGAAAGAAGCTGCTCAGGACAGAGCATCTAACTTAAAGAGAAAGGACAGAGCATAAGGAAATGAAAATGCCATGAGCACACATTTACAAACAGAATTAGCGCAAGAAGATAAAACCTTTTGGCCAAGATCAGATAGGCATTCAATGGTAGGAGCCTACTGTTCCCTAAATTCAGTACAATCCCAGAACACAAAGCATCTTAGTTCTCAAAACTGGTTGGTTTTTCTTTTCTCTCCATGCAATGCTAATATACTCTGTATTTTTCCTTAAAAAAATTGAATAATCCCTTTCAACCCAGGAGTCATACTACTGAGAGAGATACACAGGCCTCAACTACAATAATCATCATACAGCTGTTACACTTCTAAAGAAAACTAGTGCTCTAATAGCCTCATATTCTGGAGTACTTGATTTCTCAGTTGTCAAATAGAGTTATCACATATTATTCCAGCTGTACAATGTTGTTCAAGTCTGAAAAATAATAAGATTAAATTAAACCATGCATATTTTTTTCTGACACACACAAAAAAAAAAAGCAACACCAAGGACAAAATCCACCCTAGATAAACAACTAAAATGGAACCCTGTAGGCTAAGCCACATCTTAGAGCAGTTAGATGCTCCAAGGTATCTTTCCTCCTACTGGCAGACTCAGTTGAGTTTCAACCTTCAAACAGTAATTGCTTCTAGGAGGAAATTCAACAGGGGAAGAAGGGAGAGAGGCTATGGGCTTCAAGGTATGAGGAGACACAGTAACTCAGAAGCCATTGGACTTCATGAAGAGAAAGAAGACACAAAGAATACTAACCAAGTTCTATCTTCCATATATAAATAAGATTTTCTGTATATAAGTACCTTGCTTACTTGAGCCAGCAGCCAATCTGGTGGTTTCTGAAGGGCTCACAAATGCTACCTGACCAGACTCCCTGCTCTGCATCTCTTCGAGACAGACCAAGGCTGAGGTCCTGAAGCACGCCAGAAACGGTTTCTGTGCTGTGCTGCCCTCCCCTTCATAGCCTGGGGGAACTGGGAGCTAATCCTAGCTGACTGAAAGCACCTGCGATTTCAATCCCCAAACTGTGCAGCTGTTAAGGGCTAATTCATAGGGGCAGGAGGGCAGGTCAGCTGCATAGTGCTTCTCCAAACTTTAAGCAGTGCACCATCTTGCCCTTGCACTGTATTAAAATGTCACACTTTCACAAAGCTTAGTCTTCAGTATCATCTTACTGCATATAGAGAAATAAATCCATCCAGCTAAACTTTGCATAGCAGAGGTTTAAAAAACACAGCACAGTACAAAGCAGTAAATTTACTGTATTTTGTCTGAGCAAAACAATGATGACAAATAGCTCCAAACAATTTATATGTTCCCAAGAAAGCATAGAAAATTTACAGAAACATAATTCAATCATACTGCCTTAAAAAAATAAGAGATTAGTTGATGTCTAAATTGGTAAAGTGTTTTCATAATAATAAACCTATCTCCCACCAAAAAGGCTCAGAAATACACTTCAATCCAGATTCTGTTCAGGTTATAAGAACAGATTACATAAAAGCTTCATAGCACAGAAATACATAAAACAAGAAATTAGTCATATTGGCCAGAACCAACACCACCAAAAGAAGTGGGCTAAATATGATAATGGAAAAAATTAACGGGGTTGTTATAACCTGTCATTTTTAAGTTGTTTAGAGAGTAAGAAAAGCTGTTCAGTTAAATACGTATGGTAACAAATAGCTGCATTTGAGGAAAGATAATGTATGATTCTGGAAAAGTATTTTTAGCATGTAGTGACTTGTTATCACGGAATCTAGACAAGGAGTTGAAGGTTGGTCTTTCCAGCCCTACCATGTATGTAGTCCTGCAGGTAAGTAATTTTCTTACTACTTTTATATCTCGTCTATTAGTGCTACATTAAAAACACTATTTCAGAATACGGGGATTATGCAGCGGGCAACACATTCATTAAGATAATAATGCAATGAGACTGCTTCAAAAGTAACCACCAGCACTCAAACCCAACCAAGTAGCAAGTCACTGAGACACTGAATAGAGTGTTCAGTTTAATGCTGGAGTAGATCAAGCAATATTAACAGACCTTTTCCCACAATTATATTTGTTACAGTATTTGTGATCATTATTACATTATTCGTTAACTAAGCATAGCAGAAAAGCATCCTGCGAGATGACATCAGAATCAAACCTCCAAAGGCTTAGAGGAAGTATCTTGGGTTTTTTCAAATTGTAAAATGGGAAAAGTAAAACATATTTCATTCAATATAAGTTAAAGATGTAAATCATTTCAGTAGGAGTTTTTTGATACAGATTATATGTTTAGGCACAACTTTTGACAAGCGCCTCTACTCTACAGCACTGAACTGCACAGAACTACCATCGCAAAGCCACCAGTCCAGGACTACCACATATCACAGCCAGTCACCTGTGGCATGTTTGCTAGACACAGTTAACACACAGAATTTTGAATTATACCTGTCATGGCTAGTGGAAGGCCAGAAGCTGTGATTCTTTCAAAGAGAAGCTCAGAAGAAGGCAGGATGCCATCCCTTGCTCAAGGCAAGATGTCATTCATCAGATGTTCAACAATATTTTGTAACTTTGAAAGGCAGCATCTTTTGGCTCCTGGGTGTATTCAAGTTGTAACCTGAGAAGAAAAACAAAACCCAGTGCACTCCCATGGTTGCCAAACCCCTATTTAAATAACTTCATAAACAGAAATCTGTCTAGTGAGCTTGTGTTTTAAAGAACACGCATCAGCAGAGAAACTGAAAAAGCAGCAGTGAAAGGCACAATTGACTGTGCCTGTCAAGTGGCAGACACACCACAGCAATGCAGAACTTGTTCTGAGAACAGTGTATAACTCACATCCAACTCCATGCTAGGCATAGACAGTGGTATTGATTTTAATAACCTACTAAGGCTGGATATATGAACATTAGACTTCACTCTCAGCACTGAATGCAGGATACAGAAAGAAAATAGGAACTTCCAACAGGCAAGTTACGTGAGCAGCCAGAAAGGTGGCCTGGTTAGGAAAGAAAAATAAATGATTACCGAACAAAAGAAAATGCCTGCCAGCCTGGGAACCAGACGCATCCTTGTCTAGTGCAGCTGGCCTCTCTGAAGTATGACTCAGATACCTACTATCTGGAGACATTCTAAGATACCACTGATAAGCACAAAAACCCCCAAGAAGCTGTAACAACAGCTTGTTGTCTGGAAAAGAACCCCCAGCACCTATTGGTGCTCAAAGATGTTCTGTCCTATACCCTCTGACACCTCTGTGACATAAAACTAACTCAATTTTTATCCAAAACAGAGCTTCTGAGAACTTCACACACCTGCAGACTGTGTAACCTACAGACAGGCAAGTCTCTAAGAGAGGAATCAGTACAGAAGACACCACATGAAAAAGGCAACAGAGTAACCATGCACGAAAACAAAATGTTTACCAAAACAAGTGAAAAATAAGGAGTGGACCTCTGAAGACCTCGTTTTTCCACTG
The DNA here is from genome assembly GCF_028554395.1 of Pezoporus wallicus. Lineage (NCBI taxonomy): Eukaryota > Metazoa > Chordata > Aves > Psittaciformes > Psittacidae > Pezoporus > Pezoporus wallicus. Next base: position 832,712 of record NW_026637610.1, on the reverse strand, counting down.
CAGCTAGACACACAGGCAAGGCAGAAGCTAGACTTCTGCAAGACAACTCTGGAATTGTATACATAGATACACACCACAATTATTTAAAATTCAGAGCTTTCTGTGCCCTCCTAGATTGAATGAGCACTCTTGAGATGGAAGAAATCAAATCTGAAAGCCCTTCACATAGATAAAAAGTTCTATGTATTATTTCAAGGCTACTCTTTATAGCTGATACTTTTCTTGAACAAGGACAATTTTACTTTAACAGGGCGAAAAAGATTTGAGAGTACTTCAGCAGAATTAGAACAATTATGTGCATTAGGCTACTGTAGGAGCTTATAGCACTTTAATGGGATAAAGAAGAATTTAAGTGCTGTGCACCACAGGGCAGTTAAAAAATAGATCATTTGATAAAGATTTAAACTAAGCTAATGGATACGGTAACAATTATCTACAGACTGAATTGCTAGAAAGATTTTTACAATAATCTTTGCATGAATTCATGGGAAAAGATTTTACTGCTACAGTGTACTGTCCACATGTAACCATTTAGTGAACTGTCTTCCAAAACTAGACTGAAATTAGCATAGATACACCTGATACATCTGAAGTAGCTCATGTGGTTTCTAGTTTTCTAATCACCACTACAATGGGAGCATTTTTTAAGTGATATCATTAGCAGAAATCTGCCAATGTTCTTCCTCAGCCAAATTTCACTGCACAAATCAGCACGAGCAAAGAATAAATGAGAAGAGAAAATAAATCAGTTCAGTGGCTTCTCTCCTGCATACATATAGTAGATACAACTTGCACACACATTTACAAGAGCAATCTCTCTTCAGGTTTTCCTCTTTAAACTACATAGGTCCTTCTCAGCTTCTGAATAGAGCTATCACCTCTTCACGTCCATTTTCACTGCTGTGACTGTGTGCATAAGGAAACATACTACAAAACTCATGAAAGTGTTACATGTTGCTTAGAGCTGATCAAGATGCTGACTGAAAGAGAGAGCAAGAAGACAATGTGCTGCTGAAGTTTCTTTGGCACCAGGCAATGGGCTTTCCACAGAATAGCATTTCTCTGTCAGTCCCTACATCTGTGTAGAGGATCATTTCCTCCTTCATGATACATTTTATTGCTCTCAGGGTCTGGCAGGGAAAAGTGTTCTTTCTCACAGGCAAGAGCAGAGTCATAATTTTCCATAAGGAGCAGCAGAAATTCAAACAACATTATTTACTTGGCATACCTGAATTTTTGAAAGTTTGGGATTAATTCTTCCCTTACTTACAACATTATTTACTTGGCATACTTGAATTTTTGAAAGTTTGGGATTAATTCTTCCACGACTTACAACAGGAAGTTTAAATGGGTACTCTAATACAAGTAACTGCTTTACCCTCAGCCATGTTGCACAATTCAGCAGCTAGAGTCAAGAAATTCTTGATTAGGATAGGTTCTTAGTTCAATTTAATTCCAGAACAATAACTTGATTTCTGTTAACTTGAAAAGTTTACGAAGTATTCAGGACTTCTTTCACACTCAATGCTTATTCAGAGTAAGGAAAGCAATGTGTCCTATGCATCAGTGACCACATAAATTACCTAGCAGCATGCTGAGCATAATTCCTATGTATGAGACTCCTGATGAAAACTGGACAGTAAGAACAAAGTAAATATTTGCCTCTGATAAGCCCTTCAAGCTTTTGAAGAGCACAAAGTAGGCACAACCTTGCTGAACATAATTGTATTTTCTGTGAAAAATTAAGTGCTCTACTTCTGCATGGCCTGAGACTCCCAAACCCCAGTACTGCCAGAAGAAGGGGGTCTATACATTTTCAAGCTTCTACTAGACTCAGCCATAATTAAATCTCTTCAATGCTTTTGAAAATTCAACCCAAATGATCCCAATTTCAACCTTAAAGATGCTATGGTCCACCTGGAAGGTTCACTTGTCCCGCCTTGTGTTAGTTATAAATTGCAGACAATTTTTTTATTTCTCTTAGCTGTCTGCAAACGCAGATCTGAAGTGAAACAAAACCTGGCATCTTGGATAGCTCACTCTCAGCAAGATTTCTTTACAGTTTCAGTACTTCAACTAAGATTTTCCACAAAAAAAAGCAAAGACTGGCCATTTCCCTCTCTCTAACTTCTTTTGTGGATGTCCTCTTAAAAGAAATCATTTTAAGAGAAAAATGCAGAGCCAAAATCTACATCTAGTTACACAAATGCAAAAGCCACTAAAGTTGCTGAACATAATGTAGTGTTGCATCTCCAGTGTTAATGGTTGATGTAACAGAAGGCACATGAGAACAAAAAACAAATATAAAAGCTTTCTCTGTTATCAGCTGCAACTAAAATGTATTACACACCACAGTTGCCCATACAAGTCAAAAGATTAAAAAAGTCCCACAGCTGAACTCTCTCTGCTTCCAGGAATGCAAGCAGAAGCAGCAGGTATCTGAGTATTCAGATCATGTCATCTTCCAAGACTTAAAAAGAAAATAATTATCCTCTAGTAATTGAAAATACAAAATGAGGTTTAACATCATGTTCTGATCTTTTTATTTCATGCTGTGAGAGGATTAATTTACTGAAAATGGAAAGTGCTCCCAGACTGCTGTACCTGGCCCAATATAACCCTCACAATCAGTGCTGATAAGGTGTTTGGGGAACTAAATACAAGGCTTCAAACCTGACCTACTTCAGGCTATATATGTGTACAGGGCTAAAAGTCAGACTTTCCCATTATGCCTGCTATACAGCTTTATTCAAGTCATTTGCTCTCACTGTGCCTGCTAATTATTCTGTGGCCTACAACAAAGACCCTAGCCTGTTTTGAATGCTTCACATTCTTCCGTTACTGCAGAGTTACTTTACCAAATTAACAAGCTCTCTGTCCTACCATCCACCTGTCACTGAGCATATATCTTTTCCCTTTCCTACAGATATACAAGATTATCCCTCAGTTAAAATTCTTGTAAGCGCATGAATAGGTTTCGACAAGACCATGAGTTTGCCAAAGGTCTTGAACAGATTCTGATTTCATTATTTCTTAGAATAACTGCCCCACCAGAGGCTTCATAAACAAACCTCTTTCCTCATGTTTGATTTCAGCCCAGCAATTCACTGGCTTTACAAACCACCAACAATTCTAAAGCCCCTTTTTCTGTCACCTCTGAGGTAAGACTTCATGTTTGCTCCCTGTTCTCTCAGAACAGAACCTCAAGTCCATCCTGTTTGACCATGTAACCTGAAGTGCATGCAGTTGCTCTCAAGGGCAGAAGCAACTTTTCTGTTCTCCTCAAAGAACAACATGTATTTGTGGTTCTAAATTAAAATGTGAAATAAATTGTAATGTAAAATAAAGATACAAACCAAACACCATCCATCACATAAGTAAATCAAAAAGGTAGTCTGGGGGATTTTAGTTTATTATCATTTTTTATGATATTTTGTTATACCAACAGGAAATAGGATAAACTTGTAATGAGGCAGAAGTACTAAAAGCCATATAAAAAATACATAGAAACCTAAGTTGACAAGATGCCTTCCACTTTTTATTTTTTAACTTCACACAGCTTTACAAAGTTTTGGTAGACACATCTCTGTGTTTTTACGCGCTTTCATGCCGTTAACTCTCTTAAATTTATAATTATTCTTAGTATTTCTGAATTGCTAAAAGTTTTTACATTTTCTGAATTCAAATATCTGCAAAATGGTTTTCTGACTCTTCAGAAATATTTTCTAGGTATTTTTGAGGAATCAGAAAAACATTGTCTCCTCAAGGCTGTCAAGAGAAAACCTTCAGCATTGCCCAAATCAGAAATTAAACTGTACAGCTGAAGAAACCTGCTGGAAGCTCCACAAGAGTCCTTCAATCCTAATAAATGTCTGAAAAACACTGTTGTTTTAACAAGCCACCATTTACAAATCAAATCATGTTTCACCAAAAAAATCCCAGGAGGCCTAAAAGCCTGATGTGACTCTTACTTGGCCTCATAAGAAGCCTGAGGCAAGGCAAAGCAAAGAGAATCTGAACCTTCCTGGCTTTGGTAAGTTCTCTGACTGCACTGTCCTCTCTGCCCTGTGTTAGCAAGGAAGTGATTATGTGTGCTTTTTAAAATAAAGAAATCTGTTTTCGTTTGCAATTATAGACTTGTGCAGAGTGATTTATACATACGTATGAAACATTAAATCTCACTGAGCTTAGTATCTCCCCAAAAGAATCTCCATATGTAATCAAGAATAATGCTTAATATCTGTAATATATGCTGTCATTTTTCAGATGCCTGCATTTCTCAAGTGTTTTCTGGGTCTGTCATATATAGAAATTGTAATCCGAAGCCCTTGGAATAGAAGTGATAGATAAAACACTACTCATATTAGAATAAATTTTGTTTCTGAAAATGGAAGAACAAAAAGGAAAGGCATTTCTTCCCTAAGTTCCCTGAGGTAGATGCCTGTAACTTTCTGGTAACCTGTGTATTTATTCCCATGAGTAACTTTCCTTCAGATTGCATAAATAGGTTAACTGAAACTTGAAAAGGCTTGCTTAAGAATATTTAGGGAGTCACCTGAGACTCACAAAGCCTGTAGTCACAGAAGCATGTTCTCTATAAAATATTTCTCCCTGTAAAAATAAAATGTGGCTATCATTAATTGGTGTTAGGGTTCTTTTATTGCAGTTAGTATAAACCTTCTGCCATCGTAATCTGGAAAGAAGTATAAAGCAAAGGAACTTCATCCCCACCTCTGCTTTAGTGTGTTCGTATCTTTCTCTTCTTTATTTATTGATCACTACAATCTGAATTCAATTACGGTTTAACCCCACACACCTTGCCACTATCTTTTTAGCCCCATATTGTTCTATTTTCTGTAGCCTGATGAATGCAGAATGCATCTTGAAAGCCTGCCCGTTTTACCTTTTACACTGCTCAAAATGATGTGGTGCCTTATAACACTCCTTTTTTTGTACCTTAATCTTTGATCAAGGGAGTGCTATGTAGAAAAGAAACATCATATAAACCCCATGACACCGGGGGGTGAAAGCATTCTCTACCCACAGCAGAGAACAGAAATATTCAAACTTCATGCACAGGTTTGCTAATGCTGTTACATCTTATGCTACCAAAAGAAAGAGCAGTGAAAAGTGTCCCAGATCAGAGTATTTTTTCCCATATTTTGAATCTGTACATAGCTTTTAAAAGCTACAATCTGGTTTTTTGTTTCTTTTATTATCCAGGTCCTGAATAATTTCCTGAAAGATTATTCTACAGTAAGTCATAAAGCACAAACTAGAAATGTATTTATTTATAAAAAGCAAGAGTTGAGTCCTGCACAGGTGAAATTGTACAACTGGGCATCTACTGAGAATATCCAAGAATACCTCTAGAAACAAAGATCTTTAAAATTTTAACTGGCTGAAATTACTTGCACATAGACTTGAGCTCCTGGACCCTTAAAGGTTTGTCTACTTCTTAAGTCCTTCAGCATGTGAATTTGTGGAAGCTATTTTCAAAATATGTGGCACCCAACAGGTTACCAGTGGTCTAAATTAGCATATCAGTAATAATGGAAACCCATACTTCAATTAGCACAAGTTCGGTAAACATCATTAAAGACAAGTGATAGTAACTTTTACTAAGGTTACAGGTAGCAGTCTTACGTAGATGTGATTTGTAGATATCCTGGTATGTTAGTGACATGGCTGGAGAAGTGTACAAAGTCCTTTTGCCAGTTGCTTAAGGAGCATGAAGATAAGAGTGAGTGGAAAAGCTGTCAGAAAAAGGACAGAACTGAACAGTACATGGGAAGTTTACATTTATAGTCAGGTTTAGAAGTCAAGAATAAAAGCTACAGAGAGCATGAGGTATCTAGTATTGCTGTACATGCAGGGATACAGTTTCCAACAGTAAATCACGAAAGAGCTTCACAGAGGAAGCCTGCAACAGCTCTATCTTCTGTGCTTTTTAAGAGCTCCACCTATAGCTGATGGCAATGAAAATCACAACTTTCACATTACCTTTAAATAATAGCAGAAATTCTGAGACCAAAAAAGAGAACTTACAATTGAAGGCATATGTGCACGAACAACAGGACAAACCTGGCAGATTCTCTTTGGCTTTAAGATACAAAGAAACATTTCTGCTAATGGGTGTTGGATTTTTCAGTTCATCAGGGTTTAATGTCAGGAGCTCATAATGCGCAGATGGATGCATAGTTTGCTTTCTGTCTTTCTGAGTTTACATTTGGCTGCATTTGATAAGAATAAATAGCAGTAAATGCAAGAAAGGAGGGGAAATGTCCCAGAGTTGACTCAGACTGAAGTATTGAAATCAAATAATTATACATAGGTCAATGCGATTTCTCCCAACCTGTTTATCAGACTGTTTCATAAATAAAGCAGATTGTCCCTAATGAAAGTTTGCTTCAAGATCTCAGGGTAGAAAGCCATGAATGAGGAGACAAGCTGCAATCATCAGCAAGGTGGAAAATATTCCTGGATCCATTCATTACACTCTTTGCAGAATAATTTGCTGATACTTCATCATAAGGTAGTGAGGTGGACTGTGAACTGGCCGAAGGAGAGAAGCCAGAGAGTTGTAGTCTATGGGGCAGAGTCTAGTTGGAGGCCTGTAACTAGTGGAGTGCCTCAAGGGTCAGTACTGGGACCAGTATTATTTAATATATTCATCAATGATTTAGATGAGGGAATTGAGTGTACTATCAGCAAGTTTGCTGATGACACTAAGCTGGGAGGAGTGGCTGACACACCAGAAGGCTGTGCTGCCATCCAGCGAGACCTGGACAGGCTGGAGAGTTGGGCAGGGAATAACTTGATGAAATATAACAAGGGAAAGTGTAGAGTCCTGCATCTGGGCAGGAACAACCCCAGGTTCCAGTATAGGTTGGGAAACGACCTGTTAGAGAGCAGTGTAGGGGAGAGGGACCTGGGGGTCCTCGTGGACGACAGGATGACCATCAGCCAACACTGTGCCCTTGTGGCCAAGAAGGCCAATGGCATCCTGGGGTGTATTAGAAGGGGGGTGGTTAGTAGGTCGAGAGAGGTCCTCCTTCCCCTCTACTCTGCCCTGGTGAGACCCCATCTGGAATATTGTGTCCAGTTCTGGGCCCCTCAGTTCAAGAAGGACAGGGACCTGCTGGAGAGAGTCCAGCGCAGGGCAACGAAGATGATTAAGGGAGTGGAGCATCTCCCTTATGAGGAAAGACTGAGGGAGCTGGGTCTCTGTAGTTTAGAGAAGAGGAGACTGAGGGGTGACCTTATTAGTGTATATAAATATATAAAGGGGAGTGTCACAAGGATGGAGCCAGGCTCTACTCAGTGGCAAACAATGATAGGACAAGGGGTAACGGGTACAAACTGGAACACAAGAGGTTCCACTTAAACTTGAGAAGAAACTTCTTCTCAGTGAGGGTGACAGAACACTGGAACAGGCTGACCAGGGAGGTTGTGGAGTCTCCTTCCCTGGAGACATTCAAAACCCGCCTGGACACATTCCTGTGTAACATTATCTAGGTGTTCCTGCTCCGGCAGGGGGATTGGACTAGATGATCTTTTGAGGTCCCTTCCAATCTCTAGCATACTGTGATACTGTGATAAGCTAAGGCATCATTGTTGCCCAGAATGTAAACAAAAAGAATTACAGAGAGCAAAGAGATGTATCTGTAGCTATTCCTTATGCTAACCAGCTTATTCTCCAGCATTAAAATCCCACTGTACCTGAGCTTTTGTTTTTTCCACACTGTCTGCAGATAGACACATTGCTGCAAAATTAGCCATTTAAGAAATTAAACTGATGTTACAATACTTGAATCCTGCTATTATATTGCTTAAAGGAATATATGCCATGAAGCTGACCAATTACAGAGATGAACTGGCACAAAGATTCCAGTGTTGACTGAATTGAATCAAAAGAATACCTCACTGTCCTACCATTTCTCTTTCCCATCGTGCTGCTTCCATATAACTGGGTGCCAATTTCAGACCCATTTCTGCTTTGAAGACTACATACAGTTATCCTCTCTTATGTCAAGGGCTTTATTGGCCTCTGCTTTCCTCTTCCTCCTAGAAGTCTTCGTTATTCTCTCTCCATAACTTCATCCATAATCCCCAAGTACTTGTGAGAGAAACCACTTTTGAGTGCCAATACAAACTCGCTTGGGAAGGGAGTCAGACATGGATTAAAGAGTGTGTAGTTACGAAAGATTCACTGAGTTCCACTGATGATTCTCTGATGTACCAATAAGTCCTTGCTTTGGTGTTCTGACTTCCTCAACACCACATTTCATCCCTAACTGTGAGCTGTAGATGCAGGCAAAAGGCGTAAACTCACTTCCTTTCTACCCACGCACAACTTGCACAGAAATAACTTCAGGAAGGCCACCTATACCAAGTGCTTTGACCTGGAAAACCACGCCAGAGTGAAATGTTTTACACAGGAGTCTCTGTACATTTCTAATGCAACCAGACTTGAATAGCAAGGATTTGGGGGGCCCGTCTCCCCCTCCCCCCCCCCGCACCCCCCCCAAGAGGATTTTAACTTCTGCAACTTCCATTCTGAGAAGCTGAAGATACCAACTATCTTAAAAACAAAACTAAAACAAAATCCCACCCGATTACAATAGTGTGGCCTTTTTCTTGGCAGTTTTTCATAGACATATTCACAGAACTCAGAGGAGTGTGTACGGTTGTACAACAATAACAGTACAAAATTCAGAGGCAAATATGGTTCAAGTGGATTGAGATTCAGAAGATGAGGAACAAATCTTCATGTTACCATTCCCAAAGTAACCTTCATCTGTCCTACCTATCCTAAACAGTGAAGAGATTATGCACATTCAAAGCATACAACCATAAACACCATATTCACCATTGCCAGAGTGTAACAATTTGTAACCCCTAAACCCAAACTATTTTCCTTTCTTTATGGCAACATGGAGGCCAAAATATTAGTCAAATATGCAGTCTAAGCAAACAAGAATTTCAACGGAAATGCTACAAATGACAATCAGGTTTTGAATTCCTGTTGAAAAGAACCCCAACCAGTTTATTATCACAAGTCTTTGAAAGTCTCTTCCAATGCTTTAACCATATGTAGCCATTGAGAAATTGGGATGCATTTTAATATATTCTGAATTATTCTGATCAACCTAAATAATTCGTAGTTGGAAAGAAAGTGTTTGCACTTTTTCAACACAAAGAAAGCCTACTGCTAGTTAAAGTAGGTTATGAGACTATGATACTTGTATCACCAATATAACAGCTACATTAGGTTGAAAAAAATCTGTGCTGCAAGTGGAAACTTCTGTGTGCAAGACCTCAATTCCTAGTTTTGAAAAAGCCCTTCCTTAAGGAGCTCTGAAAAAGAAAGAGCAGGTCAAGAGAGAATAGAGAGCAAAGGTATCAGAGAGAAAAGCACTTTGCTTATTCTGTATCCCAAGCATTTGACCATTGGAGCAGTGATGTAAAACCAGCAGTGTAAAGCCTTCTTCAATCCATTTCAAGAATTGACTTGTAAGAAATGATACACTTTTTTTTTTTTCCCCTTTCTCAGCAGAAGTACCAAGATTCAGTAAAACTGGTTTTGTAATTTTAAAACGTGAGCAATAAAGTGATGGAAGAAATCAATAAAACTACAGGTTTGACTGAAAAAAAAAAACCCAAACCAAACAAACCACCAACAAATCCACAACCAACCTAGAGATACATCGGATACTCGAAGCCCTGATTCAAATATTTTATTTTCAGGTTTTATATTCCAGGAAGCAAAAGTGTCTTCTAGCCCTTGCCAGAAGCTCATCACCATTAGTGCCTCAGCAGTGGTCTGCAGAAGACTATTTAAGTAGTCTGTGCTCTCTATGAAACAGTTTCAAGTGACAGGTATTTCTATATGGGATGGAAACATAACACTGTGACAAAAGTAGAGTGTATGGAAAACTCCAGTCAATCACATTCCCCAAAATATAATATGCCCAGATTCTACTATAATAAAGATCACACATTATCAATATATATGGTTTAAATATTTTCACAAAAAATTTGCTGATAAAAAAAATCTGTTTTACAAAACAAAGACACAATTTGATTATTTTTCTATGATCTTCAACAGACAAGTACTAGAAGGGTATGATACTATTTGTAATAGGCATGCCTTAAAGCCCTCTACAGATGTGCTTAGAACAGCATATGCATTTTTAAGATATAGTATTCTCACACACATGCAAGCAGTAGAAGTCAGACTTAATCATTTTGGATCATGATAAAAAAAGAAACAAAAAACCCAAACCAAACCAGCATGCCTTCTTACTTTTCTGTACTGCAGTCAAAGAGCAAGGTAATTCATACTAAATAGTAGAAATCGGGTCAAAACTATTTAATGAAACAGGGTTTCTGTGGAAGTGAAAATAACAATTATTTTTTTATTTACCACCATTTGTAGCAGGATAAGCAGTAATCAAACATTTGCAAAAAAAAAACCAAACCACAATGCAATAAAAAGAGGATTTAGTGGACATTTTTTCTACCTTTTTTGTCTGCATGGGTCACCCTTTATGTGCCCAGATGCATCATCATCCTCTCTATTACAAGTCCAGAAATTACTAAGAAAAACCCAAACTTAAACCAAGAACAAAACCAAACAAAAACCACCAAACCACCAAGAAACCCATCCCATAGAGGTTACTGTCTTCTAACACAAACATTGCAATGAGGAGAACAAGAGCTCATTTGGCTAATCACAGATCACCACCTCTCTCATGACTGTGTCGCATTCTGCAGCTTGACAACTTTGCTTTTAAGCCGTGGTTCTTCCCCTGTTTGCTGCAGACTAACAATTTTAGTGATGAGAATAAAAAAACAACTCTGGAAAAAGAATAAAAGGTTTTAGCTGTACCACACTGCAACTTCTCAGAACAGTGATGCTTTAAGAACAAGTACAGCCAAATTATTATGCAGTCTCCTCAAGCCTCATGTTCCTCCAATGATTCCAGGTAATCATATTAACAGCTTTAAACATTATGCAATGACATCATTCAAACACATTGGTCCCAGAGGTTTGATATTAGATCAGGGAATTACCATTCATCAAACATTTATGAAAAAACTAATAGTATGAAATGATTTGTTACACAACACAGCTTATGTTAGTTTCTCCCTAACATTAAATGTCTTCTCTTAGTTCAAGTATCTAATCTTGCCTGGAGCCAAGATGATGTACAGTAACCCTTAATTTGATATCTGAATTAAGGACTTTACCTGAGGTCAAAAATGGGCTACATCAATAGCCTTTCATTATTTGATGTATGGGCTGTATTTTTGAGAACTGTTTAAGGGCCTCAGGAACACAAGTCTTTTTAAAAGTTAACAGAATTTAGGTATTGATACTGTGTATTCTAGAAAGTAATACTGGGTGCCTTTTTAAAAAAAGGAAAACAAAAAACATGAGACCCATGGATGCTTTAATATCCAGAGCAAGAAATGTGTGCATCATTAAGTAAGCCTGTATAAACACTGGAAAGGTACGTCTTACACATATCGATTCAGAATATGAATTGAAATTGTCATCACAGAAGCATCCAGAATGCCAAGGAGAATACGACGTGCCAAAGACCCACTACACTAGAGTTCTCTTGTCTGCACCTGCCCTAGAGAGAGGCTAACTTCTGTAGGCTGGGTAAAATCCAAAATTGTTGCAAGCAAATATTAAGTGCCAAACATTCCAGTGCTCCTCAAGTGTGCAGCACAGACACATGTTCTGTCCAAAGGTACAAAACAACAAAACCTCAGGAGTAATCAAGAGTGTGGACAATCCTCACACATCCCTATCATCTCAAAGACAGGGAATGTAATTGTTCAAAAATATATTCATAAGTAAACATGAAGTATACAAATTATTGTCCTAAGAACTTGTTTGTTCTTGTCCTGGAGGGAAATATTTCACTGTCCTCCTCTTATTTCCATACACCATCCCCCTTCTGTCTCCTTATGTGGATAAAATGTTGGTGTTCATTCATACTTAGACAAAATATCTGACCAAAAAGTTGAAAATGGAGAACACACCTGCTCCTGTTACTTTTCAGTTTCAAGGGTTACTTTTCAAGCTTTTCATTATTCATTCTTTTCCAAATTCCATGTTTATTGGAGAAATAAGGTTTTGGGGGATTTGCTATTGTTCATTTTTCCTCTGATGACTTTCTTCTTATTATTCTCAGGAATCTCCTTCTATTCTACTTTACAAGACTTCTAATGACTAATGATTACTTTTCACAAGTTCTGTATTTTTGTTTCATGCATCACTCATGATTATAAAATGATGATGCGTGAGTTCACATGAAAGAGAGGCAAGGACACAGAAAACCTGCACAGCCATTTGACCATATGCTTCATTAATTGCCTCAGAAGTGACCTCCTCCCTCTTGTTTTTATTTGAACTGTTGTCTCCTTGAGGACAGAAGCTTTTCATTTTTGTTCTGTGGCATGCTCAGGGCTGTAGAGAAATGTCACCTCACAAAGGAAAAAAAAAAAAAGAAAAAAAAAGGAAGAAAAAAGCCCACTGAAATTCAGGTTATGACACTTTTTGAAAGCTGCAAGGAAATAATGATACTTTACCTCAAACTGTCAGATGCATCTTCCAAAATCCCTCATTGCTATGTAATGTATTACCATAGCAACTTGTCCCTCCACTGATATAGTACTCCCTATGGGAAGGCTGTACTTCGTCAATGCTGCCGCTTCTCTGATGATGCAAGGAGCAGTTAAATAGCAAATCATTAAAGCAATGTTTCCCCAGTGACACTGAATCACAGAACGCATGGATACCAAAATTATGGCACCGGAAAGGGAGAACAGAGAGGAGCTTGCAGCATTGGTGTAGGAGTAAAATAAATGTGTTGGAAAATAATAAAGCAGGAAAACAACATCTAGTGCTTGATTTCCTCAGGAAATAAAAGAACAGCATCACTATGTTGTAGAGCCTGATTTTATAAATCCTTTAAAGCTCATACGGTTCCACCCCCTGCTATTGACAGGGACACCTTCCACCAGACCAGTTTGCTCAAAACCCTGTCCAACCTGGCCTTGAACACCGCGAGGAATTTTCAGCATTCTGCCCCACCAAACACTAATCAATTCTTTCTCAAGGTAAAAACCCTATTTCTTACACAGTACAAATACATACTCTGCAGGCATGTTGCTTCAATATGCCCTATCTGATGCGCAGAGAACTGAGATTTGGAAGCGTTACTACACTTTTACAATATACAAGGATTCAGTGGTGAAGGTGGGGGGGGGAATATCAAATTTTCCTAATTCCTACTGTTTCCCCTGTAAATTACTAATTGAAGTCATACAGCCTGGAAAATTAAAAATGCCTATTAAGGGGATTTTAGACATCTATTTTCTGTATGATAGACATGTTTGAAATGTTTTGTCTTCTGTTTCTACATAATTGCAGAATCCAAGGCTCATTCTCAAAAAGATTTTATTTTTTATAACTAGAAAATGTTATCCCATCCCTAGGATTATGCACAGTTTTAGTCATTTATACTTTTTTGAAAATACACACTATTCATCAGGAACGGGTAATTCTGTGTGGATCAGAATAACAGTCAGGTTAAGCTTTTTCATTCTTCTAAATTGCAGATACCTCCTCCTCCCTTACTGCCTGTGCACTTAATGTGGAAATAAAGCACATCAAGAGGTTGCCTCCACTTTCCTATGGTGAGACATAGTTAAGCGTACATCACAAAGTCACTGCAGTTGTAGCACACTTGATCTAACAAACCTTGGCTGTGGTAGTGGTGGCATATGATGCTGCATATAGGTAGCATGAAAGTCAATCTGTGCTCTCACTTGTTCCTGACCAACCAGGGAAAACAAATGAGATTAAAAACATTGCAAGGAAAATCACTTTCTAGTATCTGCAGTTTACGTGTAAGCTGGGACTCTCAGATCACACAGAATGCTGTTTTCTTAATACTGTGAGGGCCCTTCTCTTTTACAATCAAATGTTCAGACTGATCTTTGTCACTGTAAAAGGCTGCTGCAGGTTTAATAATGAGGATTATTTGAACAACGGTGATTCTACTCTGCAAGTCCAAATTTGCCTCAGCCCTTTCTTCTTTCTTTCATTCTTACAAATCAGCAGCTTGCTTTGCAGAAAACCACTCATTTCACCTTTATTTACTTACAAATAAAACTCCACTGAAGCTAAGAGCAGAACACCTCAAGGAAGAAATTAAGCACACAAACCAGAGGAAGCAAAGGAAAAAAATGTTACTCCTATCTTCAAAAAGGACAAGCAGGAGAACGCAGGGAATTACAGGCCGACCAGCCTCACCTCAACACCTGGTAAAATGATACACCCAATAATCCTGGAAAACATTCCCAGGCACATGAAGAACAATGAGATCATGAGTTGTTAGCATAGATTCACCAAGGGGAAATCACACCTGACCAACATGAAAATCTTCTAAGATGAATGACTACTAGATACTGGATTAGTGGATACCTACCTTAACCTTAACTACCTTAACTTTGGGAATACTTTCAACACCATTACCCTATCAGCTCCTCATAGAGAAGCTGTTGAAATATCAGTGGGATGAGAAGACCGTGAGGTGGATTTAAAACTGGCTGAACATCCCAGTCCAGGAGGTGGTGACCAGTGGCACTAAGTCTAGTTGGAGGCCAATAACTAGAGGTGTACCCCAAAGGCCAGTACTGGGTTTGATCCTGGTTAACAACTTCATTACTGATCTGAAGGCTGGGGCAGAATGTATCCTTAAGCATGTTTGCTGAATGACACAAAACTGGGTGGAGTGGCTGATAGACCAGTTGGTCATGCTGCCATCCAGAGGGACCCTGACAGGCTGGACAAATGGGCCAACAGGAACCTCATGAAGTTCAATACTTTTTTACTGTGAGGGTGGCCAAGCACTTGCACAGGTTGCCCAGGGAGGTTGTAAAAACTTCATCCTTGAATATATTCAAAAGCCACCTGAATATAGTGTTGGGCAACTGGCTGTTGGTGGAACCCCTGAGCAGGGAGGGAGTTGGAATAGATGACCTCAAGAGGCTTCTTCCAACCTCAATAATTCTGTGATAAGCCAGGCCACACAGATATTTCAGAATTCCATTTATTGCCTCTTAAGAAATCACCCATCCCTAGCTCTATCAAGGTGTGAGTCCTGAGACACCATGCTAATTTGGTTGCTAATGTAATAGCATTTTGTGTACTTCACTTTGTATCAGCCTGTATGGGTCCTTCATGAAAACTAATCTGCCTCAATTTTATCAATACCTTTTGTTAAAAATCCTGTCAGTCTCAGATTCTTTTCCTTTTGCTCTTTCACCATGTACTAAGCACAGAAGGTCATGATATTAAGTCACT
This sequence comes from Pezoporus wallicus, assembly GCF_028554395.1. Lineage (NCBI taxonomy): Eukaryota > Metazoa > Chordata > Aves > Psittaciformes > Psittacidae > Pezoporus > Pezoporus wallicus. The sequence continues at coordinate 817,321 of NW_026637610.1, read as the reverse complement.
TTTTCTAGAAAATATCCATTAGACAATTATTATTTAACTTCTTCAAATGCTGACCCCTGTGTGAATGACATTTCCTTGTTTTACCAGTTCCCATGTTGTGGAAAGACAGCTCATGTGTATATCACAGGAGTCAAGGGACTTATAAATTCATTTGCTTTGATATCTGGAAAGACAAAGCAGTCTTAAAATATTATGAGCTTCAATTAAAATACAGCTGAGGGCAACAGGCTAAAGCATGACTGAGTAGCAGAGCTGAATGCTGACAGAAACGGGGACAGAGTGTGAGAACTCAAAGCAATTCCTGTAACTCATAAACACGGTAAAACGCATACTCCTTTCAGAGCACTGCACCAAGTTCAGTTACCGCTGTGTGTCATCTTATGCAGAAATCTGAAATGAATTCTTTGTTTATGGGCTGGTTTTATGTTAAAGAATTCAGCAATACCTGATAGAGAACATTCCCCTCACACACCCTGAAAGTTAAGTTTGTAAGCAGCATACATTATACAGAGCATAGCTGATATCCAATATAAATGTGCTCCAGAGATACCTTAGGCAGTAACTTGGGACTTCCAACTCAAAAGCTTTTTCAATTAAAGACTGTTTCCAGCTCTGCTGCAATCTATCACATGACCTTCACCCAGTCAACCATTCTCTTCCCTTATTTTACGCAGCCATAAAAAGGAGTTCAGTTCCGAGCTATTTCACAACTGAAGTGTTTCTGTGTTTTTAGGCTGTGGGCAGTAAGGTTTATGGATCAGAGGCCTGCATACATGGATAAAAATATTTTTATTATAGCCATTAACATCAAGCAATCCTCATGCTTGAGAAAGATAAAAATATTTTCCTTGCATGTTTGCAGAGAAGTCCAGCTGCAGGATATATATACAGTGATGCTTTTAAAAGACTGAAATAATTCAGGAAGAAAAAAGAAGGCCTAGAACCTCAGAGAAGCAATACATCACCCAAAGAATGAAACAACTACATTTCATCCTAAATACAAAGCCATCTACACATGGTAGTGTGCATCAAAAGTGTCTAAATGAAAAGCAACATGTGTGTTCTGTTTCAACTGCACACTTTTATCTAATGATACATGAAAACATGTCATCCTTATGTACTACCTTCAATAATGATTTTGACTATAATCACTGGGGGCAGAATCTGTGTCCTACATTTGTGGAGGTCATCACTGTGCTTTCAGTCCTTACTTAATGGAAAATACACTACCATGTCAAAATGGGTAAATGGAAGTGAAACACTCATCTACAAAGGCAGCTTTGAAAAAGTTTAAATCCCTCTGCTGAGTCCTAGCCCTAACTCTAACTACAAGGCCTTTTTTCCTTGTAATCACATACTGTATCATTACTATCATGTTCATTTTTTATTGATTTCTTTTACAAGTCTCACGTCAGTATTTTTCTGCATAGAAGATGAACACGAAGTGGACAAGAAACATCCTTGTCCAGAAAATATCCTGTGTGGCGGCAAGCCACACCTTGCTCCATAACATACATATCACTGCTTTTACTGGGAATCACTTCGTGAGGCAAAGGGCAAAGGTGAAGTTGGGACTATTTTTTTTAGTCAGAGCAAAACATTTCTTGAAGAGATAAATTAAAAAAAAAAACAAACAACAACCAACCAAACAAACAAAAAAAACCCACAAAACAAACAAACCAACCCCCACAAACAGGCAAGAGAACTACAGTCACAATAAACAAATGTGACTATTATAACTACATTGTCTCAAGGAAAACAAAAGAAAGGTAAACTAATCCATTGTTTAAGGGATTTGGAGACTTTTCTTCCCATCTTTTTAACAACAGAGGGACAGGAAGAAGGTACAGCAGCTTATCTTCTACAGCCCTGCTCTGATCACCAGACTACTCCAGATTCAGAGTGCTCAATCAGCAGTGGCAAAGTCCATATATCTCCTCAGTTCGTAGTCATTATTTTCAAAAATAAGGTATAAATGTCTTTAAAGGGTACAAAAGCAATTCCAAAACATCCCATCAAATCACGTGCTCTCCTGGCTAAGGGAAAGGGGTAGCACCAGGTTCATATCCTACAATGATGCAGGTAGACTTAGTAATCGTAACCAGACCTTCACTCACAGCTGCTCCTTACACAAATGTCTTCCCTCCTTTGTATAGTGGACTACAGGATTAGAAGATGCATCATCCTGTCAGACTGTGGATAACATCAAATCCTTTTGCCTGCAAAGATGGAAGATCAGTATACACCAAGCCTTTTTTAAAGTGGTTGCAAGTGTCTGAAACTGAGGAGGAGGATGGGAAAAAAGGACAGAATCCATTTTCAGTTAAAACAATTCAGCAGTCAGTCTAATATTACCAAAACTTCTTTTTTGGCAGCCTAAACTATTCCTTCCTTCTGTTTTCTGAATGGTCTTGACACATTGAACTAAATATTCAACCATCTGCATGGCTCCAATTGCACTCCATTGCTAAAATACAAATAGTTTATTTTCACTGAAAAACACCTACTTTCAGAAAGCAGGGAGGAACTGCAATTTAGAAGGCTGTTGCTGCAAGGTGGCATTTAATACCCTCTTAATTGTATTTATTCAATTATTCATGCTGCACATTAATGCCAAATTACACAACGTTCTCCTCTTGCTTAATACTAAGGGAAGCTTATTCTCAGTCTGGGAGAGCCAAGTTCAAATCTGTAAATTGTTTGTTGTTTTAATGATTCCTTCTATTTCACCTTTCCTTGTCAGCGCAGCAGAGGAACAGTATTTGTGACAGTGATTCATGCTTTTTCTGACCTGCTTTCCTGTGAATGAATTAAATTATGAGAATTACATATTTCCATTTTAAGAGCTGAATAGACATCGCTGATGTCAGGAAATAGGTAATTCTCCATACTTATAGATGATTAAGTTTTATATTTCATTGCTCAACTTGAAAAGATTAAATCCAATCATCTTTCTGTATCTCAGTCATATTGTTCCATTTGAGAAAAATATCGGCTCCTTCTCCATTAAACACTCAGGAGTCCTGTCCTGTAAAATCAAAACACTCGACTCTATGTCAAAGTATCCAAAAAAAAGTCTTTGTACATCATGATAAAACAACAAACAGATTAGAAATCATGAGAAGGAATAGGAGGTTCTCCTACCTGCCTAATTCAACTCTTTTTCTTCTAAATTCAAGGGAACTGTGTAAGGCAGGGACTACACCTTCGTAACAGACATTAAGTACCCTTTTTCTTTCCTATGCCCCAAAAGGCTTATTGAAATGTAACTTAACATGTTTTTTTTTTCTATTTGCTCCTGTCCCATATAGTCCCTTGTACAGAGCATGCAACTAAAGCAAAGGACATGACCAGAGTTGTGCTGTGATATGGCATCATCAGGATTCTGGAAAGGATCTAAAGCAAGGGGGTAGTTAAGTACAATTTAGAGCAACACCAAAATTATTCTCAGCTTTACCAAGGACTGAAGCAGACTCTGGACAAGGCAGGAAAGTACATAATAGTAGTTGGGTATCTTATTTCTTCCCTGTATCTGGTCCTTGACTGGGTACAGTTGAGCTGAATGAGGCAGCTGAAATCAGAAACTTCAGAAAACAAAAAAAATACTAGCTATATTTCTGTCTCCAAGGAGCATCAACTTGGGATCTGAGAACAAAGCCAGGTTCTCTGGCCCATGCATCCATCACCAGTGCCAACTAATTCAGATATACCAAGACTGCACACAGGTTTGCATCTTGAGCAGAAAGACCCTGCTCAGCCTCAGAGCAGTTCTACAGTTTATCTGAATTGTAGGAATAAGCAGGGTTAAAACCTTTTTTGTTTCCAGTGAATACAACAATGATGCAAGATATGCCCAGGGATCTGCTAATTCAAATGTGCTTATTATTAGGAAAATTGGCAATACAAAAACTAATAACACACCATGTTGAGAGACAGCAATGGCTCTAAAACAGCTGAGATCTTACCAGTTTCTCACTCCACAGCTCTGTCATCCTTACTACAGATAACACAGCATCTAAATTTGAGTTCTACAAACTATCATGGACACAAGCCTTAAGGATGTGCAGGAAGAAATCTACAATTCAAAATAACTGTTGCGTAAAGGAAGATTTTAGTAACCTATTGCAGAAGGCTGGTTATAGTGTGTTGGGTTTAGTAAAAATAAACAAATAAAGGAAAAAAGAAGAGAGAAGAGGTGGCAAAAAAAAAAAAAGAAGTGGTAAAAAAAAGAGGTGGGTAAAATCAGCTTTGAGCTATCCTGGACCTCATATTCTGGACTTCTATAACAGCAGGTAAGGTTTTCATCATAAAGTAAAGCAGGAAAAAAAAGTAGAAAAAAAAGAAAACTCATACTAAATTACAGTGCATTTCCCTTTCAGATCTGCTTGATGTTGGTTCTGTTACCTACAGCAGCTGCTGAGGCATACAACTATAAACAGTAGGAAGAATTCCTGCCTTCTTGCTATCTCTGCTGAGGGTACAGTCAGAGCCATTTAGGACAGCCTCTGGCTAGATAGTACCTGCACTCAAGGATGTCCTCCTCTAGCCTATTTAATGGTCTTTATAGCAGCTTTAAAGGCTACAACAGAAGAGAAAATCCCTCCCAAAGGTATACTGCACTGCAAAATCACTCTATGATTCTTATTTATAAAATGACAGCCATAGCTTGCTGTGTAATTGATGCTTCCTTTAAAGCCACCTTGAAGAACAACAGAGTTCTGTGGCCACAGTACAGGGGAGCCAGGCTTTCTGAGCATTTGTTAGACTCAGGTCAGGAACTGACAAGCAAAATTCTATGACCTGTGCTAGACATAAGGTCAATGAGCTGATTGCATATAATGGTCCTTTTGGGCTTTAACAGTTTATGACGAGCAATCCTTTACAATTCATTTAATGTATCCATATATTACCTTTACTGATAACAGCAGAGTTTGGGTCCAAAATATTCATGTTCACTCACTGATTTATAAAATGCTGAAGTAAGTAATAGTCCCTGCAGGCGGAAATTTTAAATGTCAGAGGTCTGACTGAACATTACACGTCTTTACGAGTTCAAGTCTGTTACACGCTTTGATTTCTATGCAGTAGGTTATATTCTGCAGCACTGTAAACTTTATAAGTTGATAGAAATAGCATTGCTGAGCCTTCTTCTACTCCCAGCAATGAATTTGTTACTAGATTTAATAGCAAGTGTAAAGCTTTTTCTGTATCCGTATGGCATACTTCAGAGATTTTTCTTCTGTACCACTCTCCATTTGTCTCCATGCCTCACTACTAATAGGTAACCCACACCCATGGGCATCTCAGGAAAAAAATCAATGAGCAGTGACAGGACAACAGCTTCCTGATGCCTACAGACCAAGGTTCAAACCCTCATCTCCAAGCACACTTCCGTTTTACACCAGGTGAGCATTCTTGAAGCAGAGTAAAATAAAATAGTTCCAAAGCCCAAAAGTGCCAGTGAGGTTTTTCAATTCAACTCTCATGTCTTTAGCAAATATTGCCTAAAAAGATTAGAAGTTTAAAAAAAAAAAAATCTGACCATTTTTACCATAGTAAAACATTTTCCTGTGGGCAGAGAAGCAGTAGTGACACTTAAGCCAAGACACTAGGATTAAACATCAATAGTGTCACAACCGCCTAATCAAACAGTAGCATAAATTAAAGCTGTCAAGTAGAATTCTGACAATACTCAAGGCATCACACCTACAGCTCTGTTCCTAGTAGGGGACCAGCCTTCCAAGGCAGCAGAAATGCCCACTGAACTATTACAGTTTAGTTAGTTTTCTCTTTAAGTGCAATGACTGGTATTTAACCTTCTTGCTGTTTGGGGTCACAGAGCAACACTTACATATTCATTACACAATTAACTGTACTAATTGCTTGATTTTGTGAGAATAAGAGGTCTGTTTTGACTATTTAAAAAACTCTCTTAATTTTAAACAGCTAAAAGATTAACAATGAGCAGAATCAATCAAAACTACCACCCAAATATATAGACCACTATATTAGTGTTTACTGAAGCTGAAAATATAATTGGCAGACATAGCTATTGTGATAAGGTCAGATTCTCTTTGGTTAATCATTAGATGGGGGGAGGGTTTTCTAAAGGGGGCACTTTGGAGAAAGAAAACATCTGCCTTGTGGAAAGTTTGGTAAGGCAAAGAAAGATGTGTGCAACTTTATTCATAGAAATTCTTCTGAGATGTGCTGTGTGTAGAAGCACAGAACATCTACAAAGATTTTCCTTGACGCTCCCTTGCTTTATTTTAAAGCCATATGCATCTACAAATCTGGGTGTCCTGAACAGGAATACCACCACTGTCCTCAGCAGGGTCTATGATTCGGTATGCTTAAACTTTAAATCAGGCCAAATCTAATTAAATCGATATTTTAAATCTGATCTATACTAGCATAAATGAAAGCAGGTCACAGCCCTCTTTTAATCTTTTTTCCTACATGCTCAAATAAAAAAAAATGTTGTCTTTATATCCTTGAAAAAGCTGTACAGTTGCAATAAATGACCTCCTAAACTCACCACATGGTCAGCAGGGACCAAGGGTCAGCAGAAGGATCCTCTGCACCTTAACAGAGTGGGAGAGCTCAAGGAACAGAGAGTGCTTGTCATAACCATTATGCTACACTGCTAATATTTACCATGACTGCACATTAATGAGTTTGGCAGTGTCTACCATTGTCAAACAGCATAATCATGTGATGCAATTATGATATTAACATAGAGAAGCATAACTGACAATCATATTTGCTATTGCCATGCTTGAGTTATTACACTGTTATGTTATGGTCTATATAAGCTATTCAAGATCACTAAGTTAGATATTTCATATAGTCACAATTTCTTCCCCTGATAGATAATACTGCTGTAGCTTTTCTTTCTTGCTAACACCAAGCCCAGAAAGGGTATACATGTCTGATGTAGAGTTACTTGCTTCAGATACACACTAGATACAATATACCATTCGATAAGCAAATAAAACCTTCAATGCAATACCATTAAGTAACCTACACTTTGCTTTCTCCCATTAAGAGACATTAAAAAGGAAGCCATTAAATTTAGACAGGGTTAAAACCAATGAGAAAACTAAACCTGCTCACTCATTAATTTCTTCACCCTTGTGCCTCCCAGCCCATTACTTCCCTTCTTATTTCCAGCTTGCAATAAACTTCCAAGTTTACTACCTGGTAAGTTGCAAAAGTAGAATTATGGCTATAACATTACCTGATTTATAAATAGATGAAAGCAATGGCTGAGCACATATTACATTATCAAGATTTATGTCCATTTTCCCAATACACAAAATTACTAATTATTTAATGCAAAAATAAAAGTGTCCAGACACATTTTTCCTGAAGAATATTATTGTGAGACAGTGGGAAACTGAAGTGAAAAGAGGTATTTTGACTATACGCCTCTGTCCTACAAAACCACACTGTCTTTGCTTTTTAAGACTAATTTGGTGTGGAATGAGAGAGGTAGGATGGGAAAACTAAGAGAGGTATCACTTTGACACTGAACTTCAAGAAAGACTACTATTTATTTAGAGTGTTGGATGACACGTGAATCGTATGTGAGGGAAAACAAGTTGCAGTAAACATCTTGTGGAGCTCAGTGGAAGTACAGCAACCTGTTCTACCAAATTTTTCGAAAAGAGAAGAGAAAAACTTAATTTCTAATTGAAAAGAAGTATATCCAACCTACTATGGTTTTAGGACAATTCTCAGAGAATTAGGATTGGAAAAGACCTTAAGGTCATCCAGTTTACCCCCCTGCCATGGGCAGGGGCACCTCACACTAAACCATGTCACCCAAGGCTCTCTCCAACCTGGACTTGAACACCACCAGGGATGGAGCATTCACAGCTTCCTTGGGCAACCCATTCCAGTGCCTCACCACCCTAACAGGAAAGAATTTCCTCCTTATATCCATCTAAACTTCCCCTGTTTAAGTTTTAACCCGTTACCCCTTGTCATATCACTACAATCCCTAATGAAGAGTCCATCCCCAGCATCCCTATAGGCCCCTTTCAGATACTGGAAGGCTGCTATGAGGTCTCCACGCAGCCTTCTCTTCTCCAGGCTCAGCAGCCCCAACTTTCTCAGCCTATCTTCATACAGGAGGTGCTCCAGCCCCTTGATGATCCTCGTGGCCCTCCTCAGCACTTGTTCCAACAGTTCCATGTCCTTTTCATGTTGAGGACACCAGAACTGTACACAATACTCCAAGTGAAGTCTCACAATAGCAAGTACATGGGTTCATGTACTTTCCATTCCTACAGTGATTCATCATAAAAATTTGATTTTGAGTGGACTGCAAGGTAGCTAATTAGACAATTGAATAATGAAGAAGAGGCAATAGTGAATTGATTTCTTAGCAGAATGATAGCTGACAAGAAATTAAACATTGCTAACTTCTATTATAAAGTGCTAGATCAATACCTCTGAACAGCATGTACCATCTTCCCGACTGCATCAGCAAACCATGAATATTCTGATTGGTGAGAAGGAACAGAGATTCAGGTATGGAGGAAGAAAGTGAAAAAGCCTGTCAAACAAGCTATCTGAAGAGTCTGACTTTGCTGAAACAAACCCAGGACTTCTTCTCTTCAGAAGATGCTGGCTGCAACTCTGAGCTGACTCCCTGCAATAATTCTTTACTGTAGTGGCTGCTAAAGAAGGCTCAGCTTTCTGTAACATTACAATGTCAGTGATCCCTTATAAGCCACCACTTCTATATGCAGATTAGTATCTCATGTAGCATGAGGTAACTCTTGGCAAGGGTAAGAGACATAATAAAATAAAATAATCCTAGACATGAAGCAAAAATCATTTATAATTGTCAATTAAAAATTACAGTCCATGTTAGATATTTGTATGGCCTCCAACACTCCAGCACTGCAGCATCCCAATACAGTTTTTGATGCATCTAGTTCAGGTTTGTCTAATGAAATACAGAAGAGCCTTCAGCCTTGTTCATTTGAAAGATGAGAACTGAAGCAGAGAGTAATTAAGTGATTTGCTCAAAGTCATCTACTATAAGACTGGAAAAGAGAAAAACTGCGATCCTGTGTCTGCAGGGTACCAGGCTATAAAGCTTATTTTTTGTAATCTGGTTAATTCTCTCTTCCAGGAAACCCTGTCTCAGAGAAAGTCAGTGGCTACCATACCAAGACAACATTTGGGAACAGCAGCACATCATAATGATGTAGCTTGCCCAGAAAGTCAGGTACACATAGTTCCTAAAGCCCAATTATAGCATTAGGAGACAAAGCTAGTATAACACTGCTGCCTGAAGATATGAAAGAAAGAGACTGGGGAGGCAGATGTGGGTGTGTGTGTGGAGGGTGGAGGAAGTGAGACTGAGAAGAGGAAAGACAGAGAAACACACAGGCAGGGAAGAAAGACATGTAGTCTGAGCTCTGCCTCAGCCAGGTGCTTCTAGTCCAGGAATGCCTCCTGCATGGTGAAGAAGTTAAACCTACCCAAGTGTCACAAATATTTGAGATTGTGCATCCTCCCAAGGGAGGATGTTGACTCCTCATTATGTTGCCTCTAGAAGACTGACTGGATACTGAGCATCACAGCTCTCCATATGCAACACCAGTCCCAAAGACAAAAGCAAATACTTCTCTCATTTTATTCAGTAACTATACAAGAGAAAAAAGCTATAGTATTATTTGTAAGATTGAGTTCAAATAGATGAGTATTAAACAGAAGATGGAAAAAAGTTTTCTTTGTTATTCTCTGGAAGACATTCTTGACTAAATTTTTAATTGTTGGATTATTTACTTCATCCTCCTTTAACATCAAACACAAAATAGTATTTTTCTTTTCCTTCATCATTTTTGTCTACCTTGATGTCCTGGGTTCAGCAGGAGCAGTCATTTTTCTCCTCCTTGGTAGCTGGTGCAGTGCAGTGTTTTGACTTTCAGCTCGGGAACAGAGCTGATAACACTCATGTTTTGGTTTGGCCAAGGACTTTGTGAGCCTCATGCTCTGCCAGGGAGAAGGGGAAGCCGGAACGAAGCAGAGACAGGACACCTGACCTGAGCTAGCCAAAGAGGTATTCCATACCACAGCACGTCATGCCCAGGAGGTAACTGGGAGTTAGCCGGAAGGGTTGGAGAAGGTATGGGTCAGTGCTTGGTCGGGCTGGGGGGGGCGAGTTATCGGTCGGCTGGTGGTGAGGTGTTGTATTCTCTTCCCTTGTTATTTCCTTTATCATTATTATTATTGGTGGTAGCAGCAGTGATTTGTGTTATACCCTAGTTACTAAACTGTTCTTATCTCAACCTGTGGGAGTTGCATTCTTTTCGATTCTCCTCTCCATCCCTCTGGGAGTAGGGGGAGGGAAAGAAGGGGGGGAGTGAGTGAACGAGTTACCTGACTGGGTTTAAACCACGACACTTGATAACAACCTTTTCAGAAGAACAAATTAATGTTCTACCTTGCTCTCAAAAAGTGGAAGGCAGAGTTGCCTACAATTCAGACAGGCTTACACAAGTCTTCCTTAACCAAGACACAACATTCTTTTACAGTATACCTAAATTATCCACAAACAAACAGCAGAATGTACTCAACAATTAGATCAGAAAAGATTTCTCTTGGTGGACCTAGTGGGATATTAAAACATCACCAGGAACACAAGGTTAAAAACCCCATGTTAGGTCCTAAATGAATAGCTGAAAGATCCTTGGCTATTTGTAATAGATTTGTCTTCCTTGAACACCTTTAAAAAAGCTTTCGTCCCTTTACCCTTCCACACCCCTCCAAAAAAAAACCCCAAACAACTGATGAACTAAAACCCTTTTCCCATCAGACTCTTTTCAAATGACAATGAATATTTTACCTCTGTTCTGATAATTTATTGAAGGGGGAGGGCGAGAGGGCAGGGAAAAAAAAAAAGAGACATCTTCCTGTGCTTTCATTTTAAATTAAAATTCTCCTGGAACTGATCCTTTTCTTGTCTGCTTCTTTTTGACAAGCTGCTTTCTAGGTAAAAATGTCATAAGTAGAAGATACTTGATCAAGTAGGCAGAAAAGTAAACATGTGCACTTCAGCTGAAAAAAGGAAAAAATATCCAATCCAAAAGGATAAAGAAGGCTCTCAAACAAAAAGAGAAGAGAAAATCAATAGTGAAGTGGTAAGATCTGTAAAAGTGGGCGGAAAAAAGTATCAACACTACACAGAGAATAAGAACTCACTAATGATACAGATCAAAAGAGAATAGGAACATGAATAAGAGGGACTGAAGATGTTCTGAATGAGAAGTACAATATCAATACATAAAGTATGAATAATTGTAAAACATCAAAACCCAAAATTCACAAGTCTTAGATTTAGACTTGATATTTATGAAGTGATGGGTAAAGGAAGAACCATCACAAGCAGTAAACTTCAGACTAAATGCTGAGGACAAAAAGGTAAAAAGCAGAGAGACTGTTACAGAGATTAGACAAGGGTGTTCTGCAAGCACTTAAGAATAACTAGAATTGAGAATGTTTTACTTTAGGGAAAGAGGATTTCATTAGGACATCAGGGGTTAGAGAGGTCATAAAAACATGGGTTGCTTCCTAATCAGTCTGTTAAAAAAGCTTTTCATCTCTCTGGACTCCATGTCAGCTTACAGAAACAAGCAGCACCCAAAACACGATATAACCCCATTTCAGACAGAAAAGGCACTACTACCTGTTCCAGCCATCCAGCATATCTGCGTTTTTTCTGCACTTTTATCATGAACTGAAGACTTGATAAGTTCTTTAAGGAGGCTTGTTGTGTTTTAACCCCAGCTAGCAACTAAACACCACACAACCATGAAGCACCACATAATCTCCAAGGTAGGATGGGGAAGAGAGTCATAAGGGTAAAAATAAGAAAACTCATTCTCAAGGGTCAAGACAAAGGCATTTTAACAGCTAAAGCAGAAGCCACACACAAAATAAATCAAACCAAGGGATTCGTTCCCCACTTCCCACGGACAGGCAGGTGTTCAGCCATCCCCAGGACAGCAGGGCTTTATCACGTGTAACTGAGACTTGGAAAGACAAACAACATCAGTCCAAGTGTCCCCATCTTCCTTCTTCTTCCCTCAGCTTCACATGCTCAGCAAGACATCATATAGCATGGGATATCCCTATAGTCAGTTGAAGTCAGCTGTCCCTGCTCTGTCCCCTCCCAGATACATGTGTACTCATTTCAATCTCCTCACTGGTAGGGTAAGGAGCATAAGAGGCCTTGAGGCTGTGTAAGCACTGCTCAGCAATAACTAAAGCATGCTTGTGTTATCAACACTGATTCTAGCACATATCCAAAACAGAACCCTTCACAAGAGGCTGGAAAGGAAATTAACTGTCTCCTAGCCAAAAGCAGCACAAGGTTCCAATTCAGATACCAAGCACAAGGTTCCAATTCAGATTCCAGCTAGTCTCCCCTTCCCACTGGGCTACCTGAGCATACACGGGAAACTCTTCACTATGTGCCCTTGAGTGCAACACAGGAGGAGTGCACTGACCCAGAAACACATGTTCAAAATCACTCAAGGTAATCCGCCTGGGAAATGGAGCTGAAAAGTTTCACCATCACAGTGTATTTGCTGTTCCAATTTAAAAAAAAAAAAGAAACAAACCTCTAATAAAGTATTAAAGTATAAATCTATGAAGAGTTATGCCTGGAGCCTGGCTAGTCATCAGTCAGGTCAATTTATACATTAGATTTGTTCCAGGTGCAGGAAGAACTCACTTCTGGTTTTAAGCTTCCAGAAATGCAACAGAAGAATTATTGTAAGCACACTGGGGAATCATTATTTCACACAGTGCCTTGCTGTCTCTAAAACAAATCATAGTTCTTCATTCACTCCTGAACTGTTTGAAACCTTTCCCCTCCAACCTGAAATCTGAAAATTCAGCTTACTGTGACAGGTTTTATCATTTGACATTTGGTGAGTACTCTGTATGAAGTGCAAAATTATCAAACGAACGAGTTTTTACATGAGCTGTCTGGTATCTCCTGAAAGGCACAGACAAAGAAATACCACAGCTACTCTAGCATTGGTTAATCAAAGATTATACCATTCAGAACTTTAAAAAACCTCTTACATGAGAAAGGCCAGATGCAACTCTTTTGGAAGGAAATGGGAAACTTGCCATAAGCACCAACAGATTTCACTCAGACATGTGAAGCGATGCACACAAGAAGCAGCATAGTCCTGGGTTGATAAAATCTGAAAACCCATTAGCAAGTGCGGGGAGGGGAAGGATACCTTGAAGCTGTAATAGGAGAAATAAAAAGTCAGCTCAATGCTCAACAGCAGTTAAAATAGCATTTTAGGAATTACTAGTAAGAACAGAGATCAGAACAGGAAGCATCATTACTGGCACTGAATGAATCCATGATGAGTCCAAAATTTGTGAAGCTTTGCTTCTCACCTACCTTAGAAGGATCTACTAAAATTAAAATAGAAGGGAGAACAGCAATGATGATCAAAGTTATCTCAAGAATGTTTAACTCAAATGCACCTCATCCAGGGAAGGAGCAAACAAAACAGGTTTATATTAAGTCTGGAGCAGCACATGTAAGGTGGAAAGGAAAGTGGCTCACTCCATCTATCAACAGAAAATCTAGAGAGGAAGTAGTAAAATTATCAGCATGAATGTGTAAAACAAAGAAATTTGCTTCATGCTTCACATGGGTACACTGTGGAATTCATTGCTTCAGGATGCTGTGGACGCAGAAAAGTTCACTTGGACCTAAAAGTAGTATGATGCATAGAAAAAAGTCTATCAACAGTTTCTATTTTCCTGTCCTGGGTTCAGCAGTAGCAGTCATTTTTTCTCCTTCTTGGTAGCTGGTGCAGTGCAGTGTTTTGACTTTCAGCTCAGGAACAGAGCTGATAACAAGGATGTTTTGGTTTGGCCAAGGACTTTGTGAGCCTTATGCTCTGCCAGGGAGGAGGGGAAGACAGGAGGAAGCAGAGACAGGACACCTGACCCAAACTGACCAAAGAGGTATTCCATACCACAGCACGTCATGCCCAGGATGTAACTGGGAGTTAGCCAGAAGGGCTGGGAGACTGCAGGGTTGGAGGAGGTATCGGTCGGAGCTTGGTCGGGCTTGGGGGCGAGTTATCGGTCAGCGGGTGGTGAGGTGTTGTATTCTGTTCCCTTGTTATTTCCTTTATCATTATTATCATTGGTGGTAGCAGTAGTGATTTGTGTTATACCTTAGTTACTAAACTGTTCTTATCTCAACCCGTGGGAGTTGCATTCTTTTGATTCTCCTCTCCGTCCCTCTGAGAGCAGGGGGAGGGCAAGGAAGGGGGGGAAGTGAGCGAACAAATTACCTGACTGGGTTTAAACCACGACATTTCCCCACCAAAGCAAAGTCAAAAGAAAAATTCAAAGCAGAATGTTATTCAGACTGAAATGCATATATATGTTATTCTCTGAAATACCTTTATAATGGACTCAGCATTTTCTCTATAATAGAACTGGAAGCCTTAGGAGAAACTCCTGGAGCAGTGATTGGAAGATTTGTTCTCTCTAACATCTCCCACTAAACTGAGCTGTAAAAGGAGACCTGTGACAGGAATCACGGTTGACCTAGGAAAAATGACTGTGGTGCCAAAGATCTGGTATCAATTCCCAGCTTTGCCTCAGCCTCCATGCATAACCTTAGCGTGATCATTTAATTTTTCTGTTCTCCAGTTTCATTTGTAAAATGAGCATAGAAATCTTTCTTCCTATCCACCTCCCAATTTACTGTGCTGCCTCCTTGGCTCAGGGCTCTCTGGCACAGCACAAAGGGCCTCACATTACCTAGGACAAAAAGACTGCCTGTTTCTAGCTTCTAGATATGATATAATGCAACACAGTACATTATGATTATTTGACTTACATTTTCTATTCTATTTATACATTATATTTTTACTTTCTGTGAATCAAGAATAAACACCGATATTTAACCCCAGTCCAACCACTGTTCATCTTTACAGCCACAGGTGTGAATCAACACATTGCCAAATCAAGATAAATCAGAGAAACGTCAGATGCTGTTTGGGTAATACCTGCAGAGATATTGTGCTCTGCCTACTAACTTTGATGTTGTAAGTACCTCTCAGCGAAGCTAAAAAGGAATAACTGAAGCCATTCACAGTGCAGCTCAGACTATGCAATGTCATTTTTTTCTAAAATACAAAAAAAGTGGTTTGACTCCAGACAGATGCAAGAGCTGCTTCTTTTACAGCAGGGCATGGAGAAGCTATTTAAATAAGAGAGATTTGACATGAATGTTTTTAAATAACATACATTTTCATAGCATCAGGTTAAAAAAATCCAACAATGTATTTTACATGCCCTTAAGGGCTGTGGTTAACTTCTTACGGTTAACTTATTAACATACAGATAAGAGTATTTCATTTTGCTACACTTCAAGCAGATATATTCTAATGACACTGGTCCTTTAAAAGTCCATCTACTCTGAATTTCAATGTAATTAATCTCTGCTCAGAAAGGTGTAAGGCAAAGTATGTCTACATGTCTACAGAACCCACAATGCCACAGAGGCAAGGGTAGACTGCTTATGAGGTGAAGGGCCAGATGTTCTCCATACAAATGGATTTGTATCATAAAAATGAAGCAAAGTAGAAACAAAAAAAACTAACAAATCAAAACCCAAAAAAAGCCCAGTCTCCACAGATCCACAGCCTTTAAAGTGACATTAAATTGCTTATGGAATTCATTCCAATAAATGGCAAGTATAGTGGACTATATGCTACATCTGTCATTATGAACTCCCATGCTGGGGCACAAACCAGGCTTTTAGTTGCAATATAACTTCCATACATACCGAAAGGTTTTGCTTTTTTTGTTTTCTCTGTCAACAACCAAATTCCTCTCTGGTAATACTGATCAAAATTCAACATCACTAGGTAAGGTCCAGTGAAGTCAATGGAAGCACTGTACGTACAGTCATATAGCCAAGAATTTGGTCTTAGATTTGTAAAATGCTTCAAGCTGAGTATTTCTGGCTCCCAGTAGCCTTTTACAGAGCTGGCAAAGCATGCATAAAACCTAGTTGTTCCAACTATTCCTAACATCTCTACCTTCTGTTCTTGATCATAAAGTGGGTTATGATTAACTATTGCCTTTAGGTGGTGTTTGTTGCAATTAAATTCCTTGGTATCTATCAGTAAGAGTTCACTAAGGGGGAGAGGTCAAGGAAGCTTTTAAAAGGGTCAAAACTTCCTTCATCGGCTTGTGGCTGTGAGTCCCAGGTTCACAACACATTTTATTCTAGCAAAGGTGATTCATGAGATATTGAAACATCTATTTTCATATTACTGGCACCACCATCTCTTTCCATTCAATAATAGCTTCAAGAGTTCTGCAGAAGTCTTTAAGTCAAAACCATTTTGAAATCAAGCCAACAGCAGACTTGCCATAACTTGTATTGTTGCAGTGCTCGCAAGTAGGAGCAGCTGCCCAAGACAATTCACACACAAGGATAAAGCTGGTGCCTCTTCAGGAAGTAACAATGCAACTGTAGAAAAATTAAAACAAACAACTCGTAGAACATCAAGTAACTGTGAGCTGCCTATGAATACAACATCAGCATAGCAATAGCTGCAAGAAACATTATTATCTCAAGTCGAACTTCTCTGACCACAGAGCACTCATTTTTAGGACATCACCCCCGAGGTTACCCAGGCTGGGTTTTGAGAGCTTTCTGAAGGAGTGGTGAAGGTAATCTGAACCCAAATAAAAGCAGATTTATTTTCTTTGCAAGTGTACTACTGACACTATGGACAATGTAGACAAAGTAGCTGACATCAGGATGATGAAAAAAAGATACATTTAACTTTATCCAATTACCTTTAACACTATCCCCAGAGAGGGAGAAAAAGCTTGTGATACTACACTGTAACTACATGCTGATTCCAGAACAGCAGGTAGTATGTACTGCCAGGGAGACAGGACTTGGGTTTCCTCCCACCCCCATTATGACAGTTGAAATTTGTAGGGATGCCATATGGCCCAGTGTTTGCACACCAAGATGTCAAGGCTCAAAGACATTTCATGGTGTCTATCAGAGGCATTAAAAAAAAACCCAGTAAATAACATCTTAAGCCTTAAGGCCCAGTCTGTCAGTCATCAAACCATTTTATAAAGAGCCCTGCACTGCTTGAAGACATAGATAAAATCTATAGCATCTGCCATCAAAAGCCAGGAATCGTCATGGCTAGACTCTCCCTCCCCATCAGCACTCCCTGTGTATGCATGCATGCAACTGCACACAGCAATGGAAAATCCTCTGTGTTCCTGCTGAGAACTTCTCTCCATAAAACAACTTGAACAGATTTGGAAAGGGCTCAGCAGACACTTCAGTCTGCAACTCTGCCCTTTATGGTTTATGATCTCCGATACATCAATAGCGTGAAAGCATTCCAGTGATGTATTACTAATACATCATTAGAGTATTGTCACCCCAGTGATGAACTGCATGAGTGCATTGCTAAAGTGCTGTCCCTCTGAAGACATATTGTATAAAAAAATTTTTCTTTGATTACTTTTTTCCCAGGACTTAAGGTGCACATTCACAAGCTTATTTCTCAGTTGTTCTGATCCCTATGGAGTACTTCACCCTGCACTACTGGGTATATAAAACAATGAAATATCTATAGAGCATTATTCTACAACTCATAGAAATGACTGAGCAGGTAAAAGGCTATGAAACCACTCCACACACACGCTCCCCCGATGGAAAAAAAAACCAATGAGCAACAAAAAATAGAATGACAACATATTAAACCAATTACTGGCAGGGTACAAAATAAAGGTTGCTTGAATACAAAACAAAGTTTGGACAGTATGAATTTGGCATGCTTAAATTGTTCCAAACTGGCTCATCCAACAAAACTTTAAATCGTACTGCAGATTTCCCCTTTTTACTGCCTATTTCACAGTGAGAGGAAGGATGGCAATATGGGGTTTGAACAATTTCTGAATTGCCACTCTTGTCCACTCTCTACACTGTACACCTTATACCTCTGAATCATTTTCTGAAAAAGTTGGCGTCATTATTGACATTCATATAAAGGAAAAAATCAAGTCACAGAAAGGCCAGCTGATTTACTGATATCTTCTGATAGCTGAGAGTATGAGTAAGGTCTCCTAAAGTCTCTCACCCACAGCTATCAAGACCATTCTTTAGATCTTAAGTACTATTTACTGCCACAGAAGATATTTATTTTGACACCTATATTGTCTTCCATGTTTCACAAGAAACTCCTCAAGACCTAGTGGCTATGATGTCACTTCTTTGAAGCACAGCCCTGTGCCATCACAGCGCAGACTTTTTGGCCTTCCAAACTGGCAGAAACAGCTACTTCCTAAGATTCATTCCTAACTTGATTTGATTTATGTGGTTTCATGTTGGCTTTTTTATTTAATAATGTACTTTCCAGTGTTCATTATAAGTAGAACTTGCACTCTTCAGAGTAGTTAGGATAACTCTACCTTCACACCAGCTCTTCCTTACTTTACATTTCCCACCTTTTCCCTGAAGTCCCAAGTGCTACCTTTCTAAGTTATTATATATGTACGATGTATAGAAAAGTGGGTGCTCTCCAAAAAACTGTTAGCCTCCTTTCTTGAGCAACACCACTCCCTTGCTTACACAAAGATGCAAATAATAAAATGATTTTGCCACCAGGAAAATACAGTAATAGCTACACTAATTTATCTCTTTGGTTCGACATGGATCCCTTTCAAGGCAGTATCTCTCCTTACACTGATGTAGAGGTAAAGGAGATTACAGTTTCAAAAGCTGAGCTTTCCTTTCACTTAAATGCTAATTGTCCACCTGTCTTCCAAACAGATAAAGAAGCTACTTCAGCTAGAAAGACATGTCTCCAATTAAAGTCATAAAGTCTTAAAGGAATAAGAACAAGTTATGAAAACAAGGCAAAGCCTAAAGCCAGCAGCAGGATAAGAAATTAATTCCAAATTTACCTCAACCTCCCAGAAATTTTATCAAGCTCTGACCATGCATCCTCTGGCCTAAAGGAAGAGTAAATAAAAGGAGGTTTATATTCTTACATCAATGTTCAGTGAGATCTGTTAAAATAACCCATTTAGGATGCTTGGACACATGATGATGAAGTAAATACTGAACTAGAAGTGAGTATGAACAATACCAGTCCTTAATGTCCGAGACTGAGGGGATCAAAACATCTGCATGAAAAATCTTGTTCATCACCTGAACATCCCAGAAGATAAAATAACACTTAAAAGTCAGTTCAAATTCATTTAGTTATAGTTCACTACCATCATTTGGTCCCAATAGAGTAAAGCATTTAACTGAGCACTCAGGTAACTTACCTGCTTTTTACAAGGTCCTCACTTACATATGCTTCCATGGTATTTTGGCTCTTGGCTTACTCACAGGGATGCCTCATTTAAAGAAATAAAAAAATCACTCTCAAACTAAACAAAAGAAGCAACTCTCTTAGTCTAGTGAAAAATGGGGTGTGGGGGGGAAACCAACTTGAAAGGTATCTTCAAACCTGGTAAGAGCAGCATTAAAAGACAAAAAGCTCTACTGCAAAAAGAAGCAGCAAAACACTTAGAAACACTATATTTATTCTGGGCAGAATACAAACTCTCTTCTTCCTTGCCAAATCTCCTGCTGACAACAGACATAGAATTTCCCAAATATAGCCTAGTAATTATTGATGCCTTTTTTTATATGTACCCAAAATAGAAGATTCTCAGGGACTGTTAGAGAGCTTTAAAAAAAAAAAAAAAAAGGAGAAAAAAAAAATCCCAGAATTTCCCTTTTACCTCATGTCTCCAGCATACACTTCTTGGATACTCTGATAAAAATGAATGGATGGCCACACGCAGCAGTATATGCTAGAAAATGCTCCTAGAAAGATACAAATACATTAGATGAATTCTCTCAGACTTTTAAATAAGTGAACCAGTGATTCTTTTCAGACACTAAATAGATAATGTTATATTCTGTGAAGGATTTAAGTACATAAAGAAACTGAATAAGGACCTACCAGTAGAGGCTCCGAACTCAAAGAGCAGCTTCCACTGTACCCATCAGTAAGATAAACCAACTTCTGAGTCGTTACGTTTCCTGAAGGTTCATCCTCAAAGCAGGCCTTTACAACACAAATTGATTAGGAGAGAAATTTTGCTATTTGGACATATTTAGTTTAGCTGGAGTTTTTAAATCAAATTTGGGCATGGACTTCAAAAGCTCACTTCACCAGTTTTCAGTTTTCTCAAAATCATGAAAGCTGAAAGTACATTTTATTGGATTCGCAGACTGACCTTTAATTCTGGAAGCAGTTAAAATAGAAAGAAAACAGGTCTGAAAGATGCAGCATTTGGGTCAGCAATACATCATAGAATAGTTATAGTTGGAAAGGACCTTAAGATCATCTAGTTCCAACCCCCCTGCCATGGGCAGGAACACCTCACACTAAACCATGTCACCCAAGGCTCTCTCCAACCTGGACTTGAACACCACCAGGGATGGAGCATTCACAGCTTCCTTGGGCAACCCATTCCAGTGCCTCACCACCCTAACAGGAAAGAATTTCCTCCTTATATCCATCTAAACTTCCCCTGTTTAAGTTTTAACCCGTTACCCCTTGTCATATCACTACAATCCCTAATGAAGAGTCCATCCCCAGCATCCCTATAGGCCCCCTTCAGATACTGGAAGGCTGCTATGAGGTCTCCACGCAGCCTTCTCTTCTCCAGGCTCAGCAGCCCCAACTTTCTCAGCCTATCTTCATACAGGAGGTGCTCCAGCCCCTTGATGATCCTCGTGGCCCTCCTCTGCACCTGTTCCAACAGTTCCATGTCCTTTTCATGTTGAGGACACCAGAACTGTACACAATACTCCAAGTGAAGTCTCACAAGAGCAAGTACATGGGTTCATGTACTTTCCATTCCTACAGTGATTCATCATAAAAATTTGATTTTGAGTGGACTGCAAGGTAGCTAATTAGACAATTGAATAATGAAGAAGAGGCAATAGTGAATTGATTTCTTAGCAGAATGATAGCTGACAAGAAATTAAACATTGCTAACTTCTATTATAAAGTGCTAGATCAATACCTCTGAACAGCATGTACCATCTTCCCGACTGCATCAGCAAACCATGAATATTCTGATTGGTGAGAAGGAACAGAGATTCAGGTATGGAGGAAGAAAGTGAAAAAGCCTGTCAAACAAGCTATCTGAAGAGTCTGACTTTGCTGAAACAAACCCAGGACTTCTTCTCTTCAGAAGATGCTGGCTGCAACTCTGAGCTGACTCCCTGCAATAATTCTTTACTGTAGTGGCTGCTAAAGAAGGCTCAGCTTTCTGTAACATTACAATGTCAGTGATCCCTTATAAGCCACCACTTCTATATGCAGATTAATATCTCATGTAGCATGAGGTAACTCTTGGCAAGGGTAAGAGACATAATAAAATAAAATAATCCTAGACATGAAGCAAAAATCATTTATAATTGTCAGTTAAAAATTACCCCTTGTCCTGTCACTACAGTCCCTAATGAAAAGTCCAGCCCCAGCATCCCTATAGCCCCCTTCATATGGGAGGTGCTCCAGTACCCTGATCATCCTCATGGCCCTCTTGTGCACTTGTTCCAACAGTTCCATGTCCTTTTTATGTTGAGGACACCAGAACTGCACACAATACTACAAGTGAGGTCTCACAAGAGCAGAGTAGAGGGGCAGGATCACCTCCTTTGACCTGCTGGTCACTCTCCTTTTGATGCAGCCCAGGATACGGTTGGCTTTCTGGGCTGCAAGCATATACTGAAGCCAGTTCATGTTCATTTTCTCATCAACCAACACCCCCAAGTCCTTCTCTGCAGGGCTGCTCTGAATCTCTTCTCTGCCTAACCTGTAGCTGTGCCTGGGATTGCTCCGATCCAGGTGTAGGACCTTGCACTTGGCATGGTTAAACTTCATGAGGTTGGCATCAGCCCACCTTACAAGCATGTCGAGGCCCTCTGGATGGCATTCCTTCCCTCCAGGGTATCAACTGAACCACACAGCTTGGTGTCATCAGCAAACCTGCTGAGGGCGCACTCAATCCCACTGTCCATGTCAGTGACAAAGATGTTGAACAAAACCAGTCCCAACAGCAATCCCTGAGGGACACCACTCGTTACTGGTCTCCAGCTGGACATTGAGCCATTGACCACAATTCTTTGTGTGTGGCCATCCAGCCAGTTCTTTATCCACTGAGTGGTCCATTCCTCAAATTGATGTCTCTCCTATTTAGAGACAAGGATGTCGTGTGGGAGAGTATCAAAAGTTTTGCACAAGTGGAGGTAGATGACATCAACTGCTCTACCCCTGTCCATCAGTTCTGTAGCCCCACCACAGAAGGCCACCAAATTGGTCAGGCAGGATTTCCCCTTAGTGAAGCCATGCTGGCTGTCACCCAGCACCTTGTTTTTCATGTGCCTTACCATGTTGCATAATTGCATGTCTCCACATGCTAGGAAAGATAGGAGAAGAGGAAAAGGACTGCTCCCAATTTTCAGTCTGCAGAGTTGAAAGTACCTAACTAACCAGAATTAAGGAGCAAGGCAATCAGTTGAAGAAGTCCTGAATTTATCTGCGACGGGTTCACTTGCTGCATTCAAGAATTCAATAGTAACTGAGCAATTATATAAGGTACATGTGATATACAAACAGATAATAACCCTGATCTTAACTGAATCACATAAGCATATAATGCTTATGTATTTTGTCATATTTTGTTAAGAAAAATCTTATTAGGAAACATAAGATAATCATGGCTCTGAATGCTGGCATACAGTAGTTGCAAAGGTAGCTCTTGTATAGGAGGTTATAATAATTTAAAACTTTTTTACTCAGGCTAAATTATGAGTTTTAAATACCTCTATTATACCTCAATAAATTCCACATTTAATAATTACGGTTAGTTTTGTAAACAGTAAAATAACCATCTAATTTCAGATGTGCAAATCTCATTTTAAAGCGATACTGACACTGAAAGGACTACCAAGCCCCTTTTCATGTCCAGTGTTGATTCTGATATCAATTTCTCTCAACTCCTGCAACAACCGGTAAAATCGCCTTTTTTCTACATCTTAATGTCTTACTCAAATCTTGGGTTTTTTCTGTCCGCACTCTTCCTTCCCACAAATAAGATAACATAAGGTATTTAACTGACTTGATTTCTAACCTTTCTAAGTCCTAGACTTCAATGTTTAATACAGTTTCATTTAGGTTTCATCATACCATGAGCATCAATGAAAGCCAGGACAAGTCCAACAGGGCAAAAATTAAAACAGGCATCAATCATCATAAGCATGTACTGAGACCGCGCTCTCACAATAACAAATGTCAGTTCTGTGCACTACTGCATCACTCACCTGGACAAATTTGATTTGAATCAGTCATATTATCCCGGCAGTGCAGTAAGAATTTATGCAAAGGGATAAACAACAGTCTGTCGGCAAAAGGTTGATGTTACATGGATGAGCCTTGATCTGCCATAAAGCCTACTGATACAAACTCAAGCCATTGTGGGGTTTTGTTTGTTTTTATTGAAACAAATTTGAACAGGGTGATTCAACACTACACCAGCATTCTCCCTCAGAAGACCACACAATTAGAGACAGTTTTGCTATAATGACTGAGAGTATCTGTTACATTCCTTCCAATTCAGTAAAGTTGCTGCCATTTACCAAGCTGAGCTTTGAAGTAAACCAAATTCTGCATTTCTGTTGCAACTTCTATCCAGAAATACAGAAGCACATTTCTTGCATTATTCAGCCTCTAGAAAGGGACAAAACACTTATCCTCATTTAGCAGCTGGATGAGCTTACACAGCCAGTCACATGGAAAAGGAGGTGACTAGCAATTGCCAGCCAACATGGCTTCACTAAGGGTAAATCGTGTCTGACAAATTTCAGGGGCCTTCTATGACAGGATTACAGTGTTGGTGGATAAGAGCAATTGACATTATCTACCTGGACTTGTACAAAGCGTTTGACACTGTCCCATTCAACAATCTTGTCTTTGATCCGGAAAGGCATGGATGTGATGGATTGACAATTTGGTGGATAAGGGATTGGCTGGATGATCACACTCAAGAGTTGTGGTCCACAACTTGATATCCAAGTGGAGATCTGTGATGAGTGGTGCTCCTCAGAGGTCAGTATTGGGACCAGTGCTGCTCAACATCTTTGTCAATGACCTGGACAGTGGGATTGAGTGTGCCCTTAACAAGTGTGGCAATGACACCAAGCTCTGTCGTACAGTCTACATGTAGAGAGAAGGGATGCCACCCAGGGGAGCCTTGAGGCTTGAAAGGTGGGCCCATGCAAACTTCATGAAGTGCAGCAAGGTTGAGTGTAAGCTCCTGTACCTGGATAGGGCAATACCAACCACAATAAAGGCTGGATTAAGAGCAGCCCTGAGAAAGAGTTGGGCTTGTTGGTTGACAAGAAGTTCAACATGACCAGGCAGTGCATGCTTGCAGCCCAGAAAGCCATGTCCCAGGCTGCATCAAAAGGAGCATGTCCAGAGGGCAGGGATTCTCCCCCTTTATTCCACTCTTGTGAGACACCCCCCTCTGCAGTCTTGCATTCAGCTCTAGGGCCCCCAACTCAAGAGGGATGTGGACCTGTTTGAGTAAGTCCAGAGGAGGCCACAAAGAGGGATGAAGCACCTTTCCCATGCAGACAGCCCGAGAGTTGGGCTTGTTCAGCCTAGAGAAGGCTCTGGGATGACCGCAGAGCAGCTTCCAGTGCCTAAAGGGGCCAACAAGAAAGCTGGAGTGGGGGTTTCTACAAAGGAATGTAGCCACAGCACAAAGGGGAAAGGCTTTAAGCTGAAAAATGGCAGTCTTAGAACAGATATTAGGGAGAAGTTATTTACTATGAGGGTAGTGAGGCACTGGCACACACTGCCCAGAGAAGTTGTGGATGCCCCATCCCTGGAAGTGTTCAAGGCCAGGTTAGACAGGGCTTGGAACAACCTGGCCTAGTGGAAGGTGTCTCTGCCCATGGCAGGGGGGGCTGGAATTAGATGAGCTTTAAGGTCCTTCCAACCCAAACCAGTCTACGTTTCTATGTTAAGTAATACCCACACAGTAGTCCTGCTCTGCAGCCTCCTTTATGTACCTCCTGCTGAGCTGCTGACTTCAACATGATTACTATGAGTTTACATCAGCATGATTCTAGCCAGTCTTGATCACTGCCTTCCAGCAGGTTTTATGCAATTAAAATTAATGACATGCGGAAACCTTGAGAAAATGTAGCAAAAAAAGTTCTTGAAAAACAAAGCAGAACTCATGTCTGATCAGTGTAAACCCCTGATGTCTAACCTTACAGCAGTCATAGCCTTCCTTCCCTCACCCCCCAAAAGACTTGCCTGAGTTTGTCTCCTAATAAAATTCATATTGACATACACCATACAGGTTTTTCCTTTTGACAGTGCTATAACCTATATATGCTAGAAATTCCTTTTTTGTTTGATTGCCATCATTTTCTTCTCCCCTGCTTTTTGGAAAGTTAAAACCCATATAAACTACCCAAAGCAAAATTTCATCTATCCTCTTCCAGAGTCAAAAGGTAGAGTCTCACTTCACTGACTTGAACTGTAGGCGATTCCAAGTTGTGACAAAGTCACACTGTGCTGTGACCAAGGCTGAGGCAAAGCTAGCTAGCTCACATCTCTTTCTGCATTAATGTTTTCTGGTGCCCCACAAATACCTCCTGTGTGTCAGTGCATTGTAGTGAAGGAACTTAGAAGCTTAGACAAGCACTAGATCAAAGAGCCCACTAACTTGTTTCACTGGACAGACATATCCTTAGAAGCCCTTCTGACTGGATCTTACTAGTTTTTTACCAGTGTTTTCAGACTTGCAGGTAATGTCAACTTATTGATGTGCACGATGAAAGAAACTTTAATGAAAAGCCTTTGAACTATATTTCTATACATCTCTAATGCCCAACATCTGAACTACACTCATCTATATACCAGTCAGTGTAATTTTGTCAATTAGTGTTGTGCAAGTGTCAGCTGGAATAATAGAAACCTGATATACTACAAAAGGGAATATTTCCCTATTTCATTTCCCCTTTGCTCTGAACTAAAGTTGTTTGCGTGGGGTTTTTAATTTATTATTTTTCTAAACAACCAACTCATTTGTTCCTGATGTGAAGGTTACAGCATTTAAAGCCCAATCCTAGGCTCTTAATAACAAGTACCTTCAATAAAATCACTCATCTTATCAAAGACTGCAGGACTGAGCCTGATTAATTCTTTTTTCTCTCAAAACACTGTGTCCTGGGTTCAGCAGTAGCAGTCATTTTTCTCTTCCTCGGTAGCTGGTGCAGTGCTGTGTTTTGACTTTCGGCCTGGGAACAGAGCTGATAACACTGATGTTTTGGTCTGGCCAAGGACTTTGTGAGCCTCATGCTCTGCCAGGGAGAAGGGGAAGCCGGGAGGAAGCAGAGACAGGACACCTGACCCAAACTGACCAAAGAGGTATTCCATCCCACAGCACGTCATGCCCAGGATGTAACTGAGAGTTACACGGAAGGGACTGGACAAGGTATTGGTCAGTGCTTGGTAAGGCTGGGGGGGTGAGTTATCAGCTGGCTGGTGCTGAGGTGCTGTATTCTCTTCCCTTGTTATTTCCTTTATCATTATTATTATTGGTGGTAGCAGTAGTGATTTGTGTCATACCTTAGTTACTAAACTGTTCTTATCTCAACCTGTGGGAGTTGCATTCTTTTCGATTCTCCTCGCCATCCTTCCGGGAGTAGGGGGAGGGCAAGAAAAGGGGGAGTGAGTGAACGAACTGTCTGGCTGGGTTTAAACCACAACACACTTCAAGGATTCATCTCACGCTACCTATATCTTACCCAATGAGACTGCAGAGAACTTCTCAAAGAGGAGACAGAAACCAGACTTACACTGAGTATGAATAACTGTGCTATTATTCACTATAGAAATACCTGAAGTGGATGATCTAAACTCAGGCAGTATCCTTGCTGAGAAAGAGACCTGACATATAAGTTCTTCAAGAGCTATCATAAATAAAGGCCCCACATATACAAGCCTCTACTCCACAGTGAAACAATCCACAGATACTGAAAATCAAGTATTTTCATGAGGGAAAAAAATAGGTTCTTACACAAATTTGTAATTGTTGAGGAACACATACAGAGGTGAGTGATTAGAAATCTGGAGCTGACATAGTCAACAAAATTACCTGGACTAACTGAAGTCTGTTCAATCAGAACTGCTGGCTATGAGACGGGACAAAGCCAAACTTCAATGGCAATCCCCAAGACAGCCTGGCGTGACCTCCCTGTGAAACATGACATACTACTACTGCAACACTGGTAGCACTGAACTAAACTTTGCCATAGTTCTGCCAGAAACACTTTCAGGGATATTATTTCATTTACAAATAACACAAACTTCCAGGCATCAGGGACTGAACATCTCTGATTCTCCCTTCAGCTCCCGTCTACACACCCAAAAGTGCTATGACTTCAGAAGAATTAAGCTATGCATTTCCTTAAGTTAATAGTTTTGTACAGTTTAATTACTTACTAAAGGAGATTCCCTGGATAGCTCATTTATTCTGTCAACCTGTTCAAAATATTTCTCTCTCAAAAACAAAGTACACAGATGTGATTTTGAAAAACACAAGTTTAGACATCATACACTGAGGGCAGCTGTCTCTTTTAATCGATGTGAATTACTCTTAGTGTTAACAGTTAAACACAAATTTGCAAACAACCTTTGAGAATACATCCCAGTAAACACATTTATTCGTAAATCTAAATGCTGAAATGAAAGACATCTGAAGACACTGACAATGAAAAGTCTTGCCTATTATAAAAAGTGACGTTTAAATGATGTTAAGCATCTTTATGTGTCACAAAGAGAGCAGTAGCTCTGCATGTCAAATAAAGCATGTTAAGACAATTTTGCTCAGTACTTTGAGTCAAGCTGGTTTTGAACATTCATTTGCTTCGTACATTTCAGCTTTCAAGAGCACTTTTTCCCCCTCAATTTTAACTCTGATACAGACAGATGCATTGGCTTATTGTTTGGGGCATGTGTCCTGTGGAAAATTTCATATAGTGGAGGTGCAATGAAATTTTTTAACTTCTGGCTTGAAAACAGCAGCTTCTAAAGGACTATTTTTTTATGATTTCTTTGAAGAGCTACTTAGCACTGATTTATTTCCTCCCAAATACAAAAAGACGCAATCTATACAAGGTTTGTTCTGCGAGAGAAGAAAGAATTTTCCTTGGAAAAGCAATTATTTGAAAAGAAGTGGGGTTACTAACATGAGTTGATGCCATTTGCCAGCACTTCATTTGCCCAGAACAAAAATGGGGTTTAAATAACAGGTAGCATCACAGATCTACATTGGGATGCCATGTTTATTAAAAAATTCAGTCTTTGCTCTGTGTGACTTTAGAGAACAAAAGAATACTTCAAGTCCACTAATCTAGTAGATTTTCATTTGTGAGGGCTTAATCCCTACAGGTACCAATGGAGCCACAGCTTGCATTTAGCTCAGAAAAAGTTCATGCCTATTGATGCAGCTTAACACCAGACAAACAGGGAGGAAGAAACTGTCTGAAGTGGAACAGAAAAGCTAACAGATGTAATGGAGGCACACAAGCAGCACATAATTGTGCAAGAAATATGAAAACCAAAGGCTAAGCCAAGATGCCCAGAGGCAGAACTATGGAGGAAGGAGCAGCTGCAAGGCCAATCTATCCCAGCAAAACTCTGACAGGATGCATAGCAGGTTTGACTTGTGAAAAATCCTTGCTTCACCCACTGTTTCAGAGACTTTTTGGTGCAGGACAAAGCTGTAGAAGAAATCCATTTCTTGCTGCATGCTGTGGCTAGTCCACAGAACAGAAAATACTCGTCTCATTGCAAATACTCTTTCCTCCATGTGAAACACAGCAGATATATCTGCCCTCTGCAATCTGCCCCAGCAAAGAAAGAGCTTTCTAATACCTCTCATTTATCTCATATCTAATACCTCTCATTTACCCAGCAGAAGACCATCCACAGTTAGCCAGATACAAAGGGCAGTCACAGCAGAGTCAGGCAGAGAGCTCTGGTGCTTTTCTTATCATCCCTTGCTACAAGACAGCATTCAAATTTGCATTATGACTTTGAAAAATATATCTCAAGTATGCAGACATTTCTTCCAAACAAATATCTGAGTTGTAGTAGCTGAGAGTTTCAACTCTCAGCAACTCAGAAATGAAAGACAGTAAACAGAAGAATTGCAGCTATTAGAAACAGTTTCAAACCTCAGGGCAATTGAAGATGACAACCCAGAAGCTGTTAGCATACCTAAGAGATGTAAAGATATTGTTAAAGTATATATAAAGACATAAATAGTGTGAGTGGGACAATCCAAGAGATTTATTTGGTTTTCAGAGCCAAAGAACTTGAAAGAGCATGATTCAAAAATTAATCCTCTGTTTTTCCCTCTAAGGTTTGCTACATAAACACTGACGTAAAACTACTGGAAAATGGAAAATAAACCAGATTTGACAATGGGGATGTAAGTTTCTAAACTTACATGCAATCTCATCCTAAATATAATGAACTCTGAAATGTTTCAGGACTCAGGTTCAGATGTTAACTGCACAAAATACTGTATTTAAGTGCTGCAGGCTCAGTGGAAATGTACACGAACTAATAAGCATTACGAATCAAGACAGTTCCATAAACGTAACAGGAAAATTACATATAAAGAACAAGATACACATGTAGTAGAATGTGAAGAAACAATATTCTCAACAGTAACATCACAGATTATAGAGCTAAGCAGTAGTAACAGACCTCCGAAGGAAAGCAGCTAGAAGACACTCCAATTTGTTAGCATTTACTGTAAATCTCTTTGTAAACCCCTATTACCTACTAGCAGCAGAAGGTATATGAGGAATCTTGCATTTGCCCTCTTTGAGCCCACAGTATTTGCAACATGTAGCTTACAAAGGAACAGCTACAATACTGAATTACATTTGGAAATCACACACAGCTATCAGGTCTCCTCCATAGTCTCCTTAGAATCACAGAAGCAATACAATCCCTATTTTATTAGAGATAAAGAACAGGGCAAACTGTCCTTTCTTTAATTTTCAAGTGTCTTTGCATTCACTGATGCCAGAGGAGCCAGAATCAGAAGGCAGAAAACATGCAGATACATTTTTTTCCTGTGTTATTTCTAGCTGATTCAGAAGTAAAGAGAGCTACAACTCAAAACACAAAGAGCATGTTAAGAGGATTTGCACTTCGCAGCCTCAGATTCAAACATCTCAGGTGAGACTGCTTACTCAGCTAACACAAACACTATTACCAGGACAACTCATGACTTCTTCTTGTCTAATGTTATCCTGTCGCCTACATACTTCAACTATTGCCTGTCTAAAAGCATGCAGTTCTGTTGTGAAAATTAAGGACTGTGATCCTGCTTTGTAGAAGAATAGAAAGAGGTGGGACAAGACAAAGATATTCACATGAGCTTCTACTGACAGATTAATTTGGCCCTAGAAGCCCAGGACAGGAATTTAAACTTCACCTTGTAAATGCACAAAAGAGAGCACTCCATCAGGAATACCAACCAAATTTCCTAAAAGTTTTTTATATTTATCTGGCATTGTAATTCTAATAAAAGATAGTAATTGCATAAATTGAAGGCAACAAAATAACTCCATGGAAAAGCAGATGGGGGGGGGGGGGGGGGGGGGGTTGGAGGTGGCACAGTCCCAACAAGTATGCTCTTAAATCTCAAGGGTATGAAAGTATGAACCTGCTTTCTTAAAGAAAGCAAGTTACTAAGACAGACATCACTAGCAGACTAACAGTTGTACCATTGTACATGTTCCAGGGTCTCCCAATGCCTTCTTTGTGTGTTTTAAGACTGAGAATCAGGAAGTGACCTCTGAAGGCAAAAATATCAGCAGCTGTATGTGACCTAGTAACTGAATTGTTATATATGATGCTACAAATGCACAAAACCATGAAACATTAAATAGACACATCAGAGAGTATTTACTTACTTTGTTCCAAATTTCCTCACTTAGCAAGCACTACAGAACATTGCCAGCAGGATTTAAGCATGATAGCTAAATATCATAAGAGACACAAGTCACTGAAATATAAATATTGATAATAATACATATGTGCTATTTATCCTTTCAGGTGTAAGTATTTAAGCATTAATCAGAGAGTGGAAAACTGCATTAGGATTGTGTTAAGCAACAAAAGCAAGCATAGAAAACTGCTAATGCAATGATCTTTACAGAGCTCTCAAACCAGATGTAGAATTTGGTAAACTATTTTCTTCTGCGAACAATCTGGTCAATGAATTTTGTTTGGACAAGTAACTGAACATGCTCTGGAGGGTACAGTGCTCCCACTACAGGGACATGCATTCACTGATTTCTGTTAGTATTGTACTGAATGCCAAATAATCTTTAAACAAGAACTTCCTAATTTTAAATGTTCTCAGCCAGTAAATCTCAGCTGGCTTAAATAATTGGCTACATTTTTCTTTGGAAGAACCCAACAGTTCAAATGATCAGTGGCTATATCATTCTGATTAAATGCATCATAATGATACAGAAGCACAGCCCACCTGTTATTGATAGCAGGGCTGGAACTTCATTTACCAGCTTTAATGTCTTTGCATTACTGCACTGTCTGTCCAACATGCACTAATCAATGTAAATAATACTAAAATTATAGCTACAGTAAATTCCTGAATATCCTTTCCCTGAACAGCATTGAACAGTGGGGCAGAGAGTCCCCAGTAGGCTGGAAACATAGCCTTATTTTACCTAACAAGCTTTAGGGTGCTTTACAATATTGCAAAGTGTGAGGTGTCCCTGCCCATGACAGGGGGGTTGGAACTAGATGATCTTAAGGTCCTTCCCAACCCTA
This sequence comes from Pezoporus wallicus, assembly GCF_028554395.1. Classification (NCBI taxonomy): domain Eukaryota; kingdom Metazoa; phylum Chordata; class Aves; order Psittaciformes; family Psittacidae; genus Pezoporus; species Pezoporus wallicus. The sequence continues at coordinate 785,288 of NW_026637610.1, read as the reverse complement.
ACTATTCTATGATTCTATGATTCTATGAAATACAAATTTGAATCTAAGTTTACAGAAAACAGTGACAGCTACAGACTGTAGTATGATTTTTTTTTTTTTCAGCTCTTACAGTGCGCAGGAAACAGCATTGGGAGATCACTGGTTAAAAGCAACTGAGGTGAGATAGGAGTAATTTTCCGTTCACCTCCCTTGAATAAATTAACATTACTTCTTCCTAGTCGTAAGTTATGAAAATAGTGTGTACCCCTCCAGGATGGTGTTCTCTTCACATCAAACTTACCTTCATACAAAACGTTTGAATCTGCAAACACCTTGAAGTTCACTTTGAAAACTGGTCAAAGTTGAACTTCCTGTCTTCACTGGAAAGTCAGTAATCAGCCAGAAAGCTCTAAATGTAGGACCTTAAAATTTCATTACAGACATCTATCTCTCAGTTACATACCAGTGAATCTGGAAGTTCCATAATGAAATTTATATTGGTTCTCAACTGTTCTAAACTATATTTTTCATTTGTGCATTGCATGGCCAAGATTGTAAAGTTCTCAAATCTATTCTTGTAGCTGTCTGGTTTCCCTGGGGCAGATTCCTGGAATCGTCTTGGCTTTTGGCTCTTGCAGGTCACCACTCCACTGATAACTATTATTGTCATTTATACAGTGCCAGAAAGTTACTAAAGTCTCAAAAGAACACCAATCCACACACTTGAATACCAACATTACAGACTATTTCCAGATGACTGAAACAGTTGTGCTAAGATCATGAGTTTTCATGAAGGGTTCCCACTGTAACATCAGATACTTCAGTAGTATCAGCAGTACTTAACGACTTCACTGGCACCTGTATTTTATTAACTTCTTTTAATGTCCCATAACAGAATCAGCTCAAGAACCATCTTCACTGTAGTATGGAGCAACACCAGACAGCAAAACATTTAGTAAATGGGTAGTTGCAATGGCATCTTGTTAATATAAAACAACCCAAAAAAACCCAACAGTCTGGTTACCTTTGAGTAATCTTATATGCACAAACACTTGCCTTCCCCAGAACAGGATCTCCCTAGACAAAGGTTGTTCATTTTGTCCTGTTTATGGTAAACAAATCAGGAAAGGGGGTGGGGGGTGGGGTGGAGGGGTAGAGAAGTCACTCACTCCTCGTCTTCTGTTCTCTTTACTCTGAAGGCTCACACACAATATATAGAGGTAGATTACTTCTACAAACAGAAACATCACCCCTAAGATACTAATTTTCCCTTCATAGTTTCATGTTCACCTCAACTGCGCTGACAAATGTGCCTGTTAGCAAATTCAGACTGTAGGGCTAAGAAACAGATGATGCTAGTTTTAAATCATAAGGCTTAGAAAAAGACACTTCAAGGTAACAGGGGCATTTGCTACTTTTCATACAGAGGTGTAAGAACTTCAACCCCTAAATGACAGCATCTTCATTCACCTACCCTTAACATTGCAGCTGTGGCCCAATCATACAGGCAGCGTGTTTTATGTTCCTTTTAAAAAGCTACAAAAACAGCGATGGTAGCTTAATGGTTGAGAGATACAAAATCCACCATCCAAAAGCACAGATGCTGATGAAATAAAACTTCTCAGTCAACTGTGATAGGCTAAAATTTCATCTGCCTTCTCATATACCAGAGTTACCCTTGAGAAGTTTTCAGTCATCTTCTCAATAACAAAGGATTGCATCTAACAAAAGACAAATATCCAATTGGGCATCCTTCTTATGAGGTATATGGTGAAACTTACAAATAACATTTTTAGAACTGATTTAGAATTGTGGCAATGCAACTTCATTGTTGGTCCAGAGAATCAGGAACTTTACCTACATTAAATGTGGTGGCCTACTGACCATGGCAAATGTTTTATACTTTGCCTTACACAGGTATTTATCCTGAATTCAGTTTAGAGAGTATGCAATACGTAACTCAGCCATCAGCTGCATGTTCATTTGGATCCTTTATTTTGCTTTCTTCTCTAAATTCCATGCACTTAAACCCTTACCAATTTACAACTTTTTTTTGTTTAGTCATTCCATTACTTGTAGACAAATTAAAAATTAGTCTGATGACTTAGACAGAAAAACTTTACAGTTTTTACCTGCATGTACCACAGAGAATATCTCTGGTCAAAGTTTATAATCAAAGACCTCTTGTCAGAGATGCATGCCAGCTTCTTAAAGAAAAATCAATACGATCTGAGAGGGAGCATCTTGAGGGTTAGATTTCTGATTTAACAAAGCATCCTTACTCAAGGACTTAGGTCTGTTTGAAGCTTGCAGATCTTAAATCACACTTCAAATTTAAGAGTGACCTTATTTTTTTTTCCCAAATACAAATCCATAAAAAACATTTCTGCATTCATAACCCAGGAAAACACTGTCACAAGAGTTGATACCTTCCAGATTTCCCGTTTTGTTATATCCAGATCCGGCTGAATTATGTAGTCTTTTCATACAACACAGAATTATTTTAAAAAAGATCACAGAATTAAAATATTTACCTGCACTAACAGAATTAGTGCAACTTACAGGTCATTTGTTAATACTGAAATAACCAGTGCATTCTTTACAGGGGTTTGAGTGCTTCCTTGTCCATTATCTTACTTTCCAAAGGCATCTGCAGAAAGACCTTTTCTCTCTAGAACACCAATCTGATAGTGCTGAGAAAGTATAAAAAGGATCAAAATTAGGTAACATCTATTGAAGCCTTAGTGTTTAAATTCCCTTCCACTGGAGCTGTCGGAAAAGCAATTTTTATTGAGCTATGGAATCCAATAAAACTCTAACACTGCAAAGGCTCTGGGACTGCCTTAAGTAATAATGTATGTATGACTAGGAAGTCAGGGTTTACGACATATAGGCTAAGGGTTTTTTTTTTTTTTTAATGTCATCTTTAACTTATCTTTTCTTCAGGTAAGAACTTCATAGAAAGATTGCAATCTAATTAGAAATCAAAGTCTTGTCTGACTGTCAACAGCAATAAGGCACTCAAATATATTTGAAGATCTGGAACAAATTGACATGGGAGTACAAAAACAACTCCCTTCCACTGAGATTTAAATTCTTGCATATCAAGATCACTTTTGAAAAGATGGCTGAAGTTCTGAACCATTTACATTTGATGTATTCTATAAATGAAACAAAATACGTTATTGTTAACTGTTGGCTTAAAACCCCAACTATTTCATCTCCTCTCACCAAATAAAAAGCTACATATTGGTTTTGAATACTCCTTTTATAGATGGTCTAATTGATGGAGATAAATAAATAGCTTACAAATTGTCATGTCATACTATGACTGATGAGGCACAAGAACACACCCATGCTTTGCGGCAAGAAGGCTGTAATTGGGCTTTTTCCTGCTGATCCTAAAATACTTTTGCTGTAAATATTATGTAATCTAATTTTATAGTGATGAATCCTCCCCTAAAAAGAGGTTCAACTTCAGCTGCCATGCATAGCAAACAGTACTAAAAAAAAATGTGGTAGGAATTTATCAAGAAGGCAAAAGAGTTCATCTTACTTTCTCAGCATCATTTTCTAGAATAAAAAAAAAATGTTATTGGCAGCTTTCTGAGCAGCAATTCCCAATATATTTTTTTTAATCTTCTCTTCTATGACACCTTACTAAGTACTGGGAAGCATGAAACAGTGAACTGTCTTCTACTGAACTGCTATTCAAGTTCAGAGATGATCAGCTCAGAAGAAAAAAAAACACCTTCTCTTAAAGAAAGGCACAGCCTGCAACACCATTCCTACTCTCCTGCTCTGTCCTTGACCAAGGCCAGGTTGGACAGAGTCTTGGCTGACATGGTCTAGTGTGAGACATCCCTGCCCATGGCAGGGGGGTTGGAACTAAATGATCCTAAAGTCCTTTCCAATGCTAACCATTCTATGATTCTATGATTTTATGATCTGTTAACTGGGCTCTGGTGGCTACAACTTCTGCAGTTGCCTTCTAAAGACATCTCACCACAGTGCATCTTCATCGCCGTATTTTAGGTCATGAACATTCTATGCTGACTCCAAATTGCTCCTTTTTTCCAAGATACACAACAAAGAAAGCCCCAGGTTATGGAATAAAAGTGAAGAGACAAAGGAATGACTATCAAATGTTCATGGCCTTGAGATATGGGCTTCCACACTCCAGATTCGGAAGTGAGGTACTTCAACAAAAAGCTACATTAAGTATAGCTGACACTTTGAAGAAGTGTCTGTGGAAAGTACGAAGACTCCTCTCTCAAAACCTAGCATGGGTAAGTGAGCCTTACGGGCAGTAGCAAATAGGGATCCATAGCAAGAAAGGAAATAATCAAAACAATGCTGGCCTCCGTAGCAGCAAAGGGGAGATACGCAGAGTGCCTGTTGTATGCCTGCCACTGAACTAAAAGTGGAAAAACACATTCCCAAGCCTTTACATATGACCAGTATATTCACAGCAGTGTTGTTATACAGTCTTTTCTCAGTATATGAGTATTTGCCTCAGCTTCTGTAAACGGCATTTTATGAAAATACTGAGCTGAACAGGATCACATATCCACGCAGATGCTGCTTTTGCTCACTTCTGGGTCATCCAGGGATTGCCTAACAGTATTCCTGTATTGGCAACTCTGAACCCTCAGTAGAAAAAAGACACAACTTAAAATCTTCAGAAGTAATTCATGACCTTCAGTCATCATTTTGTTCTGCTTTTAGTCTTACCACCCACTCCCAAGCATGAGTTTAGCTTTTTCAGACAAATGATCCACCAAGGACACCAAAGACTGTGACAAGGGAAGGTAAGTCACGGGACAGTGCTTGTGTTTCATACCCTTGATTCCATTCTACTTGAATTTTTTCAGTATCGTGCAGAACAAAAAGCAATTTCAGATACTATAGTTCAGTAGGGAATAATGGGAAGCTGCAGCAGCAATAGGAAATTTGAGATATTAATTCTGATCTTAGCAAACTGTCTTAAAACAGAGTTTGGACTTCTGGACAAATATGCAGGTGAGCTGCTTTCAGAGCCTTTAGCTTGGTGATTACTGAATACATCTTAACAAAACAGGAATGCCAGAGGCAAACACTATCTCTTCACTGAGCTAACTGGGAGGTGATAAACTCAAGCTATTAACACAATGTTTGAGCTTGTGCTAATTACGTTGCTCCAAACTAAGCCAGTTACAACAGGAGACCCAAAGAAGTGCTGTTTGAAGTTACATTTTCAGCTCAAGACACTGTCTAAAACTAACAGTAAACAAAAGACTCCAATGCCTCTTTCTTTTCCAGGATAGGGGAGAACCAGATTCAGACATTTTTCCAGCCTGACACAAGTTCAATTATTTAAATGATGTGTGGCAATTCCAGCACAAAGAAGAATTGACTTGCAATAGCTAAATTCTGACTTTGCTTAGCATGAAGATATGGTCAAGTACCTTCTAGGAATTAAATAAAGCACATATCAAACTTGCATTTCCTACTCCTCAAATGCATGTTCAAGTTACTGACTACTCTGAGGCACACCTATCCCTGTCTCATTTTTATTTATGAGGAATATTGGAAATAGGAGTCCACTATATTTCCAAAATAAATCTAGAAAGTTAGCATTTATTAACAACTGTATTCTAGCCAGGTGGAATTTCTAGGAACTCTGCAGTCTTAAATCAGAAGACCTGGGGGAACTGGGATGGGAGCAGAGTCATTACTTATACACGCTGGAGAGTGTGGGTTTTTTTATTGGAATAACCAAGGATTCTTCAGTAAATGTCCAAGAGGAGAGTGTAACAAGGTACAACACAGCAGCCTCATGGCTACACCATCACTGGCGTCATCTCAGTTTAAGTTCAAGCAGACTTCAGGGAATTAATTTTTTTCCCCAACAACCACCTCTCCCCCCACCCCAAACAAAGCCATTTCCCACTTAACTTCAGTGTCAGAGTTGACTTTCAGAAATCAGTGGGCACTCTAGCATCTTTAATCCAAAGTGAACTGGAAGCATATACCAGCTTCTTTGATCACCACTCCAAAAATGGTTTAACATCACAAGATTTACACTGACATGTCTTATACTGGAAAGGAAAGCAGCAGCAGACAGTTAATCACAGGAAAAAGCAGCAACATATAAAACAAAAATGATGCTTTAAATAGCAAAACAATCTTTAACACACACTTTTCCAAAACAAGAAATGTTTTCTTTAAAACACACTTTATGCATCATGATAGATCAAGTGAAAGCTACATCTTTTTAGCATACTATAGTCAAAAGCCACCCTCTCATATATTTGTAACCACAAATGTTATTTTCTGGATATACCAATTCTGGCAATGTTATTTGAATTACAGCTACAATACAGCTGAAGTTCCAGTACTTATAGGTTGGGGAAAAGATCTGAGGAAAGACATGATTTCTTCTTCTTTCCATGTATTTTTAAGAGTCACCATTAGAGTCACCTACCTTCTCAGAGCAATACTACACAGATCAGGATTTGAACTAATTCAACAGTATCATGCATTTGCTCAGCACCAGATAAGTGTCCAAGAAGAAGATATCAATGCAGCAAATAAGCATCAACCAGACTACCTTGGAAAAGGGAGTTAATGCAATTTCCATCCAAGATGTTAAGGTTGCTGAATTTTAAGGCATGAACAGATTAGACTTGCAATTACCCCTGTTATTTCCATGAGGCAATGAACCATTTGTGACTTCTTGACATTAAATCCCTTTCAAGCCACCAATCTTTGGATTTATTTTACAACAAGTTGCAGATAGTCATCTCCAAAACATAACCTGGACTCATGCTAAGCATTTTACCCTGTCTTGCATGATGTTCTTGTCTCTAAATTGGAGACACATGGATTTGACAAATGGACCACTCAGAGGATAAGGAACTGGCCAGATGGTCACACTCAAAGACCTATGGTCAACATCTCAATGTCCAAGTGGAGGTCAGTGATAAGTGGCACTCCTCAAGGGTCAGTATTGGGACCTGCACTGTTCAACATCCTTGTGGGCATCACTGACATTGGGACCGAGTGTGTGCTCAGCAACTTTGCCAACACCACCAAGCTATGCGGTGCCATCTGCATGCTGGAGGGAAGTACACTACATGCTGAGAACAAGTAGTTACTACTTAGAGCAATAAGTCACTAATATCCTTGAAATACAGATCAGAAATCGAGTCTACTCTCTATTCCATTACCACTCGTAGCCAAGAGGAAAATCATATTACATCCTGTTTCCTTTCACCCTATGTCCTTTCATTTCTCCCTTCTTTGATGCAAAGCTGTGCAGATTTAACTCACAAGTTTAACTCACATTTCTGTCTGGCTAAGATTGCTTCAGCAGAACTCTTCAGAATGTTATTTTTTCTCAAGTCTTTGTCTGGACACAAAACATGCCTTCCCTGTACTTCTCAGGCCAAAAACTCTGAAAACAGCCTACTGATTAGGAAGTTGTGAATTCTGTGACATGGACTGACAAGTGATCTCTTTTTCTCTTTTCTTATATATACCCTATCACCAAGAGCATCATGACTACAGGCAGGTCTTACTCCTGCCATACTTTGGAACAAAAGACTACTTTCACCCAAGGAAAACTGACTTTGGTATAAACTCCAAAAAGTACCCAAGTGCTTCAGTGTTTCTAAAGGCAGTCAGCGATATCAGTGGGTCATTAGCACTTACAGTTTTGGTCTAAAGATTCACTATAACTAGTTCTTGCTGTTTGCTAATGGAGACATAGCCAAAGATGAGTTTTCTCTATTTCTTATTGGTCCAGGACTCCCTGTATCAGAATACAAGTTTCCTTTACTTATATAGGCTCAAATTTAAAGAATTAACTGACTTAGTCTGAGACAGTCCTAACAAATGTAAACTAGAACAAATAAATACACAGAGGCTAAAACGCACCTCACTTACAGAATATTATTTGGTTAGACCTAGCAGTATTTCCACAGAAAAACTAAGCTCAGAGATGTTTCATGTCATTGAAAGAACACATATGGAAACCTTAGATAACCTGAGTTACAAAACAAAGTAAGAAAATGGTTTGTCTCTATAGTTTGCTGGCACAATGGACATTCAATACAATTTAACATTCACTTAAACATAGTCAGTAGTGCCTATTGCTGCTTCATTATTAGTTTAACATTGACTAATTAAATAACATTTAAAATGCAAGTATAGTATAAGATGGTGGTTGCTATTCATTTCGTGCAGGTCAACTACACAAGTTCAGCTTCTAGATCACACTGGAGTATTACATGAGTAGCAATTACTGTTGGATCACACATCCTCTGGCACAGCACTTCAATTACATTTAATTACTTGGTAGTTGCATACCAATGAGTCGAAGCAGGAGTTAAAATGAGGAAAATATATTTCCATATGTACTTTCAAATCTTCCAGTTTTTCTGTACTACAAATGCAGGATTCAGGCTTTTGCAGCACTTACTGAAACATTTACACTTATTTTCATTTAGGTATCTGTAGTCCCATGCCCTAAAATACCCTTAATTCAGACTCTAAAGTCAACAAATTCATCATTTAACATGATCCATAACTGGGAAAAAAAAAACAATCCCCACAACCAAATAAAAATCCCTAGGTATTAAAGACATGTCAAATTTTGTACAGAAAAAATTAAACAAGAACCAACACCCAGAATCTGCAGTGAAATGAAATGAAACAAAAGCAGGCATACCATACCCAAACTTCTAAACAGTCAGGGTGATTCACAATGAGAAAAGCATCTCAGAGAAGTGAGGGATTCTCTATCCAGTCTGAGTTTCCTGACACAAACATAAATACTGAGAGCCTTCAGATTTCATTATTTTGCCAAAGTAATTTTACTAGACTTGGGAGATTGCTGAGTACAAGTTATAGGCCTACGATATTCAGAAACTAACATTAAGTGATCAGATGTTCCCAGTTTTATACCACCTAAAAATTCTAGGGTCTTCAACTCCATGAAGACATGTCCATACCAGGATCTGTTCACATCACTGCAAAGTAGCAGCAATAAGTACAGTACAAACAAATGTGTATACTGAGAAGCACAGAGCCGAATTCTGAGAAGAGAAATAACTCAAATTTTTGCTCAAACAAGCAATCATGGATGTACAAAATCAACAGGAATCTCTCTACTAACTGCTTTTGATTGTGCATTAGATCCAAAGTGCCCGTTATCATATAACAGCCATTTTTAATTTCTAACAAGGGGATTTTTCAGCTATCACCCCTAAATGAATATTAAATAACAGGGACCTAAACTGATTTTCCTATTCAACAGCAGAAAAAAAAACAAAGAATATTAAATTCAGAGATTTTTTTGCTCTTTTTGAACAGAAGTATAGTCATGTAACTCAAAGAAAAATAAATTGTGCCTCACACCAGAACATTTGCTTAATAACATGGTGAATATCAGCGTAAGATTTCTGCTGCAATATTAAACCTGAGAAAATAAACCATAAATCTCTAAGCATTATTACTCTGATAAAACTATACACATTGAAAAATCTAAAAGCAAAGCTGGCTCACCATATGGTAGCTCCGCTAATATATATGGCCTCATTGTGCAGCCAGCCACCTTCCACTTAGTAGTGGATAATCTTAACATTCAAGGAAGATAGAACACCTGTGAGACTGAAGTTTGCATTGACAGTCTGGAAAGAGCATTTGAATCACACTAACCAGATCTACTACAAGGAAGTCTCACTACCACTGAAACTACCATTTTGAAAAATGGCTACAAGCATGTAATTTTTCAAACCAGTATTTTGATAAATTACTTCTGCTGAGAACGTTGCAGCTGCTCTCCAGCAATAAGCTCTTCTGCATTTTGCCTCCCGAGGAAGTAAACTACAGCAAAGGATATGGTTTATTTTATGAAAATGCCTATTGTTCTGCATGTAGGATTTGCCTGAATTTTCCAGATAAATAAGGCTTGAATGTTAGATCTGGTAAGCCAGTAAATTTCAGTTTATAAAACTGGGCTATTATGCTGTCTTGTAGGTAAAAAAAAAAAAAGAATAGATTTCTCAATGATCAAAGTTGTTATTAGTCTCCAGTTATCTCTGAAAAATAGATCCAACTCTCAAGCATGTTCACTTTTGCAGTGGCTGCTGAGCAGGGATCTTAGCAAAGCAGTGATCCAAACAGGGTCAAGCATGAAGTAATTGATTTGCAATCTTGTTTTCTAACAGCACAGTTTGCTAACTATATTCTACCAAGTCTATAAAGTGCAAAACTATAAATTTGACATTTTAATGTGACAAAAGCCATTAATACACATATCTGTATGTTGTTAGACACCTGAGTAATAAAGTGGCTTCATAGACCAGCAAATATTGAAGCCAGGTAGTATTCCTATGATCATCTAATGTATCATCTAGCAATTCTTGTACCCATGAAAGCACATTACACTTCGTATTCACCTCATTTAGTCAAGCTAGTTTTAAGATTCTAATTTTAACCTGCTAGATTAACACTAAACCTGAGGATGCATTTCATCATTTTTTAAACAGTGGAGTCCTGGAAATCATCTCACCAAGAGCCTAAGTTTACTAATACACAGATACAAAAATTTCTTGATATTATTTTCCCCATACACTAAGCATAAGGACACATAATCCAAGCCAATTCCTTAGAAACACTCTGCTGCAGTTCAATATTTGCTTCACTATGCTCACAACCCTAGGAGGAAAAATTTGATCCTCTTGTGGTGTGCACAAGATGCTCTTTACTCTTCAGCAAAGTAATGAAACAGGCACCTAACTTCAAGGATGTGATTACATCCACCCTATTTTAAAGTACGTTTTCAGTACCACTGGTTTGAGTGGAACTTACACAGCACTGAAAAGCATGTGCAAGCACTTTCCAAGGCCAAATCAAAGCCTCTGTTTGAAGAAGGATAACCCCTTGTCACTGTGACCTTACAAATATGCCCTCATTTACAGAGCATAAAATTAAGCAGCATGACCATGTGGAAGAAAAAACACAAGAAAAAGCAACTTGTAAGTGTCTTTATGTTACTGTACTAGCACAGAAGCATACCCAAAAATTAGTGACAACCAGAGTGACTACAGGAATTATTTACAGTTTAAAAAATGTTAGCATTTAGTATTTCATAAGCATATGCATTCTCAGAATGGAATAAGGCATTCTCTGTGAGTGAGGTGTTGCTCTGAAAGAGCAGCGTATTGGCAGTACCCTAGAGAAAATTGCATACCTTACATCAGGCATGCTGCAGCAGAAAACACAGCATCCAGCTTTCACCTGTCACTGCAAACAACTTTGTGACCATCTTGCTTGAAGAAGCTGGGCAATCACAACCTAAGGAGCTGGTTTTCTTGGGTTTATCTGATTTATCCCAATTCACTTTTTTAATTAACTGCTTTCACTTAAATTTTATTCCAAGAATTGCCTTTTTAAGGTTTGGTTTTTTTTATAGTATGTACTTTTTCTGTTGATAAATGGAAGTACTGCACTTACATAGTGGATTTCTCAAAATTGTGAAGAAGTTACCCATTTTATGCCTCCGAAAAATGCTGTTACTGGGAATTATTTTTAAAAATGATGATGGCATCTGGTTCATCACTTCACTGAGAGGTGGAGCTTTTTTTTATGAAGATGAATCCTCTGCACAGTGAGCCTATTAATGATAGCACACAGGTAGGATGCTGTCTATGAGATCAAGCACAGAACACTCAACCCCTGTTGAATGAGTTATGTCAAGATTATCTTGCTGTAATAGTTCCAAGTATTAAAATTGATTTATCAAACTATCTGTATCTTTTACAAACAATGGAAAAAGGAGAATCTAGAACTTGTGCAAAAACTGTGCTTCAATCTTCAACTCAGCAAGAACGAAAATATTGCTCCAAAGATCATTCAAAACAATAACAGTAATATTTTGGCACTGGTCCTCAATACCTTCTCAAAAAAAAAAAACAAAACACAAACACAAAACCCCAAAACAAACAAAAAACCCCAAACAGAAATTATGTCAAAATTCTATAAAGTGCTTCAGTTCATCCTGCCTCAAATGTACCACAAGTTCATAAATTATAATGGAAGACAGCTGAAGGAAACTAAATGACCCACACTTACTGCCAGCAGCAGAGCGTCCTGAATTTTGCTGAAATAGGACGTGAGACACTACAATGCTCATGTGCCTGACAAGCCACAACTCAAAGAGGATACACAAAGTCATTTCTCACAATAAAGCTGGATCTGGCAATCCATTTATAACTTCCACTGATTTAAAAGAATGTTCTTTCAAGCAAGTATCAATGGTTCTAAATTCCCAGTTTTTACATCAAGGTTCTCATTAACATTTTGGTTTATTCTTGGAATTCCAGACTGCTGAAGTGATGGAATTACTTCAGATACTCAGCTTTATTAAAACTTTGTCTTTTAATTTACATTCTTGTGTAGCAGCTTACATTCCTGTTTGCAGTCTTACAGATAAATGTCACTAAAATATCACCCAAACAGCTTAAAATGTAGATGGTAACAGAAAATATGAATCTAAAATAACTATTTTTAAAATACGACTGAAGGCAAAGTCATGATTTGAAAAGAAGTTTACTGACAATTTATTACTTGGAATATTGAATCCAAGAGTAGCTTTATGATAAATCCTACATATTTGTTAGAATATTTAGAGAATTTTACATTTATATATATATACACACACATACAACCTTTTCTCATACTAATTGTGTAATTTCTTGCATTTCGTAATGTTAAGCTGTGCGGCATGTTTTCTAATGCTTAAGGTGACATTGGGCAGTTCAGTCCCCACAGATACAAGTGTACTTACTCCTACAGAAACTAGTTTTATTGTTTTTCCCCACAAAGTGTGTAGCCCAAAGAACGTAACAGCTTCAGGATTGTTTAATTTCTTTATTCTTCGAAGTACATAGTGCTGGATACTTTCCCTTCCCTCTGCAACTCTTCAGCATTTACAATAGGTAAAATGGCTCTTATCTATGAAAATACAGCAAAGTAGAAGAAAGCAAACTGACACTGATACTAAAATTATAATAAAAGCAAGCTCTACATTCAACCTCTGTAATCACTCAAAGTGATGAAAACACATGCACCTTGCAGATGAACAGGCCATTGAGGTAAGAAAGTCAGTTCTCTGATCAGAAGCTTTCATTTCCAGTTACTGAAATCTAAGACGTGAAAGCCAAAACCTCAGAGAACTGTGCTGGCTACTGTAAACCATATATACCCTGCTAAAGAGGAAGGCAATAGGGCAGCAGAAATGCTGAAAAGAGGCAAGCAGGAGGTAAGACCTAGTCACAGGGAATCCTATGAACCGAGACTGTAAGAACAGCTTCAGAAAGGACAGCCAGGCTGAAGCATTGATTTTTTCCAGGCCAGGTTGGGCAGACCTTTGAGCAACTGGGTCTAGGGGGTGGTTTAAGCCCTGCCTGTGGCAGGGGGTTGGAACTAGATGATCACTGAGGTCCCTTCCAACCCAAACCATTCCAGGATTCCATGAGAGAAATCCCCTAATTGAAGGCAATGTCATAATAGTCTCAGCAATTTGCTTCAGAAGTTCTTCATGTTATTTTGGGATATGACCTATTTATGTACATGTATGGTACCTTTCACCATCTCTCACAGAAATAACAGAATTTTAAACAGTGTTAATGCAGATCTCTGTTGTTCCCTGTTTGAGAGGTGGGTTTGGCTCCTCGCTGAAGCCACCATCCTTATGAGAAAATAAACTGATGCATGCCTTGAAGTGATGATTTCCTTCCCCAGATAACAGAAATCCAAGTACCCTAATCAAACAAAAAAAAAAAAATCTGTTGACATACCCTACAGGTTCCACTAAACTTTGTTCCTGCTCCAGCACAGATACAATTGTTACCTAATTAAACACTGGATTGATGAGTGACAGGTCAGGGATGAAAACATTCAAAATATTGTTTTAAAGACCACTCAACCTATGCGGCTTCTCAACTGCATCTTTCCAACTGCATGTGTCATCTAGCAAAGATCTTTGTGTAACACTTAGGTGGTTTTAAGTATCCATCAGCTCCTGCTGCTCCCTCTCCACCTGAAAGCCTAATACTAACTCTGACATTGTCATCATTTACATAGTAAACTAACTGCAAATCAGAGCAAAGATTGTGCTTCCAGGTGAGGAATGAGCAGCAGGAACAGAGGAACCGTTTGGGTTTTTTTCATGCAAATACCCCATATTTAAAAAAAAAAAAGTCAAGAAAAACAAACATCACAATTGGTTTAATGAAATGTTTGCGTCAGTTCTGCAGGAGGTATCAAAGCTCCTTTAATACAAGTGCACTTTTACTCTAGTCTTAGAGGGCTTAAACTTTTAGTTTGGATCATACATAAAAAAACAGATTCTGGCTCAGGTTTTCAGAGATTTAAGAGGATTCTAATATCATCTATGGAGGTTTGCTTTCTCCTTCAGCTTAAGTGAAAACAAAATGTGTCTAGTAAATGTTATACAGAAAGCAGTCATCTCCCTCAGGCCTAAACTAAGGAAAATTAGTTACTGTTTGCAAATCAAACTCTGCTGCGGTCTTACTGAGAAATTAATTCTGAAGGTGAGGGAGTCTTCCCGGCCTTTGGAGGGCTTCCTGGCACTGAATACAGACAATGATTATATTGGATATAACCCCAAATCACCTGCAAGCTGTAGCTTAACATATAAGCCCTTCAGAAGAAACTGGGCTTTTATTACCAGCAATAATAAACACGTCACAAATTTACATAAGGCCTTTCATCAGAGAAATTCATGATGCTTTTCAAACTTTAAGTTGAACTTAATGGAGGTGTGCATGTTAAATGTTATTGTTGCCATTTATAAAATAGCTAATCCTAAAATATGAGAATTTTAACTACTTGCTTCATGTGAAACAAGTAATTCTTGTCAAATTGTGTTAAGAAGCCACTTTTGGAGGCAGGGGGCCCTTGACTGAACCAATGTAAGTACAGCTAAAGGCAAGGAAGTTTAAACTTTTTAAAATTTAGGTGGAAAATTACCATGCAAAGGGAGAAAGCAAAACATTAGCCAGATACACAGCTGCAATTTTTTCTTGGTTTCCTAAAGAAAAATACATCTTGGGACACTAGACACTAAAGTACTGGCTTCTGCCATCCATCTACAGTGTAACATCCAGTACCAACAAGGTAAAATTAAGAAGCTCTAGGCACAACAAATGTCGCAAGTTAAATATTGTGGCGAGTACCAAATAATGCAAACATCATTAAAACCAAAGCAACGCTGTTTACACAAAGAACCTGAAATTCTGCTCCAAGAGCATCAAGAGCAGTGAAGCACCTTGGGAGAGTCACGACAGTTCCTTGCACTGATTCCCTCTCTTCTTGACACTGTTGATAAAAGCAGATTATTTCCACTGTTTATTCCCCCAGAAACCTACTTCATCTCTTCAATTGGGAGGCTTTACTTCACTAAAATACAATTCCTTTGCCACGTGAAAGCAATCAAATTCCATCAACCTGACTCCAAATCCCCTTTAAAGACCTTATTAGGTCTTTAAAATCCTCTTATTATTCAGTAGGTTTTTTTCAATTAACTGAGGAAGTGTGTAGGTATAAATCAAGTCACAGGTAATTTCTGGACAACTTAAATCTAATAGCAGCGATAAATTCTGGGCTTGTCTGAAAGAAATGCATTTCCATACGGACAAACAATGGACAAATTGTGCCTGTGATAAAAGCACAATGGGTGCTATAAAAACTGTAAAAACCATAGAAGGGTGTAGCTCTGCTCAGCAGCAATGTACCAAGTTACTTTGCAGCTGTTGCTAAATGACTCTGAAATCCAAGGCAGAGCAGTACCTAAACCATTGAAATATTAACACAGGATCATCCAGCAGAATCAGCGTTCTTCAAAAACGTTGAACTTGCAAAGAGCCAGAGAGGGTGGAGATCACTTATTTCGGATGAGGAACACAGACCCTTAGGATGGAAAACAAAGTACACCGATAGATTTATTTAGTTCATGCAAGAGAAGGCAATGACTTTATTCTCATAATGGGAGTCAGTAAGGTCTGCTGCAACAAGTATATGCAGGCTGGCATGCGCAATTGGGCAAATTCCAACTCTATTTTGTTTACAGTGAGAATAATTATCTACACCCATGAACTGAAGCCTTTAACCAAAATGGTTGTTTTTTTAAAAATTACATGGTCTTCATCAAACAGAAGTTATGGAGTTAGTACTAACTTTCAATAGAAATTGGGGTCAATTCTAGGCTTGGTATCCAAGAAGGGCCAATATATTAGTGGCCAAGAGCATACTTTTATATAACATGTACTTACACAGAGACAATAGGAGAAAACATCATCACATAATGAAAAAATATTGTGCCTGTAAGATTTGGGAATCAACCTGCAGTGAGAGGAAAAAATTTTGTTCTGCTGCTTTTCCAAGAATCAGTCTGCTTTTCTAATCTAATGTAACAGCTTTCTCCAATGCCATTTATTTTAAGTAAAAAGTGATAAATTGCTCAAGCAGCATTCTTTCCATTTTATATAGACTCTTAATTCACAGTTTCTAACTGTAAGACTCAATGATTTTGCTCTGTGGAGACACTGAAAAGATTAACTAAAATACATATTTCAGGTAAAAGCTGTAAAGAAATCTCTTAGCATCTCAGAACAGAGGTTACTTCACCAGTGCATTACTGCCCAGAATGTTTACTTTCCACTTAAGTTACAGCCTAAAAAACTAATATGATCTCAGTGTGGTGATAGTTCAGAATTTTACATATTAAATCCATTTATATTTTTTGTGATTAGCCATCTCGTTTTGGAAAATAACATTCACTGAAAATGTGTTGAATACACAGTACATCTCAACTAGCAAAAGAAACATTCATACTATGACAGAAATTTAAATATATCAATTCAATAAAAAAAATAAGGAACATGTGTACTTAAATAAAAAGGATGCCAAAGCCTGCATAGCCCAAGTGGAACTGGGACATACACTTCAGTAAGAGTGACAGATTTAAACACAACATAAGGCTATCAGACTGTCTCACTGCCTCTCTTCTACCCTTCTTCCAGTATAGCTCATAACCTTCTTTTCCATCATTGTACTGACAGGCAAAATGCTTGTCAGTGTATGGGTGCAGCTACAGTATATTCTTTACGGGTGCAGCTACAGTATATTCTTTACACAGCACAACTTTTGTGTCCTAATCACCCACAAAAATACAGTTATAGCTTACCAGGAACTGCCAAACATCACGTCTTTCTGGGACTCTAAACAGAGCTGGCTATCACATCCAGTCACCTAGTGACTTTTGGGGACTAGTATATTGAACACAATTTTTTTTTTGGACCTGCACAAAGCATATAATTACTCTCACTGAATAGGATGGTAGAATAAAGCAACTCTGATATATTATGCTATAGAACAGTACACATTTATTGGATGAAATTCAATCTTTGCTGTTTTATTCTGCCTTGCAAGTTTTATTCTGACGTGAGTTCACTTAAGGCAATACATATTTATTTGGCATTTGCACTAGTAAGGCTAAGCTCCAGTTAGAAGAAACCTGTTCAAGAGGAAGCACTAAATGAAATTCAGGTATCAACAAGAATATCAATAAGAAAGATGCAAGAAACTTCTTTTTTTTTTTTTTAAGAAACCCACACATCATTACCAGGGTAGTATTTGACAACACATCACATTTTTGACCTTCAGATCTTGCAGAAACGGTCCATGCTATATGCAGCCTCCCACCACCTGCAGTCATTCTGACTAACAAATAAGAATTTTACACAGCTATGAGCTTACGCATTATTTGAAAATCTCATTTTAGAGAAACCTTCCAAATACCATATTATTAAAATCCCTAATTAGGTTCAGAGTAAGGAGACTGAAGAGATAGCACTGCTTCCATAAACCAAGCATTTACCACACTATTCATAGACATTAACAATCTCCTTACTATCAAAGGTAACCAATACCACCAAAATAATTACAGGAGCTGGGGAATTACACAGCCCTTTAAGTGTATGCTATTAACAACTGAGCTTACGCTATCTTTGTCCAACTATTCAAGGTCACTCTGACCTTGTGAAAACATACAGCCCTTTAAGTTTATGCCAATGATGGCTGATTCTTTTCTGTCCCTGCTCAATTATTAAAGGCTGTTATGACTCTGCACAATTCCTGCTAGCCATCAGGCAACACCACCGAGGAAGTAACACACCACAGCTACTCTACGTTGTTCTCTGGCAGTCTTTACTTTCTTGTTAGATGAAGAATAACTAAAGGTTTCAGATGTTAACCCCAAGTAACAGGTTGGGTATAACCGAGACCTGGAACTAAAGCAGTTGGAGCATTTCAGATAATGACTTGCTATATAACCTTGGACAAGTACAGGCTTCTCTTTCCCTCACCTTTAGTTTGGCTGTCCAGTTACCAACTACTTAAAGAATAATATTTTTCTTTAAACAAAGGACCAGAGTTGTGTTACTTGCTAGGGATCCTAAGTGATCAGTAATACACAGTAAATTTTGAATCACAATGATGCACAACACAGTCTACATTTCCTTGCAGGCACCTGAGATAGCAAAACAAACATTCGCATTAATATCAGACAAAACTCCATGTAAAGTTTAGTCAAATACAGCTGAAGTACATTATATTGTAAGCATGTGGAAAGAAAATAGCAGGTAAAAGACAGAATTATAAGAATTTTTGTGCTTAGGAAATTTTTTTCACTTTAAACAAGTTTTGCTTTTAGGACTAGAATGAAAGTATCCTTTCCAAGGACTCCAGCTACCAACATGTCCTCTCCCGCCACTTCTCATTGATTTGTGAATCTTAGATGGACCTTTATTAATTAAATCTCAGTACAACTAATTGAGAATTACTTCATTATCTACCACTTACCATCAATGACATTAGGTTAAGTTACTCAACTGTTGCATTTTCCTACACCAAGCTATTAGAAGATTGCTTCACAACTGTTGAAAGAGTTAAGTTCATTTTAATAATAGCTTAAGATGCCAAAAGGAAAGAGTTCAGGACACAAGATAACTATTAAAAGTAAATGTTCTGTATTTTTAATTTAAAATATAAATTTCTTCCTAGTGCAGTCAGGACTATGTATAATTCCTTGGGCTGTTTAAGAACTGCACAGCAGACAAAGCATTAGAACACATTAAGTGCATTCTCCAAGGAGAAACTAAATGGGTGGCAGTGCATCAGGTAGTAGTCTAGTTTAATGGAACAAAACAGGCAACTTTAGTAATAATGCACTCACAAATTAGTCTGAACATTGAGTATGCCACAGGAAAGGGAAATCTGGTGAAGCACCAGTCTGCTTCCATTTTCAATTTTCACACTGCTCCCATGGCATGTTTGCCGACATTGCAATCCAGACTAATGACTAAGACTGCAAGCATTAAAAAATCCCAAGCACCCAGTAAGTAAATAATTTTTCAATTTCTCAGTCATAGAGACTTGAATAATATTTTTCATAATGACTGGAATTTATTCAATGTGCACTAACCTATAGTGGGTTACAGAAAGACTGTACCAAGTAAGAGCAATGCATATGTACCTTAATTTCACATCTCCACTAATTCAACTGCATAGACCAGAAATGTTGTCTTTCACACCTCAAAGATTTTTGGATTTCAATCACAACTAGTATTCCAGTTACTCTACAAACATCAATATTAGGTAATTGATTATTCAAACTGAGACAAATGCTTCATGCACATTCCTTACCAATGAAATGAAACTTCCAATGGGTAAATACAAAGGGCTTATGCTACTCTTGGCTGCAATTGCATATTAAAAATAGGCAGCCACTCACTGAATAAAATTAAATTTCCCCCATGTAAAAACAATCAGGCAATCCATATGCAGTCCTCAGTTTTGTACACTTACCCCCTGCCATCTAGTGTTCTGCCCCAATAACTACAGTAAAAATGCTAAAATGAGGTCAACCATAAGGGTCTATTTCTGCTGCCTTTAGCTTAGTCAATTCCTTACTTGCAGTTATTCCTGCTCAAATCCCAGAGACACTGTTTACATACATGGGCATTAACCAGCAGAAGGTTAATAGGGAGATAAATCAGTTTCACGGAAAACATTTTCCATTGACTTATTCTTGGACATGGAATCAAGTCCAAACCAATTTTTGAAGATCATTTATTCACATCTTTCTACAAAAGGCTCCCTTACTAGCATTTATATTAGTAAATATTCCTGTGGAAGTTAACTCCAGCAGCTTACATCAATACAACCATTCACTTCTTCTAGAGAATTATTATCTCCTTTCCATTTCTAAAGACTAATAATAATGCCAATGTCCTGGATCACATAATTTGATTGTGTTCTGAATCAAAGCAACAAAAACATTAATTCCAGTATACTGCAATTTTTGACTAACAAGTTAATCCTTAAGCTAGCCTCTGATTAGGTAACCAGAGCCAAAAACAGGCAAGAGAGGAAAGGCAGTCTACTTCATACAACATGTTACAAATGTCATGCTGTTCAAAATGTTACAAATCTACAGTGCCCTCTTAGAAGAAGTCTATTCCCTTCCATAACCTCTGAGGACAAAAGAATTTCAATGGGTTTAAACATTATTACAAGGAGGAGGGAAAAAACCTAAACCACAGCCTTGACAGTAGAATGGTTCGTTCTGCTTAGGATTTACAGGAAAAATCAGCACCTTAAATTCAACTCTCAATTCAGTACGGACTCACCAATTCAGGTTCTCCTCTCTAAACATGATTCCCCTTCAAAGTAATATCCATAAATATCACCAAGAGCACAAAGCCATGCACACACAAACAAGTTCTCTTAATAAACCAACTGGAAGGAGCAAATAAATTTTCTAAACAAAACAAAACACCTGTATGAGTAATGGCATTAACACAGTGTAAATTCTGTGGCAATGCACAGAAACAAACAATGCAAACGAACTGTCAGGCTTCAGATCCACTTCTTAGATTTGACTCTATGCTGATGTATATATTTCATAAAAAAGAAATTACTGAGGCAAAACACTACTTTTCACATAACCTGAACTAAACATAAAAGATAGTAAATGTGCATTTCATTTATCTATATTAACACCATTCTCATATTCAATGCCTCCTTGTATCTTTGCTCCTTCAGTACTTGCATGACAGCAGCTCACAGTGCTAAAGTTACATAAAGCTTCTGCCCAAAGCCGGATGCAGGGCTAAGTTCCTATATCCTCACCTGGTCTTTATAGAATTTTTGATTTGATATCGTGAATCCAGACCTACTCCTCACATGAGGGAATTTCATCTTGAACTGAACATTAGGACTTTTAAGGTCTAAGCTTCCTCTCCTCCTGAGAACTAGCCTCTTAAATGATCAGCTTTCCAAGGTGGATTTTTTCAACTTTCCAAGCTGTGTTCTTCTACAATTTGGGAATAGTGGTACACAGCACAGAGTTGAAGCAAAGTGCTTCCATCAGATGGGCCCAATACAAGTTTAACATGAAGCAGCAGTAGATGTTACAGAACAGTGAAAGAGGGAAACTTGTCTTATCCCTAACCATAGCCCAGCCACACCAGGTGTCCAGGATCTAGACAGCACCTGATAGTGCTACTGTGAACAGAAAAAAAAAGGCCTTACAGCAACTGGAGAGAATCTTTATTCCAAACATCTCATGCACACAGTGATGAGCATAAGAATAGCATGCCAAACATTTAATCAGACATGAAAGGTAGTTTCCCCATAGAATTACAGAATCATTAGGACTGGAAGAAACCTCTGGAGATTATCTAGTCCAACCCTCAATTTCAACTGACCCAAAATTCTCAACAAATTGGTACCTGCTTTTAAAGATTAAGTCTTTTTAAGGAGCAGATCTTCCAGCACTTGACAAAAAAGTAACAAGGCTCAATTTGTTCTGTATGCAGAGATGCGAACATCACACAGCCTGCCACATCTTCCATCCTAATCTGATAACATCTGATATTTAGAAGGCTGGATTTGTCACATGCTATAAGTTTAGTGTAGCCAATTCTTCAGCAAAATCAGTTTTCTCCTCCTACAAAGGTATTAAAGAATAAGTTTTCATATACTCTTCTCACTTTCATTTACAATATGACAGTACCACTAAAGACATTACTTTTGACATTAACAAAAAGTTGCAAATTTTCCTCATTGTACTTCTACACTTTCCTCTTATCTTCACAAAGGCAAAGGCTATTTTTGTAAACATCTGAAACAGTGCTTTAATTCCCAAATGCATTAAGTCTTTCTGAAAGTTGTTTAAAAGGATAAAAGTTCAAGCTCTCTCCTACACATTCCTGCACAGGTGACATCACATACAAAAACACAGTTAAAACCACTATGAACCACTAGAGAGATCAAATCCAGGAATTTGGTCTTGTTCTATAAATTTTGCACAAATACTTAGAGGAAAAGAAGTTTGTTTTTTAACAGAGCAGGCATTATGAATACATAGATATCTTCACATCAAAAGGGGGGATTTAGATTAGATAGGATTAAATTAGATTTAGGAAAAAATTCTTCACTGTGAGGGTAATGAAGCACAAGTATATATTACCCAGAGAAGCTGTGGCTGCTCCATCCTTGGAAGTATTCAAGGCCAGGTTGGATGGGACTTTGAGCAACCTAGTCTAGCACGAGGTATCCCTGCCTGTTGTAGGGAGTTGAAACTAGATGAGCTTTAACATCCCTTCCAAAACAAACCAGTCTGTGATTCTATGAAAATCCACCTGGCCAGATCGACTAACCGTCAGGTAAAGAGACTATGCAAGACTGTATCCTGTAAGTAAAAGGATTCCAAGGATACATATTCTTAATGACCATAACTCATGGATAACTCATATAAGCTAGTCATTGGGAGAACATGTCTATCAGCCTAGGAAAAAAATTACTTGCATGCTTACTTCTCACATGCTTTTTATTTCAGTAAATACTATTTTATACTAAATTAGTAATTTCCATTATGTGCTGGAGAACCTGCAGGGTGACAAATGACCACAGAACATTCTGTAACTGATAGTTAGACCACAGAACATTCTGTAACTGATAGTTACGGTCATCCTCCAGGCATACAAAAGGTAGATGGAATTCTACAGAGACCCTAGTTAAATACTTTTATCCAAACTTTTGATAAAAAGGGTGACTCACCAGCTCTTCCAAATGCTAATTCTGCACCATCTGGATCAAATGAGAAATTTCTCAAGTTGAACCTTACTACAAAGACTGCATTCCATTTTATTTGAACCAAATACTTCATTCTGATGATATGCCAAAAAGAAACATTAGAGGGAAAAATTATATGGGCTTAGACTATGTGATTCATACCTGCTGTGAACAGTTTCCTTACTATAAATATAAGAGGAAGGCAAGAAGCAAATTATTTTAATAGATGTCTAAATTAACAACTACAGTTTTACCCCAGGTTACTACATTAACTAGATACTAGTAGTAAGTGAAGGAATCATTCCAGATACCACTTCAAACTAGTTACTGGCAAAAGCAGCCCTTCATTCCCATGGCAAACAAAGCAGCTCTGTCCAGTGAAGCCAGCAGCAGAAACATCCTTCTGTGACCAACTTCTGCACAGCAGCAGCTACTGTTATAAATACACAATGCCAAGTAAATTCCCAGAAGTATTCTGCATCATTTCACAAGCATGAAATATAGATGGTGTTTGCATTCTCTCATTATACAAGATTCTATAATAAGTGAAGTGACGAGTAAGAGCAGATGACCTAGGTAGATCTCTTTCTTCTAAACCTAAGAATGAATGCTGAATCAGGCACATAGCAGTGGTATAAATAAAGAAATAACACACTTACTGTGCTGATTTTTTATTACTAGTCCAAAAATGAGTCAAAGCCTATAAATTTTTTTAATATCCTTCTTTAAAATAGAAGACATAATGGACTATTAGGAAATGTTCTTCCAGTGCATGCATTGATTACCCATACCACTATGCCTATTAAAATATTCTTCTAAGCACAGAAATGAAGTCATTCCAGTGTTTCCTAAGGGCACACAGTCCATCTTTTCCAGCAGCTTGCTCTCTACAAAGTGACAGACACTTAACAGTGATTGTTGAACAAGGCTTTTTTATTGGTTTTAGAAGGAGTTCTATGTTAACAGAATTTCAAATGTAACATAATTTATTTCTAATAATGTCTCCAATTCAGTGACACTGCTTTAAATGGGAAGGGGAAAAATTACTGGAACTTTATGCAAAATGTAGTGCAACATCCCAATCAAGAGTCTATCTAAGTGAGTGGAAAGAATAACCTCAGTGATCTTCAATGAATTTTGAACCAAACTCAGTTTAAGAATTGCTATAAGAAATGTCATTTTATCATAAAAGCATTTATGAATATTCTGGGAGAGGCAAACAGTGAAATAATTGCTCATTATCACATTCGTTTTGTTAATAAAAAAAAAAGAAAAAGAAAAAAATGGGTATTCATCACAAGAGAACTTCCTGTAGTGGTAGATGAGCAAACCAAGCCCTACAAATGGGGCAGTGCCCAGTGATTTAGGTACTCATCATTCTAGTATATTCTACATTCTAAAATTGATCCCGCAAAAGAGAAAATAATCCTACTCAATTGAGGCTCTTTTTCAATAACTACCTAAGTAAATATATAGTAACATGCACTAGCAAAAAGACACTGACACAACCTGTAGTGGTAGTCAGGGATATTTATCCTGAAATGGAATGGATTTAAAGCCTTTACTTTTAGGGAAAAAGTAAAATCAATCCAAACAAACAAAAACTAAACCAGACAAAAGCAGGGTTATGATCTGATCAACTAACTTGCTCATTTATTGTATAGCTTAAATCAGGAGGGAGAAGAGTCTTTGTAGCAGAACTAGTATCAGAACAAGAGCACTACTTTGATGCCCAAGAGTTAAAAAGAGTGTGTCTTCATAAGCTTTTGAAGCCCAAAATGCAGACTTAGAACAAAATGCAATTACGTGCAGTTACATGGACTGATTAAAAAAATACTTTTACTTGTATAAACTGACACCTTAAACATTTCCTGACTCTCGTGAGTCAGGAAAACTGTTGCATTTAGAGATGATGCATCAGAGATGACCTTCTGACAGAATGAACTGAGTAAATTAACCTTTCAGATTATTTGAAAAATGTAAATCCTACTGAAATTTGGAGCATATACTTGCCTCCTTATTTGGAGAGGAATTTTTTAATTCAGGACATTAATCCCAGAAAAGAAAGAAAAATACATATTTTTGAAAACTTCTAGATAAAATACGTATGCTAAATTTTCCAGCAGCTCTTATGTAAATTGCACAAGCTATACTCTCACCTTATGACCACTCAAACAAGAAATATGTACACACAAGACACTGTTCCCCCTCCACTTCTGATTGAGGGAAGCAGCCAGTATGCGTCCAGAAAAGTACCTGGCCGAAACAGCACCACAGAAGGAAAAGCTTCAACTGGGTGGGAACCCATATGTTCACCCCCTCTCTTCCCCAGTTTTCTGCTAAGCTTCAGAAACCTGCTGACAGGCACAGCAGCTGAGCTAAACAACTAGTCAAGAAACACTGACAAAGTTAACCTCATACAAAGATCTGGTAACAGTATATTCCTATAGACAGCTGTTCAGCAGCTCTTTTTTGCTACATCTCAACAGATGAGATTTGCTCTGTCACCAGATGAGATCTCTAACCACCAACTCTCCTCTTCCCTGCAGGCTCTACCCTCACCCCCAGCTGTAAAATTGTATTCCACAACATAAATGCAGTTGAAAGTCTGAATGGACTGGTAAACAATCCACGATGTCCAATTCAGTGTAACAACCATTACCCAATATAAGGAGCTGAAAAACAAGCTTCAGCAATTAATATTCCTTCTGACCTCCCCCCCCCCCCCAAAAGAAAAAATTAAAGAATCACTTCTGACATACACATTTTGCAAGCAGCTAACAGTGAGAGCCAGATTAAAATACACACTCCTGCACTAAAAAGCATGTAGCCAAGATAAGAAACTAAAGAGTAACATTCTTATAATCTCAGTGAGATGGGACACTTAATCATATTTGTCTTGCACTTCTTGATGCCAGATTAACAACTTCAGGGTGACAAATAATTTCAAAGGCAAACTCATGGCCCTTCCCCCTTTCCCAGTTTGGAGCCACTAAAGATCCTCACTTACACTTTTGCCTTCACCACCTCCTTCAGGCACAGGCTCTTCTCTGCCTAAACAAGGCATTGTTTCTTCTGCTGCTGCTGCTGCTGTTCCTCTGTCCTTCCCAATGTTTCCTCCTTCATTCGCCAGCTTCAACCTCTTCTCCTCAGGTTGAGAATCATCCACGTCTTCCCTTCTCATCTTGCCATCCCTGCCCCGTTGCTTCACCACGTCTTCTGGGCTCCCACAGGAATTTGACATTTTTAAACTGTTATGGACTTTTGCTAAAGATTGATGAAGCTGCCTTTTTGAAAGGGATTTAGCTTCTGAGAGCTCCGATGTGCTCTCGCTCCTCTTAAAAATTTCAGTGGTGTTTCGAAGCCTTTGCAGGAACTGCACATAGCACTTTTGTTTCTCTGCCGCCCTCTCCTGATCACTGGGTAGCACTGTGCCCGAGGACAGCTTCCAGTGCACGGCTACGCGCAAGCTTCTTTCTGTACTCCATCCTCTGCACCTAATAAAAAGTAATAACTTTTCCCATATTGATTGTATGCACAATCCTACTGCTTACGTTACCAAAACCCTTGTATTCCTGTTCTAACTGGTCCAGAGTAATTGCTTTTCCTTAAAGCACAAAATATTTTCCTCACCTTCTTTAAATCCAAATTTACCTCTGCCCGAGGGACACAGTGGGTTTTTTTGGTTATTATACTGTTACTGATGCCAAGAATGATTACCTATTAAAAGGTAAAGATTGCTTTAGTTCCAAATAGCTTCTTTCAAAATTATTTCATTATAGTTTTTTTCTTTTAAAGGGTGTCATTACTTCATGAACTACCATTGTATCTTCTAAATCCACATTCCACATTATCACATCAGTTTTGCACAATGTGCTCTGGTCCTACAGCTGCAGGAATGAGATTAAAATGAGATTAGGACAATCCAATATGACCTTTTGAGATCCTTTCTGCTCTCAGCCAATTTATAAAAATCACCACCACATATCAAAGGACTGGTGTAACATCTGGGCTGTAAGAAAAAAGTAACCTACTGCTCTCATATACAGACTACAATATGCTGCTTTACCGCATTTTTTCCAATGATTTTTCAAGATGATGCATGTCACATTAAATACCTTCAGCAGGCCAACCACAAGCTGAGGTAGAAGAATATGGTTCTGAAGCTGGCTAACCAAACAAACAAGCTGTTGAAGGACATTTTTCTACAATAGAAGGCAATATAAAGTAGAGTTAAAAAAAGGTAGTATTTCTGTTTTCTCCTGCTTAAGGGCTTGTAGGTTTAACTGAGGTTCATAATAATCTGTAGAGTGAAGTAAATCCCTAAGAAGCCCTCTGCAAATATCTAGATATGCTCCAGTCAAGGGCTTAGGAGTAGGCTTCAGAAGTGGTGACCAGTCAATTGTGGACAAATGAATACCATCAAACTGCCCGGTATTTCCAGTGTTCAACAAAGTATGACTTCCAAGGGCATTCCTCACCTTTCCCTCTGGCTTGGAGCTCTTTCAAGAGTTCTGCAACTGTTCAGATCTCCCCCACACTGGAAGGTGCAGCTCTACACAGGAGTGGTCAAACTGCAAAAGCCTGAAGCTTTCTTTTTTTTCTCTTTCACCATTCGCACCTGCTTTTTCCATTACACTTGTCCTACCACATCCTTTAATCCTGTTTTCTATTTCCATTTAGTTTACCATTTCTACATACTCCCCAGCCTTACTGAAACTAAAATGTCAGCTTAACTATTATACTATTCAGGCAGATAGCAGTAAATTGCATCAATTTTGCTTGGATCAGTTCTCCATCCAAAAGCTTTGATTTCACTGAATCCAAGTGCTTTGCAAGAACTTGCCAGTTCTACCAGTATTTTATTCATTTTTGAAGCAGAACCAGGCAGCCACACAGGCAGGACCATTCCAGCCACATTCCTGCCAGTGTGCTTGCCAGGCAGCTGCCTGGCTCCTTGCACACTTCTGTCTCCAAGCTGTCTCAATCATAGGCAGAGTCCGCTTCTTCCAAATTAAAACATAAAATATCCAGTTCCTTGTCTCTACAGCATAGCTTCTGGTTTTGAAGCAATTAAAATTTACAGAGACAGATACTCTATTTTTATTTCTAATTAAAACCAAATATTTTTTTAAATGTCAACATTTTCAAAATGTCAACATTTTCATGCAAAGAAAAGGAGAAATGATGAGACAACAAGTGAATTCTCTGTTGGTATTCAGGGAAGAGAGACTGACCAGGCCTTTGCTTCCTGTACTTAGCATGCAAATACTGCATGGCAAGAATAATTAGTAATCATATTTTATGTTTCTACAGCATGTTGAACTAAAAGGATCCCTGATATAAGGCAGCTCTGCAATACATTAGAGTATCCTGAAAGTTTGTTGGAGCTCCAGGCTTTATGTATGGAGCTCACTTCAGGAACATGGTCTAAATCTGTCAGATCATTATAAACTTCCTAAGAGGATAAAGCAATCAACCTGGGGGAGAAGAGTCAGTGCTACGGACATACCTAGCTGCCTTCATTACTCTGTACCGCTGCATCTCCTGCTTTACGTCAGCCTATTTACCGTTTCACTTTCCAACTTGACCAGCTAGCACCCTGGCCATATTCACTCTCTTCCCTTCTTTCAAGAGAAGTCACTTTACATCTAATAAGCATCTTTAGATTCCAAGTCTCATGTTGGTTCCTCACAAAACCCTTTACAAAACTGATCATGAGCCAAAGAGAGCAATTAGCACAACTCAATAAAATCTAAGAGACCATTAACAAAGAAGGTATGCCAAACTGAGTAACAAAGTGCTTTGAGCCCTTGGGAGATTTCGCACAAGCTGCTTTCAAGACATTTCTGCTTGGAATCATTGCCAAAATAAGCAAAAATATCAACAAAACAGAATAGCCAGACTTCCACAGGGATCATATGCCATATCATTCACAGCAGTCAGTCCAACTCTACTATCTCTTTCTGGACTGTAAGGCATGTTAAGTACAACAAGTACATTGAGCATCCTATAGCACTGTACTGAGACACCAGTGCCCCAACTGAGGGAGAGAGAAACACATTCTGGATGCAGGTTGTCAAAAAATAACTCTAAAATTCCATTGCATCTTTGTTTCTCCCTTGTTTACTTTCTCACAGGGGTGTCCACTCTTAACATCAAACAAAATATAAGATCAATGCTTACCTAGAACCAAACGGGGAGCAGCAGCTTGGAGGAACATGAGAGATAGCAGCTAGAGTTCTATTTATGTTATGCTCTGGATATCCGTGCACATGTTTGCATGGTCTACGATACCGGCAAAGAAACTTGCACTTCTCTGTCTCCACCTTTCATTCAACAGCAAAATACACCATGCTATGAGGCAGCTGAAGGCATGACAGAACTGTGCTGTCTCCTGCTGCGAAGCCTGGACTCCACCAAGCACCACAGTATTTGGATGCAAGTAACCAAGGGGTTTGAGCAGAGGTAAAAAGAGAAAAAAACCCGGCTGACTGAGTCTCATCACACTCAGATGTAAAGAAGATTTATTTTACCACATCCACTTTACAAATAAGCAACTGAAATACCAGGAATAGTTGTTTCAGTTCAGGGGATAAACTTCATCTCCTGTAGAATGCCAGGTTTCTACAGGATGTGTCATTTTCATCCTATTTAATCTCTCAGAGCTCAAATGTGGCAAAGATCCCTTTTTGAACTCTTCTAGAAAAACAGTGAATTTTGGGTTTCAAGGACAGCTCAGCCAAGAGATTATATTTTCACCTAACTGTACTCCCCATGAAAGCAGGCAGATTCAGTCTAAGCAGCGTTAGACAATTCCAAAGTGATTCTGCAATTCAGCTCAATCAGTTTACAACTACCATGACGTAGAAGTTTGGAATATTCACAGATTTCAGTGTCATAGTGAGTAAAATGATGGCTGTTACCTCAGAATGACATTTATATCAGAGCACTAGAATGTTTAATGGAATACTTGTTGCATTCCTTTAGCTCACCCTCACTTGCAAGCCAATATAAGACTAATATTCTGATTTAAAGCCCTCTAATGTATGCTTTTTTTTCAGTGAAAACACAGGCTCTGTAAGTCTATTCATGTTCCAAGAGAACATAAAATGCCAGTCCTGCCAATGAAAGGCAATATAATCAGCAGTAAAAGCTCAGATCTCTTTTCATATGTACTCTGATAAACGAAATGAAAAACAACAACAGACAACTTACCCACTTATACAATTCCATTGATGGGAGGAGAATGGAACTGTACATTTACCTTGATCAGGTAATTTGGCACATCTTACCACTACAACAAAGACAAGTTATTTTTTTAATAAGTTTGAAAATGAACCAATAATTACGGAAAATTAATTTTTCATTTATTGTGCTGTTGTTTCCAAATTATCCTCCCCATCTCATCTTTGTAATTACTTCTAAAAGCTTATAAATATTTTATTCTTTATTATTATGTTCACTGAGAAACATAAGAGGCACTGATTCCATTGTTTGTAGCACACTGTTTATAGCTTCAGGTTTTCCTATACACTTACTCTGGTCTGTACTAGAAGCAGAGAGAGAAATAATCTTTTAACGTAGTGGCTTCTGTATATTTCACATGCCCTCATATAAACCAGAGTGATATCTTTGTCTAGAACTGTTGAGACATTTGAGTTTCTAGGGGCACGATTCCAAACCTTCGCATACTGGAACAGGCTGTAGGTATTTGCAAAGGCCTCTATAGCTTTCACGAATGCTTTGGAACTAGATTCATGCCAAATATGGCAACTTCAAAACAGCCCCTTGCAGATGACACGTAATAGGTCAGATCTGGCAAAAGACAGAACTGTAGAAATCACAAAATCATAGAACGGTTAGAGTTGGAAAGGCCAGTGTTTGCACCCTCAAGTTTCTCTTGAAAGCCACAAGTTGCATTCTGTGCAGGGTAACGTATGAATTTAAATTCCCACTGCAACCATACCTAATTGATGACAAGACAATGTTCTACCTTCAGGATCATTATGCAAGACAAGCACAGCTATGGCTGATATATACATGCACATTTTAATACACTTTACAAAACTTTCTTAAATCAAAGGGGATTAGAAACAAAGACACTTTGTTTCTACAGTTCAATAAATTCAAGTCAAACCAAAAATTGTACTTACCATTAAACATAGTTATTAAGACAATTCTTCCCTTTGTTGACCCAGTACTTTTCTTGCTACAAAACCATTATACGTGTGGGAGTTATCTCTCCATTATCCTTACCATGCCACAAACTCTGCAGGTAGAGAGTGGACATGAAATCTCTCATTAGAAAGTAGATTATTCCTGTATAGTTTTCTGTAGCACTTTGAAATCCTTAACTAAACATCTTGCCTATCACTAGTCAGCACTATGGACTTTAATTAAACAATGTTTAACATCCAAGTCCTGAGCATCGCATTATTAATAACCTTGAGCCTTTAATAAGAGTAGAGAATCTAAGCATTCAACTGGAAGAGCTGGTTTGTTTTAATGTCACAAATCTGCCTATAGGACAGAATATGGTATTTAATTGAACAATAGCATTAATTTTTAACCAAAGCAATTACTGTTTTCCCTGTGGCTACATAAGGCATACAAGATGTATTGTATGATTCACCTCCATCCTTCACATCAGTCTCAGCACACCCAAACCTATTCATCCTTTGAATATGCTTGTCAAACATCCATTCAAGTGGGCAGTTATTGGTAGGAACTGCCAATACATGTCACCCACTGCCCTGCTTGATTTTTTCAGCTCAAATTTCAGTCTCCCATTTAATTGATAACAACACCTAAAATGTTTTGAGGAATTTGATCATCCAGTTCTCAAGCTGCTGCAATGAACAGTCACTCTTTGGAGAGCAGAGTAAGAAAATTATCACTTATGTGCCTCATATTAAAACACAGGCCAGGAAAAGGCATTTCAATTTTTACAAGAAGCCATCTCAAATTATCTAGTTTCATCAGGAGATTCAGGGATTCATCATGGATTCACACCTGCTGAGTACAAAGTAGATGATGCCATTATCAGCATTACCCTCCCCTACCATCACATTCCATCCGTGTAACTCTTAAAAAACTGAGTAAGTTTATAAAGAGAACCTATTAAAAGGCAGATTATTACTATAGGCTTATTGAACAGTCTATCGTATTTAAAATTATATAGAAAACATAAAAATCCCAGGTCTTTCCTACCTTTGTTGTTTTGGTGTTTGTTATTTTTTTGTTTGGGTTTTTTGTTTGTTTTTTTAAGAGAATCTTAAATTGCCAGAATGCAACAAATCACTACTGAAAGACTGCAAGCACAACAGGTGATTTTTTTTTTTCCTGAAAAACACCTTTCCTTCTGAAAAAAACATTGTACAGAAGTTTTCAGGTTTTTTGGTTAGTGGATTTCTTTTTTAGTGATTATACTTATTGTTTCAAAAGCCCAGGATAATGAGTCAGATGAGAAAAAAATAAAATATTATACTATAGCTGACATGACACAAAACCATGTTCAAGTAGCATCCCAGACTTACACAGATCAGAAGGTCAATATCCATTTTGGCACAACTATACCTTGTAAACCCACTGCATAGATTTACAGTCTCCTAAGTGACAGACTGGCTAGCAGAACTACACGCCACCAAACACGTTGGTGTAACATACATGAACCCCCTCAGCAAAAGCCTACCCAATCAACAGGATGGGGTTACGTAAAGCCTGAAAACATTGCTTCCAAATAATTTGAACCCCCTCAGCAAACAGAAAAATCATAAGTAATAAACAGTTTATGTTTTCTCTCATGCTGTTTTAAGTCCTCTGGAGGAAAGTTTTTCTTAGCCATCTGCACAAGCGTAAGTGCTTTGATGTCAGCTTACTGAAAGGACCCTGGCTGTGATAGAATATTGCTTACATGATCACATTAAACATACCTAAGCACAAAGTTAATTTTTAGCTTACATGCCCTAAAACTGTAATATTTCTCAAAAGATTATTTTGAAGTATCTGGACTACCCATTTGAAAACAAAGATAAACAGATACAGAGTAGAACCTGAGAAGCATCTCTGCATTCTCAGTTACTAACCATTTGTGTTGGCTAGTCCTGTACTTCTGTTGTGCAAATTAAGACTGGACGAGGGTGCAAAATATGCCATTCACAGTTTAATAAAGACTTCTTAACTTGCAAGGAGCTTGGATTTGACTATATCAGAATGATAGCAGTTTAATACAAGTTTCAAAGTAACCTTCATTTCACAGCTCTAACAACATGCCTCCTGAGGCACCATTTTTGTGCCAATTAGCCAAAGGCATTAAAACCGCTTTCCACAGTTTTTAGTCCTTGAAGGAAGTACAGGCCATGTGCTAAGCATTCTGAAGGGTGATTCTGCATTTTCAGCAGATCTCAGGCTGGCTCAAACTTTAAAACCCTTACAGCTTGCATTTTGAATTCCAAAGAAAAGCTTGAACCTAGTTCACACTTTTCTTCAGCAAGTCGTTGCTTCTAAGAAAATCAAGTTACCACAAGAAACACCCTACCCCAATTGAGGGAAACCAGACCTGTTTTTCTAAATTAACAGAGAGGAAGTTCAGACACTCACTATCATGCTGTAAAACTGCTTGGCAAAACAACTCTACAGCTGTGTCACAATGACCTCTATGCCCCCTGACAAATCAAACACTCTTTGCAATGCAAGTCTTTGATAGTAGCAGCCTCAAGGATACACATCTCTGGATAAATCATCCAGAGTACCTTTTTGAGTATAGAAACCAGGCAAAAGGTTCCTCACCCAAAGAATGCAAGTAATAGGTGCTAGTCAGAAAACTTGTCACCTTGAAATACCTCTCAAAAATGAAATATGCTAAATGCTCTGCGAACACTGTAGGGAACTAACAAGCTTTTGCAATGGGGAATTTCTGGAATCTCTGTATCATCCTGACTAATTAATAAGACTGTCTCAGAACCACCTGTACACCATCCAGCAGGCAGGAGGATGCCAGCTGAGACTGCTCAGTGCAGTTAAGGATCACTACTGCTCACTCAGTGCCCTGATGCTTCCTTGCTGGAGTCAA
The DNA here is from genome assembly GCF_028554395.1 of Pezoporus wallicus. Classification (NCBI taxonomy): domain Eukaryota; kingdom Metazoa; phylum Chordata; class Aves; order Psittaciformes; family Psittacidae; genus Pezoporus; species Pezoporus wallicus. The sequence continues at coordinate 751,024 of NW_026637610.1, read as the reverse complement.
AACAGATTGGTAGATAAGGATGCAAGAAAGAAAGACAATGACATATTTACATCTGATTTATTTTTTATGACCAGTACAGAAAGTGATTAGGTTCTTCCTTCATCAACCTAGGTCATAAAATGAACAGCTTCTGCTCAAGCTCCTAGTAGACTATACAGCTAATCTACAGATCTGCTTATGTTACCACATGACTAAGCCTCAGGCAAGAGGACACCTAACTTCTGAGTTCTCCACCTTCTTCTATTCCCTTGCTGTATTTTAATACAGGTGAAGTAACACTCCCAGAGGAATAACGCTTTTCTCCTCCATGACAGCTTGCCTCACTTGTTTCAAACTGGCTTCCAACTAGTTGTCCCCCATCTCAGCCAGGCAAGTGCAGAAGAGAAAAGCAGAGAGAAGATACTGAAAGGCAGTTTTATTTTCTCTTTTCCACTTGAGCACCCTTGTAAAGTTTCAAATAAACAGTATAAGCAAGAACATGCAGAAATATGGACCAGCAGAGAGCAGCTTCATGAAACTGCCAGGTTTAAAGGTCAGGTTTTCCTGCATAGTACCATCAAGAAAACTGTTTTCCACAAAACTCTTTTTCCCTTAAAGATTTCTGGTTTGTGGTGTTTTCTATCCCACCATCTGTGTCTGAAGCCTAATACTGCACTGGCAGTTCCAAAGCCTTAATTTCATTCACCATTAGATTTCAAGCTAGGAACAGACTTCAAGAGTTTTGGCAGCAACAGCTGTCATGCATTGAAATACACTTATTTGTATTACCAAAGCATGTGTCTGAAGGAGCTCAGACATACAAAGCTGCCCTTTGCTCTTTTCTCCTCTGTCTTTGAACAAAAATTCACTTTGCAACTCTTACGTATCTCCCAAATTCACTGGCACACCTGTGAACAGTGATAAAGCACAGGACTGAAAGGCAGTAACTGACAAATCAAAACAAGCAGCTTGAAAAATGTAGCAACTGGTTCTCACTAAACTCATGGGGTTGTTTTTTGGGGGGTTGGTGTTTGTTTTTTTTTTTGTTCCTCCTTTCAGTATTATTCCAGTTTACAGTAAGATCTTGATCAGAAGACAAGAGAATCAGTGGTTTTTGAGATAGTCAGCTCAAAAGCTAAGATTATCATCATAATACTGGAAATGCTACTTACTATAGGAGCAGGAGAAGACAAAGGCATAAATTAGAGGGCTGGAAGAGATGAAGTAACTGCTGTAACATTCAGCCACCATTCAGGCATGGTGACTGTCATCTGAATATTCTTTCAGTCCACCTAGTATTTTCATCTTACAACCACTGCTGTCTTCAGTGCCACCTCCTCCTTCCTTACACCCCTCCCATCTGCACAATCTCATTAAATCCTCCTTCAAAAAGCTTTGTTTCCCTCACACAGCCTGTAGCTCTTGTTTTGCTTGTACATCACATCCCATTTGTCTCTGCTTTGTATCTTTCTGAAGAAGTGGTGTCATGCTTCATTCTTTAAAATGTTTAAGGCAACAATCCCTTGATCATAACTAGGGCCAACAGATCCAGGTATAATCCAGGTACATGATAAATGGACTCTATCAGTCAAAAGCAATACTCTTTGTCTATACTTGCAGGAGTAAAGGGGAAGTCAGGTCAAAACCAAACATGTTAAAATCCAATAGTTTAACCAAATGAAGAGCTGTTAGAGTCTGAAAAACAGGTCAGTTTAGGTCAACCTGGAAGCAACAGAAGTAGAAATAACTGAGCTATAGCATTCCTCCATAGAAGACAGCAATGTTCTCATCACAGTCAAAGTAAGAAAAAGTATCGCTTTGGGTATCTGCTACCATCTGAGCCACAGAAAAAAAAGACCAAGATCCAAGCAGGAGGTGAATCTTACTGCCTTCTATGCAGGTAAATTACTATCACAGATAATCTAGTGGAAAAGAAAGCATATGATCCCAACAAGTTTTCAGCAAGTTCACTTTCCTCCAAGCATCAGTCCTGAAAGAAAGAGATCCCATTTCCTTCAGAAACAGAAAGATGTGGTCTCTGCCTTTTGTGAAAGTCTCTCATGATTGATGAGGGTTCAGCTTTACATGGGACTGAAAGGTATCTCCTGAATCATCAGAGCCTTTTATGACACAGTTACAGAAGCCCATCTAGTGTCTAGCAAACATAGCTAGATTATTTGCCTCCTCCTGCTCCTATTATCAAACAGCAAAGGCAAGGCTGCTATCTAGTTTCCTTTATTCATCCATTATTTCAGGTGCCCAAGTGCTGTATAATCAATTCACATTAGAGAGCAGAAATTTCAAGGAAACACTACAGGCTGTCTCTAATACAAGGAATAAACCACAACTAATATCTGACTATCTGCTATTACGTACAGCAGGCTGAAGGTGGTCAGTAGTTATAAAGCTGCCTGAAGGCAATAGAAAAGATTAATCCATATCTGCTCATATCAGCCTCAAAATGAGTCTGGTATTTCAGGTAAAAGACTCCTAACTACTTACGTGTCCATTGTTCATCCTTAGTATCACTTATTTCATAAACAGGTTATGTTTGCAATGTAGCCATGATGAAATAAATATTTTGAAAGGCACATCAAAGTAGAGGTTGAGAAGGTCCAGTGCAGAAACAAAATCTGGAATGCAAAGACATTTCACATCTACATACCTTCCCTCTCTCTCATGCAAGTATTGATGCTGTGCAATCACTAGGCTTCATTTAGATAGCGCCTTGAACTTCCTGAATGTATTTTTCTAAGCAAGAGGATTATCATTTCTCATATTCACCTTTATGGAAATAAATCAGTCTAACACCCTCTACAAAACAGGACCAAGGGAAGGAGTGCCTTATTCCTTTTCTTTAAAAAGGGAAAAAACCAAAACCAAAATACCAAAACAACCAAGAGTCCCAAGCCAACTGCTGTACCTCCACAGAACTAGAACTGAAAGAAGCATATTTAATTTACAGTTAGGCCTAAAGTAGAGCAAGCCCTATAAAGTACTCTACACATCAATGACAAGGCATCAGATAAGTTCCTGGACAACATACAGGTCCTACAAGAAGAAATTTGCCATGGGAGTTAAGACACTAAGAAATTACAAATCTTGAATGATGAGATTATGCCAGTCTTTACAAAGTTCAGATTAATTCACTAGGGCTAGCCTGATTTTACCCTGGGAGAACCTATACACCTCTGCGAGAAAGCTGTCCCTTAGGGCAGAAGAGCAAGAATACTTTAGAATTCAAAGAATGTGGCTATATTAAAGCAGGGAACTGCTAACTATTTTTATGACTAACAGAAACTCATTGGACGTGTAATTTTTATCCCTTACATTGCTTCTTCAAACCACGGTAAGGAGCAAGTGTTTGGTCAGCAGCAGATTTCTCCAGAGACAGCTCAACCCACCAGAAGCCACACATAAGCAGGAGCCATTTGAGGGAAGCACCATGACTGTTAACATGACAAGGGCACCAATGACACTGAAAAGCATTAGCTGGGCAAGAGCTCAACCAGGACTTCAAAGCCCAGGGATATCAACTGACCAGGAAAGCAGCCCCAGGGATCGCTCGCCATCTTGCCAGTCAGACCTGAGAAGGTGCAGGTCAAGGTCTCATGCTGACCAAAGCCTCGCTTCATGGCTGATGTTATTGCTAGAGCAATTAGATTATATTATATGATAATAGGGCCTTCTTCAAAGAATGCAGATAACTGGGGAGATATGGGATCCAATTTAGAAGAAATCCAAATCTTTGCTGGCAGACTGTCTGACTTGGCAAATCATGCTTTAAACAAATAAACCTGGGTGGTAGGGTCCAAAGCCATGACACTTGTGAACTCACAAGCAACAGCATACATGAGCATACCTACCAGAGTAGTGATGAATACCCCCAACTCTCCAAAACCTCTCCCCAAATCCTACCTGGTCCCAGGAGGCTACAACCATTCTCTGAGGACCCACACCAGCACCCAGGTTTCACAAGACAAGAAAGGTGCTTTGCTGGCATCTGCCAGCACACTCTACAATAAGGGCAGTTTTATTTATTGCATTTTAATCAGACCTGAATGATCTGTTTAAAATTGAGACATAGCCTCTGCATCTCAACAGTTTTAAAGGTCTTCTCTTTATTTATCAAAAGCGTTTAAACAACTGTACCTTTGCAGTGCAAACCACACAAGGAAGTAATTAAATGACATAGAATATGAAGTCCTGGAGGGAAGCCATTAAATTTAATAATGATGTCAGCTTCTACAGCACCTAGAGTAACACATGCTGTGTTAGCTATTATGCTCTGATTGATCATTCCGGCTCCACCCAGGCAAACGGTTTAGGTATCTAGTTGAAACCTATTACTCAAAATCTTCTAATAAAAAAATGAATGCTCCACATTTCAAGTTTTACAGTTACATAGTTGTTGTTTTTCTTTTTTCATTTAAGTATTTAATACAACTATAATGCCTATATGATTGAACAGATGGATCTCACCATACTTGCTCTCACTATATAGCTCCTTCTTGCACGATTTTCCTCAAGGATCATCTAGGAGAATACAAATGTATATAGCCACTATAGCTTCACTCTACCTTCAGTGCTCTTGAGGATAAGGCCCAGCAGATCTGCCAAAACCAGATGAAAATATTTCAGCATTTCATACTGGTGACTCAGTTAATAGAAATCCGTCTCTTAATATCATAGTTGTGTGCAAACACAGTTCACTAAGTTACACTACAGTGCGTTCACCTCTGGATATCTTTTGTGAATTTCTGCTTTTATCTATGATTTTCTTACATAGTAATCTTTGCTTTTAACTTACTCAATGCCTCTTTTCATGTATCAATAGAAACATGAGACCAGTCAGCTGATCGGAGCTAGCCTAGCTAGAGCCACAGCCGGCACGCTTCAGCGACCGCGAGGGTCAACGGAGATTAGGAAAATCAGGGGATAGCGCAGAGACATCGCGATTCCCGACATCTCCCGATCCCCGAAGCCCCAGCAGCCCTTGCGAGAGAGAGGCTGACGTGGCGGGGGGCGTTCCCACGGTGACGGCGACCACTCCCCTGCTGCTTGCCTTGAAAAAGCCTTTGAGAGGACCGCGACCGGTCGCTGCCCACCGGGCACAGGGAGGAACAAGCAGGTCGTGTTGCTGGTGTCCCAGACTGCGGACCAATATGGTTGCCTCCAGAAAGAGCGCTTGCAGTGACTACAGCAACTCAAACAGAGACCCCGTCCCAGACCGTGGCTGTTCAGGTCTCTGGGTGCAGGGAGTGCCAGAGCCTGTTGCTGCCGGGGGAGGGAGGACAGCATTCCGCCTGCGTGAGGTGTGAGCAGGTAGAAGATCTGCTTAGCCTGGTGGCAAGACTTAAGGAGGAGGTTGAGACACTGAGGACTGTCAGGGAGTGTGAAAGGGAGATCGACTGGTGGAGTAACTCCCTGGCGGGCCAGTCGGAACGGTTCCAGGGAGATACCCCCCAAAAGGGGAAGGACCCCCTGCCTTCTCACACAGAGGGGGATGGCCCGAGACAGCCCCTGCCCTGTAGCTGTTGCGTAGAGGTAGGGGACCAAAAAGACGATGAGGGTTGGAAGCGAGTTCCGGTTCGACGTCATGGGAAACCCTCCTCCCTTCCTGCCCTGCTTCCCCAGGTGTCCCTCCGTAATAGGTTCGAGGCCCTGGATCTTGAAGGAGAGGTAGGTGAGAATGTGGGGCAAGGCCAGCCCACAAGGCCACATAGGAAAAGGGGGTCGACTTTGCACCTCAAGACTGCCTCTGATAAGAAAGTAAGAAGGGTCATTGTAGTAGGGGATTCCCTTCTGAGAGGAACAGAGGGCCCGATATGCAGAGTTGACCCTCATCATAGGGAAGTGTGTAGTCTGCCTGGAGCCCGGATCAGGGATATCACCAAGGAGCTCCCCAACCTGGTGCACCCGACAGACTACTACCCGCTGCTGGTCTTCCAGACAGGTGGGGAGGAAGCTGCTTCCCGCAGTCTGAGGGGGATGAAGAAAGACTACAGGGCCTTGGGGCAGATGGTGAAAGAGTCTGGGGCTCAAGTGATCTTCTCCTCACTCCTTCCATCTTCCACTGATGATGTGGGAAGAAATGGGAAGATTCAGTTCATGAACAATTGGCTTCGAGACTGGTGCTACAGGCAGGGCTTTGGATTCTTTGATAACGGCTGGTTTTATAGGGCACCAGTCTGGACAATTACAAGTGAGAAAGGTTTGTCTCACAGAGGCAAAAGGATGCTGGGGCACGAATTAGCAGGGCTCATTTGGAGAGCTTTAAACTAGATTCGAAGGGGGATGGGGTTGTAGCTGGGCTTGCCCCAGTGGGGCAGCGTTCCAGAATTGATGAAGACTGGGAGGCCTCCTACAATCCTAGGGTGAAATCGGTGTGCTCAGCTCGCTCCCTGAAATGTCTGTACACCAATGTGCGCAGCATGGGAAATAAGCAGGAGGAGTTGGAAACCTGTGTTAAGTCAGGAGACTATGATCTGGTGGCAATTACAGAGACGTGGTGGGACAGCTCATATGACTGGAATATAGTCATGGAGGGCTACGTCCTTTTCAGGAAAGACAGGCCAGCCAGGCGGGGTGGTGGGGTTGCTCTTTATGTGCGGGAGGAACTACAATGCACCGAGTTCTGTCCAGGGACAGATGATGAGCGAGTTGAGAGTCTGTGGGTGAGAATTAAGGGGCAGGCTGGCAGGGGGGATACTGTTGTAGGTGTCTGTTACAGACCACCGGATCAGGGTGAAGAAGTTGACGAGGCCTTCTACAGGCAGCTGAGAGCGGCCTCACAGTCACAGGCCGTGGTCGTCGTGGGGGATTTTAACTTCCCTGATGTTTGCTGGAAGGACCACTCGGCAGCCCAGCCGCAGTCCAGGAGGTTCCTCCAGTGTATGGATGGTAACTTCCTCCTGCAAATGGTGGATGAGCCGACCAGGAGAGGAGCGCTGCTGGATCTCATCCTCACTAACAAGGAGGATCTGGTGGAAGCAGTAAGGGTTGAGGGCTGCCTTGGTTGCAGCGACCATGAGATGGTGGAGTTCAGGATCTTGTGTGGCAGGACTAGTAGAGTAGCAAGTAGAATTGCAACCCTGGACTTTAGCAGGGCAAACTTTGGCCTTTTCAAGCAATTGCTAGGGGAAATCCCATGGGCAAGGCTGCTTGAAGGTAAAGGGGCCCAAGATAGTTGGTTGACATTCAAGGGCTGCTTTTTCCGTGCTCAAGATCGGAGCATCCCGGCACGTAGGAAGTCAAGGAAGAGGGCCAAGAGACCTGCGTGGCTAAATAGGGAATTGCTGGGTATGCTCAAGTGAAAGAGGAGAGTTTACAGGTCATGGAAGGAGGGGCTGGCCACTTGGGAGGAATATAAGGCCGCTGCTAGAGGATGTAGGAAGGCAGCTAGGAGGACTAAGGCATCCTTAGAATTAAACCTGGCAAGAAGGGTCAAGGACAACAAAAAGAGCTTTTTTAAATACATGGCAGACAAAACTAACACCAGAGGCAATGTAGGCCCACTGATGAACGAGATGGGTGCCCTGGTGACAGAAGATACAGAGATGGCAGTTACTGAATGCCTTCTTTGTCTCTGTCTACTCTGCTGCAGGCAGTCCTGAAGAGCCCTGTACCCCTGAGACCTTAGATGAAGTCAGGTCAACGGAGCGGTTTGCCTTAGTCGATGAGGAATGGGTTAGAGACCAGTTGAGCAATCTGGACATCCATAAATCCAGGGGTCCAGATGGGATGCACCCACGGGTGCTGAGGGAACTGCCGGAAGTCATTGCTAGACCACTCTGCATCATCTTTACCAAGTCTTGGGAAACGGGAGAGGTGCCTGAGGACTGGAGGAAAGCAAATGTCACTCCAGTCTTCAAAAAGGGCAAGAAGGAGGACCCGGGTAACTATAGACCGGTCAGCCTCACCTCCATCCCTGGGAAAGTGATGGAACACCTTATCCTTGGTGCCATCTTAAGGCATATCAAGGATAAGAGGGTTATGAGGGCAGTCAACATGGCTTCACCAGGGGGAAATCATGTTTGACCAATCTCTTAGCCTTTTATGAGGAAATAACACGGTGGATGGATGATGGCAGAGCGGTGGATGTGGTCTACCTTGACTTCAGCAAAGCATTTGACACAGTCTCCCACAGCATCCTCACAGCTAAATTGAGGGAGTGTGGACTGGATGATCAGGTAGTGAGGTGGACGGCGAACTGGCTGAAGAAGAGAAGCCAGAGAGTTGTAGTCTATGGGGCTGAGTCTAGTTGGAGGCCTGTAACTAGTGGAGTGCCTCAAGGGTCAGTCCTAGGACCGGTATTATTTAATATATTCATCAACGATTTAGATGAGGGAATTGAGTGTACTATCAGCAAGTTTGCTGATGACACTAAGCTGGGAGGAGTGGCTGACACGCCAGAAGGCTGTGCTGCCATCCAGCGAGACCTGGACAGGCTGGAGAGTTGGGCAGGGAATAACTTGATGAAATATAACAAGGGAAAGTGTAGAGTCCTGCATCTGGGCAGGAACAACCCCAGGTTCCAGTATAGGTTGGGGAATGACCTGTTAGAGAGCAGTGTAGGGGAGAGGGACCTGGGGGTCCTAGTGGACGACAGGATGACCATGAGCCAACACTGTGCCCTTGTGGCCAAGAAGGCCAATGGCATCCTGGGGTGTATTAGAAGGGGGTGGTTAGTAGGTCGAGAGAGGTCCTCCTTCCCCTCTACTCTGCCCTGGTGAGACCCCATCTGGAATATTGTGTCCAGTTCTGGGCCCCCCAGTTCAAGAAGGACAGGGACCTGCTGGAGAGAGTCCAGTGCAGGGCAACTAAGATGATTAAGGGAGTGGAGCCTCTCCCTTATGAGGAAAGACTGAGGGAGCTGGATCTCTATAGTTTGGAGAAGAGGAGACTGAGGGGTGACCTTATTAGTGTATATAAATATATAAAGGGGAGTGTCACGAGGATGGAGCCAGGCTCTACTCAGTGGCAAACAATGATAGGACAAGGGGTAACGGGTACAAACTGGAACACAAGAGGTTCCACTTAAACTTGAGAAGAAACTTCTTCTCAGTGAGGGTGACGGAACACTGGAACAGGCTGCCCAGGGAGGTTGTGGAGTCTCCTTCCCTGGAGACATTCAAAACCCGCCTGGACACATTCCTGTGTAACATTATCTAGGTGTTCCTGCTCCGGCAGGGGGATTGGACTAGATGATCTTTCGAGGTCCCTTCCAATCTCTAGCATACTGTGATACTGTGTAATATCATGTATCAATAGAAACACATGGACTCTTGAAACCCATCTGCAATTCTTCTAGACATTTGTACCTAGAAAAACTGAGGCATAAATTAAGGGAGTGACGTGCTAGTCACTTCAGATAAAGACCAAAGCAAAGAACAGAAGTCTCAAAAATCAGTTTTCTACATAGACAAAGTGTTTGTGTAAGCTTATATTAAATAAATGCTAAATTTTATCTCCATAGCCAATACTTTGATAGTTCTGCTATTTTTCATAGAATCATAGAATAGTTAGGGTTGGAAAGGACCTTAAGATCATCTAGTTCCAACCCCCCTGCCATGGGCAGGGACGCCTCACAATAAACCAGGTCACCCAAGGCTCTCTCCAACCTGGCCTTGAACACCGCCAGGGATGGAGCATACCCAGCTTCCCTGGGCAACCCATTCCAGTGCCTCACCACCCTAACAGGAAAGAATTTCCTCCTTATATCCAATCTAAACTTCCCCTGTTTAAGTTTTAACCCGTTACCCCTTGTCCTGTCACTACAGTCTCTAATAGAGTCCCTCCCCAGCATTCCTATAGGCCCCCTTCAGATACTGGAAGGCTGCTATGAGGTCTCCATGCAGCCTTCTCTTCTCCGGGCTCAGCAGCCCCAACTTTCTCAGCCTGTCTTCATACAGGAGGTACTCCAGTCCCTTGATGATCCTCGTGGCCCTCCTCTGCACTTGTTCCAACAGTTCCATGTCCTTTTCATGTTAAGGACACCAGAACTGCACACAATACTACAAGTGAGGTCTGAAGAGAGCAAAGGGGCAGGATCACCTCCTTCGACCTGCTGGTCACACTCTTTTTGATGCAGCCCAGGATACGGTTGGCTTTCTGGGCTGCGAGCGCACACTGAAGCCAGCTCATGTTCTTTTTCTCATCAATCAACACCCCCAAGTCCTTCTCCACAGGGCTGCTCTGAACCTCTTCTTTGCCCAACCTGTAGCTGTGCCTGGGATTGCTCTGACCCAGGTGTAGGACCTTGAACTTGTCATGGTTAAACTTCATAAGGTTGGCATCAGCCCACCTCACATGTGTGTCAAGGTCCCTCTGGATGGCATTCCTTCCCTCCAGCGTATCAACCAAACCACACAGCTTGGTGTCATCGGCAAACTTGCTGAGGGCGCACTCAATCCCACTGTCCATGTCAGTGACAAAGATGTTGAATTCAAGACCGGTCCCAACACAGATCCCTGAGGGACACCACTCGTTACTGGTCTCCAGCTGGACATTGAGCCATTGACCACAACTCTTTGTGTGCGGCCATCCAGCCAGTTCTTTATCCACTGAGTAGTCCACCTATCAAATTGATGTCTCTCCAATTTTGGAACAAGGATGTCGTGTGGGACAGTGTCGAACACTTTACACAAGTGCAGGTAGATGACATCAACTGCTCTACCCCTGTCCATCAGTTCCATAGCCCCATCATAGAAGGCCACCAAATTGGTCAGGCAGGATTTCCCCTTAGTGAAGCCATGATGGCTGTCACCAAGCATTTTGGTTTTCATGTACCTTATCATGCCTTCCAGGAGAATCTGCTATTTTCAAGTATTTTTAAACATTGTTTTAGTACAGATATGCAAAACAAAGTTCTGAGTGGTATCAGTTCAACACATTTTGATTTAAAAAACAAACAAGAAAAAAACCACAACCAAAAAAAAACACAAAACCAACCAAACAACAACAAAAAAAAAAAAAAAACAACAAAAAACACAAACAAAAAAAAACCCACACCTCCTGTAAAGGTTGTTGAAAAGGAGCTCTGGGGTCACTTAACCCAATCTCTCACTTGAAGAAGAGCTATTTCAGCAGTGTATCATATTACCAAGCATGAAATGATATTCCTAAAGCCCAAAGTTTTGTAACAGAACTGCATGTTTCTTCTCCTGTTGCAAATCTGTCCCTAGCATGAGGCACCCTGACCAGTAAGAGGTTTAAACCATTTCAAGTACATTACAAGCTATTGCCATTGTAGTGCACACTGCTAATTCTCCACCACCACACAAGCAGCTGCTTCTTTTCAGCCCCGAAAATCTAGTTCTATTTGGTTTTATATATTAAACAAATTCATATACAACTACGTAAAAGGATGTTTTAGTGAGGTGAAGGTCGGTCTCTTCATCCAAGCAACAAGCAATAGGACAAGAACTAATGGCCTCAAACTGTGCCAGGAGAGGTTTAGACTGGATATTAAGGAAAAATTCTTCACAGAGAGGTTGATCAGGCATTGGAACAGGCTGCCGATGGAAGTGGTGGTATCACCATCCCCAGGAGTGTTCAAAAAACACATAGCCTAGGCCATTAGTGACACGGTTTAGTTGTGGTCTTGGCAGTCTGGGGTAATGGTTGGACTTGATGATCCTAAAGGTCTTTTCCAACCTGGATGATTCTATGATTCAATAATACTAAGGTAAGGAAAAAGTGGGGTTTTTTTTAAATGGAAATTGAGGTCCTTCATTCTTATTTCTCTCCTAAAAACAGATTCACAGCTGCAGGCTCTGCATAAACTAGCTCTGGAAACTGATCTATTTCTAACAGACTGAGTAGGAGGAAGAAATGACCCCTCAGGTTTCAAGAGATATTTGTCTAATTCTCATTCCTGTTACCATACATGTTCTACAGCCACTTGCGATAACAGTATGTTAAGCTATGGCTCTTTAAATAAAGAGTGAACTACTGACAGATCTTGGACAACTATAACATTCCTAACCACTTTACACACCACTTAAACTTGCCTGTTTCTCCCTTACACCTGTTCTGCAGGATTAAGCTAGTAGAAACTTAACTCGTCATAGCTTGCTACCAGACACTTCAGATGCTGTTAGTCTACAGGCACTTCAACCAGGGCCACAGAACAAGGCAGGCTAGGTAGTCCCAATACCTGTACTAGCCAGTGCAAAATTCATTTTATGCTTCAAAATCTGAAGAAAAGTTACTCCTTACCAATTAACCTCACTTTTATATTATAGACTTGATTATTATATTGATGAGTAGCCAAGGGCCAAACTGCCAACTACATCTGACAATCAGTTTTTCAGTGGAATTAAAGATAGCCATTTTCCAGTATAGTTTCCTATCTGGAAGTCCACATCCTTCCACTACGTAAAAAATTAGTATGCTTCTCTTTTATCTAGTGGCATTAAATCATTGTTTTGCAGTCCTCTTCCAGGGGCTTACCTTTTCACAGGATAAGAGTAACAAAAAAGTAGTCAGTGGCACCACTCACAGAGCATGATGCCAGCAGCTGAGATTTTTACCACGAACAAAAGGCAAAAAAAAATTGTGAAAGACCAGCAGGTAGTTGCTGAACCTAGACAACATTAAGGCTAAGAAGAAACTTAGCATAAACACTTGAAAGCTAGCCTGTTGATTTAAAGCTTGTTTACCTAGCACTAATATCATCCATTTGTACTGAAGATGCACTTTGGTCAATAAGCACGAATGCTTAAGCCACAAATTGGGCTAAAGGGATTTATTCAGAGAAACAATTAAAGACTTACTGTGTAATACCTTGACTAAATAATCACATAGGGGAACAATAACCTTACTGAAATACATGGAGGATCAACACATGGGGGGGGGGGGGGGGGATATGACTCTTCAGGGATTGAGCTAATGGGATTAAAATTTAGAATATCATAAACTTTATTAGTGTAACCTATTAGCCCATGGAATAGCTGGGATCACCAGAGCAAAGAGGCATTTCATTAATATTACATAGACAACATACAGTGGGACTGTGGAGAAAAGCAGCAAGACCCTAAGGGGGGGGGGGGGGGGGGGGGGGGTGGCATCATTTTTAAATAGATTTATGAGTCTGTTATTACATTATTTAAAGTATTTTTGAATAATTAATTTCAAATAATTGCTGACACTTTAAAATGAAAGTAAGAGAAGACTTTTATCCAATCTTCCTATAGGGAAAAACTTCTTCAACAGAAGATTTTCCTCACTCTGGTGTGTAGGCAAAGAAACTCCCACTTTGAAGGCAGCTGTATTTTCACACACACACAAGCTAAACTTTAAGCTTCAGCTAACACAGGCGGTATCATCTTTCATTTCTCAATGAGAAGTAGTGTCTGCATCATTTCCAGAACATGTCCAGCTACATGCAGTGATGAGAACGCTGAACTGATTGGTTTTGTTTTGGTTGGGTTTGTTTGGTGTTGTTTGGTTTTTTTTAAGATCAAAATCTTTGTTGCCCCATAAAACTGTAACTGAGAGGCTCTAGTAAAATGGAGTTTCCAAGCTCCAGGGAAGATTTGATTACTTCTAGCAGGAACTTCTACTCCTAATATATAGCTGCCCTGCATCAGATTTATATACCTTTTATTCAAACAAACAAAGTTTTTTACTCTCTTCACACTTGATTACACTCAGTACATAAATCCCCCAAATCAATAGTTAATTAAAAAGAGGTGGCAATTTCTACACACAAAAATTGGCTCCTATCTGGGATTCTACATTCTCTGTTCCAGGTATGTGTATGCTACTGGAAGAAAGAAAACTGGAATCAAAATATCTATTACATTTTAGGAGGCTTCATTTGTTTTGAGGAAAAATAAATGTCCAACAACAAAAACCAAAAAAGCCTAAACCCTAAAAATTTCTTATTAATGCAGAACTTCGAAGAACAGATCACTGCTGGGAAAAAAAAAAAAAAAGAAAAAAAATATGGAATAAAACAAAGAACAAACAACTGGAAAAAAAACCCAACCAAACAGATCAAGACTGACAATAGGAGGGCTCCGCAAGCTGTTCAGGTCTTGGCAAGCTTACACAAAATAAGACATATAACTGTAAAAAAAAAAAAAAAATCCAACCAAAACACACAGGAGAGAAAAAACAACCTTTGCCAACATGTCAACCTATATGCAACTCAGTGCCACCTTATTCTTAGATTTCATAAAGAACACTACATGGGTACGACAGGGACTTTATGAACCATGGTAATACTTTGGTGTGGTACAGACAGGACATACAATAAAGCTAATAAAAACTTCACTGAATTGTTTCTTCTTCTAATAGGCACTTAGTAGACCTGTACAGTTGGCTTTTAATTGGAGCCATTCCTTTGTCATTTCTTTTCCTTCCTATGCCCAACTCCAAGCAAGTATCAGACATTTCTCACCTCTTCAGGAGTTTCAGAACATTGCCAAATGTGGCAACTCTTTTTGTTCTTATAGCCCAGCAACCCAAGGGGACTGACTAGTCTCTATTGCAAATGAAACTAATCAGCCCTAAGTTGTTCTACTGTACTCTGTGGGATTCCTTCACATGAAGCACAAAAATGAATTGCAAGAGTGAATCATGAGCTGTTCTTTAGGTCTTAAAGACACAAAAGTTTAAGATTTTTCTATTTGTCACTGCATTTGACATCCAAGTGATATAAGGAAAGCAAGTGCCTGGAAAACATAGGGTTAAAATACTTTTAACTTAACTTAGGTCTAAGATAGAGAACATTTGCGTTGTAAGCCTGTGGTGTGATAACAGAATTTAGTAGTCCTACTAACAAGAGTGAATTATTTCTTTCCATCCTTCTACTGAGTGAATTATTTCTTACCATCCTTCTAATGATCAGTTAGTTTGGAGACAGTGACTCCCAAACATCTGCTAGCTTAGGATACTCCTTGTCTGCCCATCCTGTTCTGCTTGCAATAAATTTTGTATTAAGGTCACAATTTTTGCCAGCTATCAGAAGCTAGCAGATACAGTTGGTTTCAGCTAATTTGTGATTACTGGGGCATCCAGCTGTGCCAAAGGTGAAAAGTGCACCCTGAGGAAGACTGCTTAATGCATCTTGAAGACCCCTGCCCACAACTGTCGGAGGGCAGTGTGAAAGCGCCAAAAGGGAGGAGACTTATGATAATGAGTACCTAAACTAATTGTAATATCCCCACCAAACTCTTGGGAACCTAATGAATATGCATGTTTGTGTATAATAAATACCTGCTTGCTTAACCCCTCGGTGTGAAAGTTAGGAAAAGCAACCCCCCTTGCACCCAGTGCTGTAATAAACATACCTGCTTTATAACTCTGAGTTGTAGACTCTGATTTCATGCTTCACAAGTGCAATACAGCCAGTTACTTGAATTTGCCAGCAGAATGCCTTTGTCCTGTTAGGATATTTCTGCAACTTTATTAGTTTAAATATCTTTAATTGTTTTAACCTAAAGAAAATAATCATTAAGTATACCAATCTGGAGCTAGCAGGGCCACAACTTGTTATTTGCATTATGCGACTGTAAAGCAGTTCAAAATACAGTTAAATTGCAAGTTCAGTAGGCATGTTAAGTTTGTGTATGCCACCCACCCCATTAGGTCTCTCATGCCTGACTAAGCCTCAAGAACATTTGCAATTCAAATACATATGTCTTCTGCTCCCTGCAGAATTCAATCCAGTTTGAAGAAAGGCAACACCTGAGTAAGACAATAAAGAAATAAAAGGCTAGGACCATTCACATTGTGCCTTCAACAATGTATTTCCTTGTAAGTATCAAATCAGTGGAATCTATGTATTCTGCAAAAAAACAGTTTCCATGGAAGCCAGAAGAGCTTACAGCATAGCTAGCTAGTACTCCTGACCTGCCTCGTTGTCTGTGCACCCTACTCAGTTTACATGAGTGAGCTGTTAGATGTACAGATTGCCTAGATCATTCTTCAAACAAATGTTTAATTTGTAAGAAGTGTAAAGGCAAATCTGAAATATGTTCTCTCACAGCGGGACTGTGGAGAAAAGCAATGAGACCTTAAAGGGTTTTTTTTGTGGCATCATTTTTAAATAGACTTATGAGTCTATTATTAGATTTCAGATATCTAGCCCAGAAACATCCCATCAGTATTCTTCATGAAAGGTTTTGTATAACTCAATATGATATTCTGTTTCAAACTCAAGCTCTGTTTGGCACTTGAATGTGATGTGGGGAGCTGTGTTTTGTGGGTTTGGAAGGCAGGTTTCTTGTTTGTTTTTCCCTTTTAACTGTACATAGAATTAATTTTATGCACCACACAGCTCTTTCAATCTGTTCTTGACTACCAACAATAACACAAGCCAAGTCTGGCTTCAGTCCTCTACAAACCAGCAGTACTGCGACTAATTCCCAACAGATGCTCTTCCCCCAGCTTTGCTACTCTTTCAAAAAATGTTATTCTTTTCCAGAGGGCCTTTTCCAGTTCTCTTGTATGATTTTGCAACACATATCCTCCTGTATAGTAACTTCCCCACAGATTACAGATGTTTTGTTACTGTAGAAGCAGACTTTGCTACTTCTCTGCCTTGATCTCTCACAGTCTTGTGATACAGGAAAGCAAAATCAGGGGTTGGAACAATATGATCTCTAGTCCTTCCACTTACACCAGCAGTGTACCAGTCATTCCAGAAGGAATCAGGTATTACACCTTGGTGTTATTAGTCCCATTATCGCCTCACTAACATACGCTCACCTTTGAATTATGTATTTCCACAATACATTCAGAAAACATTTTTAAGGTAACAGAGAATGTATTTCATATCAGAGAACAGGAAATAAGAGAAATTAATTTGTTTCTTTGAATTGATCTTACATGGTAAGGACAAGGATAAGATGGCAGACTGATTTGTCTACCACAATGGTTTAATAGTTTGAGTTACTGCAGTTTCTCTGGAAGTATCATCAAAACTTTTTTCATGAATATACTTCACAATATATTCTATTTGTGGGTTGTTTTTTTGATTCTTTTAATAAAACTAGCAGCTCTTATCCTGTGATATCCTTAAGCTATACATTTTTTCATCTCTCCAAACTGACCTGAAGAATTAATACTAAAAGCCTTTTTTTTCAAGATTTCTCATTTATTTTACTTTCACTTGAAGGTGACTTTAATTATTAAGTTACCCTAAATAAATTCACACACAATACGGACAAAAGGGAGAAATTATTCAAAAAAAGTATCAGTATTTTTTCTACTATTGTTAAATTGTGCCTTTGCAACACATGGCCAGTTCTCATTAGCCCAATGAAAGACTGCTAAATACATTCAATTAATGGATGAATAGATCCAGAAACACAGTTTCATAGTTGTTCAAAGAATAATAAGCATCACATCACTGAAGAATACGTGGGCCTGAGAAGGCAGAGTAAGAGAATTGCAAAGGCTGGAGACCTGAACAAGAGAGATGCAGTTAGAAAATCAGCTCAGAGAGAAGAGATTCGTTTCATTTTCTTTATGGCATAAACTTTAAGAAAAGTATTTTCCACAGGACTGTTCCAGAGGATCTGTAGTAAACAGGAAATGGCAAACAGGAAATGGTTCCAGTCAGATCAATATACATGATGTGGGCCAGATCTACTGACCAATTATGTTAATTTACCTATTTGTCACCAAATAATTGCAAGAAAAATTAGAAAACACTGATCCCAAATCAAATAAACCCATGACTTACCTGATCTTAAGTTAAAAAGCACGTGATAGCATTTGTGGTTTTCTCTCAGGAACATCTGGGGTGTAATCCAGATTTCATCCATACTTGTAATCCTGGAACAGATGGATTTACTGGTTGAAATGGTTATTGGTTGGAGAAGGTAAGAGTAGAGTGGCCCCTTTAAAAGGACTACAACTTATAATTTTCCACAGTTAATTTAAGTTTAAAAAACAGATTAGAACCTAATAATATTAACATTAACCACTGTTCTGCTGTTAGAAACACCTGCCTTATATTCTGCAGGAAGCACATCGAAGGCCACCAGGCCGTAAAGGTTTATTAAAATAAACCATGAATCTAGAAGTATACAAGCTCTATACTACGAATGATCTCTTTGCTACCTCTTTACTTAGCACTAAGTTTTGAAACAGAATTAATGAGATTTTAAAACAACTTTCTCTTATGCCTATTTTTCTCTGTCAAAGACGTATCCTTAACTTCACCCTGCCTTTCTCCACCCATAGCTTTCAGGCTTTTCAAATTCAGTAAACTCCTAAGTACTTCCCAGACAGGAAAAGTCTTCCCATTGCCCCTGAAGCACAGTTATTGACATGTTTTGCAGTCAAAGGAGCTTGCCTGCCACTCTGGTATATCCCCATGCCAGATCCTGTCCTTCTTGCCTCCTTGCCTGGCTGCCTGCAGGAAGCACCACACTTCAGAAAGGAAACGTCATCCAGGGGCATGTAGCATCCTGCTCCTTCCAGGATGTCTAACTTGATTCAGAGCACAGTCCTAGGACCTGGATACCAGAAAATCTTCCCAAACATACTTTTTTTAACTACACAGTAACACACATTGAAGAGCTTATACTATCTTTCACATTTGTATGACAGCTATCACTCACACAACTATCCTCTATCCCTGCAGGGGTTGCAAGTAATTTGAATAGTCAGTAGTAATTAGTTTTTCTCAGTCAGTAAAATACAGCCAGCCCCTTCACCTAAATTCACCAGACTTTCAACTGATTTTTGCATAGAGTCATTTCTTGTGGCTATACAAGAAGCTTTTACATATCTTAGAGCCAGGAAACACTACTTGACAAATAGCAGAATTGTCAAAAAACTTGGATTTCAAGAGGATTAAAACTGTAGTCAAGCTTGGTGAATAGCTCAACAAGAAGGGAGAAAGCTTCTGAGATACTGAAGTGTTTCAAAATTTATAAATTTCACATTCTTTTGTCTGTTGAAAACCTTTTTTATTTTTCCTTTCCCAAACTACTTTTCTTTTTCACACAGACATTTTAGTAGTCAATTACAATTTAGATATCAAAGTTGAAAATAAAAATCGAGGCATGGCTGTTTTTGAAAACATGTGGGATTTGATCACTGTTTGCTGGGCAAGTAAAACTGTTTGTAGCCAAGTAAAAACACTTCCCATATGTTCAAGAGACAGTTGCTGCCATAAGCTTTACAAGACTTCTCCAGCATTTCCTTTACAGGCTTCCCTCTCCATTGACTAAATGCTGCGTAACATTTCACAGAATCATAGAATCATCCAGGTTGGAAAAGACTTTTAAGATCATCAAGTCCAACCATCAGCCCAGAGCTGCCAAGACCAGCACTAAAGCATGCCACCAATGGTCTCATCTATATGTTTTTTGAGCACTTCCAGGGACGGTGATTCCATCACTTCCCTAGGCAGCCTGTTCCAATGCTTGATCACCCTCACTGTGAAGAATGTTTTCTTAACCCCCAATCTAACACCCCCCCCCGCCCCCAGCACAGCTTAAGGCCGTTTCCTCTCTCTGTTTTCCTCTCTCTGTTTTCAAAGCTCAATTTTAATATTGGGTTGAGTTGCTCTCATTTTTTTCATTGCTTCTTCCTCCACCCTCCAGCACTGTCTGAGAACCCTCATTTGTTCTTGTGGGTTTTCTTTGTAAGCACTTGTTCTCTGAAGGCTTGCTAGAGAATGGGAAGGGGGGAAGAAAATTCTACTTTGTTCTTTATGTGCTCCTGAGTTATAGTATAGTGTGGTGGGAATTAACACTGATCAGAATTATGGGGCTGTAGTCTTCCACAAGTTTTGAGCACTTAATGCTTAACATATATTTTATTCTAAGTTTT
This sequence comes from Pezoporus wallicus, assembly GCF_028554395.1. Classification (NCBI taxonomy): domain Eukaryota; kingdom Metazoa; phylum Chordata; class Aves; order Psittaciformes; family Psittacidae; genus Pezoporus; species Pezoporus wallicus. The sequence goes on along the minus strand of NW_026637610.1, from coordinate 731,242 downwards.
GGTGCTTATTTATTGTTTTCCCTTGACATGAAAGCTTAGATAATGCAAATCTAATAAAACAGATTTCACCTCAGTTTTACAGGCTATCTCCCATAAATTGTATATTCCTGAGAGTGGAAAAGAGACTAGAGGAATATCAGATAAGCTTAGAAACTAGAAATAAACCAAAGGGGAAAAGGAATGCTTTTTTCCCAGTGGCCTCAAAATAAAGCAACCTGATGAAGTACTTGATGGCTATAAAGCAGTAGTTATAGAAGTGCTAATAATAGATTTGTAGCCTCCTCTAGCTCCACTGAAATAAAAATTCTCTCTTAAAAATACTTCTCTGTGTCAGGTTCTTTCTAACTGCATGTGAACTCACACAGAAGCCCTGCTATTTATTTCCTCCATCGTTTCCTGTGTAAATGTCATTAGGGCTGGGACTATTAAAGATTGAGACATCTCAAAGATGGTGTCAGGGAACAGCAAAGACAGCTTCACCTAGTGGAGGAGCACAAGGGGTGGTGCACAGTATCACTACAGAGGCAATGACTGCAGTGACACATTAGAAGGAGATTTGATTTCTGGATGTTTGAGACACAAGATCCCAGTTAGAGCTTAGGGCCTGTAAGGTTGCCTAATAGCGGCTGACCAAATAATCCTAAGAAAGAGACTATTTGTTCAGATTCTCTCAGGGCAGCTGAAAGAAGCAGCTCAAGATCTGTCTTAAGTGGCTGCAAGTCCCAAAATTCCAGTCCAAGAGGTTGTTTGCAATAAGATACTATGACTGAAATATAGTGCATCCAGGAGTAGTAAGGTAGACTGCTAGTATCAGTTAAAAAATTTGAAGGAAACATATTACTGCTTTGCTCATCCTCATGCACTGTTTTGTCTAAAATCAGTTTACTTACTGAAATGGTGCTTAAGAGAAAGATTAACATGGTTTAGTGGACTAGGCCTGCTATTTAAAAAGTAATATAGGTATACTATGTTTGTATAAATACCAAAAATAATGAAAGAAAAAAAATACAGTTGACAAAAGGTCACATGAAATGAAGTATTAATAGCTATGGAACAGTGGAAAACGTAAATATAGCATGCAAACCTTATGTCCTGATTTTTGAGACTTACACCAGTCTTGGTGCTCAAGGCTAAAGCTAGTCTAAGAAATGGGCCTTTATCATCTGCTACAGGTGGAACCTCAACTTTGTTAAAATGAGCCTTTTCAACAGTTCATTAGTAATTCTTACCAATATATCACCTTTCACTGCCATTTGCTTTAGTCTAAACTGGGAATCAAGCTTTCAGAGCAAAATGGCTGTCGAGGTTTAAGCCCTGTCAGCAAGCCAGCCACACAGTCTCTCTCGCACACACACCTCCCCCCACACACACACTTCTTGCCCTCCCCCTGCTCCCGGAGGGATGGGCAGGAGAATCAAAAGAATGCAACTCCCACGTGTTGAGATACGAACAGTTTAGTAACTAAGGTATAACAAGACCACTACTGCTACCACCAATAATAATAAGGGAAATAACAAGGGAAGAGAACACAACACCTCACCACCCACCGACCATAACTCGCCCCACCCCGCCCGACCAAGCACTGACCGATACCCAGTTCAACCCCGCAGTCCACCAGCCCTTCTGAGTAACTCTCAGTTACATCCTGGGCATGACGTGCTGTGGTATGGAATAGCTCTTTGGCTAGTTTGGGTCAGGTGTCCTGTCTCTACTTCCTCCTGGCTTTCCCTCCTCCCTGGCAGAGCGTGAGGCTCAGAAAGTCCTTGGCCAGACTAAACATTTGAGAAGTAATTAAAAACACTGGTGTTATCAGCCATGTTCCCAAGCCAGAACAATGGCAAATGAAATTGCTCTGATACGAATCATTAAATAAGGAAAGGCATCTACCTCTTCACATGGTTTTGGATTGTCATGTCCAGAGTGGATGTCATACATGACTATGTGTATGTATCAAAGGAATTCCTCTCTTCCAGAAGACCTTAAATAACAGAATAATTGAACTATTTCTAGGTGAATAAAAGGGAATTGCACACCATGATTTATGGAGAAGAAGCAGGTTGGTTTAATCACTGGAGTTTTTAAAACTCATTACACTTCCTGCGATCCACTGAGCAAATCTATTTGCATAACTAGGTTTTAAATGCAAATCAGATAGAGTTTTACTAAGTGGATGATTTGTACAATACAGCCTCTAGGTCTCTTGCAGAATTACTTTAATGAGGGAATGTTTCTTTAATTATGCTGAAGGCCGATTACCCCATTATAGCCACATTGTTTTGTGGATTGCATATAATTTTGCCGTTTCCAAAGATTCCCTGCCATAATTCTGAAGAAAATGCAAACAGCAAGCAGACACTTGAGACACATTAGGCAAGAGATGAAGATGCTTTAGTGAATTCAATTTAAGCTGCAACATTGAAGTGATTTTGTTGAATAAAACATAATGCAATAATGAGTCTGTGTATGTCAACTCTGCGGAGAAGATAATAGCTTGAGAGCTGGCTTTCCTTTCCTCCTTTCTAGATTCTTCTTTTCTTAGACACATTAGTCAGAGACAATGCTGCAAGCAGAAACCTTTTTTGTATATGCTTTATTTCAGTTGAAATATATTTCCCTACACTTGTATTTTACAGTTGCATTTTACAGTTGAATTACATGTTAAAGGAATTAATTTGTCAGCTTCAGAGCAGCACTAATGAGATTACATGCTGCATATTTTTTTACCCTTTTATGACTGATGTTAATGATAATGATGTATAGATCACTTGAGATCACTTGGTGATGTTTGCTGCCTTTTTAGAGAGGAATATTTACAGGTTTATGCAATTAAAGGAAAATAAAAACCTCAGTTATACTCTGTACACTTTTTCCTCATTCTACTTTCTTACATCCTTCTCTTTATAGATAACTATGCTGCTGCAACAAGGCCATGAACCCATCATGTCAAGAGTAAGGAATGCAAATGACACTTAGAAGGCTTGAAGTTTGGACCTTCTTCGCTCTTCTTGGAGGGGCTCAAATCTGAATTACATACAGGTAGGTCTTTTGTGACTGCAAGGACATTCATCTTTGCCAGGAACAAAAGAAAGATAGAATGTTAATATTAAAGTTCAGTTAAGTACAGCACAGCTATCATGTTGGGGATTTTTAAAACCTACCAAAACATCTATAATCTGATATTTGTAAATGGGAAAGCAACTCCTAATCCTTGTCTCTGCACTGTTTCTTAAGTTATTTCTAGCCTGAGCTTTTACAGAACAGTTTTAGAAAGAACCACTGTCTGCTTTGATGACACAAAACCTTTGCTACAGAAAACTTCCTGGACTCTATAATTGTAGTATACTGGCAGTATTTCAGCTTTAAGGGAAGTTCATTCATTTATTCATGAAGTCATCATTTTCTATGGAAAGGAATGTTAATAAATCAAAATCTTAGCCATTCATAATTTAGAGGGGTGCCTCACCTTGCAAATTCAAATGGTTTTAATGGTTTGGCACCATTTTATTTAGTCTCAATTGAATGAAGAATAGCTAAGAACAGCCAAGCTCACACATCATTACATCTGTGAATCAAGGGAAAAAACAAGAATGAAATCTTTCATAAAGACAAAGCAGCAAAAGGAACTAAAACATCATTTATAGGAAAAAAGAGGCAGACAACCTTTTTTGTTTTATTAAGACGTTTGAAAATACTGTGCCTTGGAAGATAATAAAATTCTTAGGATCTGCAGGATACTGAGAGTTCAGTTTGGAAGTTGGTTTACCCCAGAGGTCTCTGTCATATCTGTCCATGGCAAAGTTAACATCCATTTGCCTTTGGGGGAAGGCTGATGAATTTGGGTGCACTGGAGACACAGACAATGTATTTGCCATTGTTGCAGTGTGATGGCCACACTCTTGCAAAAGGTGTGCAGGGACTCCAGGAGAGCAGCAACTACAGAAGAGTTTTAGAGCTGGTCAGAGCTGTCCTTGCAGTCTTGTTTGCTCTTATCTCTGTTCCTGTTCTCACAAGCCTCATTTTTTTGCTGTTTGAGTCTGGAGAATTGAATTTAAAAAAACAGAACAATTTAAATTCAGAGTTACTGAGAGCAACTTTATAATTTAGGTGGGGCAATAGGAATGATGTTATGAATTCCAGGGGAGTTCTTAGCTTGTGATAATTAAAAGAATGAATATCAATCACAGGAAAGAATATGCGCTATTAAGAGAAGATTGTAGGAACTACAAATGATAGCATACATGTTATTTCAGCAGAGGAATAAATAAATGAGTCTACATTCTCCTATCTCTATACCTTACTTCTCAGCCCTTAGTGAGGAACAGATCATGCTGATTGCAATCAGATGGAAAGTATCCATTCCCATCTCTTGAGTCAGAAATGTACTATATTTTCAATAGGTAAAGAGGAAAGAAGCAATTTTCAAACAGTTGTTTGCCACAGGAAGGTTAACTCTAAACTTGTTTATGTCATCATATCTACTGTGCTCATTACCCCAGATGGTAGCAGAAACGAATCTTCAGCAATGGCATAATGAATGGATGAGATCTGGCTATTAACCCCTTCTAAAAAACAAATACTGGAAATGCTGCTCTGTTTTCTGCTGGGTACCATTTTGTATCCCCTGACTCTTCTCATTGACCTGTTCTGAAAATCCTCCTCATGTCACTGATGTTCAGAACAGTGAATCTGTGCTTGTTACACATGTAGAGGCTGAAGTGGCAGTCAGAAAATGTACTGGGACATGACGATGGCTCAGTTGCTGCAGGACAGAACATCTATGCAATCCTCAATTGTTTGTGCATGACCCCTGTTAGCTGTGTCATTCATGAACTTGCTTTATTGTGGTAGCCCCAAGGCAGGGATTGTTGCTTGCACTTTGGTGACTGATGGTGTAGACCTAGTGGGGAGTTGTAATCAATTTTTTTCTTCTTCTAGCTGTGCAAATAATAGTGCCTTTTACCTTGTACTCGCCCCTGCTTCATTTTATTGTATTTTTAGACCATCTCTTCAAAATTCAAGATAGTTCTAACCTGCTAAATCTTTGCAGCTTTAATGAACATTTCTGATATTTAGGTTCTAACATGTAGACCAGGAATGAAAACACAGTAGAGAATCAAGGATGCTTGAGTGGCCATCCTTCTGATGAAAGACGTACAAAATGGAATCTGTACTAAGTATCAGCAGACTGGAGTACTTTTTCACAACATACACAAATTCACATTTCTCTTTCTCTTAGTTCATTCACCCTAATGAAAATGTGGTTGTAATGACATCAGCACGTATGGATAACTTTGATTCAAGTTTTTGTGTGCTTTGCTGTTTCACCTGTGTTTCAGAGTGTCTGTTATTCATCAATAACAAAAGAATTAAAGTGTTCATAAGAATTAAAAGATCCAGTATTATAAAAAAAAAACAACCCATGTTCAACAGAAATCAATCACATCTAGTAAAGTATAAAGTGGTCTGCTAAATAATATTTAGCAACACATTTTTTATAGAAGTGGACCTTCAAACTCAAGGGATGCAATGGTGGTTAGTATTCTACAGCAATCTGCAGAACTTGGCAAAATGTAAAGAATTTTTAGAGACTGATTATGTGTTCTTTTTTGTTGGTGCCATGTTTGTAATATTTGTTTGTCCCTGGCTGATGCCACAGTACGTGATATAAAAAGACATATGAATAATTTATAAAAGTCAGTAGTCATCAAAGAGCATGGCTCCCATGATGTAGTGTGCATGAAGGCATTAGATAATAGATTACAGTGGAAGACGCTGGAAGATACATTTTGGTTTGTGTTATTGTATTTCTAGAAGTACAGGCGCTTTAGTCATCTTTAGCTACAAACAGAAATTTTTCAAGTAAAAGCAGTTTAGGTCTCCAGTTTCTCCAAGTCCTTAAATCAATGAACTTGATGATAAAGAAATATTACTGAAATTATATTTTTTTTCCTTAGCAGGTTCACTTAGATGTCATGAGGCCTTTCCTCAGAAAGATGTAAATTCTGATCATACATCAGTATAGTCTACAGATACTTATTCATAATTAGCAGGATAATTTTTTTTAAATCCGTATTATTAACCTAACTTTAAAAGGGACGTAAAATACTATGGCGGTTTCAGTTCCACATCTCCAAATTGGAGTTTCACAGAACCAGCTGCTGCTTCTGTCATTCAGCACAGTAAAGATGAGAAGAGACTTCGCTTTTGGACGATTGAATGCAATGGAATTATTATTTGAGATGAGAATCTGCCACATGTAAAAGACCTTCTGTTGGGACAAAAGCTGAAGCAACCCCTCCCAGTTCTTCCCATTCTGAACCATAGGAAAGAGGTGTGGCACAATCAAAGGCGATAGTTCAGAACTTCTGATATATGCTAAGCATAAGATGACCAGAAATACAAAACTTTAAGAGGTATCTATTTTAAATTTATTGAGAGAATATTGAAACATTTTTCTGTGCCAGCACTGTTTCCTGTACCTTCAGAGAAAAAAAATGTGATCCTTTCATTAATGATTCAAAGTGGCTAAGGCTATTTTGAAATAGATCAATGATCTGTGAAAACTGACACTTTGGCCCTTCCTTAGAAATTCAGGCTTTCCTCAAAGTTATGGTTGCTTTAACTTCTCTTCCATGCGAATGTTAAGAAAATCGGCAGGTTTCTTGAACAGAAGCATGAGACAGAACTGTATTTTAAATCTTATTAAGGTCAGTGCTGCTAACTTGAAGATAATAATTTAGTATATATTGCTGGTGCTCATTCAATTCCTTATGCTCATGTGAAGTATTAAGAAATCATGAAGTTTATACTAATGGCACATTAGCTGTTTCCAAAGCATGTGCTTGTAGCATAGTTTTAAAAGAGGCTAAGTCTCCTTATCCCTATAGGCACCTTGTATCTCTTACCCTTCCTTTTTCACTTCTGTACTCACTTATTTAATGCGCAGTGCCTCGCTGTAAGTCAGGACTGCAGACAGATGTCAGCAGATGGTGGCGGACCTGTACCTGTATAGCTAAGTGAGAAGTTCACCTCCTGTGTACAGTCAAGAACAAGAGGTATCAAATACGTGGGCTGAACCTCAGGCATTACCACATGGCAGAGAGCTTTGTCCAAGCTATTAATGTTAAGCACAGGTCAGAGAATCCTTCTGAAGTTCTTCTCAAACTTCACACAGTGTAGAGCAAAATGGCCTTCCAGGAACTTTGGGAACTGTTGTGACTGAAGTCGATAAACAGCAACAGCAGAGACTCCAAGCCAGTATTTTTTGAGCAACAAGTATTACCATGTTATGGAATAGAAATTCTTATAAGTGAAGCACTTCATGATCTAAACACCCTATGATGATCAGAAGAGAAACATATGAATCTATGTATTGGGCTGAAGTAGGAAATGTAATTCTGAGCTGATTTGGTAGAATTAATGGGCTTGCATTTAACCTGTCCAGAATACAATTTTTGAATATCAGATGGATTATTTTCACTGGTCACAGATATGCTATGAGACATCTTTTTTCTCTTAATTCTTGAAGACACCTTCAACATAAACGGGATTCTCTTTAAAAATTCTTATATTCTCATCCTTAGTCCCAATGGCAGGCTGAGTGAGAAGTATATTCTGAGTTTACTTCCATATTCTTCTGCCAATATCTGACCATCAGGCCAAATACGGATGGTGTCTCATAAACTGACGAACGGTGAGAATCAGACATCCGTATGCAAACTCCTGCATCTGCCCAGACTATTCAGTATGGATGATCTTACAAACTTCTACAGGCAGTTACTGAGGCCATACAGAGATGGCTTTGGAGACTTTTTAAATTAAAAAGAGATGAGTAAGAAAAGAAACATGATTTAGGATAAGAATTGTCCCTTAGCTGAGTGCTTACATATATATTTTGAACTCTATGGGGTTTTTAATACTATAATTTGGCTCCTACACCTGCATAAATATTTCAAAGAATGTCTGCTTCTTTTCTATTAACTCAGTTTTTCTCAAAATCCTTCTAGATTACGTTTCTTTCAGCCTACACTCTCTTTCCTTATTTTCTTACTTCTGGAAAATCTAGGATGGTATTATTAAAAAAATGTAACTGCTATATACAAAGCAAAACTCTCAAAAACATCTCATTATTAACCATGTTAATTGTAGCTCTGTGTCTTGCAAGATTCTTGTTACCTGTGCTTGGGTCTCTTGGATCAGTTTGAATTATTTAAACATTCATCCAACTCAGAGATACTTTCCTCAAAAAGGAAAATATTAATCCTCTCTAGAATATACATTAAGCTTGTTCCCAAAGTCAGTACACCCAGATTACCTTTTGGCAGTGAATTGCTGGATATATCTTTTAGAGCTTTCCATAATCCATTCTACCATTTTTTTCTTATAAAAATGTGTCTTATTTTGCTTCTTTTGGACTGAATTTTGGAAGAAAAAAGTTTATGTACTAGGTTTCCTCTATTTATAATTTCAGATAACATACCAGAAATCAATGGGTTATGAGGGGGAAAAAAAAAAAAAAAAGGCTCCTTGGTTCCTTTCTTCTTTAATCTTGTGGGCAGGGTTAAAATAGTGTCTGCTTTTTCAAAATTAATATTTTTTTCTTAGCTAATTAGTTGGGGATAGGTTTCATCCAGAAGTCATCTTTGACATAATAAGATTCCTACGGCCTTTTGTGGAACAACAGTGACATTTAGTGGCCATTGAAGCAATTCCTAAATCCTGTTGGCCCTTTATTGTCTTTTTGACCCCAGCAACATGTAACATACACTGTCATCTTCCCTGTGATTCACAGTTAACTTCCCCTTCCTTCTATCACTGTGCTTTTTTGTAGTATTTGTAAATTCTATAATATATAATATATACATTATATAGTATTAATGTATATATTAATATAGTATTTGTAAAGGAGTAAAAAGCTATTTTCTCCAATAGATTACCACAGGCTTTTTTGACAACATAGATTTGTTTTGAGGGTCTTCCTTGGAAGTCAGCTCTTCCCCATATCATAATAAGACACTTAAGAAAAATTAAATAAATTCCAACTTGTTTGGGAATTAAACCAAAGCAGTGCATTGTCCAAAACAACTTGCAAGGAGTAGATAGAACCATTATTTCTCTTAATTTTTCTATTGGTCATACCAGCATTCTGGTATTAAGCTCAGATCATTCATTTGTGGTTTTGCTTTGAACCTTGAGGAAGAGGTACTTGCTCCTTCAAAGTCCCTGCTTCCTGCTTCACTTCATAGAGTTGCCTCTTTTTCCAGATGTCTGTACCCCTACTGATACAATTTTAAGCTATGTCTGCAGAACTTGGCAAACTAAACTGGAAGAGGATCAGAGCTAAAGCGCTTCTAGCTGGCATGCTATAACACCACAACCATCTCCATTCTTGACCTTAGACCCACAGGCTTAGGAATATAAGGCATCACTTACTCTGCTACATATTCCAAGCCATGGTCTACCATCACAGAGTGAACAACCAGGTTTAATATCCAGTACAATAGTTTGAAGTTATTTTATTTTAAAATAAGCATAGGTTCTTTCTGATGAAGGTTTTAGGAAAACTTCTGCAGAGCACCAACAGAAGAAATGACCAACACTGAACACATGCAGCCTAATGCATTAATACCAGAACATCAAAGTACATTCTTGAACCTACACACTATTCCTCATTTCTTTATGGAAGTTACAGCCTGTCCAAATTCAGTGTCTACCAGAAGTTTCAATCCCTCATACATACTTGTGTGCACATTACTATATATTGTTAGATGCCAACTAGACTTCACTACACATATAGAAACAGCTTCAGCAAAGGGTTAGTAGACCATTGCATGTGAATTTAAGCTTATGAGCTCCTTTGGGATTGCAAGCATTAAATAAATATGAGTGATTGTGTTGTTTTGTTTCACTCTGATTTCAGGGATGCCATATATTAACAATGGAGATCAGGGGTTTGATAACGACCGTATGAATACAAAAATGACATTCAGAGCTTTGGCACTGTATTTAAACAGAACTATTTAGCTCATCCTGATGACAGGATTCACGTAACTACTGACGAGTAAACTCCTGAGAGTCCATCCTGCGTCCCATACTGTGTCTCTAATACTCACAAAGAAAATGTTTGCTGAAAGACCAAAGGACAAAGTCAGACATTCAGCTACCGTCATTTTGAGTTCCACAGCAGCAGCTCTTGTACTCATCTTGTCTGTTCTACACAGCTATTAAATGGAAGGAATAAATTAAAACCTACCCAATTGGAAGCATTGACAGAGATGAGGATCTTGGGAGAGAGTTGGACGGATAAATCAGATAGTTTTGCTATTTGACTAATTATAGGAAAGCAGGACATGACTACCTCTTCCTCAGTCCGCTCATTTCACTGAGCATTTAATTCCTTGATTTCCCACTTAAGGCAGTATTTGTCCCAGTTTGGAGAAAGCTTCGTATTACCTGTATGCTCAAGCAGCTCTGAAAGCACAGCACTGCAGCTTTTCTAACCATGTACTAAAGTTATCCTTCAAGACTCCTAAATTTAAAGGGCTATTTCAGGGATGTATTGTCTGTCCTGATCAAACTTCTCCTCTATAAAGAGCTTTGAGAATGTTTTCTAGATTTAACTACAGCCAGGACTTTCTTTCAGGTAGTGTTATAATTTCTCTTTGAAGAACTTAAAATTGTGTTTTAATATAGCACTTCTCTCTCTTGTAATTTATTCTGTCAGCCTTGTTCCCAACTCGTAAACAACAGCGGTAGTTGAAAAGCCACTGAAGTGCAGTGTGGAGACACTTGATTCAGCCAGACCAATGTAGCTTACTTACCAGCAGCAGGAAACTCAGTAGCTTATTTATGCTTGGCTCTGGTAGTCCATGCTGAGCTTTGCCTTGCCCAATAAAACAGTCGTAGGATCAGAATTACTGTATTCACAACCTGGTCAGCTAACCCTTAGCTTACTTTTCAACAGCATTGCAGTCACATCTCCAATAAGAAACTGATTTTGAAATTATGAGGAAGGTGGAGTTAAGAGCAGTTGCTAAAAATGTTTCCAAGCCTGAGAATGGTAGCCACACACTGCTTCGCAAAGTATGGGTTTCCTCTTCCTCCTATCCCTTGTAATGGTTTTGCAATGCTTGTAAATGCTTAAATGAATGTTCTGCAATAACAAAGTCCTGCAGAAGTCTACAGAAGCCAGTCTATAAACGTATTGGTCAGTTTTGCAAGGATTCAGGTCTTCTCCTAATCAGAGGGAATTTCTTTCTCAGTAATTGGGTCCAGATAAGCTACTTTTCTAAACTATTCACATTTATTTAGCTTCTAGCACAGATATAGGCAGCTTAACCTTATCACAAAATTATTCAAGTGTTTTAATATCTACCAGGAAATCCAATAAGAGGCTGTGATAGGTAGTTAACATAAAACCCTGTCCACTTGTTTTTCAAATATGACCAAAAGCTTTCTTTTCAAATTGCCATCTGGGTCTTCTCTTTTCTGTTCATTCAACCTATTTTCCTTGCAAATAACCACATGTGAAGAACCCAAATTGAATTGCGTATGGCTTCCAGAATATATTGCTCATTTGCAGTATGCGGTAACAGCCATAAATAAATTTCAAATAATTTTCTATAGTTCACATGAGAACCAATGTAGTTATGTACTTTTTACCTAAATCTATGTTCTAGGACTAAGTTCTTCATGCATTTCCTCACACGTTTTCTCTTCTCTCTTTTCTGCTGGTAAGTGGTGAGAATGCTACTTAATCTTGTATCCTGCAGTATCAATGATACACTCCACCGGGTTAGTACAACCTGTTCTGTATAAGAGAATGGGTTTCTAGGCAGACCACTCTACCTCCTTACATTGCAGCAACTTGAGTTTTCAGTTTTGTGTCTCAACAAACCCAGAAGGCATTCTGGAAGAACATGTTCATCTGGTTTTCTCTTAAACTTACTTTATTTCAAGTCTTAACAAGGCCCTCCAGTTCATGTTTTGCTACTATGCCTTTTTACTGTTTGCATCTCATTCAAAAAAAGCCAAGCAAAGCAAACAGGTCTCCAATATTGTTGCTTTAGATACAGAAAAGGTTTGCCTGAGGCTGCAAGTCATATACAATCTATCCCTCTTTATCTTTTTCTGGAACACTATTCTTGGCTATCACATTGGCGATGGTCCCAGAAGTCTGTCCCCAGATGCAGGATCATTCATCACTGAAAACAGTCTTGTCAACTTCTTGTTTGACCTGATGCACATTTTTAAAAAGATTTCCCTCAGAAATAATTTATAAGATACCAACTGTGCCTTTATATATATAGGAAACCTAAGCAAGTATTCTTAGCAGGTATTTCTTGATATTCCTTCTTAAGTTCTAGCAGTGCACATTTCAAATCCATTTCTCAGTAAATTCCTATTTCCTATATATTTTCCTTCACTAACTCCTAGTGTTACACAAGAATTAGTGTAACAAATTCTTCCTCAGCACACTTGGTTTTTCTCAAGTTTCTTAACGCATTCTGTGATTTATGCTCACCTAGCAAATGTTACAAATAGTCGCTAGCCTCACAGCTATACTTGCTGTGATTTGCCAAGGGTGTAAACATGCCAATCAGGTTTTGCTTTGATATCCTTGTAAATTGGGTATTTGCTTAGGATATGTTGACATACCCAGCAGCAAGCCTTATGTTTGTAAATATCTTTCTGGGTTCTGAGCATTTTTTATTTTTTTTCTTCAGAATACTAGCAAATAATTGAACTGTTTTCCTTACCTTTTGCATTACTGCTGATTTCCTGTGTTTTAAATACTGATGATTGTTCCAGACATGTCTGGCAAATGTCATCACCTACTTTAGAATTGCCCTGTTCAACCAAATGTTTTAGAAACAGAGCTATACTCATAGGCCCTAGGGCAGTCAATTTGTCCTTTTCCTGGTATCGGCAGCTTTTTTTTCCTCATGAGCTGTTACAAAAATTGTTAAAACTCTATGGCAAATTCCAGAGTTTCTGAGTATGTCTTTGGTTTTCTTTTGTTGATCTTCACTTCAGTGTTGAAGCCAATTTATTTTAGGAGTCTTCATTTGTATCAAGCATGCCGAAAGCTCAACTTTTTACACATTCTACCTGTTTCTTTTCTGTCCAGGATCTTCTGGCAAGGTCAAGCTGGTGGCTGTCTTCTAACAGCCTGTACAGTCTCTTTTCTGGATGTAGATTTTGAGTGTCTGCAAAATTATATGAGTCAAATTTGATGTAACAGATAGATACATATCTCCTGAGCCAGTGATTGTGATACTGATGCTAAACTGGGCTAAACTGGCCATCCAAACAATATTACAACATTTTGCATTGATTTGTATGAGCAGAAATGACTCAAAATACCTTCAAAGTAGGCAACTCTTGGAAATTACCTGTTATTTCTTATTGTTTCAGCCGTAGCTGACTTCTACTGAGCTGTGAAGTTTTAATGGTTCTCAGTGTTTTTGTTTGTCTCCTTAAGTCATTGTTTTAACTAACTTCACTGCTTTGCTGTGTGATGAAAAATCAGGCTGCTTATTCAAGATCCCAGATCTGCAAGTGAAAAAGAACAGTTGGTCAGACAGATGTTTATCTTTTATCTTTGGAAATGCATATGTTTAATAGCATAAAAATATTTCACAGAAATGTTCTTGTAAGCATAATTGTGAAGGAAAAGTAATCAAAACATTTGTTTCAAGTTCAAAATTTCTTGTAAAACTGATAAAATTCTGAAGGCAAAACGGTAAAATTGAGTAAGTACTTTTATTTCTTTCAAGCCAAGTATTTCTATATAGTATTTCAAATAAAGGGAAAATCTCTGAAGGTATATTGTCACTGTTTTACTATTGTAGCTGTAATCTGAATAATCACTTCTATCCCAAGCTTCTTGTTTTGCAAAACTTATTCCTGTAAATGCAGTAGCTTACCTTCTACCTCAAGTTTTCTTTAGATGCCCCACAATCCATTTCTATGTTTTTGTTGTCCTTTAGGTGTCTATAATCAAGGAATGAAACACAGTATGATACTATTGCAGTTCTCATTTTAGAGTCTTGCTGTTAACTCAGGGCAGATGCAATCATTATTATGGCAGACTTACTTTACCACTTCTATTGCTCATAACTAATAAACTGTGATATGGGGCCATATTCATTTTCCTCACCTTTGGAAAGGAGATTGCCTGGCTCACAGACAGCAAGAAGGCTTCGGAAAGGAAAACTAGCCGTGTACCTAATCCCAATAAATTTCCTACAAACTGAATGCAAACTTTTCTGTGCATCTCTTCCAGTAATAAAGTGAAAGGTATGAGGCATAATTCACTAGATCATGTGGGTTTTGAGATACCTGTCAACTCATGTCTGAATTTTTAATCAGAGTATATAAATCCACATGTTTATGGCACCACAAGATATTCAGCAGTGAAAAAACAGGTACACTACCCAGGCTGAATTGAATATTTCAAAACTTATGATTGTCTTATTTACATCTTGGTACAACAAAAGAACAGATTTTTTTCATCTGATAATTAAATTTTGCCTTTCTTCTGCAAATACTCATTTTCCCTCCCAGCAAAGGCATTGTATCTTACTGCTAATACTGTTAAACACATCCATATTTCCCTCTTGGACACTGCATACATTTCACAACAATACCCACCTTTGAGTTCATGAACATTTGATAGAAATAGTAGTAGATTGGGAAAATGAAAAACAAGAAGATAAAAGTTTACCTGAAACCCATTAAATACTTTCAGAGAACATCTTTCTAGCATGGAAGGAAAATATGTACGTTTGGGAAACATACAGGAGCGTGTGTCACAAAGATGGAGGGAAGAAAGAAAAGGAAGGATGGAAGGAAGGCAGGGAGGAATGGAAGAAGGGATTTCAAGGACAGATGGAAAGAAAAAGGACAGAAAGAACAGAAAAGTTGAGAAAGGGAAGTGAGGGCAAAGAAAGCAAAGGAAGGAAGAAATTAAAAGGAAGGGAAAGGATGGAGGGAAGGAAAAACTTTGGGGTGCAGTCGCTTGTGCTGTTCCTGCATTTCTGAGAACCTGGAGACCTGTAATTAACTGAATACTGATTTTATTCTTTCATGAATAAATAAAAGATCCTTTCCTCGGAAAATACAAGCTACACATGTTTTGACAGATCCCTTTAGTTCACTACTGAAAACATCAGCCATGTATTTGCTATTAAAAGGTATCAGAAAGGAAATATTTTTAAGACACAAAAGCCCTTTCTAAAGTGACAAATTGTAAGACAGAATAAGAGGCTTTAGAGGAGAGGTTTTAATACTCACTTTCAACAGAGCTGAAAACATTTGGTAGGATTTGGTATTATTTCCTCCATTATCTGTATGGTCAGAATTTCATTTAATTTAAATAGCTTTTTGCATAACATAGAAGAACATGTCTCCCTTGGCCTCTGAAGAAGCCAGCTTCACAAACACAAAGCTTGCTGCTGCTGCAGCGTGGGAACCAGCTGGCAGTTTGGGTTTCTAAAAAGGTCTCAGGGCTGCGTCCAGCTGAAGAGCCTGCCTTTGCTCAAGAGGCAAAATGGAGAGCCATGGACCTTGGAAGATGGATAACTTTTGGATACATGTGTCTGCATTAAATCAGACCTGAAAACAGAATGTCTTCCTCAGTATACACCCAACATAACTGCCACGAAAAGTGTTATTTGAAAACAAATTGGAGCACGCAACTCCCTTCTGCCAGCCCAGGGGCATGCAGTCCTCCATACAAGGTCTGTGGCTACAGGCATGCCTTAGTAAGAGAGGGGAACTTTCCTGGTTCCTAGTTTTGGGGCTGAGCAGAAAAAATGAGCACTTAGAGCTATATAAATTACATGGAAATAGCCGCTGAATACTATTTCCTCCTTACAATGTCTTTGTCTACCTATAATTGCCAACAATGTGAAAGAAAGTTATGCCATCTAGTTCGGCAGTTGCACAGACTTGTCAAGAAATGTTGGCACCAGATTACCCGGGAACTCCCTGTAACTACGCCCTTGCAAACAACATAGGTATGTCTTTGACACTGGTGCAGACAGGCAGAAAAGCGGTGTTTGCAATACTCCCCTGGAGTCTCCACTTTGCTGGCATCATGGCTGGCTCAGATGGGGCTCCCGGGCTACCTGATCTGCACAACAGGCTATGACTGTGGGAGAATCCGACAAGTCTGAGCAAAATGTTACTAAATCTCATCTGCTTCTTCCTCTGCACTCTGATTGCATCAAATTTCACAGGTAAATGGCTAAAATATCTTCTGTTGACTTAAGATGAAGGGGCTGTCCTTTTGTTAAACATACTGCTACAAAACTGAAGTCAAATAGTATGAGGTCAGGTACTGAATTTTAATTCTTTCTCTAAAGTTAATACTAGAATAAGCAAATGAAAAAGGCAATACACAAATTCTGCATTCTGCAAGTCAATTCTGAAATCTAAAGGGGAGTCTCAGTTTGAAGGATATTCGTAATATTGTAGTTTTGTCTGCTTTTTTGCTGTTCTGTGAGAAGCTGAACTTTCAAGTCCTCTTAATGCTTATCAGTTTGAGCATGGGGGATGCGCCACCTGTGGAGTAGATGTAGGGTCAGAGAGGAAGGGTATAAAGTGCTAATAGCTCAAAAATGTTCATTGAAGGTCTCTTTACCCTGAAAGGAGGCTGTGCAATTTGTGTTCTGCTTCTCCAACTAAATGCTAAGCTCCAAACCCACCTCCTGAAAGGAGTTCGACCTTGGATCTCCTGACTATACTTCAGTGTCTTTATGATGGTCAGTCCTCTAGAAAACAAACGTGACTGGGCAGTGTGCCTGGATTTTGCTCAGTTCTGTCTTTCTTTCTAGATGTGCCATCTTAGCTTCTGAATTAAGGTTGTGTCTTGCTCCATTCTGTTCTCTGCCTCAGAAAAACAAAAATAGTTTTAAAGCTTTCTTGGCCAACAAAACACAACAAAACATCATTAGTTATAGTTCCTTGTTGCTGGGTATTGAAACCACTGACTCAGCATCAGGTTGCTTATGCTCTCAGTTTCTTCTGTGGAATACAGATGATTATGACAAATGCTTTTTAGAAGCTCCCAAATCAGGGCTGCCGTTCTTTAAAGAAGTTTAGTTTTTTTTTTTATTGTGTTTTTCTTTAAGACCTGGCTAGCTGTGTGATGTTTCTGCACAGGAGCCATGTTGCCTCTGTACGTAGTGACTGCCAGCCTGGCTCAGCTGCTTACTCATGCAATTTTGTCTTCTACACTGTGACAGACAGTAGGAGAAAAAGATGAGATAACTTACACTGTGTCCCCCATTCTTTTGGCCTTGACCTGAAATATGAAAGTTTGTGTCGTAGTCTGCTTGTTGAGCAAAGAACATGTTGACTGAATGTTTATGTCTAAACCTGCCCCTGTGATTGCGCAGAGGTTGCGACAGGTCAGGAGACGGCATGTTCGTGTCTAAGCCTGGGAGTCCAGGCTTTGTATCCCATGTGATGGGAAGAAAAACAGGCAAGGGGGTACATACTGACTGTTTGCAGTCAGTTTGTGCAATTGGGATGTGAGAGAGGGGATGTTCCTGGAGTTGTCAGGTTAGAGGTACATCCAAAGATATTGTTTGGCATGATTTATTGTTGTTGTCTAAAATGCTTTCATTTTCACCACTCAGCTTGCATAGAAATTTCTTTAGCTTCATGGGGTGTTACAGACATTTTTTTCTCATCACCAATATTTAGAGTTCAGAATTCCCTTTTCAGATTCTCGTTCACTGAAGTTTCCTCATATACAGAGGCAGACCACGCTTGATGATACAAGAAGCTGGTGACATTGTTGTCCTCCAGATTTGGAAAAGGAGATTAAATGCTTGGAAGTTAAAAGCTAATGCTTATTAGCACTACAGTAAGGAAGGATTTCTCAGCCCTATGTATAAAATTTTAAGGGGCATGCCAGAAAAACCACAGGTGTTGTAAAGCGCCTCTGAACACTATGCAGTGCTGATTCTGGAGTTACTTCTTGTGTTTGTTTAGCCCCTGAAAGGAGAATAAAGAGGTAATTTTCTTAATATTTTGCAGTGTTTACTGACATTGAACCATAAGTAGTGGTGATAGTAGTGAACAGTAAACTAACAGCAAAAAATGATGGAGTAGTAGAGATGAAATATTATTGCATTCTATATTCACAGAAAAAGAAGGGCATAAGAATCTGTCCCAGAGCAATGGAATTTTATCAGGGTTTATTTAAGGCATTTTTAACTGAAAAGTATATCAGACAAATGTATTGGACTTGATAATGAATTTTAATTTTTTTTTTTTTTAATTTTAGATTCTGTAAGTTTAACACAAAGGGGAAAAATATTAAACAAGAAGTCATCACCAGTCTAAATTGAAATCCATTCTTAGTGTAGCAAACAAAATGTAGTATACTCCTGATAGATTGGGAGGCAGAAATGCTATTTACAGAGAAAATCTGGACATGTCTTTTCTTTGGCAAGACTGGAGATGTTAGGGGAAGAGTCAGTACCTTGACTTGAAAGATGAGCTTGGCTTTTCCTGTGAGGCATTTACATATTGCTTGTGAATCCAAAATCAAATGGAAGTTGCACACAGCCCTGGGCTAACAGCCTTCTGGGTCCTGCCTGCTCTCTCTGTCCATTTGTCTCCTGCACTTTGTATATTATTTCTTCTCCTTTCAAAATGTATAGACCACAGATAATGGAGTATTTCAATACTAGGAAGCATCCTTCACTGTTTATACTCTGTGCTTTCCCTGTTTATATAACCTCAAATTGTCTTTTCTCCCTGTGTTAAACACGTTTGCTTACAATTGCCTTGTGGGCTTTTGCAACAGACAGATTGGAGAAATGACGAATGTAATTTGTTTGGCTACAACATAGGATATGCTGTGTCTAGATCAACAGCATTTTGGAAGAGCATAAAACTCTTTTCCAAACTACAGCTTTCAGTATGGGTTTGGGTCCCAGGCAGAGTGCAAGGAAGTGCATCATTGCTTTTATTGCTCAGTAACCCCATTTAATTTGTGTGCTGGATGAAAAGATCTCAAGTTTTAGCTTTACATCTTTATGATTTACTCCTGAGGGCTGCCCACTGTATTTGGAGTAGGGCATGGTTATGCAGTTACAAACGTTCTTATACAAACAATCAAGTAAGACATACTAAAGCTGAATTGCACGTTTCACTTTAGTGTATTTGTCATTTAATTTGTCATTTAATTATTTAACCTTATGAGCACAAAATCTTATACTTTTTACATGTAACAGCTGCACACACATGCAGGTATATGTCTACTTATGCCCATACAGATACCTGCTTCTGTATTCTTTAATTATGAAGGGTTCTGTAGAGATAACATTTCCCTTCATCTGAAGGCAGATGTTCAAATTAGTGTACCCTTCACGTGAATTATACATCCATAACACTATACCTCACCACCACCATCTCACCTGTAGTGCTGGAGACTTTGCTTTCCCATACTGAAGTGCAAACACTCCAATAGCTGCTGTGTGATCTGGCTTTGCCACAGTAGATATGTGGCCCTGTAAAAATCAAGAAATATGCTCTGTAGATAGCATAGATGAGTATTAGGTTTTTATTTATCTTATTTTTCATGGAGAAGAGTTCTTACAAGTAGCAGAATTTGTGCTTATCCTGAATCTATTAATACCAAACGGAAAGCTAAATCAATGAACTTTTTTTCATAGAGACAGATATTCTGAAATAGAGAAAATATTCTGAAACACTCCAGCACAGCTCAGCCCTGTTCAGACATGATCATTGTGTGTGCTAAGTCGTGGAAAAAACAGTGTCTGATCACATAACTGAAGTCCGTTACGTAAGTCACACACTTGAGTATCCCAAAGCATACAAGAAAAAGTGATGGCAAACAATCTAAATGTTGGGAAGCATAGAGAATACTAGAGACCAAATGGGTAGTTAAGCTGCAGAGTGAAGGTCAATAAAGACAAAAAGTGTCTTGAAACTAGTATGGACCCCAACAAGCCAGAAGTGCTGGTATGGCAGCCAGTGATTCTTCCGCTATCTAAATTGCAAGAAGGAAAGCTCCACATCCTAGAGATAGCTGACGTTTAGTTTAAAGAATAGCTAAGCATTGTGTTAACAGATCCATGTAACATGCCAAAGAATCGTAAAGAGCTGGCATTACTGATTTTATAAAGATATAAACACAGGGAATATTCTAAAAGCAGAAAGAACACCAATGTTCTTATGCTCTAAAATAACCACCATGAAAATGTTGCTCATGGACTTGTCAACCTGGTTTTGATCCTGAGTAGAACAACTGACATTAACTGGTTAACTTTGTAAGCACAGTTTAAAAGAAGACACCTTCTTTTAATGGCAGTTAAAAACTAATGAAAGATAGGCTTTGTTAAATGAAATAGATGTCATTTAAAAATAATTAGGAAATAATCCTTGTATTGTCATGGAATGGTTACCTTGTTTCTGGGGAAGTGTCAAAATGACCACTGCTGCACAGCGCTGGTTGAAACTGCTCCTTCCATTCCTCCCTTCCAATGGTTCCCTGGGAGCCATTCCCTGCTGAACAGAGAGAACATACTTTACTTGTGACTGGAAAGTAGCAGAATAGAGATAAGTCTGTTCTCACAGTGTAGTGCAGGGCACGCTCATTGGGATTCCTACCTTCTGTGAGCTGGTCCAAACACCGTTAAGGATATTACATCAAGATGCCATAGAATAAAATGACCTACACTGTAGGTACCATCCCATATGCTTTGCCAATCTCATCATAATGTAATGATTTCATTTATAGTCCATTAAATAAATCAAAGAGGTACTCTGATTACAGCCTACAAGCAGTTAGATTATTACAATCCTGCAACATGAAAAAAGCTGTACAAGAGCTAAGATCTTCTACAGTGTCCAGTCCAGTCAAGTCTGGAAAGAAATAACACATTTCCAACCATGACATTGGAAAAGTCTATAGAGTGCAATAGAATATCTGTTACTTGACTTCATTAAATCAAATTGAACAGCGTTATAAAAGCTTGACTTGTTTTACTGATACAGTGAAAAGCTGAAATAATGAAGAGATGTGCTTTGCCTTTCTATAAGCCTAGTTGTTCTGTCATTTGCACTTTGGTTATCATTTCTTCTCTGAAAAAATTTTTCCAATGCCGAAGTGACAGTAGTGAAATAAAGAGTGTGTATTTCTAATACAGTACCACATGGTTTTGTGGTACTGTAAGCTTTTTCCTAGTACATTCATATACATTCATATATCTTTTTTATTTTTATTTTTTTCTTTTTCTGGGAATTTTAGGTGAAGATGCTTTGCTGCCAGCACCTCAGAATATCTCTATTCTTTCTACCAACATGAAACATTTCTTATCTTGGAGTCCTGTGATTGTCCAGGGAGAAACTGTGAGATACTCTGTTGAGTTTCAGGGGTAACTTCTGTTGTTCTTTGTTCTTTGAACACTGTTTACTTAGACTTAAAATTTGGCTTTTTTGGATGTCTTGAGCACTATTCAGTTCTTAGACATAGGAGAAGTTTTATGCTCTAGATGTTAGTTCATTACAGGTGGGGAAAAAAAAGTCCTTTTTCTCAAGTTCTGAGACTGTTTACAGGTTAATAGATACTAGAGTAATCCAAGCTGTGCATTAAGCCCAAATATTAAAATATCTGGGCATTAAGCCCAAATATGAAAACTGCCTCTGCCCAGAGAATTCAAAAGTTAGGAGGATTAGCAACAGTTTATTTAGGAAAGGAGATTTATTAAGTGTTCATCTTTTAAACATCTAACACATTCTAAGAGGTTTCTGATCCATCTTGAGCTATGACTTGTACTACAGTATAGCTTTGGAATTCTAGTTTACCAGGGATGATCAAGTGAAGTGAGTGGGCAGGATCTGGGGCATCAGCACTGTGTTGGCTATCCCCACCTCCTACATTATCATGCTCCATTTGACTCATGAATGAGGTGGCTCTGGGAGATTTTGTCTAGATAAGATCTAAACTACACCCATACTGGTTTCATACACTCCTGGTGTTCCAGCTCCAATGCACCCCAGTACTGGTTTTACCTGGAAAGAACTAGAAAGCAGCCTTTGACTATGTTACAGATATTTGTCCTACCAGACTATTGCCTGTTTGTTTTCTTTTCCTCTCCTCAGGGAGTACGAACGAGATTATGCAGATGAGAGCTGGATTCCCATCTGTGAATGTTCACTCACCACAGCCACGGTGTGCAACATCACAGAGGATATCTCAGCCACTGTGGCCTATAACCTGCGTGTAAGGGCAGACATTGGCACTAGAAGATCAGAGTGGGGCACCCTGAAAGGTTTCTTCAATCGCATCACAAGTGAGTCCTGCTGTTTGGCATAGCTACGTTGTGTTAATTTCTCAGTCTGGTGTTGAGGGATTGCTCATGCATATGTTTATGTACTGTGCATGACACACAAAGCCAGTGAATGCACAAAGCACATCCTGCTTCTCAGTTTCTCTCATTTTGGTTTGGGACATTTCACTCTCAGTCCTACTGTGTTCATGGACATAAGTTCCTCCTGAGGCAGGGCCAAATTTACAGGGCTTGAATCTCCAGGGCTTCTAAGACAGGTAAGAAAACATTTCTTTTGGCAAGTTGGCTACTCTTGCCTCTGATTTCAAAAGGTTCTGATCAACCAGGGTTGCTGTCAGTGCTCCATCTAATCCATGTCTTCTAGTCACTTCTGAGAGTCCAGAACCTGATCCTATGGAAGCACTTACTCTAGAAAACAGCCATGTCACCCTCCATCTGCTTCATGCTGTCCTGAAAATCCCAGTTCCTTCCAGACATGATTCCCTCCTCCCATGTTGTCAGATATATGAAGTGACCTCAGAAGAGGAAAATAAAAAGGAAACTGTAACATTGCTGCAGTCCTAGCAATGCAGGGTATTTTGTCCATATCCTTCCAACCCCTGCAAGCTTGAGGTCTAGCTCAACCTAAGGATCATGTTGCAGCCTAAAATTAGCATGCTGTTTCCAGTGTTTCTCTGGAATCATTGCCTATGTTCTCTGCTGTGTAGTCAACTGATTGCAGCGATAAAAACTGGTGGAAAACCCCTGTCAAGGTCACTATTGGAGTGGAAGTCTCAGTCTGGGATGGGCAGCAGTAATCAGTTTTAGCCAGGAAAGAAATTGCCCGTCCGAGATCAGAGCTGACCCGATCTTAAACCTTCATCAGTCGTTGGAAATTATATACTACTTCATAAGTCAGCAGTCCTCTCTCTTACAGAGCACTTAATCAAAGCAGCGCCATAAGAAGTGCCACCTAAGCTGGTAAGCGTGTCTCTTGGTGTGGAAGTCTTTTCCAGATAGTGCTTTAGATGAAAACTCCTTCCCTTTTCTGAGATCTCTGGTGACATAGAGTTGAGCCATGGACCACACCATCAGGCATTTATAGGGAAGGGTATTCCTTACCTTGATCCTCTTAATGAAGAAAAGCAGCAACTTTCTTATGGTATGGTGAAGTATTTGACAGCTTAGTCTTGTGTCTAAGAAACCTCAATACAATCTTCTCTCTAAGCTGTGAAAGTTCAGAGGATACAGCTTGCAATGGGCTGTAGTATGAATGTGCATCTATGGACAAGTATTTAAAGGAGAAAGGGAAAACACTGTAAGTTCTTGTCCTTATGCATTTTTACTGCTCGCTTTTCCTTGCCTCTGCTATTGTATCTCTTAGGAAATGTGAAATTACGTCTGAGAGGAACTAAGGAATTCAAAGCACAGCCCACTGATTCTGTATGTAGCTCATAGACAGTAAGGGCATCAGCACAGCCCATAGTACTTGTAGTCTAAATAGCTCCAGTGTCAAAGCCTTAGATGTAGATACACGTAAATTATAGTGACACATGGAAGACACTTTTAAAAGACCTTCATAAAAAAAAAACGATTTAGTTATGTCTCTCTTCATTTATCAAAATTCCAATAGTTAGTTGGTATCCAGTGTGCCAACTTAGAAATAAATCTAAATGCTTCTGTTTGGTTAGTAGTAGCATCTTGCAATATTCATTTGTTAAAACATTATCCCAATATTTGTTTTTAACCTCCAAATGATGTTAAGACTTTTTTGGTTTGTTTCTTTCTTTGTTTTATTTTGAGACATATTGTTAAGCAGATTCTCACCTTTCAATTTGAAAGTATAAAGTAGTTTTCCAGGTGTCCCATTTGCGGCATGCTCATTATGAATATATTTGTATTTTATCTTTTCATATTGCTCAGTCTTAATGGCAATTCACTGGATGTAAGAGCAAATTCTATTAAGAACATCTCTTCTGTATGTGGCTATACATTGCTCTCCTTCATTTCTTAAAAGCAAGGGAGTTAAAACCAGTTTCAGCCACAATGGAATGGTAAAGAATGGCATATATAAGTAGTGCAGACATGATCTTTGTACTGCCTTGATTCCCAGTTCACAAATGTTCAGTGTGTAGTTTCATTCATGCTTGATTGATTCTGATTGTTTCACTAATACTCTTCACAGCAGAATCCCAATCTGAACCAATCTTTGAATATCAAAGTAAGCATGAAGCAAATAATCTGCAGATTTACTTGCATACATTTACAAAAACTTAGTCACATCAGGTCATCACCTCAAGTCTATCTAAAACCATGTAGACACTAGAAGAAAATCAGCATTCATGTGAATTGCCAGAGTTACAGAGTTCCACTGCCAGAGGATCATACTGCTTTTTCCTTCACATTTGAATAACTGCCAAAATTCCCATGAAAAAGCAATGGTTTCACACCTCCTGCCCTGTATATTAGTGCTAAGCTAATGCAGAACTGGCCTGATCTGGTGTCTTAACTTCTGGTTATCCAGCTGGTTCTGCTGCTGTTGTTCACACAGAACTCTTAGGCCAGATGCTTCCTCTACTGGAGAAAATTCAGAAGCTTTCAAGTTCTGTGCAACTCAGCTGTTGCAAAACTCCCATTTGCAATGCCAGCCACGGTCACCCTGTTCAAACCCTGCTAGTGTATCTAGTCACAGTGAGAGGCAGAGCAGAGAGAAGCTTTGGCCCCACTGAAGCAACTGCCTATTATTTCAGAGTAATGCTACTGTGCTCATGGCGGCAGCTTCTTTCCCTCTCCTAGCTGGGAACAGGACTACTTTTAAGGATTGCCTCTAATGTGATAATGGTGCTCTCTCTGTGTTGGCAGCTTCCCTGACCCCACCTCTGATGAAGGTCATAGCCGATGGCTATCATTTATTAGTGGAGCTGGAAGACATGGGGCCAGCCTTTCAGTTCTGTGTTCTCTATTGGAAGAAGGGCCAAGAGAGTAGGGTGAGTTTTATCCTTGGGTTTTGGGCAACAACAGAGAGCCTACATACTTAAAGTGAAAGCATGCATACATTGCCAGGGCCTCTTTGACAGTCCAAACTCCTTATGTGAGGCTGAGGGACATGTCTGGAGTCAATGTGTGCCATATTCCTCTGCACATACCAGTGTGCTGAACCCAGGACAATTGGTCTTACCTCTGTGGAGAAGCTTGTGTCTTCTTTCCACATTTCCTTCTCTGGGAAGAGGAATCTCCTTCAGGGACCTCAATCATTGAAAGAAACCAGAAGGCAGGAACTGAAGGTGTTTATGCTGACTTTCTTCTCTAAACATCATTTGGATTACTCAGACCAAGATTAACATGTCACACCGAGGTGCCAACATTTTTCTCAGGGTTTTTTTTGTAAAACAGCTTGCCTGTGACAGTGAGCTGCCAGTTGCTTAGCTCAGGGCATTGCTTATACCTGGGTAATACTGAAGCAGTGACAATTTATGTTCCATTCAGGTCCTTCTGTTTTCACTAGATATTAACATTTTTTTTTCTCCTGGGAACTTGTGCTTCCACAGCACCTCAGAACATAAAAGCAAGAAATTTCAGCAGCTGTATAAAGTAAGACCATGAGACCATCAAACCCAGTGTTTTCTCTCTGCCAGTGGGCAATAGAGATAACCAAGGAAATTAATAAGGAGAAAGCCTGTGTGTAATTACGCTCAGGTTATTTTCTGAGATTTCACAGACACAGCTCCAGGAAATTCCTGAACCAGAAATGGTATCATTAATAGTCCTTGATGAATTTTTGTTCCATTAATTTATCTGTTGTTTTCAAGTTATGTAAACTTTTAGCACATACAACTTCCTGTACTCAGGAATTCTTCAGCTTAACTGTTGCGCAGTCTTAATCTTGGTTTAGGGACAGAGAGAGAGAGAACAGTTATTCCCTATTCACTTTCCCTGCCACTCTGAATAGTTTCATATTCTGTATCTTCTTCCAGGCCAAGGACTCCCAGGCCACTTAGTTGCTTCCTGTGGAAGCCTTTCCAGCTATTTTTGTTTTTACCAAGGTGGTTAGGGAGTAAACCTGCACAGTCGAAGGTGCAGAAGCCCTATACAAGTCTCCACATTCCCTTTTTCCCCAGCAGTTGTTAACAAGGATGACTACCACAGAGCTGACTATTCCAGAAAATCTGAACCCTGAGTTCCTGTTTCTGATGAGGGACGATCAATTTAAGGAACACTCACTGACTGTAAAAATGAAGGGGAAAAATTCTCATGGGCACAATTTAACCAGGTTGGACAAAGCTTCGGGTGACCTGGTCTATGAAGCGTCCCTCCCCATGGCAAGGGGGTTAGAACTGGATGATCTTAAGGTCCTTTCCAGCCTTAACCATTCTACGATTCTATGACAGGCACAACTCCAACATAGCTCAGACTGCAACTGAAGGTTCTGGGCTGAGTTTAATGGGGCTTCTGGGCCATGGACAGGAGGGTGAAGATGGGGGAGCCAGGCAGGACTGGTCAGGGCCGTTGCAGCCTGGTTAGTGCACTCCAATGCCTTTTCATCCCACGGCTGTTGGCTTAACAGGCTTTTGAAGGAGATCTTGACTACCTTTCGGAAATTGAAGTAAACAAGATCAACCGTGTTCGGGCTTAACAAAATGTTAACTCTTCTTCAGCGTATGATATTAATCACCTAAACATTAATTCCAAACTTCAGAACAGTTTCTAACTACTGGACTGTCCCAAGCACCAGGTTTGCTGGTTGCTACATGTCCAGTTCTCTGCTGGGACTCTTTTAATTATTTTTTTTGCAAGAGGTTAAAGACCACACATAGTCACTGACATTATTTCATCCTTGAAACCTTTTCAAACTAGTGGGCCTCAAGATCACATTTCTGTGGAGAGGGAGATTTTGATGGCGAGAAGGACTTGCCCTACCAGAAGAGCCCTACTGGTTTGTTGGAAGTATCCATATGTGTGTGTAATGCTGGAGGCTGATCAGGCCTTCTGTGAGTGCAGGTTTTGCATCTGAAACACAGCAAGAATTAGGAGCTACTAGTTAACTGTTACCTGTCCTCTCTTGACTAGGGAGACTGGAAATACTGACTTCTTTTTGCTAGCAGTTAATGGAGTCCTATTTATTGCAGGAAAATAATGTGCTGGTGTTCACATGCTGTTTAAGGGTTGCTGAAGTGTGTTGCAGTTGCACACACTAAATTCACTTGCTCCTCACAAGCCCAGTCCATCCCCTCTCAGTGCTCTAGAGTTACAGCAGAGCTCTCACACCCCTGTCACAGCATGGTTCTGGCAGTCCTATCATATCACACTAACACAGGCGTGATTTTCATATCCCAGCAAAAACTTGGACCAGTCAAGATCTTAGTCATCAAGTCCTTACACCAGGGGAGTAGGTCATAGTCTAGCATTGTGACCCAACATCACCATTATACCTCTTAGGCTCACATTTCTGTTTTTCCATCCCCTTCAACCATGTGTGTGGTCTCATTCTGCACTCCACTGTGCTTCCTTGTTTGCTGTTTTTCTCCCTCTCTCACACCTCCTGCTATTTCTTCCCCTTCTCCCAGTAAAGCCTGGGCTAGCATCATGTCAGGAATCCTGTTTACAATTAGGTGTTTGCCCTGTCTTCTGATGCTCTCTCCCCTGGGCTTGTGGCAGATGCAGCGGAAGGTGGTGAAGGAGGTCAGCTCTGTGGTTCACCTGGACACCATGGAGGAAGGACCTGATTACTGTGTAAAAGCTCAGACATATGTTGAGGCGATCAACAGAAGCAGC
The DNA here is from genome assembly GCF_028554395.1 of Pezoporus wallicus. NCBI lineage: Eukaryota > Metazoa > Chordata > Aves > Psittaciformes > Psittacidae > Pezoporus > Pezoporus wallicus. Next base: position 703,154 of record NW_026637610.1, on the reverse strand, counting down.
AGCTTCAGCCAGATACAGTGTGTGAGGGCACAAGGTAACAGCCACCCTTCTTTCCTATTCCCCTGGTTTAGTCATGCCCAAGGACACCCCAGCAGCTCTTCCTTTTATTTCCACCCAATACCTCCTGTCTTATTTGTAAATGTGCTGCCCATTTGTTCCTTGGGGAAGGAAAAAAGAAAGACTCATGAGGGCAACCCGCTACACTGGCGCAGGTATCCTTCCCTGGAGTGTGCCAACAAAGGATCTCACCAGGGTGGATAGAAAGATCAGCCACAGAGGGTGCAGGCTGACTGCATTGAGTGGTTTATCCTCACAAGGTTTGCCTCTCAGAAGTTTTGCTGCTTCTGTTATTTCTAGGTGGCACATCCATGTGGCTGGTCACTGCCCTCCTCATATCTGCTGGCTTTGCCGTGGCTGCTTTGACCCTGTCTTTCGTTACCTGGAAAACAAGCAAAATCCTTCAGTATTCCTGCTGCCCTGTTGCAGTCCTGCCAGACACACTGGTAACTTTTTTTACTGTGTTTTATTGTTTTTTTGGGTGTTGGATGTTCACAGGAGCATGAGGCAGGGAGAAAAAGTAAACACATGCACAAGGTGCCGTGCTCATTCCAGTATGATGAGCTGAGCTGCAGGGGTCAAGCAGCCCACATGAGCTGGCTGCATGGCTGTCACTGCCTTTGGTCTACAGCCCTGATTAGGGAAGATGCTCCTGATGCTTGTGGGGAAGCAGCTTGGGAGGCATGGACTGTCCCTGCTGACCAGCTGCTCCCTGAACAAAACAGCTGTGTCATTGGCAGCACTGCTCCATGTCCCCTGCTATCAACACTGAGCTTCTCAACAGCTTGGTAAGGAGAAACAAATCAAAAGCAGCCTCTTTTCTCACTCAGGAGAAGCATGTTTGAGGCAGGAGCTGAAATGTACTGTCCAGTTCAAGTGAGAATGAAGGAAGCAGCTTTTGTGGCTGCAGGTTCCTGAGCACTGGGTCTGCATGCAGTTGTGGCAGAGAGGAACAGTTTGTGGGGAAAAGTGGAAGTCTTGAAGGTGTTTGAGCGAACACATTTGTTTTGCAGAAAGTATCAGAACCCCCAACCCAGCTGATACTGTGTGGCAGTGAAGAAGATGAGCAATGTGATCTGATGGTGCATGTGATACCCTCAGAAGAAGTTCTCCAACTGTGGATTCAAGAAACACTTTAGATCTCATAAATAAACATCCTGTGGAAACAGATCTTGTAAGCAGAGCCGGCAGATGGTACCCCAGCCACTTTCCTCAGAGTGCCAATAAGTAGCATTTGTGTCTAAAACCTTTGTGCCTAAAAACTGCTGCAAACCAAGTGATATGAGTGTGTGGCCTGCTCTGTCCTTCTGTGTAGCATCTTCATCCATCTGCATAAAAAGCAAGTAAAGGTCACAGGTGACAACCACTGTCTTCTATAGTTTATCTTCATTTCCATGCCCACAACCAGATACGAGTTAACTCACGTTCACTTCTGTCAGTCGCATCGATAGTTCCAGGGCAGAGACCACCCTTTGCCACCAGGATTTCACCAGAGCAATGAATGCAGAGACCAGTCCCTTTGTTCCAAACCACTACAGCCTCAGTATTTTTGCCTTGATATTTTAAAAAGAAATTAAGCAGCCAGTAAGAGCTTGGTTAAATCAGCTGGAAAGAAACTGCTTTAGGACTGCAGGCCCTGACCTGAGGTTACACTCATTTAAGAGGATGCTGACAGTGACTGGACACAACATAACAATTTGCTGCTTGTGGCAGATAACCATGTATGGTGCCAACAAAACACAGAGACAGACCATGAGGGGCAGCTGGGTTTTACCAGTGCTTGGTGGCAATAGATAGAAGAAACAGCCAGACTTCAAAAGATGGGTGGAAGGATCTTTGAAAACCATTTTGGGGAGCAAAGCTTTGCAAGCCCAGCAGCACTGCTAATATTATGTAGGTGCAAGATCACCTAGTCAGGGTGTCAAAACCATGAATTCATATGGGCAACAGATGTCTTTGCACCAGGAAGCACTGAGCACCACATGTATGGATCAAGCATCACAGCATTACCATATTAGTGACCATTCCAGGCCTGATGTCATCATTATCTTCCAGATATCTTGTCCTTTTAAGGGACAAAATTGTTCCTTAAAAGACAAATTCATTTTAAATACAAATAAAATATTTTTGTTGCGTATATTGCAATTATGGCTGTCACTTTGAAGAAAATTAACTTATTACCTGTGAAGTGAAGACTTGTGTTAGGAGGTCATGAAAAGACTTTGAGCTGAAAAGCTTTTTTTAAAGCTGACACTGGATCTAATGAAATGCAAGACCTTCCTCGCAATATGCCGGTGTTTCATTCTTGCAATCTTGCATCAAGCCATCAGGTGGCAATAAAACACCGTGAAAGAGGTAGAAGTGACCCAGGGCTGCCCATGCCTCTGCTCTCTGTAGGCAGTCCACGCCCTGGTTCCTGGCTAGAGTTACACTTCCGTATTGTAGCCCAGTGGTTTGTTTTATTCAGTGGTTTGTTTTATTCCTGTCCCACTAACATCTGCCTGGACAATATTAGGATATAGTTCTTACGCGTTAAGTAGTAAGATTGGTACTGCTCAATATGTAGCAAATTGCAGGGTGAGAAAATCTGTGAAAATCTGAGCATTGAAGACTCAGAGTTGGTTTTAGGTTGACAGCTAACTGGGAATGCCTAGTTGCCAACACCCATACGATGGTGGGCCCTGATAAGGATTTCTGTGAGTAAAGAGGAGGAGGGCATGTACACGGGCTGATACGACAAGTCCTGAGGGACCCAGCAGGTCTTGTGCCCTCCCTGAGCTGAGCTCGGGTGGCAGCAGGAGGCAACCAGTGACTGGCTGATTCTGGCAGCAGGCACTAGTGAGGAACAGTTTTGCTGAGGACAGTCAGTACAGAAGCGCTCCCTTGCAGGGCTGTGGGCTCTTGGTTAAACATCCCCTTCACTTTGCCCAGTGCTTGAATTTTCGAGGCATAGCTCCCCATTACAGAAGCCGTGGTAGTAAAGCTGGTTTAGAGAGCTCCTGAGCCTTGCATTTATGCTTATTTTATTCCCTATTGATTTGGATGTGCTCAGTGTCTTGCTTTCTAGTGTGCCCACAGGGGTGTCCCATACAGGAAAATGTTCTGTTACTTCTCCATTCCGTGGCTATAGGTCTGAAAAGCCTTAGTAGTTCCTCCAATCTCTTCTCCCCGACATAGTTGCATCATGGCAGTACCAATTATTTAGGGATACAGAGTAAAGCAGGGAAAGAAAAGGCCCTTGAATACAAAGGGCTTTTAAGAATTTTTCTATTGCTTATTTTCCAGCTGCATACTAAGTATACAGTATATGTTTGTTTCTCACTTGCAACAACAGATTTTATGCCCTTCCTTATTGCCAATAAAGCAGTTAAATGGTCGTACAAAACTGCGCAGACAACGTTAAACAAAAGAAATACCTGAAAAAAAATCTTAAAATAGGGAGATGAAATGGAATTAAGTGCTGCTGCTGTCTTAGCAAGACCATATTCAATTTGCGACAGGATATTCCAGTTTGTGTCTGTGGAGACTTGGAGCTAAATTTTGGATGCTGATTGAAAGTCCCTGGAAACCACCTCACTTGGAAGTATGTACTGCATTTTGTTAGGCCTGAAAATCATGGTATACAACAAGAGCAATTCCTTTGCCATCCATGTATGTAGTAGCATGGTAGCATTGGCATAGGCAGCTGCTCTCAGCCACTCTTTTTAGTTCATTTCTGTGCATTCCAAGAGTTAACCATGCCTTAGCAGTCATGGCAACAGCTGTCTTTCTTTGATAACTGATTTTGCTCCTACAACCATGATACTACACATCAAAACAGGACCAAAGAAGAAACAGCAGTGAAGAGCAACATGTGCTGATGAACTTTGCTCCGTTTCTTTCTCTTGATGTGGTCATAAATGGCTCTATTTCTTTTGAAAATGCACTGCTTAGTTACTTTCCTCAAAAAATGTTGAATGAAAATAAAGCACAAACCTGCATCACCTTTCTAGTGAGTTTTATTCCTGTGCTGCATGTAACCCCGCAGATGTGATTCCGAAAAAAAACAACTTATTCCTGAAGACTTTGTAAGAACAGAAGGAAAACTGATAAGTCTGGTTTGCAAAGAAAAAAATGATTCAGTCTATTAAATGCAGACCAGCATAAAGACTGTTGATTACATGAACATTTTAAAAGAGTTATGTGATACTACTGGCTTGACAAAAAAGCAAGGAATTCAATTATCTGTTCCATGACACTAAATGGCTGGAATAGAGCCTAATTCTTCCTGTGAAGTATATTTTCTTAGAAGTACATTAAAGTTTGTAATTTTTACAGACTGATATTAATATACAGTCCAATTAAAACTGAGATCTTTAACTGAATAAATTACCATTTAAAGTATTTTCTGCATTATCACGTTTTGTCTCTTTAAAAGTTGTCTTTTTTCCTTACAAAATCAAAAAATAAGCTAAATTACTACTTTGACTACAAATCGATTCAGTTTCTTGTGAAGGCAGTACCGTATCCTGAAAACAAATTGCTACAAACGTATTAAACATCTAAATCACTGCAGATAAAGATATCTATTCTTTAAAGAGTTTATGTGCAAATGATTCTGTTATTATTGACATAAAAAGCTGCAGAAATAAAAATTACTCAGTTCAGGTCTCTTGTGGTCTTTTCAATAAACAGAACTATAAAAAAATCAGAAATTGCTAAATTGAGGTATAAAAGGAATTAAAAGATGGCAAGGTTAAGTGAAATTGCCCACATAAATACTGCTCACAGAGCCCTAGGTTAGTTTCATTCAGTGTAAGGGCTATAATTTAGCTATTACTACAGCAATGGCTCCTTCTGGGGAGTTTAATGTCCGTGGTTCACTCAGGATCAAACTCAGACCTTCATTAACAGCTGAGGACATGCTCTCACAGTGCAGGCCAGCAGACAGTGAGCCTACCCCAAAGGCATCCTGTTCACCCCTTCAGCTGCAGAGAGAGGTTTGACAGGAGCTTGCACTTTCTTTACGGATCTTCAGCATTGGAATAAAAGAAGAATGAGGAAACTGCCAGTCTGGACTTCCCTGATGTTAACGACTTACTTTGCCTACACGAAGGTCTCCTGTGCTACCCTAGAGTCTGTCATTCCTCACTATGGACCCAAGAGGAGAGCAGTGGCACTGCAAGGCGAGGCTGTGGGCAGCAAGGTGGGAAGGTTTGCTATCACCCAGCATTGGTGCAGCTCCCCCAGTGACTGGGGCTGGGACCAATTGCTGAGCAACCTTGCAGTAATGGGGCTGGTGAATCAGGACTGGAGCATCAAACATGGCCAGGGCTACAGCAGAGCTGTAAAAACAACCAACCTAGAGTCCTCTCCCACAGCAGTCTGACCATGGGTGATATGGGTGTATTGTATCAGAGACGGTCTTGGGCACAGGCCCTCCAGCCACTGACCCCAGGGGGTTTACCAACCGGGCAACTATAAGCAAGCTGAAGGACCTTTGTCTTCATTGTCCCTTGGGACCATAACAATATTTGATTATCTTTTTTATTTTTACATTATCCTTTATTTTTTTATCATACATCTGAATCAAGAGCATGAGGCCTATTTAAGGACACAGCAGAGAATTAAAGTAAATACATTTCACCTGTCAAAAAAAGACTTTAGAAAGATCAGAGAAGTGTTGGCATGGTGAAACAGCAAGGTGAGGGATAATAGTGGGAGCAATAAGGCATCCTTCAAAACCCTGAAGTCATAGCCAAATGAGAAAAAAAGGAGGAAATCACAATTTCTATCTGATTAAATGTAAATGCACAGTAAATCAGGGCAAAAAGATTTTGGGATACAACTTCCTACAAACATCTAAACTAATAATAGATCCTAGAAATGGGACACTTGCCAAGGAGTCTTCAGGGCCACATGATCAAGTATCAAAGGAGCTCTCAACAAAGTTCTAGCAATGGCAGAAAACCAAACTGAATTTGTAACAACTCTGCTTACTGCGAAGGAGTTTATGAAGGTTCCCATGCTGAATCTTTATGTCTGAAAGCACAGGATTACCTTTCACAAGTAAATGTGCTTGGAATGTTTGTACATTAGGACCAAGATGGACAAATTACTCCAATATTAAGCCTGGAGTTCCTGCATGTTGGTGGGAGATTTAAATACTAACTGTGGTTCATAGGTCCTCATAGGATCCTAGGATAATCCAGGCTGGAAGGGATCTCAGGAGTTGTCTAGTCCAACCTCCTGCTCAAAGCAGGGTCAGCTTCTGTCAGATCAGGCTGCTCAGGGCTTTATCCAATCTGGGTTTGGAAATCTCCAAAACCAGAAACTGCACAACCTCTCTCAGCAATCTGCTCACCTTCTTGGCTGTCCTCAGGGTGAAAAACATGTCTCCTTAAGTCTGGACAGAAGCACTCTTGCATTATACAGGGCATAATACTGAACCTGTCAAAGGTCCCCAGTAGTTTTGATCTAGGTTTGAAGTTAGCTTGGAGTGGGGTGGTGGACTGAAAGAACTCCAGACAGCACACCCAACCACAAATATTCTATAATTCAAGTTCGGCAAAATTATTTTAACTGAGTACTCTGTATCTACATCAAATTATGCAGTCCATTTTGTTATGGGGGTTATGCTGACATACACAGAATAACAGAATTCTATGGAACCTGAATGATTTGGAGACTGACTACCAGTAGAGCATATGGTAGAGAAAAGGGGGATCTCTTCAAAGATGCCCACAAATTTAGAGGCCAAGTGGAGAGGTGAAGTGCTCCCTACCTGAGACCTTGTAGGAAATTGAGAATAAAAAGGACTTTTCCTCATCCAAAAGTCAGTCAAGGAATGGGCTGGAAAGAGTAAATATTCACGATCAGCTCTGAACCTGGAAACACAACTCCAGGCTCCTGAGCTGGTGCTCAGGAGTCCTGAGTCCTTATGCTACTGCTGAACTTTTTCCCTCCTGCAACTTCATTCCCATTTAAGTTCCCAGATTTATTGCGTTTTTTCCTTTAAACAATTGCTCTTTTATTTTGGCATCCCTGCTGAGGCCAGGCAGTTCACATAGTCCTGTGAAAGTGTTCTTTGATACAGATCAGCTGCAGCTCTATACTTCTTAATATGTTGTGGTCTTCAAACCAACCTCCCACTGTATAATCCCTATCCATTCACTGCTGTGCTTTCATTCTGTTAAGCAGTGTCCTGCTTGTCCTCCAGGTTGCTCATATATCTCATCTCTCCTGCTGCTATCCTGACAGACTCATGGCTAACATTTTCCTTCTTTTTGCCAAGTCCTGGCCTTGAATTCCTCTTCTGCCATCTGGTACAACTTCATTGTTAATTTTGACATTGTTCCTATCACTCTGCTGAGTTTGGTGCTACCTCAAATGTCCTGCAGTTTGGAGGATGTCTCTCACCATGACACTGTGTGTCATTATAGAATCGTCTTACTCAGGCGTTCTCAGCTTCTTGTATTGCCCATAGAGTTTGGCATTTTCTTTGCCACTTCTGCATAATCATTCATTTTTCTGCCAATGCTCTGTGAAATATTGTCCCCTGCTAGGCACAAGCTTTCTGTGCACCAGTCTGTCATCTGCCTGTTGACCTTTTCTCTTCTACTTGGAATGGTTATGCAATTACCTAGCTATGCCACGAAGAGATATATTTTCCTCTCCATTTTGCTTTTACTATTGATCTCTTGATTTTTACTTTTGTTGCTTTGTCTTCTACCATCTTCCCAGGGGGAAGGAATTCTGCTCAAAGTGTGATTTGGTACCAAAAGTTAAAAAATTTGCTTGCTGACTGTAAAAATTTGCATGTATTTTGTGCAGTACTTTGTAAGAGTCAGCTTCTAGAGCCAACCTGACTATCCTGCCTTCCTGTAGTTGCCAAACATTGCACTCACCTTCAGGATCAGTACCCTGCTTCCATTTGTCTCTGAGCCAGCAAGACTACTTGAAATCATGAGCATAGCCTAGGGACCCTTGATGCATTGGAATATGTCTTCAGTGACAGAATGTACGCTCAATCTCTGCCAGTCATACCAGCCCCATGAAAAAGCCATCCCTGTACATAAGCCGCTTCTCCCGCTCTGCTCTGGCAGAGTCTGTTTTCCAAATGCATTTTGTGCAGGGTACAGTTTCTGCAGAAAACATACAGAAATGTGAAACCCAGGGTACAGAACTTGCTCAAGTAGATCTGACTGGCCACCCCTTTCTGCACTAAAATCTCATTGCCAAATCATATTCTACTACTTACAATGCCTCAGCATATGGATGAATTCTAATTATGGCAATAAAATGCATGGACATACAAATATACGTTATTCTTCACATAAAAGACACCAAATGTACACAGTTTACTCCTTTGCCAGGCAGAAACTGAAAACTACAGTCTTTTAAACATTCTAGCTTCTGTCCCTAAAATATATTGCTAATAGAAAGGAAAAAATATCTTGATAAAAAAAAAATCTTAATAAAAAAAAAGAGGGGGAGGGCAAGGTGATACCTGAGAGAAGTCAAAATGGTATTTCAGGTCTCTGGGTCTATTTTGAGGAAGAAGTCCAATTTTCATGAAATCTGTCTCAAATTTGGTTGCTTTGCCACAAGGGCTAGAATGCAGTGTTTCTGAGATATGTAAGATTTCAAAAGATTTTGATCAACTGTCAGTGATCAACTAGCGTCAGTGTAACCCTAGCAATGTGTCAAAAAATGGAAATGAGATAAATTCATCTGTAGTTAGCGGATTAGGCACATCCAACAGCACAGTGGGATATGGCAATATAGAACTATATGCAAATGTGGAAATCAGATGCCTGGGTTATAAAAGAGCATGTTTGTGTAACAGGCCCTTTGACGTTTCCCAGCATTGCTGTTTCTTCTGGCTACCTCTGCTTTGGGGCTACTATTTTGCCAGGCCAAGGAGTCTACAAATACTGAAAGGCTCAGAAGCTGCCATTAAAGCTCTGCTGTACAATAATGCTTCTCTAATTGTAGCTGACTAACATACATGGTAATGATCTGGGAAAAGTATGTAGAGCATTTCCATCCTAACCCTAGTCTCCAAATATAGAAGTCAAACCTGCTAAGTGACTGAGATAATGAAAAAATTGCCATTTTGCTGGACAGAATGAGGATAGGGGAAATATATGGGGGCATACCAAGAAGCTGTTATTTGCCACAAGAAGAAGGTTAGCTATGCAGATTTCTGTGTCAAAGTAGGAAAATTCTGACTAGAAAAGGAGATTCTTAAGCATTCACAAGACTGATTGATTGATTGATTGATTGATTGATTGATTGATTGATTGAACAAGTGGATTCTGTAGCTTTGTAGTGCTGAGGAAAAGCAAAGGTGAACTACCAGGAGAGGTCCAACCCAAGGCTGCAGAAGAAGCTGGACAGTCCAATGGTCAGCTGAAAAAGACAATGCAAAGACATGAGAAAGCCCAGGAGGACAGACCTGTAAGAAATAAGAGTTTAAAGAAAACCTATAGGGTTTTTTAAATGTTGATTTAAAACCAGTATATAATCCCATGCAGCTGACACTGCTGGTATCAAATAAGCAACCAGGCTAAGCTCACCATGCCCTCATCATCACTAGAGGACCCAAAAGTAGGGCTTCCTCTCATTTCAGTGAATGTTGTTTCTGTTTCCCACTAGTGAAAAACACAGCCTGATTGAAAATATTTCTTTGCAAATGCTATCATTATTTTAAACCTTCTGCATCAAATTCTTTTTGTACTCAAGTAAATACTGAGTAATAACAATTTACTCTGATCCTATAGGAAATAGTGAAGGAAAAGAGGTTTAGCTGTAACTCATGAAGGTAGTTTATCTCATAGAATCAGAGAAAAGCTATTGCTGCAAAAAGGATTTTAAAGGTTCTTATAGCCACAATATGAAACCTATTCCTCCATAGCATTCAAACCCTTCTGCTTTACTATTAAAGATAATACCGCATAAATACAACTTAATCCAGGCATCTGAACTTCCTTCTGCAACATATGTATGATCTTTCCATTTTTATACACAACAAATCTGATAAACAGAGATTATATAAAGAGAAATCATTGGAGCATTACAGCATGAGTATAGCACAGACTAGTTTCCTTCTTTTCAAGTAATCCCAACATATACAGACAGAGGAGTCTAATAATTAGAAAAAGAAATACTTCTGTTAGGAAAAAGAAAACAATGTTAAAAAATTCCCTGACTTTGAACATACTTTACTTTGTGCTGAATATTTTGAAATGCTTATGTTTCTAAAAGCTCTTTATCACTAAAGAAACCAAATTTCTGCTTTATTTTGCTGCCTTGTTGTTTCTTTTTTTAATATACAATGCGACCATCTCTTTCTCAACAATCAGTTCAGCTCAAAAAAAACCCAAACAACTAAGAGTAAAGAAGGTAAGGAGGAACAGAAATAGGAATATTTGTTAGGATTAAGAGTAAAAACAAAATCCAAAAAGTATTTGGGACAAAATAATCACAGATAACCAAACTCTTGAATGCCCACTACTCAGGGACATAGGCACAGGGAGAAACAGGGTGCAGACATTGATGCTGGTACCAGAAAACACAAGCCACAGAGCAGTAGAGATTTGTCAGTAAAGACCTTTAAAGACCCGTGATGAGTCAGATATGACAGCCACTTGAAACATAATCCTGAGGAAGAGCACCTAGCTTTCTTGTGAATGCATTCTGACAAAGTTTAAAGTGCATTGTTTATTCCTCTAAGCACATATTGTTTATTCCTCTAAGCCTGAGAAACACAGGAACATACAAATGCATTACTAAGTAAGTGGAATGTCCTGAAACATGCAAATAATTGAACTAATAATCCTGTGGTCCTCTATATAGCTATCATCTGTATTTCTTACACGTAATTAAAACCAAGCAAATAATGATGATTATTTTGCTGCAAGATGTAATGCTGAAAGGACTGTAACAGGGAAAGGTGTGGTGTGGTGCAATTCCAATAGGAGAAGGAAGACTGAACAGAGGCACTCTGCTAGCCCTGCCCACTGGAAAAATCTGGCTCTGAGGAGATGTAGCAACCAGGCATACAGGCAGAAGTGGACAAAATGAAGGGCACTTAGGAAGGGAAGTATCTGCAGTTCAAAGCTATTTCACTAACCTTGCAAAGTTGCCATCACAGTTGTTCTCCCAGAGCAGAATTTTCTAGTAACTTTCTAGTTTATTTATAACACAAAATGGCTAAAGCCAAATGAGTCTGTATAAAGAATGAAAAATCTCATAAGCAGTTGGGACCAGACATGCAGGCAGGCATGAGCAAGAGGCATAATACAGAGCCCTATGGCTACCCGTGAGGGGGACATGAGGGTCCCTGAAGTCTTGCATGGTGGCTTGCTAAGGAGAAATTTCACATGCTGCTTCCCAGCTTTCTTCAAAGAGCTGGAGAAACTGCCATACCACCACATTTCCTGTCTGCAGGCAGTAAGGCATAGGATGAGCTTTCCATATTGAGCTAATGTGCTGACTTAACAGAATAGAGGGTGTGAGATGAGAGCATTGGCCCATCTATTAGTATGAGCCTGTGTAGCTGCATGGTTATTTCCAGGGCTTGCTGGAAACCCACTACTGGGCTGCTCTGAGAGGCCACAAGCATCCGCATGGCCCTTGCAGGGAGTCCAAACAAGGCTGGAAGGAAATATCAGCTCAGGAGGCATGTGTAGCTTCTTCACCACAGAAAATTGCACTCATCTACTAAGGACACAGAAATGCTGTGTGATGGATGTGGCCAACCTCAGTGCTGGATACAAGTTCTCAGAGATTTTACCACCACCTATATCAGGTGCCATGGTCTCCTTACAGCACTCAGCATTTACCAGGATAGCTCTAGGCAATGTTGAAAGGGGTTATAAGCATTATGAGACAACCAACCAACTAGACAGGACAGTACACTTCTCTGGAAATGGGACATTATGCAGTGCTCCCTACTCTTGCAGCATTGCCATCTGCAAGTGAAGGCCAGGGTTTGCTCAAATTAGTTCTCTAGCCAGGATGTACAAAATGTCCTACAGACCCACTTCAAACAAAACATCTGTGAGCACTGTGTCTGGAAATGAAAGCCTGAGAAAGGGGCTCCAGTTGGTATTTTGAACGACGCGGGTTTTACTCATTATACACTTTCAAATCTAAATTCCTCTGGAGCTTTGCTGACTGCCAGAGTAAGCCCCTGAAGACAGAGATTTACCCAGGTATTTTGATAGCAGACTCAAACCCCCTATTTACTACTCAGTAGCTCAGAGCAGAAACGCTAAATTACCACTCCAAACCTCCTCCTCCCGGACAAATCTCTACTCTCTGGCATAGAGAAAATGTGTTTCGTAGCTCCAGATAACGATTCATTTTGGGACTAAGATGTGACGCCTCCCCCCAGTCCAACGGAGCCGCCAGCGCGCTGCAGTGGCCCCTGAGGTCCGCGGAGGAGGGTGGTAGCAGGCAGCAGCTGGCCCCGACGCCTGCCTCCTGCCCAGTTGCTCTTGCTTCATCCTGCAAGAGCAGAGGACAGCGCGTCCCGCAGCCTGCAGGTGTCTCCCAGCGGAGACAGCTGCGGAGCCCCTTGGGATCATGTGTGGTACCAGAGCAGATGTTCACTTGCTCTTGGTGCTCTTTGTGAGACAGACCCTCTCTGATCCTGTCAGCGCGCTGAAGCACACCGACTACAAGAGGACGGCCGCACTCCCGCGCCTGCAGCTGCTCCTTTAACGTACAAAGGCAGGATTTCAAGTGAAGAGAAGAATGGGAGTCTGGCTGCAGCGTTTCTTTCATTGCTACAATAACAGATTGGAAGAAGCTGAGAGTTTTGATGCCTGGACAACTGGATTCTGAATCGTGAGAGGCTTTGGCCCCCCTCCCCTCCCCACATAAAACAAGCCCCTTTGACTTCTTCTCTCAGCAGGAGGGGGAGGGAGGGCGGATTTACCATGAAGACAAATCGAAGATGCAGAGCCCTGCTAGCAGTGAGTCTGAATCTGATGGCTCTCCTCTTCTCTACAACAGCTTTTATCACGACCCACTGGTGTGAGGGCACACAGAGGGTCCCCAAGCCGAGCTGTGGGAAAGAGAAGAAGACAAACTGCCTCAACTACAGCGGGAATGAGACTGCAAATGAGACAAACCAGAATGTGGTTCATTACAGCTGGGAGACTGGAGACGACCGCTTCCTTTTCAGGTATTTCCACACTGGGATCTGGTACTCATGTGAGGAAAATATCAATGCTGCTGGTAAGTATAAAATAACTTCCTTCCAGCTTGTGTTGCTTTGTGTTTGGCTCAGTGTGATAAACACACAGGCAAGCTGTTCTGTGTTGTATCTTAAAGCAGATTCACCCTGAAGAGAGAGGCAGGATTTTAACAGTTCTTTGTTGAAAACCAACCTGTTTCCAGCGAGAGCAAAGATTTGCTTGTTTACCTGCTGGCTGATGCAGGATCTGTGCTCTGAAGCCAGATGAGCCTCTGATAAGCAGTATGTGCTACCCCCATGGGCACTGCAGCCAGACTGGTCAGTGCTTCCCTTCTGGGAGCTGCTCCATGGAGCGCACAAAGAACAGTGGCTGGTAGTTGTTAAGGAGGTTCTGACATCTAATTGTAATTGCCCCTGAAATAACCTAGGACAGTGTCTGAACGACAGGGAAAGCACAAATGTCACAGTTTTTATCATGCCGTAGCCTGGACTGCCTGTTTTCTGTTATCTCTTAAACAAATGACCACCCATAATCCCTTCCTGGTGGCTGAATTGCATGTTTATTGAAGGAGAGTAGTGAAATGGCAGTTAAAGGGCACAACCGGGCACAAGAAGGTTCATTCCTGTTCCCCACTCAGCCATTTACTTGCTGAGAACTGCTCAAGAAGATGTCTCTTCAGCTGTTCAGAGTATTCATTTCCTCTGCTGTAGCCTGGCACTTCTACCAGGAGTAAAACACTGGAGGGTGGATGGGAGGTAGCAGCCATGGGACTGATTTAAGTCTCACCAGATGCAAACTGACAGTCCCTACTCCCAGAGCTGTCTGGTAGAGCTAACATCCAAACTCTGCTTTTAAAAGAGCTTTTTTACTAGATTATATGAGTGGAAAACAAAGTTTACAAATGTGACACAGTGTAAAATGGTAATGGCTTGTGTCATTGCCCAAAGAGCAGACTGGGGAGTTGATCCTTTACCACTGTTGGGAGAGGGAAACAGTTAATCATCCTACATGTTGTGTCTCTGAGGACATAACCTCCCTGATAATGAAAAGTTTATGAGATCATGGTAAAACTTCTCTGTAAGGATGTACTATAAAGCAAGGCAAACTTGGGGAGAAGCTCACAGTCCATTTCATCCCAAGGTGCTGTGTATATTCACTGTTATTTTTGTGGATAATGCTTCAAGAATTAGTTGGTCATTAAAATCCATTTTAATGTATGGAAATGCAAGTTGATGAACTTCAGCCTTGGGACTGTCAATAAACTGTACCATGCTGAAATGAGGGCACCAAAGTAACTGTCTTGATGTTAGAAAAAATCTACAGAAAACAAAGATGATTTGTCTCACTGCTTTAGAAATAAAGATAGGCCACAGCAGCCTGAGTGAGCAGCTTAATGCTCTGACTTCTTGAGCATCTTAGCTGGTATTGGGACAATTAAGCACGCCCAAATTTCTGGCAGATATTGAAAGCTTTCCAAGCCAAGATGTATGTGTGAGATAAGTTGTAACTGTGTGACTCTAGCCCACTCAGAAAACTGAGTTATATGTGGGAGAAGAGAAAAACAGTGATCTATTCTGTACTAGGTAAACAAAGCTGTGCTGTAGTGGGTGATTTCAGGAGATAGCTGGAAGCCAGCTTTAGAAAGTTATGGTGAAAGCAGGAGCGAAGGCGTTGTTTCTCCCTCCTCACTCCACCACAGCAGGCACATGTGTGTTTCCTCTTATTTGGAACACTAAGTTCGTGAAAAGTACTCTTCAATTAGCAGACCAGAAGTGACCAGCCTTTGGAAAGAATCCAGCCAGCTACAGGAATGTATCGGCTTAAACAGTCAGCTGCCTCATTCAGGATTTACCACAGTTATTTTCTGGTAAGGAACAATGTAATGGGCACAGATGTAAATTTGTCCCTGAGACTGTCAGCATAAAATAACCATGAAAGGTCTTAATTCAGACTTATGGGTTTGTAATACCAGACTGTCAGTTCGTTATTATGGCCTTTTGCAACCTGACTGGTGATCACTTTACCTGACTTCCAGGGTAAGGAGGCACCAGGCAGCCTCAACCAGCAGCACTGAGATCATGCTTATACATACGCTCTGATGCTCAATATATCTGTTTGTAATGCGCCCCATGGGCTCATCACATTTTCCACAGCACACTTACTGATCACAGTCCTGTAGGTATCACAAGTCACACAGTCATCATGTTGGTAATTAATACCCTAGGATGCCAAGAGAACACCCAGAAAACACCACGAAGCACACTAATACTCATGTGTTAAACTAATCAAAATCCCTAGCTTGAATGCACGCTATACTTTCAATGTCATCTTTCTCAAAGCTTTACCAATAGAGTACTGAAAGTGACGGCAACAACAGCCTTCTTCCAGGCAAAGTCCTTCTGAAAGCCACTCCATAGCCTCACGCCTGTTTCAGTAGAACCTGTGGCTACAGCCTATGGTCAGCAGCATTCCTCCAGCTCCTGACCTATCCGTGATTCCTCACTGCCAATGTCTGAAGCTAAGCAACATGAATCCCACCAGGAACACATGAATGCCAGTAACACTCTCTGTGATTGCAATGCTGTCAAAACCTTCCAGAGACTCATAACTTTCCCAGCTGTAAGCTACATTCTTCATCTACCCATCAAGCTTTTGACTTCTCTCTCTCCCTATAGTCACAGTGCTGTCAAAACTTTCTGCTCCCTGCACTGGTGCAGCTGCAACACAGCTGATCTTGTAGTGCAGACACAAGAGGACCAGTTCCCAGAGGGCTGATACTGCAAAAGCCAACACTGCAGGGCTTCCAGTTGTTTGGAGTGGCTGGGAGTCTGTCACACTTTAAAGTGACATTTAGGCTGCAATCAAATGAATTTTGAGTGCCCTCTCCTCCTGCTCTTTATCTGAAATATCCATTTAGATTCCAGATGTTGAGGTGCAAAAGGCATGCCGTCTACTCTGTGCAGAGACTAACAAAGTGGGACTTCATCTTGGGGCAGGTTTCTAGTTTTCACTGACATCTCTAAAAGGGATTGAGTGCTATGATTAGTTCTGAAATAATTTGCAAATCTAAAGTTTACTTTTATTCATCATGCCTAGGAAGATAAAGAATCCAAAAAGCATTTAGTACCTGAGAAATAGAATTGTGAATCCCCTCTGGGAATAGAGGGACTGGAGCATATTCATTTAATTAGTGGGTATGTCCTCTAATTATTTAGCACAATTTCTAACTCAAAAGTATGCTGAATCCCAGTCTATCAAACAGAGGATGAAGGCTCTCCTTTTCAGAGTGGTTTCATGCTTTGGATCCCACACGGGTGGAGGCACCTTCTGTACAAGCAATGCACCTGAACTCTGAAGGCACATGAAGATAGAGCATGTGCTATGGGCTTTCTAGATTGTGCTGGTTATGAGTCCTGTTCTGCAGTTACACGCTGCACAGGGCACTTGATGCTTCCTCCTGGCTCATGAATTCCTTGTCTATGGCCAAGCGTCTCTGGCTGAGCTCTCTATAATTTAATTTATTTTTGAGTATGACTTTGAGTGCAAATCTCGTTTCACACCTGCAGCCTAGGTCTGTGCTTGTGTCAGTCCTCGACACCCCAGAAGATACCAGACAAGTGATGTGCCACAAGAGTGGCAGTGGTAAACTATAGTTTCTGTGACTCAAGAACATATACGCGATGAAAAAATAAACACATGGAGTAGGTAATGGGGCATATCTTCTCCTAACACGTAGAGGAGTTTCAGAGCTGGGAAACAGTAACAAGGTAGCTGAGTTTTCTCAATAGTGTGTTTGCTTTGATTTTAATAGAAAAAACCTATGAACTCAGATCTTGTTTAAACAAGATCTTGTTTAAACTTAAGTTACTAATGAACAGTCTCAGCAATAACATCCCCATTCAGAGGGAAAAGCAGCTGCCTAGGTGCCTTTTAAGAGTACTATCCAGTTGAATAAAAAATAAAGCCTTTCCCTGTTGTTCACCATGCTCCATAGAAGCCAGGGAGATCAGAAATGGGTACGCATAGGCTTGTTTTGTATTCTTGGAATAATGTTTTGAGGCTAAGGGGTCTCCTTGTATGCTCTGTATCATATATTCCTTAGCACTCTTCAAGAAGTAAATGGTAGAGTAGAATTTAGATGGTATGTAAGGATGCATCAAAATGTGCCATAAATACGGACGTTAAATGCACATTTGAGAAGGAGCCAGAGAACAAGAGAGGTGTATCTTGCAGGAATGAATAAATCTGTGACATAGAAAGACAAGAACTAGCCATACATTGTCACAAATGCAGAGCGGTACTGCATAACCCTTCTTCCCTGCCACCATGGGATAATAAGCATATGTGATTCACCATAGGCTTCTGTCCAGAGAGAGAGATCAGGGAGAAGCACCTTGTGAGTATATAATTAAAAGCAAGAGGAACTGGGAATTCTTGCTAGATTATGAGAAATACAATATAATTGGCATGACTGAAACCTAGCGGGTTTATTTGCATGACTGGAATGCAAAAATTGCTACTTATAAATTGTGTAAGAAGGAAAAAGTGGTGAAAGGAATTGAGTAGGTAGAGCTCTATATTAAAGATAAAATTTCCAGTGATAGAGGAACTGAACCCAGGGGGCCTGGATAATCTCCATCTGAGGATGTTGAAATAATTGGCACATGAAAATACAGGGCTAGTAGCAAGAATCTGCACATTGCTGTATTCAAAGAAGACTGGAAAAAAAGGATACAGGCGACTTGAAGCAGCAACCTTAGGACAGTTTTCGGGGACAGCACAACAAATGGGTTTTATCAAAGGCAGAGTTTTATTAAAGGTAAATCTTTTAACAAGATGAATCACTTCTTAGACAAGGGTAATAAACTATACCCAGTCTGTATGGATTTACAGAAAAGCATTTGATGGAATGTCCCACTGAAAAATTTTTTTACAGAACTACAGAGAATGGAGGGAATGGTAACAATGATGTGGTGATAGATATAGGTATGCTTCACACCAGAGAATGCTGAAGAGCCTGAGCCTCTTCAGGCTGGAAGGAAGGCACAAGGTACGGAGAACTATGGTATTGGTGGGGATCAAATGGGAATGACAGAGATCAGACAAAAAATATCACTAATTGCTTGTGTGACTTAAGAACAGTAAGGCATAACACACAAAAAGAAATACTCCTTCCTACAGAGCTCCCTGCCTGGGGATGTTGTGAAGGCCAAAACTGGGGATTGCATGGACCCAGGAAGCAAACATCCATTTGTGTTACTGATATGATCATTTGAGAGTAACCTCTGGCCAGGAAGTCCCCAAACTACTGATGCAGTACTGACATTACAAAGGGAGTACATGAGCAGTATCACCCTATATCCATCATTGGATGATGATACAAAGATAGTGAAGTAGGTAGACCTTTTGCTTGAATCTGTGGTGCAGATTTTACTTTGTTTTGTTTATTACATGGGGATAAATAGAAAGGCTGTCAATTAGCTAAAAAATAATATTAGAAGAAGGCTGTGGCAAGTAATATAAAAACAGAAATAGTCACACTGGAGATCAGATATTTCTAGTTATCACCTATTTTGGGTTTGGGACTGGTTCTGTTATTGCTGAGATTAGCAATCTAGGAAAAAAGAACTAGGGATAGAATTCATGTAGCCTAAAAATGCAAGATGAATCCTACAGCAAACCTGTGGACATTATCAAATGCAGATGTCTGTGCCTAAATTGATCATCATCACTGCAGTCAGTAGAGAGTAGTGTGTACTTCCTGGGGAAATTAAATTCCTCCTCAAACAGGATGAACTGTGCCCTGGGATTATGTATTTTCCTCATTGGCCAAAAAGGAATCTAAGAAGTTGCCATTTCTAACACAGAAGCCTTAATTTGAAGAGAATAATCCTACTTTAAATGTACTCCTCACATGTGCTATGGCACAAAGTCTTGGAATATTGGCATTACAGAGGAGACTTTTTTCTGCATAACTCAAAAAGTGAATTGGTCTGATAGAGTTATAAGAATAGTTTTAAAATTTAAAAAAGGTTAACAGCACCAATCACTAAGGCATAAAACTGTGAAGTCACAGGCAGTTATCAATTGCAGGCAAAAGGTAGGAAATAAGTTGTGGGCCAATATTTGTCTCTGAACTGCTACGTGCTGTGATACAAAGGAAAGGTATTATTCTAGGAAAGAGTCAGCACCACTTTGTAAGGCACAGGTAACACCTGTGCTTTTTGTTAAAGCCATCATGCAGAGTTATGGTAAGAAAAAGAGGGAGGTGAAATAGTTGCAGAGTGGAATTTCCAAGGTTGCTAAGGAAAAGAGAATCTCTCTTGAGAAAAGAAAAACTGGTCCTCTTTAGTATAATGTATCAAAGATCTAGATGTGATGGTACCTTCTATACATATATATAAAATATATAAATATAGATAAAATATTTATATTTATATATATTTCTTTATGCATATTTTTATATTTTATATATAAAATATATAAATATATATATGGGTAAATATTAAGAAAATAATATGACTTAAGTAACTTATCATTGAGAAAAAAAAAGTGAAAATCCAAGGAAGGGTTCCCAGAAAGTGCATCACTGGATTTCACCTCCACAGAGGGCAGTGTGGGCAAAGGAAATTCATGGGCTGAAGTGGGTACTTCTTAAAGTCACAGAAAGAAGTGTAGGAGGGCAAAAGAATGTTTCTGGCATGAGGAAGCTTGGAGTGAGTCCTGCATAGATGATTTGTTGATATCTTAAGGAGGTCTGAAAGGAGCCATCTTGGTTTGACTGCCTTGCTCATACCATGTCTGTATTCTGTTACATGACATCCATGCTTTGGGGTTGCTGCTGGTCACCAGTGAGAGCCAAGAAAAAAAAGGTTGTTGACTTAATGCATATCGTGTTTTCTGAAGGGTTTTATGCCTTCTCCAAACCATCAGAAATTGGCTACAGGTGGAGACAGTGTATGAGGAGGTTGCTTTGCTGCCGTGGACATTATTACAGCTTCTCAGTATCTAATTGATATGTCTGCTCATGCACTGAACATTAAACTGAGGATCTAATTTGGGATCAGGAAAGAAATCTCCTTCAGGCTATATAACAGCGATAGTAACAAGTTTTTGCCTTCATTTACAACATGGGGAAAGGTCTATTTCAGAAAAGCACTTATGAACTCCTCCTAACAAATCCCCTTTTTTTTTTTTTTTTTTTTTTTTTTTTTTTGCAATGGGAAGAAATTGGCCTGGCCATAGGAATTTAAGCTGTAGGAGTCTTCAGATCTGTTCATGTTCCTCACAATATTCCTGCTCTCTTCCTGTTGGTACATGATAGCTGTGGTTACTGTGGCGGTGGTTCTTTATTATACACATTCAGTTTTTTATAGCATGTTGGGGATATTTTGTGCCTGCAGTGCTCTGGGAATTTTGGATTTTAGGTCCTCCTGATTCTGCTAGAGAGACTATGCTATTCTGCTAGCTCTATGAACATCTATCATACATAAAATGTGGACATAAAGTCCCTGCAGGCTGAGACCCATAAGAGAGGAAAGTAAGGGAGTAGGCAATAAACAACCCCTTATATGAGAAGTTACACACTACATCATGAGCAGAAACTGTTCCTTTCTCTTTGGAAGTGTTTGTCCTCAACCATTTAATCCAGTAACCTTAAAGGAGCCATCTGAGAGGTTCTAGTAGTTCTTTGTAAATTGAATAAACTTCAAAGTGCTAGAAGACTAACACTCAAGACTAAGGCCCCATATTTCAAAGAGAACAAAGATGTTTACCCCAAAGTCAGTTAATGAAAAATATGAATAGATGCATTTAGGGCTACAGAAATAGATGCAAGATGGAATATCAAGCATCATGGTATCACTATGGTTTTTAAATTACACCAGATACAATCCTGATTTTAAAACTTTCTTTATATAGATTAGCAGAACTTGCTTAATGACAGATCTCAAAATGAGGATTTACCAGGGAATAGGGTGGCTTATAGCAGCATCCTCTGTTAATCGTCAATTGGTGTAATGTTACTCAATATTCTTGTCGGTAAACAAAATGGCAATATAAATCTTTGCTGATCTAGCTTACAAATGACTACAGAAGACAGTAAATACAAGAAGCAGATGCTGTTATTATGGAATGGCATGGTTTGTAGAATAGTCACAGGCAAACAAAATTCAGTGTAAGGTATTCCACCTTGAATTGGCTGCATTTGGTGGGGAAAAGGACACAAAACATGTTTACAGTGAGGGAAATTAACTGAGAAAAAGAGCCATTCCACCATTTCTAGAGTCACTAGATCCAGAGAGACCAAAAACCACATCATAATATCATTCAGACTGATTTCACTGTGCATAATCTGGCCAGGAAAAAAAAAAAAAAACACTAAATGAGAATTTATTGCAAAGTTATTAGGTAGAAGCTTGAAATTAAGGTTTACGAGAATAAATGCAAGCACAACTTTTTTCACTTGATTTTAAAAACTGGATATTATATTTAACCTCTTAGGCTGTGGCTGAAAGGTTAAAGTTATCTCGGTTTCCATACTCCAAGTCAGGTGTGCCTGCCTGGAAAAACAGGACCCCTCAACCAACAAAACATCTTTGGGTAGGGAAGGTGGGAGAAGTTTCTGGACTTCGCTTTGAAACAGGCAACCTAAATTACCATGGCTAAAAGGAACAGGCTGCAAATAGATGGGCAAACCAGGGAAGAAATACTGTTACGGTGTTAACTGTGGAGAAGAAATACAGGTTGATGTAGTACAGGCTCTGACATTCAAGGTTGCCTCCCCTCCAGCAATCCCTTTTCCTCTTACCTACAGCAATCCCTTTTCCTCTTACCTACAGTCACTTGTGCATGTTTCAAGCTGCAGACTGAGGACCTGTGTTCACAGCAATGTGCCATGCCATCAGAGGAATGCTCTGTCCTGAGTCTGTCTTTTCCTCCATTTTGGCACACATCAGCTTTTGATGTTTCCATTGTCTACAGTAATCCCAGTGAAAAAGAGTTTTCTTCTTTGTTGTCAGTGACTTTCATCTCAGCCTGCCTGGCTCATGTATCTCTGGAGCTAGGGAACAGATCCAATGCAAATACTCTGCTTGAGCATTATCTAGAAAGAAGCACTTGGCATGGTTAAAAGAGAATCCACATTGATCCACAGCTAATAAGTGGAAGGAGTGGGAGCTTTTGAACCACATTTCTTCTACAGCCAGGACTTTAGGGTCTTATTGGCTATTTAATCCTTTGATCTTTGATAATCACCAGCCTAAATGCACCTGCTAATGCAGTCACCTGGGAAAATGCAGAAAGCATGACATACATCATAAAATGATGTAGTTCATACAACAATGTACATACAATAAGTACTTCATGCAAGTACATTATCAGCTACATCTTCTGTTAAAAGCATCCTTTCTAATTTTTCTCAGTTTTCTCGGGAGACCTTATAGTCCCGCAGATACCGGACAGCAGATAACTAGTTTATTTTGGCATGTTTACAATTAGCAGAGTAAGCACAGTGTGGCAGATGGTCACCTGTGGGATGAAGAGGTGAAAACTCCTCCCATTCTGTGACTTGAAATGCTAAGAGCACCTCAGAATTGTTGATTTAATGTTTTCTGGATTGTAAAGTCAGGTCAAATTTGACATGAGAATAATTGAAAGCCTCCCTCAGCACCACTATTTCCTTGGTTCTCCCAATCATTTAGAAATCTGAACCACTTTCCAGCTCTCCAAATGGTAGATGTGTATACAGCTCCATCAGGTCTCACCAAGATAATCAGATGAGTCTTATGACTTGGATGCATTTCAGTCAGACATGATTTGAGAGCAGCCTGTGGAGATGTTTGCTTTCAGATACTTTGCAAGATTTTTCACATCAGGAAGAGTTTAGCACAGAAAATGCAGTTTCCATGGCACTTAGTCCCAGTTAGCACAAGCGTGCTAGGCATTGCCTGCTCTTCCCACCCCTTCTGCCCTCTACATAGCTCTCTACTGCTCCAATGAACCAAAGAGGAAACTCCACAGTGGATTACACCTCTCAACAGAATTATTACCATTTCTTTGTGAATATGTGAATTGAGGAAATTTTCATTTCATGCCTGAAATGAAAAAGTGGAAATCTTCAAGTTTTTCCCCTTTAAAGGGTAGAAAGTTTTAAGACTGAAGTTTGCTGAAAGAGAACAGTAGTGTAGCAGTCAGATTTAAAAACAACCCCAAAAGGGAAGAAGATTGTGAACTGTCTCAGCAGAAGCTGAGAAACTGAACAAATTCTCAGGTTATTTGAAAGTAAGAGAAATGTTGATGGGCAGTAGCTAGGGATGAGAGCTATCAGAGTGAGAAAAAGCCAATTGTTTTCATAGTTCAAGACATATTTTAGTATAATTCTGTATGAACTTTACTTTCCAGCAGAAAATATTGCTCCAGCCAAATCAACACAGCCAACTGGAAAATGTTGATTTTGCAACTGAATACTCAATTTTTTATTAGAAAAAAATCAATTAAATATTCTGTCTGGGATCAGTTTAATCAAAAGTGTAATATTTCACTCATTAATTAATCTGATACGGCTCAGTTTGAGTGACCTCATTAACCTATATTTTCCCTGATGTAGTACTTTGTTTCACTGAAGTTGTGTTGGAGTCCTCAGTCTCGTCTAGGCTGGGATCCCTTGGGGGTTATATCTTTTTTTAGACAAATACAATGATTTTACTCTCAGTAGATGATGTGGGATTGCATCAAAATTACATGACTCCAGATATAATTGGAGAGATAAAGATTTGTTAGGGCCTGTTGGGAAAAAGGGGACCTTGTCTTTCGTAGGCTGGGAGCCAGAGTGTTACTAAAAGGGAATGCTGTTTAAATGAAATGTAATCATTTAAATTTTCATCAGAACTGTACTTTTGAACTCATAAAATTTTATGCAGAGTAAGTGAATACAGACAGCTTTTTCTTTTTACTGCAAGATGAAAAGCAGAGTTATAACAGAGATCCTTCTTTCAGTCAGAACTACCGGAATTCTTTTAAGTCAAACTATTTAACTAGAATGTTTTGAACCACTGTAGTTGGAAGACATACAAACTAGGATTTTTCAGAGTTGTTTTTATTTTGCTGCCCTGGTTATTAATGAGGCATTTATCACTGGTTCAGAGAGGAAAGGCCCAATATGTGTAATCCAGGATATCAACTTCTGTCCTTATTATTGCAACAGCCATCTTATAAACTTAGATTTTTGTCTTAAAGCCTATGCTTTTTGCTGTGTTTTCTGCCCTTTTCCCCCTTTCCAGTCTAAACCACCAGTTTACTGAGGTATACTCTGGACAAATCCAGCCAGTGGTGTGCAGTGAGGGGTCCTAAAGTCAGGAGCAAGCAAACCATAGTTTAGACAACTGGTGGAAGAAACAGTAGAATACATGTGGGTCTCACAAAGGCAGAGTCATTCCAGTGTGCACCCTGGGCTTGGAAGTATACCTGTGCTCTGTAGTTTAGACCTAATCTATGTGTGCCTAGACCTGCCTTTCCAGCTGCCCTATGCAGCTCTCTAAATGCTCCCTAGTATCTTCCATAGACCCATAGATGGATCCAGCCTGCATCCACTTTGGAAGCTGCAGCTAGGCACATCTGGTCTGTTGCAATGTAGTTTCAATGCCCACAAGGTGTGCAGAGCTTAATGGGGCAAGCAGCCCAGAGCCCTGGGGCCAGTATATCATGCAGACTTGATGGCTCTACGGGATCCATTTGTCTTAACTTTCTGGCAGGATTGAATTTGGAGGATTTGGAAAAGCCACTTCTCTTTCTAAGCCTTTGCTTTCAAATTATCGTTCAGGCTAGGGAGGTACAGATGCCTCTGAACTCTGCCTGAGAAAAGTAAAAGGAACAAGCATTTGCTTCCAGCACAGAGTCACAGCTGTACAAAGTGTGTCTGACACTATGAAGTAAGACTTCAGTGGAGAAGGTAAGAAAGCAAACCCCACTATCTCCACATGCTAGGGAAAGGGAGGTGTCTGGGTCTACCTATCTGAGGTGACAGGACACATGGGTAACCACTCCACCATGTGTGACTGCTCATTAGCAGTGTTCTGCAGTGCCTCTTTCTCATCCCTGAAGCAGCCTTACTCATACCAGCTCCTTTACTTTCTCCAGAGCACAGCTCAGTCAGATTAGTGCCTGCTTTTCACACAGCACCCTACTTTTTCTTGAAGTGATTTGGTTTTGCAGACATGAGACAATTTCCATGAGAAATATGTGCCAAAGACTTGGAAGGGCTGGAAGCTCAGGACTTCCCACCATGCTGTGAGCAGCAGAGAGACAAGAAAGAGCATGGGCCTCATGCTAGAAGCAAGACAGAGAGATCATCTCATTATGCTGCCACAACTTTCTCTCTGTTTCCCTGGCACTGACATGTGATAAAATCCACATCTTCAGTTTCCTAAGAATATACAGAACTCAAAGCCAAGCTTTCTTCAGTAGAATCT
This sequence comes from Pezoporus wallicus, assembly GCF_028554395.1. Classification (NCBI taxonomy): domain Eukaryota; kingdom Metazoa; phylum Chordata; class Aves; order Psittaciformes; family Psittacidae; genus Pezoporus; species Pezoporus wallicus. Next base: position 677,440 of record NW_026637610.1, on the reverse strand, counting down.
ACTAAGGAGGTTGAAAGCATTTGACCTCCAGTGCTGCAGAGCCATGAAATGAGAAGATTCTCAATGAGCCTGGCTGAGGAATTGCTGTGCATGCTCTTGGGAAACTGAGCCCAGGGAACTTTAAGACCCAGGAATTTCTCCTCCCCTGATGGTTTGCTGTTGGTATCCTTCCCAGTTCAGGCTAGGCACATATTCAAATGCAGATGCATGCGCGTGCATGAGCACACGCACTCGCGCACACATACACATGCATGACACTAATGTGACCACACAGACCAACCTAGAGAGAGCTGTGCCAAACAGCACCCACAGAAACACAACATCACTTTCAGCAAGTTCATTCCTCTTCCTTCTTTCTGGCTGAGCAGGTTTGCAAATCACTACTGATACGTGCACACCCCTTCTGTCTGTAGATACACAAGCACATCACACTAATGATCCCTCAGATGTTACCATGGGCTCTAAGTCTATCGTCCATACCGAGACCTCAAGACTCTTACCCAGCTCAGACCTTGGGGCTTTTCAGATCTCTCCTCCCACTCTCTGGCTGGTTCAGTTTGAAGTTCCCTAGCAAATTACAAATAAACTTACCCATACACATATCCAGGATTAGATTAATCAATTAAGATTAGAGAAAAACACAAGCAAATTTTGGGCTCTTGGTGGTACCCAGTCCTAGAAGTCCCTATGACCCATGCCCCCTTCTCTGGTAGCCCAGAAGGCTCAACTGAGCCCATGTAGAGCCAGCCTGGTTATAAAGGAATGCATTTGCAAGGGCTTGCATAGACGATGTTTCTACCTCACCCTTGGGAAGCCCTAGAAGAAGCTCTTATTGGTGTTAAGGTGGTTGGTCAGTCTTTTCTACTCAGCCTCCAGCAGCTCTCTAACACTGCTGAGCTCCAGAATGCTACATATACACTGTACATGGCCATTGTTCCTTCATGGAAGTGGAGAGCATTCAAGCCAAGTCGGTCCTTTCTAACTCAGTTATGTGCAAGAGAAATCACTCCTTGGCTTTCTCCTCCGTCAGAATTGCTGCCAAAAAAGGGTGGCAGGACTATCAGGTGGATGAAACCTAAACGCTGTTCTTGTTGCATCTCTAAACAGCCTTTTCTGTATTCTCTAAAGACTCTCCAGGAGCATGGTTATGAGGAGAAGATGCATCTGGAAAAGGGCAGCACAGCAGGATAAACTCTTGCCAAGTCTAAAATTAAACTTAAGAGGGCTTAAGAGATCAGTTATACAAGATACCCAAAAATAACTTAGAATAAATCCTAAGAGGAACAGTGAAAGCACTGCTGACATCTTCAGTTCTCAGTGAGATGAATGTCTGCATGTTGAAGTATGAATGTGGTCTATAAATACCACCAGTGGTTACCACTGAAATGAAGGAGAGGTTTCCAATGCTCCAGCAAGAGGAACAATGATGGGAAGTGTTCTTCATCAGGAACTGCTTGTGCAGTTCATACCAAAACCTTTAGCAGTAACCCAGGCACAATCCAGACATCAGCTGCTGAAAATGGTGTGACCTCCTTCCACACTTTTGCGTCTCCCATCTACAGTCATTCTTTGTGCTATGGCACCAAAAGGGCGTTTTCTGGATACTC